>NC_089803.1:40969475-41680975 GCF_029633855.1 Hoplias malabaricus
GAAACGTGCTAAATTGTGTGCACACAGCTTGTGTAATCTATACTCAAAAGCATGAAATGAAATATACATTCTTTAGCAGCCACCCCTTCCCCCTTCACTCTGTATGGACCACCATAGAGCAGGTACTGTATGATTTGGGTGGGGGTTCAGTCTAATGCTGCAGTGACATTGAGGGCTTTAAAAACTCAAGCAGCACTGCTGTGTCTGATCGACTCATATCAGCATGACGCACACTATCACTTCACCACCATGTCAGTTTCACTGCAGCACTAAGAATGATCCACCATCCAAATCACAGTTGGTCTGTGGGGGTCCTGACCATTGAAGAACCGAGTGAAATGGAGATAAAGTATGCAGAGGAACATATGAACTAAAGTGTGTTATTGTAGAGCTACAAAGTACTCCTGCATGGTCAGTGATTGGTCTGTGTTTGGGTTCTGTAATCTGAGCTGTGCTGTCCTTGCCCATGCTTGTGTAGCTGAAGTGTGACAGGGAGAACCCTAAATACTGGGGATTTGATGCCAGCAATAGCCTTGAATTCTTGAATTTACGTGTGGATATTTAAATGGTGGCCAGTCAGGACTTATAATACAGGTGGATGCCAGAACTTATAATACAGTGCTCACTTAACTGTGGTCTAACACTTAAACATCCTGTGTGTCTCCCTCAGATTACAGCTGTTCGATTATTTCTGAGCCCAGATGAAAGTGATGACCTTCAAAATAAAGCAAAGAAGCATTTTCTTGTCACAGGCAAGTACACCTACAACACCATTTAAACTGCCCCAGGGGAACTACTTTTCAATTTTGCTGCAGCCCAGCACACACCAAGGAACTCTGAAACACAAACACTCTGTTCGTGAGCTGATGCTCTACCAACTGAGTCAGCTTGGTTCACATTCCACCTCTGGCAATTTGATGGTTGTCTCTTGAAGGTGTGTTTTCAAATTCAGTCCAACCTTAAAGGTTAGGCGGTCCCATTCCTCCTGGTTGATTTTCGTTTCCACGGAGTGCAAGGCATTCTCTTACTTAGGGAAAATACCACTTACCAAAGGAGTCCCTTTTGAGTTTTTGACTTTCAGAGTCCCTGGGAGTCCAGGAGGCTGGATTTGTGGTACCACAAGCAGATAGTAAGTACCCCTGTGATAACCATAATTTTTAGCAGATTTATTTTTTATCTGCAGTGTTGTTAATGGTTTGAAATGGTGGGAATATTTCGTTGCTGTACAAAAAAAAATAAATCTCCAAAATAGTGACTTTAGATGAGAAGGAAATATCCAGTCTCTGTAAAAATATTTTATTCCACTTAATTTTTGGGAATTTCTATTGATCCATTTATCATGAAATGCTCACACAATGTGAAGGACAGTGGCTGTGTTCAAATGATGTAGTAAACAAAAAATCCACAAAAATGGAAATACACTATTTTTACACTTTTTTTCTGGAACAGCGATGATTTGAAATAATTAAATGAGTAAACTGTACGAGTCTTGGGTCAGTCACAGTATTTTTTATCAGAGAATGAACATGTAGAACAGAGCATTTGAAATAGATTATGTATGTATTAGTTATATTATGCATATATAAGCCAGATGTCAGGAAGCAGATGGAATTTAAATATATCTTATTAATTATTTCAAGTTTTTTAAGTTATGCAGTAGGTTATTAAATGATAAGATTTGCTCATGAGTCTAAAAATACAAGACATTCTTCAAGTTAATTTTAGTGTAATTCATTCTCAGTGTTTTCTTATTTTTCAATTGTTACAGATTTGTTATTATTTACAGCCCTTCATTATTCTGAACACATCTAAAATGTAATTCTTTTAGCATCTGGATTATTAGTTGAATCCTTTAATGTTATTAGATTTGTTCTTACATTTAGCAAAATTATTATTGAAAGAGAAAATCCAAACCTACTGGTACTGGTATACTAACCCTCTGGTACTGGATACTTGTGATATATTCCAACACTCATAGAACACTTATACAGGAAAATGGAGATTAGTCACGGCATGCCATATAAAATGTAGTTTGTTAGTGCGCTCATTTACATATTGTGTTAGTCACCTGTATAAGCATTGCTAAGGGCATTGTTTTGTTTATAGGTTTGGGAATGGTAGAAATGTAAATATAAATGGCCAAACCTCCTTAGGTTTTGAAACTAGTATAAAATATCAATATCTTTCAAAATATTTGATCAAATTTGTACAGGAATTTCAGTATTGTTGGATACTCTATGCAACTGCATTGTGGAATGTGAGAAAAATGATACTGATGAAGTATATGTTTCTTCCTCAGGCAATGCCAAAGAGAGCCTGGCACTGATGCCTGCATATAAAGCTAGAGAAAGACTGATGCTAAAGGCACTGCACCGTTACTGCAGTGGTCAGGAGGGCTGTGGTCGAGCGTGGCTCAGCTTGCCCCATGGCATGAGGGTATTCTACCTGCATGCCTACTGCAGCCGGGTCTGGAACGAGGCAGCATCCCACCGCCTAAACACACTAGCACACAGGCCTGTCAAAGGAGATCTGGTGTGTATTAGGCCCAGGAGAGAGAATCCAGCAACAGAAGAATCATATACATCACAGGCGAGTCATTTGTTGACAATGCTGACACACCAGCTGAAGTAGTTCTTAAAGAACAAGTATGCACTGATTAGCTGGTTTAGTCATTATGCAAAGAACCTTGAGCAACATTTTAGAAGGCCTGTCACCATTATTAGAGCTATTATAATTGTTTAATAGCAATTAATTTGCAAACTATAATTATCTTCCATAAATTTCCACATTAACAATTTATAAGCCTTTGTTTTTACATCAGTAAAATACTCATTCAAGTAGCTACCAAAAATAAAGTACTTACTACAATGTAATGCAGTAGTGAGGAAAATAAGTTAACAGTACAGAATAATGGAAAACAAAAATAAACATATACACAACATAGTTGAACCATGTACAAAGTATGTTCCTCCATAAATGCACTTTTAACTTAAAGTATGAGTATTTGAGAAATGTAGAGTCATTTTACAACAGTCAGTTTATCAGAGTCTAATGTCAGTACATGTTACAGAAGTGTTTAATAATTACTGTCTTTTTTTTTTTCTTCCCTCAGGTCCATGTTGTCACTCTTGCAGATGAGAGAGACAATGTGTTTTCAATAGAACAGGTTCAGTATCCCCTCTCTTTCTGTATTACTCCACTACCGCATATTTATATCAAATCTATAATAACTTTAAAGGCTAAAAATACAGGAGTGTTATGAAGTGCTCAATTTGAGAGTCAGGATTGTTTGAAGTGGTGGTGATAGGAACCAGAAGTCCATAGTCATTAATATTTCAAAAACTTGCATCACAAGTTTTTACATGAAATATTTATAAACACTGCCTAATGACTGAAACATTGTTCCAAGTAACCATAGTAACATTGCTCCATAATAAGATTTCAGTAGTAAGCACTTACAAATGTGTAAAATACAATGTATTTATTTAATATATATTTTAGATTGTTTAAATAGGTTATTACCTGTTTATTTACTAATGTCTTTCATTGTAATACTTCAGTTGCAAGCAGACCTCAAATTTGTCTCTAGAATATAAACAGGTTAATAATACTTAAATCCAGACTGATCTAATATGGTAGTTATTGCTAGTAAATTAACTCATTTTGTGGTTCTTGTGCATGGTTGGATTAGTTTATATTCGGGTGTCCTGTTGCTCAGAAGTGACTATGAACCAGCAATAAATTTACCAGAGGTACCAGTTTGGTATGCAACTCCATTGCTATGAACCATAGAATTAATAAAAACTGCCTAAATGTAAGTCTGTAGTTATAAAAGGTGAATTAGTAACACTTTAATTATGGTCTTGCAAAATCCACAAGAAATGCTTTTTTTTATATAGGTTGTTCTTCATGAACATTAATAAGCACCAACGTTTGCACCTACTAAGTGCTTGTCATTGAGAACGAGTGTTGAAATTGTAATAAATAAGCCTTTAATTCTAATGGCCAGTGAGATTTTATGCCATGATATAAAAGGAATATAAAAGATACTAAAAGAAACACACGATGCACCTTGATATCCACAATAATAGTGAATAGGCTTTGCAGCTTACAAACATTTTTTAACTGCAGTAACATTGCTATTCTGAATGTCTGTCTATTTGCCAGTATTCAACACGTTATAAATGTATATATACAATGTTATAATATGTTAATCTTAAGTCACTATTAACTGCTTATCATCATTAATCACATATCATTAATAACAGCTTGTTAATAGTTAATACACAGTAGACCTTAAAATAAAGTGTTACCATGAATACAATGGAATCAGAATTTTGCTAAAATTGAAACTGAACTAGTTTGCTCTGCCTGACGATTTCATGAGTGTGTACACATTTCCTAATGAGTTTTTGAATGACAGCTCAGACGAAATGTATGCACTTGCTGCATAGCAACAAAGTCTGGGGCACAGAGCTGCCACTCAAACTCATTAGCCAATGGGGACTTAAAATTCTGTTGGTCTAATCCACAAAATGTTTTTCCAGTGGCACTTTTGCTTGACCTCATGAGCTTTAGCAAACTGTTGACAGGCTGCATTGTTCTTAATGGAGAGCAGTTTTTTTTCCTTGCATCCATGACGTCCGATTGTTTGACATCTGACCTGTTATTTCAGCTTCCAGAGACCTGCTAGTCCTAGAGGTTCATAATCTCTTAGATGTGTAATATTGGATAATTTTCCTCAATAAATAAATTAAAAGTTCAATGCTTTTGTCTCACTTGTTTAACTGGATTCTCTTTTCTACTTTTGGGATTCATGTGACTCTCTGATGATGTTTTAGGTCATATTTATGCAGAAATATAGAAACATGTAAAACATTCAGAAGCTTTCAAGCAAATTACATTGCTGTAAAAAAACCTGCTGGTTTTAACTTTTCTTTAAACTTAAAAGTCATTGAAATCTTCATTTAAAACTAAATATTATAGATGCAACATCTATACTTACCACGTCTCCTTTTTTTATTGTTTGTTTTTTTTCCTCATCTAGGTGGTCCTCCCCATGCCAGGCAACAGTGTGAAGTATCCAGAGAACACCCTTGGCAAGTGGTATCAGGACAGGCTCGAACAGGATGGACTAAGTGCGTGTCGGTTCAGAATCACCTCTCTGAAACTCAATGTCCCTGGGTGCTACCGCCCTCTGTTGGCTCATCCCCACAATGTCCATTACAGCCTTCTTAACAACGAGGAGCCGCTCGGCACAGAACTGTCGCCCCCTGTTTCCACAACCAGCCTGAAACTGTCTTTTGATTTGGATTCGTCCTGCTATGCCACAGTTTGTCTGAGGGAAATCATGAAGTGCGACCCTTAGGAATTTTGTTTGTAGACTTTAATCCCAATAATGAATGAGTGGACAAACACATTTTGGAAACTATCACATTCAAAATATAAGTCCGAAAGTGGGACGGGGTTCAATTCCATACAATGGCCACTAGATGGGGTTGGGTCTATTACTAAAGCAGAGATTTTGAGTTGAGAAAGTGTATGTGGAATGCCACTGCAATGCACACATTAAAATGAGTTCTTTGTTTGATTTTACAATATAATTTCAAAATCCTCGTGAGGAGTGCTTTAATATGTTATCAAATTACATACTGTTTTTGACAAGTTTAGTGCTCATCTTGCGTTTAAATGGTCACTGGAAAAGAGTCGTTGGAGTAGCCTGTTGGGTATCTGAATGTCCACCCATGTCTTGTACATAGCAGTCTATGGTTCACTGCCCTGTCTGGGTAACCACACACAATTGTATGCCTCTCTAGATAAAAGCAGCTGCCAAATTCCATAAATAGATCTGATTTATACCCAGTCACAACAAAATGAACCTCCTTTACAAGAGCATGGCAGGGTCTGAGTAGAGGAGTCTTTGATTATAAGGTGTGAAGGCTACAGTGAACAAGAGACCAGTGTTTTCATTGGCACAGCTTGTTAAAATGGAAAAGTTTGGCATGTAATTATTCCTGGCAACCGGTGTACAAGATGCCTTATGGATGGAGAGACAGGGGCTTTGTAGTGACAGAATACAGCACATTACTCCACTGTTTACCAAGCACCTAAAGTAGTGCTGCTTGATAGGTCTGCACAAAATCACATCTACACAGTTTCCTCCTTCCTCCAAATGGTGGAGCCTGCAACAAGGGTCCAAATATTTATAATGCAAATAGACAAATTTTACTAGCCCTGGAAAAAACTGAAGAATCAACACGTTTAGAGGCTGTTCACCCTTGGACTTGGCTAATGTAAAAAACAAAATCAAGGAGAAGATGCTGGAAGTTGTGTGCAGTTCTAATGAAACGTGAAGATGACTGTCCAAACGAAACAATCAAATGTATCCATTGTCAACTTCAGACACTAAAACCAATAAGCCCATTGCCTATTGGATGATAGGCATCTGGAGTAAGTACATTTAAGTTTTCTTGTCAATTTGACTTTGCTCTTTCTGAGAAGGTGCATTTTGCTAGAAGAGCAGACATGGCTAACGCTGAGGGGGAAAACAAAAGAAGCCATGGTGTACTTTAGTGTGGGAGCCTTGTCAAAATTACACAAAGTTTCCTATTCTGGTGAATTTAGTAGTGACAGCATCCATGCTTCAGTTGTTGTTCAATCTAACCAGAGCGAGCTCCAGAACCACATCCTTTCCCTCTTATCATCTTCAGTGTGCTCTAACCCATGGTGGCTCAGCTCCAGCTAACTGCGCTGACAGCACTTAACCTCAAATAACTGCTCGTGGATCTGCTGCGAGAGAAGAACTGTTCCTTGTGTCTGGATCAAGTGTGTTTGCTTTGTGGTTGTGACAGAGCCCTGAGCTCGTTCTCCTGCAGTGGCCTCGAGCAGTGAGTCCTTCAAGTGAATGAACCAATGGAGACACGCCGGCAAGGATGCTTTCACACGGAGTGCTAAGAAAAACAAGCTCGCGTTGAATTCTCCAAAGTCAGGCCTTGTCCCAACTTTCCTCTACGCCCTAAGGTCTACAATGACGCGAACGCTTTCATGACACGAAAGTCTGCTGCCAGTGTTTTAGGCATCAGAACTTTCAAATAGTGTAAGTTGGCGTCATTCATGGAGCCGGGACGTCTCACGCCTGTGGGGAAATGTTATTCTCTCCGATTGGTTTATGTTCAGAAGCTTCATGCCTTTTAAGGTGGAACGGTATATTTTTTGAGAAAAAAATGGTGGCATGGGGTGGCAGTGGATCATGGCTATCAGCCTTCATAATATTCATGTCTCATCTATAAATAAAATATATATAAATATTAATGTCTCATATTTCACAATCCCACTACTTGCAGACTTACACTCTGTGATTTTTTCGGTATGTGAGGGTGCAGGAGTTCTCATTTCTTTATTTTTACACAACGGACACGACAGCCTCAAACACCTTTGCAGACTGTGACAGAGTAATGCAATGCACTTCTTCACCACAGTGTGGCAGTACACCAATAACATATAGTGGAGTTTGGCGGCTATTTTCACCAAGAATTTGGCTATAGGTGTTTTGTTACACTGCACTGATTAGAAGCCATGCAATTTCTATCTATATATCTATGCACACATTTATTAGAAACACCTGCAGTGTATGTCCAAATGGCCATTATTCTGGTGTATTGTGAGAAACTGTGAGAATCTTTGGTTGATGCAGAGGTTTTGTTAGCAGCACACTCTGAACTCAGCAGTGACACTGAGCTTTAAACTGACATTAAAACACCACTGTGTTTGATACACTCTTATTGTTACAGCTGTGGTTGGAAAATTTATCACTCTAATAATGTCCCATTGACATTGATTCTGTGATCAGAAACTGATGATGAGAAGGAGACTGAAAATCTGTGCTACAATGTGGATGTGCAGTGCTCAGTGACACACTTTGTAGCTACTGAAGTGGCCACTCAGTAGAAGTGCATTTTACATTTATACACAATTACTAATGTTTTTATTTCTTCAGTATTATAATGACATTCATTCATTGTCTGTAAGCGCTTAACTTAAGTTCAGGGTCACAGTGGGTCCGGAGCCTACCCAGAAACACTGGGCACGAGGCAGGAACACACCCTGGAGGGGGTGCCAATCCTTCACAGGGAGATTCACACATTCACGGACACTTGAGTCGCCAATCCATCCATTTTTTTGGACTGTGGGAGGATACCGGAGCACCCGCAGGAAACCCACGCGGACACGGGGAGAACACACCAACTCCTCACAGACAGTCACCCAGAGCTGGACTCAAACCCACAACCTCCAGGTCCCTGGAGCCGTGTGACTGCGACACTACCTGCTGCGCCACCGTGCCACCTTATTATAATGAAAATTAAATTGAAATAAAAATTAACCTATAAAGACTTACTGACATAAATACAGTATCTCACACTTATAACACCATCATTTACATGCTTTATTTTATTGTGGCCCCTAAAGCCCTCAAGGTTCAATGTTGAATGATTTTTGTCTTGGACTTATTGTTCTGATACAATCCATTAATTTGATATAGAACAAAGGTGCCCAAACTTTTGTTCTTAAGGGAGAAAAGTTTAAGTTTGGCTGTGACCAAAATCTTCTCATTCCACCACCACCAGCTCATTACTTCCTACTCTTCAATGATTGTGTTCTCCTGCTGAGTGATAAGGGTCTATACTCTGGCCCACAGCCAAGAACTCCGCCCCAGTCTTCTTAGAGTTCTCCCCCTAGCCTGGAGCTCTAAATTATCAAATTATTTTAGAGGTAAGATTAGGGTATTTTTGATGTCTGGGGTTCCCCCTTGTTTAAGTCATATTTACAGCACTGTACTGAAATTAATGGGGAGAGGGACAGTGGGGGGTTGTTTGCTACCCTCGACCAAAAGTTACAGAGTTCAGTTTCTGAAATGGGGACAACAGAGGTCTTCTTATTACAGGTCAGTGGAATATCACAATCATTATAAAGTTTGTCTTTTTAAAGATTTCTTCCTATTTTCTGGCTATAAAAACAAAACTATCGGCCCTTCCACTTCATATAATCTGACTAAGTGTATGTTTATGCACTGTGATCCAGTACATGCTGAACCCCTATGAATATAAGACGTTATGATAAATGGACATTGTTCTTAAATTGTTGTCCTTCCAGCTTTCCCCCAACTATTCCTTATAAAATCAGTCGATAATATAATGTACTCTTCAGCTGCAGTGATGCGGAGGATAGTGAAGCGCTCCTTCAGTGAAAGGTTTGGAGTGTTTGGTGCTGTGCAGGAGGAAGTTCATGCTAGTACAGGCTCTTATTCATCAGTAATATAAACACACTGCTGGCCTTGCAGTTTTAAACCTTCTCTTTCTCTCTCCCCCTCCACACTCAGTCTCTCTTGCTCTTTCACTCTCCTTTGAATCCCCTCTGTATTTGTACTGCATGATAAGCCTTCAACAGAGCTAGGTAAATGTGCACTTTAAGTGAAAACAAAAGCAATGCAACCTATTTAATGTTTTACATTATCAACTGCCCTCCTACATCCTCATTCCGAAGTTGATGCCTGTGTGATGTGAAGCTGTGAAGTACTACTGCTTGACTATAAAGCAAGCAATCACTGGTCATATTGTTAGAAACCCGTTATCTTGTATCTTCGCTCACTGTCAATTTTTTCAGCTCCTCTGACCATATAGGAGCCATTTTAGTTCTACAATTACAAACTGTAGTCTGTCTACTTCTCTGCATTTCTATCCTCCTTTGGATGGATGCAATACTATGAGAGGGTCAGACAGAGCAGGGCTGCAAGAGTTTTAAAAACCCTGTGTCACTGCTGGACTGAGAATAGCCCAACTAAGTATATCCAGCCAACAGCATCCTGTGTCCACTTGTGAAGGACAGGAGGATGACCAACATAAACTCTGCAGCAACAGATAAGCTACGGTCTCTGATTCTACATCCCCAAGTTGGACCAACATGGTAGGTTTTGTCTAATAGTTTGGACAGTGAATGGATTTAAAAACTCCAGCAGTTCTGCTGTGTCTGATCCACTCATAGCAGCACAACACACACTAACACACCACGACCACATCAGTGTCACTGCACTGTTGAGAATAATCCACCACCCAAATCGTACCTGCTCTGTGGGGGTCCTAACCATTAAAAAGCAGGGTGAAATTGGTATAAGAAAGTATGCAGAGAAACAAGTGGACTACTGGCTGTGATTGTAGAACTACAAAGTGTATAGTCAGTGGAGTTGATAAAGCAGACAATGGGTGTAGATAAAAAGTTGGTGGACATAATAAAGTAACCAATGAGTGTTTAGATAATTATAAGAGGGAGAGAGAGAGTGTTCTGTGTGATGCTCACTCTACCACTTAAGAATATTCTTTGTTCAAAGATGCTTTTGGGAAACCCAGCCCTGTTGTATACCAGCAGTACTCTACTCAAGGCCCTGCTCTGATTATGTTCTGCTTATGTATGAGTGAATCACAGCCGTATTCAGTGTAATAACACTCCCTTTCCTGTCATACTGCTTAAATGAAGACTACGCAGAGTTGTGCATATATATATATATATATATATATATATATATATATATATATATATATATATATATATATTATGGATTTCACTCCCATAAATATTCATCGTATTGCTAAAAAGCAAATATGAAGTGACATTGTTTTTTACTACAATTTCACCCTTTGTTCCACAGTTTTAAAAATGTGGTTTGTACAATATCAATAAAAAATAAATAAATACATAAAAAATGCATTTCTCTGAGTCACAGCAGTGGGCTGTTTTAATGTGGAAGGGCTAGTTTGAAAGTCCAGACTCTCTGTCATGGAAGATCTGCATATTTTCTGATTTGTTTTCTTGATTTAGTGTTCAGCGGCTTATCCACATTTACCACAGTAAACATGGAAACATCAACATGCTGCAAGTGAGTCTGCTCTATGTTAATTTATTGCAGGCTTCTGGACATGTATATAAATATACGCAGCAGTAGAGATTTGTACAGCAGCAGCTCATGAGGCAGAAGACTGAAGGTGACGTCTTGGCGTCAGTGCATGGGTCATGTTAATGTGACCTGACTGAGGTCAGAGTGGTCAGTTCTGTGTGACGGAATGTGATTCTCAGAGGAGACTTCCTTCACTGTTGGTTAAGCCTGGAAATCACTAGAGAAGCATAAAAATCAATGTCTTTTTCTATTTCTGTTTAAAGCATCAACATGTACAACTCACAGTCAGAGCCTTAGCAGAGGGGTTAAAAGGTCAAGTGTTATGTCTTAACAATTTTAGCTGAAGTAACTGAACTGGTGAAGAAAAGGCCTTCCAACATTTCATTTGACAATTTGATGGTATTCAGACGCAATGAATCATAAACTCCAGTTCAATCATCCCAAAGGCACTGGACATCACTCCAGAGAACACAGCTCCACTGTTCCTGTTATAGCCATCTTAATCTTTGTTTTTTGGGGGGTTTATTTTAGCTTAGTTTTTAGGTGAGTGCATTACTGTTTCTGTACGCCTGTGTCATGCAGTACATTGTTGGTAATGTTAATGATTCTAACTTTGTTGTAAGTTATCATATGACATATTACTTATTGTTTAACATTATTCTCAATATTAAACAGATTCATTTTATTGAGAAAAATCTCAAAAAACTGCTTTTGGGAGATTCTCTGACCAAAATATTTTCACCAGCACTATTTTACCTTAGCTAAAGTCACTCAGATCCTTATTCATTTTTGGCTGATTAGTGTGTGTGTGTGTGTGTCTGTGTGTGTGTAACTTCTTTTCCAATTCAGGGTCATGGTGTGTCCATAGCCCATAGTCCATGAATCACTGGGCACAAAGCAAGAAAACATTCTTGACAGGGCACTAGTCCAATACAGGGCATCACACACACACACACACACACACACACACACACACACACACACACACACAAACACAAACACACTTCACAACAGCCACCCTAACTAACAACGTATTTTTGGACACACAGGGAGAACACACCAAACTCAAGGCAGGGGTGTGAACCCAAAGCCCCAGGACTCTCGAGCGGTGTGACAGTCCAGTCAGTTCAGTACAGGTACATTTTTCTTTCGCTGTAAGCCTTTTGTAGCTAATTTCCATAGATTTGTCATTTTAGAACAATGTGTTTAATCCAGTCTGTGTTTATTTGTGTGTTTACTACAGATTTTACAAATTTCATTGTGTAGAATAGAGGGGTAGTTCTGATAGGCCACGGTGCCTGCAGGGGGAATCCTTATTGAGCCATGGAAATCCATTTTGTAGAGCAAACTAAAGACATCAATAGTTTCATCCTGTGTTATTGATTCATAATTGTTGTAGTAAGGGAATCTTTTTATGTGATGTCAGTTTGAGCAGCAGAGGGCAACCAGCAAATGTACAAATGAACATGGGCAATATGATGATATATAATTATGACTGAAAAAAATATTTAAAATATGATAGATTATACACAGTAAGAATTATATTACTGCATTTCTGTTAATAAAAACATTAGTGTCCCCATTTATTATATAATAATTATAACCAAAGCCTTCCCAACAGGACTTAGTTTTCGCCTCCAAGCATGAGGAGCTGTCTTATAACACTCTATTAGTGGCTTGTGTCTTATAGGAAACACATGCTGGTTTTCACTCTTCACCCTTCCACTCTAGGACTGATTTCTGATGTATGTTTAATTCACCCAAAGGTATTAGATGGAGCTCAATCACTTCAGAGAACATAGTCCCATTGCTCCAAAGCTCAGTGCTAGCAGGCTTCATACCACTGTAGCCAAGAATTATCACTGATCATGGTGTCCCAATTAATATCATGCGTTACTACAGCATTATGCACAAGTGTAGAACACAGAGTTCTTTATGTATTATAAGAATTAAGCTGTAGCTTCATATTCTTCAAAGTCTGTTAATAAAACAATAAACATGCACAAAGTTATATTTCCCCAGTAGTTAAAAAAGTTGGAGTGGGTCATTTAAATAGTTTTTTTATAACATTCAGCGAATGTTCCTCACCATTTGCTAGCGCTCCTTTCCGTTTGTATACTGGAAAACCTCCAGTGCTTTAATCAGCCTCGGTTCAGTAAATGGGAAAAACCTAAGTCTCTTGGTCAGAAATGGATGTGTTTCTGTGCGCCGCTTGCTAAGCCGTGCCTGAAAAACAGCATCTGGAGGATTTTGGGTGGTGGACAGACTTCCTAATGTTGAAAATCATGAAAAGATTTGAGGATGTTGGTCTATTTCTGCTACAAATGTGGGTCATATTTAATTGTTTTTGCTGTTACAGATTACTTAAGGTGGAACTGATTCTAAATTCAGGAGAATACTAACTACACGAAAGAAAACAGACCTACAAGACTAAGTTACACACAAGGTTCTGTGGTAATTCAAACAGTGAATAGAAACATACAGATAAGATAAAATTCAACCATGTACAAGTCAGCTTCTTACTCAACAATACTGGTCCACCTTAAAAGATGCATTGCTTCTAAATGAACACAAAAGGAGGAAGGGGGTGGAAATTTCAGCTCTGAGAAAGTTGCGAACACTGTCTTTAACTTAAAATCATTTTTATTATTTTTGCAATATCTTTTTACTTCTGTAACATGTATTATATTGTTGTTGTTTAAAAAAAAAAAACCTGCAGGATTCTAAAATGAAATGATTGGATAGCCTACTTGCCCATCCAAATGCCAACCTTAGGATCTGCCGACATGTAAGTGCTCCTCATTCTGTGCATGTACCCATATGCATGTGTGTGGAGTCCTTCACACTGTTCTATATGCATATTGCTAAATGCTAGAGAACTAACTGTATAAAGTTTGCAGGACATTTTACACTGACACCAATGGCTTACACTATCAAGGAAGAAAGAAAACAAAAGTAGAAACTTCTTTTTCAAACCCTTTACCTCTCATGGACTCCTCCAGCTGTAGTCAGGCAGTGTACTGTGATGTGATTTGTGGGAGTGGCTTAGGAATGAAGGATGAAAATGCATGGTGGGATTTTTTCTAAAGTTTTGTAGACACCTCTTATAAGAAATTCATTCATTCATTCATTATCTGTAACCACTTATCCAGTTCAGGGTCACGGTGGGTCCAGAGCCTAGGACTTTAACCCACAACTTCCAAGTCCCTGGAGCTGTGTGACTGTCACACTACCTGCTGCACCACTGTGCCGCCCCTTATAAGAAATTAATGAAGCTAATTTAAGGTGTACCCACTCGTGGCAGAGCTGATATAAACTCTATAGTAAAGTATTTAATGAAATGGGATGGTTTAGAGAAGCTGTATGTTATTCTAAGTCCTCCATGCTTAATTCCAAGTGTTGGCTAGACGTCTATAACGCCCATCAACACTGGACTGTGGACCAGTGATCAGCATTCTCTGGAATGATCACACAATATTGAATATCTGCGGAATGAATTGAAGCAGGTACTGACCACAGTAATGTTCTCATACAGAATACCATCAAATCTTCTCAGAAATATTCATGACATTGCGTATATCCTTCCAAGAAGTGCAGAACTGCAGTAAAGAAGGATAAAATCCTCTTTCAATCCCATTTTTTTTTCCAAGCAAAAATTTTGAATGAGCAGGTGTCCAAAAACTCTTGGCCATAAGTGTATTCCCGAAGGATAGTGAAGGAGTGTGTGCAGATTTCTGTAATTGTGCTAATCAGCTGCTGTGTCTGGCCCAGTGTCTGACCTCAGATCAGGTGGAGGAGCAGAGAGTGAAGCGATCGGCCCCCATCTGTGAAAGAGAGACCTCGACACAATCAGAGCTAATCACTGTCCCTCAGCCTCAATCTGTAATCACTGAGGAGCATCATCCATCACTCCCTGACAACCCCAACACACACACACACACACACACACGACTCCCCCTCTCCTTCACTTGCTGTCCTCTCTTCTCCCTTAATCTGGTATCATTCTCTAACCTTTCTTTATATTTCTCTCCTCTCTATTCTCATCTCTTCTCTTTTCCTCTCCCCTTTGATTCTTTTTCACCTTATTTTTAATTTCTCTTTCTTTTTTCTTGTTTTTCCTCTACTTTTCTTGTCTTCTCTTCATTTGATCTGCCCTTTCTTTTATTCTCTTTTCTTCCTCTGCCTTTTATCTTCTCTTCTCTTGATCTGCTCTCTCTTCTCTTCTTTCTGTTCTGTCTGTTCCCATCTCTTCTCTTATCCCCTCCTCTGCTTTTCTTTTTCTCATCTTTTCTCTTCTTCATCTACCTCTTTTTAGTTCCCTTTTTCTAATTTTTTCCCTCTACTTTCCTGCCCTTTCTTCTCTTCTCTTGCTCTGCCCTTTCTTTTCTTCTCTTCTCTTCTTTTGCTCTACCTTTCTTCTCTTTTGTTCTCTTCTCTTGCTCTGCCCTTTCTTCACTTCTCTTTCTTGTTCTGCCCATTCTTCTCTTTTCTTGTTCCGCCCTTTTTTCTCTTCTGTTTTTTCTTGCTCTGCCCTTTCTTCTCTTCTCTTCCCTTGCTCTGCCTTTTATTCTCTTCTCTTCTCTTGCTCTGCCCTTTTTTGTCTTCTCTTCGTTTTTGTTAATTCTCATCACTTCTCTTGTCCTCTCCACTGCATTTCTTTTTCACCTCATCTTTCCTCTTCATAGTCCTCCTCTTTTTAGTTCCCTTTTTTCCTCTCATTTTTATTTTTTTCTGTACTCATCTCTTGTCTTTCCTCCTCTTGATCTGCCTTCTCTTCTCTTCTCTCATCATAAGCTTGTATAACAAATCCCCTGCTTTTCTTTTGTCCTCAGTCTTTAGGTCACATTAGCCCAGCTTTGTCTGGCTTTGGCTATTTCAGCAGCGGACAGAGTCTTCTGTGGCCACTCGCCCCAGGCCCAGGCTGTACGCCTTGAGTTCAACAGAACACACGAGTTGTGTAACACAGCTCACTCTTCGTTGTGCTCATATGGTCGAATAGCGTTCAGCTCTCTAGCAGCAGCTGCGTCATTCCGGCGGAGACTCCGGCTGATGGACATACCCAGAGATCAGAGCTGAAGTCCCGGCTGTGAGGACAGCCACCGCCACACTCATATATGAACCCCATCGCCTCTTCACTCACACTCCACTGCTCATGTGAACATCCGGCAAAAAGGAGGAACACTAAACAAACACAGACTGAATCATTTCTTCCCTGAACTCTTTAACCCTGCACCTTTTAACCAGAGTCCAGGCAGAACTTCACATCAGTTCAGTGCTGGGAATCAAACATCTGTTTAAAATGGTTGTTCTTCAATGGTCCTGTGGTAAAGAACCATAAGTAACATTTTAGAAGAACCATTTGAATACCCAGTACAACTGGAGAACCTCTCGTTATAATTTGATATGTTTATAACCTAGTTAACCTCGCTCCTTCTCCCTTCATCCCTCATATTGTGATGGTAGCCAGGTGTCTGTTAGCTAAACTAAGAGAAGTTATTTAAGATTCTCCTCCAGAAGTGTTGAGCTTCCAGTAACGTGTTTGTAACGTGTGCAATCTTGTCTATATCGATTATATTGATTATTTTTCTTCTGTTATGTCCCCATTGTGTGTTCATGTCCGGTCCATTTAAGACCATACTACTGAGCTGTAGTCGTGATTATGCCCCCTATCTGCCACACGGAAGCAACTTACACACCGAGGGTGACCAAATGACTGGACCAGCTCATACCGTGGTTTGGACGCGTCTGTGGTTTGGACGTGTTTTGATTTGACTTTAATTAAGACGACACTAACCAAAAAAAGTGAAATGTAAATGCTGAGAAAAAAAACAAAGCACAGCGACCAAAGCACAATCACACACCAAATATAAACAGAGCTAAGAATAAGCTCCCAGCAACATTTGAAAAAATATCCCATATTTACTACAGGAGCATATTTACAGTACAAGCCTCGTCACTGAACTCTGAGGGTCCATAATAAAAAAACAAAACAAAAATAATAGTTCATTAATCTTAATCATGGTAAAATGTACAATTAATCCTGATATTAATTTGCACTCATATTGCCAGCACTTCTCAAAACTCAACCTGTGCTTTGAATCCTTCAAGCTTCAAGTGTGGCTCGGCTTGAACCACTATACTTTAAGTTGAATAACAGATAAGCATCAAGTTTCTTCTCGGTCCTGGCTTCTAGATGGTGCAACAAGCTTCCACTAGCTTTTACTGTCCGAACAGCAGAGTATCTGAGGCTTTTCAAATGCAGAACGAACACTCCTACGTTTGTGCAAACCATCATTTAAACCGTCACTAATCCTGAACATCAATTCTGTGGTTCTCTTTCCCCTCTTAAGACTGTGATGTGAGGATGTCCATAAAAACCTGACACCCACTCGTTTATAATGAACGAACAAATTGTTTTTTTTTTTTTTGTTTTTTTTTTTTTGTCTGAACATGTCTCTGAATATTAGGAGTCCAAAAGTTGTCTTTGCTCATAAATCAGAAGTGCTAACCTTAACTTTACTTGAAGACTCACTATGAGAATTAAAGAGGACTCCCACAGAGAGCTGTGGGCCACACATGCTGAGAACGCTCCTGTGGTAGATGTATGAACTGATAGGCTTCAGCGTCCTAACCACACACTGTGATGTGCAACAGTGTTCCTGCGTACCTCTGAGGAATCTGCTCATCTGGGGTTATTGTTGATGCTGTTGAATCTTATCTTTTAATGCTCTGCAGCTTCTATGTGGTCTTATTAACCTCAGTATCCTTTTGTCTGATCTTGTTTTAAAATCATGACATGAAAAAGATGACAAAATACATAAACAAGGTCTATAGAGAAGGAGTCTCAGATAGAGACATAGAATGAATAGGTGTGTTTGTGTGTGTGTTAGTTAGACATAGCATGAATATAGTTAAAAATCGTCTTGACGAGTTGGCTTCGACTACCCTGACACCTCTAACCTGCTTTGAGATCATTAGAGAGGCCAAGAAATGGAATAAAAGTCTTAAAGAGGATATTACTTATATCATTATTATTATTATTATTATTATTTCACCCTGTGAAGAACTGGCACCCCCTACAGGGTCTGTTCCCTCCTTGCACCCCGTGATTCTGGGTAGGCTCCAGACCCACCACCACCCTGAACTGGATAAGCGGTTATAAACAGTGAATGAATGAATGAATTATATTATATTATTATTATTGTTTTTGGAAAGAATTTTCACTTTCTGGACCTGAATTTGCCACTTCTGTGTATAAGTTTGTGGGTGTGTGACGAGGTATGACTGAGAGAGAGAGGGAGACAAAAGCACCACTAATCTTAGATGCCTTTTCACTCTACCAACGTCACTGTCCTTCTGCTTGGCGTAAAGGCCAGGGAGGGGCACTTCACCTAACCAAGCCTAGTCACGCATTGGGGGTGTGTGTGAAAATAATAAGAGGCCGCGAGCGAAGGGGCCGTTTGATGTGTGCAGCAGAACATTAAAGAGATGCAGTGCGTTCATTATCAGCAGCACTGGAAAATTGCTATACCTGTGATTTCCATCAGGTATAATCAGGCAAAGGGTGAAGGTGATTTAACTCTTGCTCCGTTTAATTGAAGAGGAGCCATGAAGAGAGAATAATAACAGCGCATTATGGCCAGATGCAAAAAAAAAAAAAGTGGTTGGCCTTGTCTAGACTGCCACTGGGCATTAAACGATTTGGCAAATCCCCAAACATGAAACCACAAGATGAGGAGAGGTCACAGAATGTTGTCTGAGGTCATGGAAAACACTGATAATCTGATAAAGCACAAAAGAAGACAGCTATCCATTCACTAGGTCTATTTTCCCTTCATAGAAGGGGATCAGGGAGTGTTGCTCTTATGTAACAGCTCTGTCTGGCCTTTCATACTGTCTCCAGGATCCAAGAAAGATGAGTGTAACCACAGGTTGTTTTAGAAACCGTGATTGTATTTTCATGTCGTTACTGTGTAATGATGGGACACTTTTTCCCCCTTGTGGCAGTGACTCTGAGGCTGCTCATGATTTTTCACCAAACATTCATGTGCTTTGCCTTTTCAACAAATACACCAGCTCTTTTCAATGGCACAGGGTGAGAATCTCACGTCCAAAATAAAACATTCCTTTCTCTCACCCACTTCTACATGAGAATGAACTCAGAAAGACTGTGTAAGACCTTTTAACGTTCAGTGGTAATTAAATTTAAGCTAAAGGGCCCAACAAAGGAGCTCTTAGCAGAGATTAAAATCTGCTGGAACACAAATGGAACCCCATCTCTCTCTCTCTCTCTCTCTCTCTCTCTCTCCCCCTTTATTTGCTGGTCGTTGACAGACATGGACATAGGATCCTTGTGCTAGGCCTCCCTACTGTCCACCACCAAAGAGCTAAAGAGAAAGTAACATTGTTTTTAAATCCACTGTTCTGAAGTGAAGTACGTTAGTCAACAAAGCCAGTGTAAGACTTTTATTTTGTTATAATAGGAATATTCTGACCAAAATGGAAGTTACATGTATAAAAATGAAATTTCACAATCATCTTGAAAGTGTGCTTTTCCACTTTAAAGCCTAGGACATACCTTCTCCTGATGCATCTGTAAGGTGGAAAATGTTTCAAAATTTGTGCCCCTGCCAAGTGCTTAATACAGAGGAAATGAAGCTACATAGCTAACATTATTAAGAAGCCAAATATCAGGAAGCTTTTAATCTCATTTACATTTACATTCAGGGCATTTAACAGATGCTTTTATCAGTGTTGACACCTAACCCTAAAAAAAAAACAGCAGTGTTTTGTGCTTGTTTGATGCTGTCGCTAACACCTAACCCAACCCTTACATTAAACCCACATTAATCCTAATGCTAACCCCTAAACGAATGGTATACTTAAATAAAAGCTCTAAAGGTTATAAACCACAATGCTTTGTGCTTGTGTAAAAAGAGATTACTGTGTTGTTCTTCTAGTTCTTCTTCAGATACTTCTCTTCTACAGAGAACTTGAGGTGAATTTATGGAAACAGCGCTACCAGTGAACTGTGAATGTTAAATAACTACAAATTTTAACCAGTCAGACCAAATGTTAGAAATATCTGGTCTGTCTTATGTAAAATATGTTGTAATTGTTGAAGAACTTGTTCATCATAACTCCTTCCTGTAGAAGTACAATAGTACATCCTCTTCGTCTGCATTTGGTCAATACACACTCCACAAAAGCAGGTTGAGGCAGAGAGCAGATATAATCTAATGACACACATTCCCACTCTTTCAGTCAGGCATTGCACAGGCCAGCATGGTTCCTACACATTTACACACATGTGCCTCCAGTCGCACGCCCACCCACGCAATCAGTCTGCAATCTTGTGACCGGAGGACGCAGTGCAGACGAAGATGGGATCTGTGTGAGAACCAGGTGGAACGGGTCTCCAAAGAGAACAGCTGAGAGAGGGCCATGCTCCATATTACACACAGCCCCACAGTGAAACTCAAGAAGCTGCAGTCACAGGAACCGTGACCGATTGTAATTTGTTGTTTCCTTTAATCATGTCTATTCTTGCTAATTCAAAAGTTTTTTTAATTTTTTTAGAAATAAACAAATTTTTATATATATATGTATTATTGGTGCCAATGTCAATAAAGTTTACTATGTTTCATTGAACTCTGTGCGTGTGTGTGTGTGAAAGAGAGAGAGAGAGAGAGAGAGAGAGAGAGAGAGAGAGAGAGAGAGATCGATCCACACTGTGGTTTCTTTGTAAAAAGATGTTGTTACTTTATTATGCCCATGAGAGATTTCTGTGAAAGAGGTTTACAGAGTAGAAAGAGTCCACTCTGGTCACAATTACATCATAACAACTGCTCCTGCTTTATAGACATTCACAGACAACTCCTAAAAATAAATTGTTTAAAATCTTGTGTGTGTGTGTATATATATATATATATATATCCATCCAAGCTTTAATTTGGATTAGATAATAATCTAGTTTTTGAGAATAACATAAGGTAAAAAAAGCCATTACATTTGTGCATGATGGAAAAGGAAAAATGGGACACGGGAAAAGACTTCTTATCCATTGAATGTAAATTAAATTAAATTAAACCAGAAAACAGTTTTTTTTTTCCAGAAATATTTTCAGATATACTTGCTCATAAAGCAACTCAAGGCACATTGACTTTCATGCACTTGTTCTCCACACATTTAAACATTTAAACTATGACATATGATACATGTCATCATTTAGACATGTATCATATGATCTGTCCTATCTTTAAAAGTGAGAAGCTGTTTTAACTAATGATAAATGTAACCATTGCTCTTGTAGTCATGGCTATTCACATCCTACAGTGGTCCACAGTAATGTCCAGTGATATTTTTGGTTTACACCGACTGGTAGATTAGTTGAACCCCAGTTTGATTTATTTTCTCTGTCTGAAGGAATATAAGCCAACGTGATTGTCAATGACTGAGTGAAGCACTATGAGAACATGAACATTCATAAATAAAACTATGAGTGATTAAAAAAATAAATAAATAAATCTTTGAGGTTCAGGGATACAGTGCTCTACTAACACAACATAAACTACTACATAAAACAAAAGATATAAAGACTAGAGTTTTAGGCCAGAATTTTGCTTAATCTTACTTCAGGTTTTGAAGCTGGAAAATACAAGAACAGAATATACTCACATAGTCAAAGATCATTATTTACACATTACTGAAATAAGGCTCTTCCAAGAGTCAAAAGTACATTGTCTTTGTTGGTGTTGTAACAGAGGCCTGAAAGGAAAAAAATATATACATATATATATATATATATATACATACATATATATATAGTGCCTGCATTCTGCTCATTTAACACAACATTTCACATCAGAACTGAGTTTTCAGATTCTGATCTGAAAAAGATTCACCCAGAAAAAGACCCACCAGTGAATGAGCATTGGTTTATTTATACATTTTTTGGACAAAGTGTCTTTTTGTAGCAGAGTCATCTGTTGTTTATCAAGCCTATGGTTTCTGGCAATATCTAGTTCCCTGTGAGAGGCATGGCTTTCATTGTGCTGCTTATGTCTGTGATGTAATCACGCACAAATCTTCAGCCAAGGACCATAAACACGAGAAGAAACATGCTTGTTTACTGGAGGAGAAAAAGTGATATGTCAAACTAGGACTAAAATACTCAGAGCAACGTCCTCAGAGCAAGTTTGTTAAGCTCCGATGAAGGGGTTGTAGGAAACCAATTCTTCCATGATGAAGCTTTTGTGCTTATTCAAAATCATGTCCAGTGACTGTATGCTATGCATGTTTTCGTGTGTTTTCTTTCAGCAGAAATACATTATTGTTACTAAAATGCAAACAGTAAAAAATGTACATTTACAGGTACAATAGTGGTGTTAAAGTCCAGTTGTGTTCCTCAATGGTACAACATTCTATTCTCCAGAAGGAATGGTGAATATTTGTAAGCTTTTATTATAGAACTATGTAAAATAAAACAACATAATATAGGCCCTGGGGATGAAATGAGCCCTATGAAATCAACACAGTTTTAAAATCTATTAATCTACATTTATAAAAAATAATTTACATAATTTTCGCATTTGGCAAACATTTATTCTTATAACTTGAGTTATTTTACAAAGAGCACATTTAATATTGCAGTTGAAAGTGCTCTTATGTTGTATGTATACTTTAATCTTTTTCCATTATTATATAATTCAACGGAAAATTACTAGAAGTACAACAGAACCTCTGAATTCATCCCGTATAAGCACTAAAGTTTGTTTGACTTCAAGGATGTTTGAATGCTTTGGAACTAAAACCAAATGTTAAAGCTCTGATTATGCATTAGTGGCTTAACATGAATTACTTAAATGCAACTCATTCATTCATTGTCTGTAAGCGCTTATCCAGCTCAGGGTCGCAGCGGGTCCACAGCCTACCTGGAATCACGGTGCACAAGGCAGGAACACACCCTGGAGGGGGCAGCAGTCCTTCACAGGGCGACACACACTCACACATTCACTCACACCTTTGGACACTTTTGAGTCGCCAATACACATTCCAACATGTGTTTTTGGACACCACCGTGCTACCCTTAAATGTAACTATTTTACTCAAAAACTACTATGATTTGACACCAAGGAAAGTAACCATTTTTACAGTGTAGACTTATCATCATCATCATCGTTTCTGCTTAATCCATTTCAGGGTCGCGGTACAGTGGAGATTAACCCACTAATATTCAGATGAGACTCCTCAGATGAGAGAGAACATGCTGGAATAAGTAAGGCAGGAATATAGACCTGCTGTATCCAGTATACACATACATTAACACAAGTAAATGCCAATAGTTGCAGCCCATCTCTTTAGTTCTACTGGCATTTGGGTTTAACCTTGTAATCATTTTTTTTTTCAAATGATGACTTGATTCTCAGGCTTTAGATGAATAGGACTTTTCATAAATTAAATCAATTATACAACAATAATAAAATCCCTTTCAGCGCTTCTCCATTTATCACAGGTAGAACTTTGCTTTGAAAATGGCCTGGGGACAAAAATGTGTGCTCACACAAATTCAAATTCCAAAAAGTTTTTTCTGGTAGTGTCTAGTACAAATGTTTTTAATTTATTTTCTTTTATTGTTTCTATGTATTGTTTGATGTATGGATGTATATATGTATTGTTCACTTTAGGAAATGTCAGTTGTGCTGTGATTATTATCTCGGCAAAGTATGACATAAAATATAAGCAAAAGCATATTCTGATTCTGTTATAAGGAACATTATACATTTTGGTTTAAATCAGCCCTTTCAAAAAGTGATGGGTACAGGTCCCCAGTGTATATTACACCTATGCCAATTTTATATCAGGCCTCATTGTTGTCTGTGAATGGAGCACAGCTGAGCTAAAAAAGGGCTGACCAGAGAGGCCTAAGTTCTGCTGGTGAGAGTATTAATGTCACACCCAGTCACCTTCATGCTCTCTTAAAGCACTTTAAAGCCAGTGAACAAAGAGGTGGTCTGTGCTTTGCTCTTTAGGATTTGAGGAAATGAGTCTAAACTAACATGTGATAGAGATTTAATGCACCATACGTTCCCTTGTGGTGGTGTGAATGGACAGGCTGGCCAATTGCATGGAAAACAATGCCATTTATATGACGTTCCCTACTGATTGTTCTAAGATCATTGCTGGCTGTGATTTTCTTAGGTATTACAACGTGTCTGTGGAATGGTACGTGAGAACACAAAAGAGCATTTGGATCCAGTCGAGTGGGATATCTCATCTGAGTGGCCCATAAATTTCTCTATAAGTTGGAGCTTGTCTATTACAGGTTTGGCTAGAATCTTTAAAGTGCTTTTTTGTTGTTTATTAGCTTCTTAGCTCTAAATACTCTCTGTGCAGGAGTCATAAATTACATAGTGGGAGATGCTTGCAGTGAATGAACTTGTCAACTCTGTATCCTCAAGCATTTACATAGTTAAGGTTAAAATAGGACTTCACAGTGCTGTTCTCTTCTAGCAGGCAGTGGCTTCTGTGCAATGATTTCCTAGTTGACATAGTGGAGGTCAAATAAATTCTAAAGTCTAGATAGCAACGAGGAAGCTTAGCTATAGTGTAAAAACAAGAGCAAAAAGAAACAGTTTAGCCGGACCACCATTAGCCATACGTATAATAAGTAATGTCTTTGTTTACGTGTGGTTTTTATTGTGAACGTGTTGTACAGAAAATATGGAGGGCAGGACTAATAAATGCAGACATGAAAAAAGGAGCACAAAGTTTTGTTCATAATATATAACTTGTTCATCTTTCTAGTTCATTTTATATTCAATGTAACAGGTTAAAGCATGTGAAGTTTAATGTGGCTGTGCACAGCTACATGGAATTTTATAAACACACTAACAACACAAAATATCTCCCCATCACAAAGACACACACTCACGAGAATTAAGACAAATTCAGCAGTCCTCCTCTCTCTGTGAGATGTAATACATGTTTAAATGTTGCCAAGTCCTGCTGAGCTTAACTAACGTAACCAACGCAGAGCCAAACACAGCCACAGAAACAAACAGAAGGTGTTGCAGTCTTATGTCCTATTATTCAGCCAGTTTGCGCTGAAGAACCTACTGTTCTTTGGTTCCAGCTGAGAACAATTTTTTCTGGTTTGCAAACCAGTTTATGCCGGTGGAAACACGCTGAACGGTTCCAAATGTAGTTCATGAAATGGAATGTGAAATACGGCTGAACTAACAACAGATGGTGTAGTAGCGCCACCTTAAATTCTCTCTGTGAAAATATGGATGAACTAACCGTTCCTACTCGAACATGCGCGTTTCAACATTAGGAGTCAGTCAGTCAGTCAGTCAGTATGTGTAAATGCTGCTTCTAAGTCAGATCAGTAGGCAGTCCAGCAAAAAGCATTGGTAAACAGTGCAAAAAGCACTGGTAAACTGGTAAATATTTCTATAAAGCAAATGAAGACTCCAAGAAAGAGCTCTGAAAGGATCTAAAGAAATAAGGAATAAAAAAGGAATGAACTGAAATGTAATTATATTCATTCCCTCTCTTTATGGCATTTGGAAGTAGCTTTGTTATTTATGTCTTACCTCCAGTCTCTCCAATGTTTTTGGAGGAGCAACATCCGGAGGGCCTTTATTCAATGTATCATATTACACAGCATCTCAGGAGCTGAATGTGGGCTATAAATACTGTCCGTTTGACCACTGTCAATACACAACGTGGATGTAAGCCAAATGAATCTTTCCTCTTCACTCTGCTCCTCTCTTCCTACATCTCTGACTTAGCCCCTCCCCTCCAAACTGTTTGCACCTGTTTCTGTTTGGTTTCATCTGTGTCTAGTTGTTCTGTGGCTGAAACCCAAATTGCTCCCTATTGGGCATACAGCAGACTAGTTGGGTGTGGAAGTCATAATTTATGACCTATGTAATGCACTGTATAGCAAGTAGGGAATTAGCCTGAGCAATTCCCTTATGTAAAATTTTTAAGTTTTCAGTGTGCTGTTTACCTATTTCTATGCACACTTTTGAGCTATGTGTTCTGTACACATAAATCATCTTGTGAACATCTCTGAAAAACACCTTAAGCTGAGTCTGGAACAAGAATGTTAAGTCAACTGTGGGATGTAAGTGTGAGTGGAGTGTTAAATAATTGAGAGATTTTTATGGTAACTCACAGTAAAAGACTCACAGACTCACAGTTTTTGCAAAGAATGGGGTCTTGCAGGGTCCATATTTGCATGTGCCAAAATCAAAAACGTATGCTAATATTAAACATGATTGATTTTATTGGCACAGCAGGTAGTGTCGCTGTCACACATCTCCTGGGACTTGGGGTTGTGGGTTCAGGCCCCGCTCCAGGTGACTGTCTGTGAGGAGTTTGGTGTGTTCTCCCTGCGTCCACATGGGTTTCCTCCCACAGTCCACAAAAACACATGTTGGTAGGTGGATTGGCTACTCATTGACTACCTACTGGATTGACTTGCGCCTTCTCCAGGGTGTATTCCTACCTTGTGCCCAGTGATTCCGGGTAGGCTCTGGACCCACCGCGACCCTGAACTGGATAAGCGGTTACAGACAATGAATTAATGATTTTATTTGGAAAAAGATTGAGTTAATGGAACAACCATTAAACCAATTAAAACAATTAAACCAACCAATTGAGATGACAAGTTGCCTAACCTGTTTAACACCACAATTACTGCATGTGTTGATTTACTTGTTTGCATCAGTGATAAATCTGAAGCTGCTGCATGGCCTTGTGTTTAACTAATTAATTATTATTTTTGCTTTCTTAGGTTTACTTAGGTTTTTCTCACAGCCATAAATTTCTCAAGCAATGTATCTCAAGCCTGAGTTGAGTCATGAGCCTTTTACAGGGATTGAGTTCTGTGGCTGTTATCATGAGACTGGGTCGAACAGTGTGATACAGTGTGGTACAGACATGAAAAACAGGGATTACGACAAGACACTTATTCTCGGAATCTGAAGAGGTTTTCTTTTTGGACTTGGACTGCTGTTGATACACAGTCAAAAATGTGGCTCTATCCTACTTGTTGGTATGGGTGAAAACAATGCCCAAGCTCACATCACTGGCATCTGTGTAAAATACCTTAATCAGAAATAGCAGAAACACCTTAAGAAGTGGTGGACTCTGAAGGTGTATGGAGATCACATGATTTCATAATCATATTCCTCACAGACGTGTGTCTAATTGGCAGCTCCTCTATTTTGTGTTTTGATATCTTAATCCCCTCTTACTGGATACTAACTGAAATCATGGATCTCTATGTCTCTGACTGTGAGGCAAAGCAGGAGATAATGGACCCTGTTCGTTCTAACTGTTTTATTTTTATACAGCCCACACATGAGAGCAGAGGCAAGAAGGAAGACAGAAAAGGCCTTTTCTTTGAACAAGAACTCACAGAGGTCACTTACAGCCTTCAAGACACATGATAGTCTCATGCCAGCTAAATGAGGATGAAGTTTTTAGGCCTGAATGTACCACAGGGTATAAGACATATTACTGATTATAACTTATCTGAAACATTATGTTCGACAGATCAACATGATGGACAATGAAAAATGGCAAGCAGTGATTTGCACGACTCTGATTTAAATTCCCTGCTGACTCTGTTTAAACAACAATGCCAAATACTTCCAGTGGAGCAAATCCAGCTTAGCATTTCCAGCACACTCGTATGCTTTCTTTTATGCCATATTATTACAGTGATGTCATGTGTTTTCTCTGATAGAAATTTAGCTGATGGAGCACATCTGCTCTCTAGAACAATAATGTGTGACACAGAACAGGACAATGATTCCATTGTTGTTGATGCGTTCCCTTCACATCAGTTGTCTTCACAGTTATTACACAACCACAACTTTACTTTCATGAGGAAAGTAAAGTAAGGCTAACATATTATGGAGATTAACAGAAAGAAAAAAACGAATATACAGGTGCTGATCCTAAAATTAGAATATCAAAAAAGTTGATTTATTTCAGTAATTCCATTCAAAAAGTGGAATGATATATTATACTCATTCATTACACACAGACTGATATATTTCAAGTGTTTATTTCTTTTAAACACTGTTCAGTTCATAAACACTGCATCTGAGGGTCGCTCCCACAGCTAAAGCTCCTCACTCCTGTGGAAAACTGTCTGTGTTTGTTTAGATGCAGTTATTTGAGCACCATTTTGATGCCATAACATGGGAGTCAATGGATATCCAAAAGAACCTCTTTAAAGTGACTCTGCTAGTTGTTTTTTCATCTTTTATTTTTCAAACGTTGATTATATGGAAGACGTGAGTCATTGAATCAACGGCTAAATGTTTAATTGGAAAAGTGCATTTACCGGGCATACGTTCTTTAATAGTCACAGCGTGTTTTCCGTTTTATTCAGGAATTCGAGAAATCTAAAGGAAAAGCTGGCCGAAATTTAGCCTCGTCCAAAAAAAAAAAAAAAAAAAGAAAAATAAATTGCGTTCAGAGGTTTATCTCATATTTTCAATGTTTTCATATAGTATGATTATGAAAATATTTACTTACATCTCCTCTGGTTTTAATTTTATTATTTTTATTTTCTAATTGTTTACTTCTCCTCTGTTCTCTTTATTTATACATCTAAGTGTTGCATTATAATTCTGCTTAGTCATATATTTATGTATTTTTGACCAATAGTTAGTTACTGACTTATTTATCTCTTCTGTTGTTGCTTTTTTGCTTTTGTCTTCACAGTGTCTATTTTGTCGTTATAACATTAACAGAAAAAATGTAGCCCTGTACAAGCACGTGCGCTCGTATACACAAACAAACACACTGAAAGATGTCTCTACAGGAGAGAGAAATTTTGACGGTTCGACCGACACTGCTGCGTTTCTGAAATGTATGCCATTTCTGGGAAGGTATTTGTGTGCTTTGTAAAAGTGGTGATGTGACTCCACTCCGATGAGGAGCCAATCAAATGGTACAACTTTACTTCCCTCCAAGATGATTGGCTTTTCGGAGAGCCACTGTAGGTGGGGCTATCCTCCTTGCTGACTAGATCCCACCCTTTTATCCAAACAGGGCCAAATTCATCCAAACAACATTCAAAAGAGAGATTTCGGAACTGAAAGCAAGAGGGAAAACAGATTATTTATGAATAAAAAAATGGATGAGTAAATACGGAAATATTCTTTTTAGAATTTAACTCTTGATATTAATACCTGTGCCTTACAGAGATTAGTTTATTGTTTGTGGATTCTGCTTTTTGGTTCTCAAACATTTGGCCACCATTATCTGATTCTCCTCTTCAATTTGTTTTTATACGTAGTTATTAAAAATAGCATTTTTAAAAATAACCAGCTCATGTCCTCAATGATTTTATTAATTCATTTATACATTGTCATTGGGCGCAAGGATGAAACACACCCTGAAGGTGTGCTAGTACTTCACAGGGCGACACACACTCGCACATTCACTTTTGAGTTGTCAATCCACGTAACAATGTGTGTTTCCAGGAGGAAACAAGCACCCAGAAGAAACCCACACAGACAGAGGGAGAACACAACAAAATCCTCAACAGTCACCCTGATCCGGACTTGAACCGGACTTGAACCCACAACCCCAGGACCCTGAAGATGTGTGACAGCGACACTACCTGCTGCACCACTGTGCCACCTTTTTATTGGTCTTTACTCATCCCTAAAGATCCAAAGTGACTTTGATGCAGAGTATAAAGCATCAAAAACAGTTTGGATGCTAAAGTAGACATCTTATATAAAGTTTTTTTTTCCCAACTGTAACAAATTCCAGCCAGCTAGCCAACATCTCTCCGCTTCTACCAATCTCAAATCCTCACTCCAATTTAACACTCCACTTCACCTGGATATTAACTTTTGGCTCTCATTCTCTGCTCATCAGATGTGTTCAACATTGCACAGACCCATGCTAATTTGTACTCAGTAACTCTTCTGTTGTTAGTTGATTTATGATTTCAATTCAAAATGTTTCCATTTCCTTCTCCAGTATGATTGACATTTTGGTGTGCTAATTTAGCACATATTCATTAATTCATTCATTCATTGTCTGAAACTGATTATCCTGTTCAGGGTCGTGGTGGGTCCGGATGCCTAGCACATATTTAGTTGTCTTAATTTTGTAAAGCTGTGTGTGATCTCTCTGAAAGCTTTCTAATTCATCTTGATCTTGCCACGTTTCACCTGATGTGTCTTGACTCAGAGGTTTTACAATAACATTATGGAGCTGCTTAGTTTCATAATTCATGAAAGCACAGGCCTGACTTCTTCAGGTTAATGCATGCTGTAGCATAAAAGCCAGTGATAGCGATCATTGACAATTAGGCTAATGAGCTGTAGCACCTGTCTGGGAGGAAGGGAACGGTTTGACCTGGCTCCACTGCAAGTCTGTACAGTGCCCTTCTAATGCATCCATTTGAATAATGTGCAGTTATTTCCTCATACATCTGTGCTATATAGTCCTTTTGCTTTAATCTTGTTAAAGGATATAAGCTTTAAATTTTTCATTAAGGTAAGCTGAAAGTAAGAGTACATTACTGTTTTTGAAAAAAAATTTAAAGGTATGATAAAAAAACACTATGAAATATATGATTATTTGACACACAAATGTTAGTTTCAGTTTCCATTTAACTTGACCAAAAAGCGGAATTCACCCAGTTGAAATTAGATTTTGCATCAGTGTATTTGTTGTTAAGCCACAGAATTAGGTCGCTGGGCTAATTATAAATTTATCACCAAGCAATATGCTCAGTGAGGTTAGGTACTGATGTTGTTTGTATGATTACCTCTGGATCCCAAATGCCATTCCAACGCATACCATACACTCTCAGAATATCAATTACTGCAGAGGTACATTATTGTCAGTAAAGGTGCGAATAGTGTAAATGTGCCTTTTTAAGGTAATTTCTTTTTTAGTTCATACGAGAACTTAAATTTACGTTTCGGCATAGCTGCTCCAGATGAGGGTAGGTACATGAGCTTTGCCTGACGTAAACAAGGACTACTGACGTGTAGACTGACCAATTAAATGTTTACAGAGAAGTTTATCGACCAATAACGGTACTCTACAGTCAGACCGTCCAATCAGAAGATTTTAGGCTACTTCACCACTCCCCCTTCTCACTCAAGCGAACCAATCGGAGTAGTGGAGGGCGGGACTAGTTTGTGAACGAAACGCTTCTCGAAATTCTATGTAAGCTCTAGAAAAACAAAATCCCGTTTGTGAAACTCCACCCGGACATTTTTAAGTCTAAAAAAAGAGGACGTCTGGTCACCCTAGACAACAGAGAAAACTCCAAACGTTAAAAAGCATGGACCGAAATGATGATTGCTCTGGTCCTGCTTTATAGGTGTGTAATACTGACTTATTTTTGCCGTTTCACTTAAGGTGGAATGTCTCCAAACTCGAGAGATGTGTAACTGCATTACCAAACATGCTACAAAACAATTCGAGTTACAAATGAGATTCTGTAGTGATTCAAACAGTGAATATACACGTACAGACAATTTAAACTTCAGCCGCGTACAAACAACAGCTGTTATTCTCTCTCAATCCTAACGTTCCACCTTAAAAGACGCGGAGCTTAGAGCTGCGTTTCCCCACAATCATTCCCTTTACATGTTGCATATGAAATAAACACAGCTATCTACAATAATTATAGAATATGGTACAATTATGTTCCCTAACTGAAAGTACTGTATAGTGATTTTTTTCTGAGGCTGTAGGCTCCATAGAATATAGCGCCACTTTGTACCTCTTTGGCCTGTTCTTGGTATTGGGACAGGTATCTGTAGGTTCATGTCTGTTCTGTAGCTTCCCCAGAGCATCCTATGTTCTTCACAATTTTCTAGGGAGGTGGGTGCAGCTGAACATCTGTATCTACAATGAGTGTGTCTTCAAGTAGCCTCTGGACATATGGTGCACTTATCCCAGTTTTTCATAGACCAATAAACAATGAGTAATGCTCTGTTAAGCTAAGCTAGCACATTCAAATGAAAATTTATTTCTATTTCCATTTCCTAAAACTTCACAATAGTGTTGTAAAATATTTTATTAGGTACAAAGAGTAACTATAAAATACAGTTTGCTTTCCCACTTTAATTACATACAAGCTCAGCTCTGGCCCTCCTCGTGTTTTCCAGAGGGAATTCAGATATTTTCACTAACAGCCTTAAAACCAACTTCCAAAACCAGCTTCCATGAAGCTGATTACTTAGCAATGTCTCAGACTAGAAATTTCTAATGGGAAGAAGTCCAAAAGGTCAACTAACCACAGGGGACGGCTGAAAATGAACCCATATGTCCAGGCTCCAAGGTCTGAGAGCGAGCGTGTGAGTAAGTGAGCATTTATTTGCAATCGGCTCTGTAGAGTTTCCCCACGTAGTCATCACAGCAGCACATGTGAGCTTACTCCAGAAAGCCCCCAAGAGCAGACCCGCCCTTGACCCCCCAGAGTACTGCTCTGAATGCCAAGGATGCCCCCCTACAGCTCACCAAATGGCTGACAGAAGGAAGATGATTGATTGCTCTGAAAGACTAATCCATCCCAGGCCACTCTTAGTCCTGCTCACCAGCACTACCAGGACTACTACCCCAGTGAGAAAGAGGGAGACAGAGAGAGAGGGAGAGACAGAAAAAAGAAGATTAAGACAAAATAAGTGAGAAATTCAAGGAGACAGAGAGCAAACTTTTTATCTCAAATTAATAGAAATGCTTTGAATGATTCTGTGATTAATATTTATTAATATTATTTTGCTTAATAAATACTAAAATAGAAACTCGCTCTCCAGAGAAAAACATGTATCTCCATTTTCATTGACTTTACTACATCAATAGTAAAATACTATATCATTTTAACACCAGCCGTCTTTCACATTGTGTGAATATTTCATGATAAATGGACCAATAGAAATGGTCCAAAAATGACTTTTTTAGGTTTTTTAGTGTTCAACATCCACCCTCTATACTTTCAGGATGTCTGCTTTCTTTAAAAACACTGCAAGAACATCTTACAATCAAATCTTCCCAATTATATTCAGTGATGTTAAGGTCTGTGCTCTGAGGTGGTCAGTCCATTGTTCTGAGAACACCAGCAGCTCATTGTTTGAGTTGTCAGTATTGTCTTTCTTTTATCTCCTTTTGTCAGAAACAGCTTATTGACTTCTCCACATTCTTTCCTATTGTTGTCTTCTCAAACTGCAGAGATGGACAGAAAAACAAATGGACTTTTTTTTTCAAATTTGTACCTTCATTTTGTTTTGTGGCTAGGCATGAAAAGATGAAATTTTAAATACTGCACTTTTTGCTTTATCTTTCTTAACTTCAGCATTTGAAAGCAGGGAGGAGCAACAGTGTCGTTGGGTCCTTGGGTCCTTACTTCAGGTCTTCTCGTCTACGAGGAGTTTGGTGTGTTCTCCCTGTGTCTGGGTAGGTTTCCTCCAGGTGCTCTGATTTCCTTCCACAGTCCATGAACATAAGTTGTTAGGTGGATTGCCTGCTCAAGTGTCCATAGGTGTGAGTGAGTGTGTGTGTGTGTGTGTGTGTGTGTGTGTGTGATGCTTAGTGATGGACTGGTGTGTTCCTTGAGCCCAGTGGTTTCAAGTAGGCCCCATGACCCAATACAGAACTCGAATGAATGAACTTCAGTTTTGGAATCGCCTGTTTATTTCACTTTTGTTTTGACTTCCCACTGTTTTATGCAAGGGAATTAGCTTAAATGTCCTCCAAATTATCATCCTGAAAAAAGATTGACTTCACCATTTTGACAATTGAAAAATAATATTTATCAAAAAAAGCTTGATCTTTATTGTGTACACAGATATGCACACTGAATTACCACTGGATTAGGAACACCTACCTTGTATCTATGCTCGCTGTCTATTTTATCAGCTCCACCGAACATTAAGGAGCACTTTGTCCACTCACTGTTCACTCTATTAGACACCTTTTTGTTAGTCAACCTTGAAGATTGTAAGTCAGAGACAGTAGTTCATTTGATACAGCACAGTTTGTGTTGGTCGCCATCTAGTCCTTCATCAGTGGACACAGGACACTGCTGGATGGAGATTTTTAGTTGGTCGGCTATTCCCAGTCCAGCAGTGTCACTGATCCACTCATACCAGTAAAACACACTAACTCATTACCACCACATCAGTGTCAATGCAGCGCTGAGAAAGATCCCCCACCCAAAAATACCTCTGTGGTGGTCCTGACCATTGAAGATTAGAGTGAAAATGTTGATGAGAAAGTATACAGAAAAACAGGTCAGTGAATGTAGATACATGGTAGGTGTTCCTAATCCAGTGATCATTCAGTATAACTTAATTATGGAACAACACATAATGGCTTACAATATGTGATTACAAGACTCCAACACAAACGCGCGGTTGTAAGATCTCTAAATTTACAGCAGATTTCACATTTATTTTAATTGGACTCACAACAGCCACTCGTAACTTTACCTCGAGGTGTTTTGAAGAGGTTCAAACGCTCCTTGGGCTGATGGCCGACGAAAATTTCTAGTGAAAGCCAAACATGCAACAAGGAAAACTGATCTGTGAGAAATGGGGTGCGAAACCGTGATCAGTCCAAAAAAAACAAAGAAACAATAACATCGCTTAACTTTACCGTCGTCGTTGTTGTGGTTTTCAAAGTCGTCAATTCCTGTTAGAGACAACGTTTTGCGACATCACTGGTTCCATTCCTCGGGGGAGCCCTGCCAGTGGAAAAGCGACAAGCTTTAAGAGAGCCGAGCCGTGTTGAGTCGAGTAGAGCTGGACCCACGTGGTGGAAAAGCACAAATAATAGCTCTATACACACAAGCTCACTCTGACTACAAAGAGTTTTTACTAGGGGCTAGGAGAATAAAGTCCACGTAAAGTCCAGGACAAATGTTGTGGGTGTTTGCGTTCACACGTACAGCTCCTCCAGGTAAACAGCGGAAAACACCTGGATCACCACTCGTGTGAAAGGGCGTTATGTAATTAGGTGTGATAAGGAACAGCATCTAGCCAATTTCAAAATGATGACATATGACGTTATTATCTTTCCTTGACCAGCTCACAGTTCTGACCCTGCACAGAGGCCATGAAATGTAGACATGGACAGAAATGTTGCATCTGAACAGACAGACAGACATCTTTTTTCTCTTGTTCAAAATAAACCATTTTACCGCACTGTTGCTCTTGGCTTCTGTGGTCATCTGGGCCTATGATATTTTTCTCTTTTCCCAAAACCCTGTTTTCCACAGAAGAGCTGAAAACCCTTCTGCAGGCAGGCGGTCAGTCATACTGTCTGTTTGGCTGCCAGTAGGCAGCTCCGCACACACTCGTCCAGATCTTTATCTGTCTCTGAAGATTCACAGAGCACATGTCCTCAGCTTCAATGTGCTCTCTCTTCTCTCACTCTGTTTCTCTCTGTGTTTTTCTCTCAATCTCTTTTCTGTCATGCTCTCTTAATTTTTCTCTTTTTTTGTATGTCTTTCCCTTTCTATGTCAATTCCTCTTAAATCTCTGTCACTTTCTCTATCTCATTCTTTCTTTTCTGTTTTGCTCTCATTCTTTTTTCCTTTTTTCTGTGCATTGCTCTGTCTTTACTTTTTTATGTGTTTTTAAAAACTCTCACACACTAACACCAAATTCAGTTTTTCTCTCTGGTTATGTCTGTCCTTCCCTTTCTGTTTTCCCTATCACATTTCTCTTTATACACTCACTCAAATATTCTTTTTTCTCTCTCACTTTCTTTGTTTCTGTGTCTTTCTCTGTCTCTCATTCTCTCACACCTTCTCCCTTTCACTTTTTCAGCTTTATCTCACTTTCACTCTATCTTTCCATCTCTGGCTCCATTTGTGTCTTTTTCTTTTTTTCTTTTGCTTTGCTCTCTCTCTCTCTCTCTCTCTCTCTCTCTCTCTCTCTCTCTCTCTCTCTCTCTCTCTCTCTCTCTCTCTGTGGGTGTGTAGGGAGTTCTGAGCTGGTGTTTGTGTTTCTTTGTTCCCCTGCTGTAGACTAATGGTCTTCAGTGAAGCAGAAACACAAACCCAGCAGCAGCCCTGCCACCTCCTGATGGATAGGATGAGTCTCTCGCGAGAGCTTTATCAGCTCATCTAAGGTGGATGTTCTCCTGCCGCGTGGAGGGCCAGCCCCCGCACCGCCTCTACACTCACCCTCCTGCCCCCTCTCGCCTTCCCCTCACTGTCTGAGTGCTGTCAAAATTCTCAGGCAGCTGCTTCCAAGGCAGAGGTCTCTCATAAATCCCAGGAGCTGTGATGAGTATCCCCGGAACGCCTAAGGCCCTTCTCCTCTTGGCGTCTGACATTTTATACCGGCATAAAACTTTAACAGTCAAATTCTGAGCAGCTCCAACAGCTTTTAGCACTGTCTCAAATATACAGTTATGGGCAAAAGTTGAAGCACTACTGTAACAATTCCTAAAAAGGAATTAATTAAAAATAATTATTAAAAATGTATACAGCATTACAGCAATTAAAAAGGAAAGAAAAGGCATGATTAAAAAAATTTCAGACAAAAAATAAAAGCATTAAAGAGATGAGATCTAGCACTGCAGAAAGACTGCAGGAAAAGTTACAATTTTTCTAACTAGAGGTGTGTCACTGATTAAAAATAAGTGAGAAACACTTAACATGAGCCGTTTCTCAATACAGGTTCTTGTCTGTACTTGTGTTCTCGTGTTCTTGGGAAACGTCATCAGTCTCAGCCCAAGTACTGTTCCACTTAAAAGTCCACATCTAACCAAGTACAGTTCAAATACCTAGATGCATTATTGCTCCACCCATAATATCAAGGATGCACTGGGGCGTAACTTCTGTAGATGTTGAAAGAGTCAGATATCCCAGAATGCATTTCGCACCAACCTCAGCACTATTATGCTTTTCGCGCCATAGAAACGGTGACTCATCAAATACGCCGGTGTTTCAAGTACATAACGTCCACAGCATCCTCTGGTGTTTGGAATCGCGAGTCGAACTTGCCAAGTTTGTACTATGAAGTACGACAGTTCAAACTTGACTTACTTTGTATTGAGAAACAGACACGGGATCTGTTAATAAGGGAAGTCCCACCCTTCAATTCAAGAGCCTATCAGCTCACTGGGAAAACTCTAAGTAGCAAACTAGCCATACAAATGGATGTTTGTGCTTGTGTAGTATGCAGAAATTAAAATATGTTTGACTTATTTTTGCTATATGTGACAAACATGCAGTTTTTATTCAAATGTTACTTTCAATTTCAAATTTAATTTTGAAATTTTACAGTGGGTTAAAAATCTGTCCTCCTCCAAGGACATAAGATCCTCATTTGAATGACTGGAAATAACTGTTCAGGTTTGTTGCCAAGATGGCTGCTGAATGTAGATTTTCCTGTGGAAAAACAAATCAAGATCTTTGAAACAGTCGATAACTGTTTTTTTTAACCCCAAAATAATTATCTCCTTTTTTAATATTTTAAATGCAGCCAAAACCAAGTTTTTTATATATATAAATTTGTACAGAAATGCATTCTCTAGTGTGAATGTATCAGATTATGTTAACTTAAAATTCATCAAACAAAATTCAGCAGGAGCCCAAACTATTGCATCCACCTGAACAAATACTGATCTGGACACTTGGATTTAGAGTTTTTAATAGAATAACATAGTTTTTGCTGACGATGATTGTAATAGGATGTAACTGCATTATAATTTAAGGGCTGAAAAGTAGCCCTGCAATGGGTTGTGGAGCAATGAAGAGCTGCAGTATAATCCAGTACCATTAGGATGAGTGGGAGTGGTGTTAGTAATGCAGAACTAATCATCCAGCATCCAGATCTGACCTCACATCTGAATGCAATTAAATCCTTAAAACAATGTTGCACTAACTAGTATGAAACCTTCCCAGCAGAGGAGAAGCTGTCTGTGCAGTGATGGATAGACAGAATAATTAATATTCTTCATTTCACAGGATATTGTTTGGCCATATAGAGCAGCTCATTAAATAAACACTGGAATACATTGTAGGCCATAAATGAGATTTTGGAAATTATTTCAGATTTTGGAAATTATAACAGTAGCGTGCTATTCATTGTTTATTCAGTTAACTCACATGGATAAGAATGGAGTAGAGGCTGATGTAGTTTTCATGCATTTCTTTCAACAAGTTTCCTTCCCTCCATCATCCGTCTTAACTCATTCCTTTCTGACAGTTTGGCTTACAGGCCTTTTCCTCCTCTGTGCAGCAAGTTCAGCTTAGCTCCACTTGGCCGTGTATCTGGGAGCTCCACACTTGTTCCAGATTGCCATGTATTTTTTATTTATTTTTTTTTTTTAAGGGCTGTAATTTTCAACAGGCAAATAAATGTTTTATTCAAAAGGAGGAGCTTGCATTGCAGACGCTCATAAATTTCACATTTTCAACTCTCCTTGAGAAAGCAGCTATTTTGGACATGCAGGAAATAGGCTGCTAATTCTTACTTGGAAGGTTTTCTCTCATGGCTCTGATCCCAATTGCAAATGCCAAGAATATTTACAACCATTGCATTCAGATATGGTCATCCATTATCCCACTAAAACACAGTGCAGTGAAGTGTGTGGTACTTTTTCAAAAAACAATTTGAAAAAGTAAATATTGTGATATCATGATATTCTAAAACATTTGCCTAACGCCATTATGCAATTAGCCATAATATGGCATAAATTCGTTGCATGAGTCGTTTAGGCACAGTGAGGTACAGTGGAAAGTGTCTCTGAATGATTGAAATTACATTTGTAACAAAATAAAACTTTTTAATGAATAAAACCATTTAATACTTTTATTACATATATTTCATATCATTCATATTAATATAATTGTTTTGCCTGTTGCAATAGTGTGTTCTTGAAATTAATAAAAATATTTTTCATTGTTTCATCATATTACCAAGGATATCGTTATCAGGAAAATACCGAAAAAAATTTGGTGATATTATTTTAGCGCCATATCGCCCACCCCTAGTGGTAGCTGCTCTAAAACTAACAAATAAGTATTTTGTAACATTCAGAGAGCATTCAACCTACATTGTAGGTTTTTTACATATTTGTGTCAGGAAAAAGTAGAAAAGCCTATTTTACAGTAAACAGAAAACTATGCAGGAAAAATATAATAAAAATATTATTTTATATATTAATTTATGTATTTAATATAATGTATATTTTAAATATCAATGCCTTTATTACAGTGTCCATTCTAATATGGAGATTCTGCAAAAAAAGCTTAAGGAAACAGGGATACATTATAAATAAATACAGGGATCTTTTTTAGTCGTGGAGCTTGGCTGTGTCTTCATCTCAAAGTCTAAAAAATCCCAACTCATGTGCTCTTTTTTTTTCTTTTTCTGTGACTATTTCCTTTCTCGCTAAGGGCTTTTTGACTACTTCACATCAGGTAGTTGAGTTGCCTTTTAATGTTTCTCTCATGGTGTTGTAGCGGTCCATCAGGATTCACATGGTTGTAAAGTGTCATTTTTTTGTCTCTATATTTTTTACCATTTATTATTATTATGCACTTATTTTGATTGATCCTATCCCTTCATTATGCAAAAAGAAATTTAATTATATTGAATAATGATGCCAGAGTTGAGGTGTTGTATTTCTTCACGAGCATGAGAAATGAAAGTGTGACTTAATAATAAACGTAAAGAAGAAAAGCTCTACACAACAGGGAAGAGAGGGATAGATATATGTAAACAGTGAGTTTAAATTTAGATGACTGTTCTAGTACACTGTTTGGTACCACATTTGACCAATCGAACAAGTGACCCAGTAACATAGCCCTTTCCCACTGTGTAACTGTAACACAATTGTAATTCCACTGCCTGGGGCTTTTAATGCAGCCTGTAAACTCTTAATGTATGCACGCCCATTTACCCACACACAGTTTCTGACACCACTTCTATTCAGACTCACAGTAGCCTCATATTAAGACAAAAGCCCTTTTGACAAACAAACACAAGGCACGGCCTGGTTACTTTTACCAAAAAATGTTTAAGCATTGCATCATTCACACATACAACACTTAAATGGTATTTGCGGAGATGAGGGCACTGAATCCTTCCATAAAAATCCTGGTAAATTGCAAGGACCTTAAGGACTGCACCATTTACAGGTCCTTAATTTCTGAATCATAAAAACACACTCCTCCTTTCTTCTCTCTGGAAACAAGTCGGCAGACCTAAACCTGTGAACAGATTTAAATAAATTACCAAATATTTCTGGATGTTTTGTGTCATGTTTGCACAGAAGCTTCAGTTACATTCACTCTGCATCTGTTCCTGTTTAATCGCTTTTAAACAGTCTTATTTCCTTAATTTATTAATTCATTCATTGTCTGTAACCGCTTACCCAGTTCAGGGTCGCAGTGAATCCAGACCTTACCTGGAAACACTGGGCACAAGGCGGAACACACCCTGGAGGGGGGTGCCAGTACTTCACAGGGCGACACACATCTTGTCAGTTCCTGTAAAAATTATAATAAATAAATTATTTCTCTGAAATCCCTGCAGCCTCTACAGTAGTACTGCAAATTAACACTCAATATGTAAGATGTCACCAAAAGAAGGTATGATCTATCTGTTAAAGTGGAGACACTTTAAAAATATCTCAGAAGTGAACATGGAATAGATGAGTGTGTCTCAGATGGTGTATAGTGCTAAGACGTTGAGAAAGTGGATCAGAAACTTCTTGTTATTTGTGGAGCTATAGCAACATTATAGGAGAGATGTCACAAGAACAGATACTCTGGTACTAAGTCGATAACAAAATTCTGAAAACGATAGGGTTCTTGTTTTCTGTGGTATTGGGGAAGCCTTGGCCTAGTGGTTACAGGATTGGGCTCAGTACTGGAAGGTCGCCGGTTTGATCCCCAGGACCGGCAGGAACGTCCAGGGCTGAAGTGCCCTTGAGGCACTGAAACCCCAAATGCTCCTCGGGCGCCGGGGATGGCTGCTCTGGGTGTGTGTTCGCAGTGCTTACTTTAGGCTGTCCCCTTAAAAAATAAACGAAATTTGAGTCTTTCCATCAAAGTTGGACAACAAAGTCGTTTGTTAGTAATCCTCATGATTACTGGCAAAAAGTTTACGGAAAAAAAGTTTCCCGTGTAGCCTAGGTTCTCAGATTTCCAATGACACGTCACTTAAATCTGTAGACCAATCAGGGGCCAAGTTATTACGATGTGCACCCAAGGAGCAGGTTGCAAACACAGCATGCTTCAGCAGAGCGCATTAAGTTTCAGCACCGACCCAGACACCACGAGAGATTACACAAACTGATTTATTTGGCAGCCACAAGCTCAACAAACAATAAGCAAGACAATAAACATGTTTTTAAAGCTTAGATTTCTTTCTCTAACTGCCTTTGTCCCATTGAGATCATTCAAATACAGGAGGGGGTGTGAGGAGGATGTCTCATTCTACAGCCAATCAGGGCGACGCTCCTGCCTCCCAACACGTCTGATATTTAAAGTAGTGTACTGGGTTAGAAATAAGCGTAAATAAACAGAAGAAAAAATATTAACTAAATTGCAGACTTTTTGCTGGAAAAATGATAAATAAATCAAAGCATTTTTAATAAAAGCTTTGTAGAATTTTAGTGGTTTTAATACCTACTAATGATTTTCTGGTATTGTGACATCCCTAAACTATATATAGGAACTATACTATAGTTCCTGATGTTGGGTCTATTTTTTAAGGTAAACTGGGTCCCAAACTCTAGCAGAATTTAATTGTAATGTTGTAGTATTATATTAAAATGCTGTACAGTACAATATTATCTGTATCAGTGTCAACACACTTAGCAAGACTGTATGCACATTTTACGATTAGATTTAAGAATATGGATCTTTGAAGAATAAGCCCAGTGTGTTTGTTCCTGAATGATTCAGACGGTGGCCTTATTCCAAGCACTTTACCTTCACATGAACCCAGTGTCAGGGCCATCCCCCCCAGTGAAACCCTCTGGAGGAGTGCTTTGTCACAACTATAATGAAGTGCTCTTTATTAAAATATTAAACAGAGTCTCAGATGGCGGAATGAAAAATTGAGTAAGACAGAATTTATGAAAGGGAATCATGGACGATTGGGTAAAGATTGTACATGCATTTGAATGTAGTCCTTGACTGGAGAAGACAGACTGAGAATGGTGAAGTCATTAGCAGGTTGCATTACTGTCTAGAGGAAATGAATGTCACTGGCTATTTTTACTACCTTCATTTGTTGAAAATTTCTCTCCAGCCTTTCAGTTTATGCTCCACTCATCCTGAGCCCAATGTACCTTTTGGAGAGTGTGGTGCTCGGATGTGTGACCACAAACCCTTTTCCTCCTCAGGACTCCAATTCAATTGTGCAGATGGATATAAGTGCTTTATATATTCTCCATGTTAGGGAAAAGCCCCTTGTATTTACATCAAGTCACTGTTCACACCTCATCAAGCTCTCCAGGCCCCTGAGCTCTTTTTGGCCCAGACAGCAGCATGGCTCTTATTTTTGCCTGTCTGTAAAAAAGGTGGGCATGGCGTCAGGAATCTGGACTTACATCCCCTCGAAAGACCCCGCTGCCCTGTGTGCTTAGCTTTCTTGGCCAGCAACTGTCCTCACCTTCTCTGAGGCCCATAAAGAAATGCTCCAAGGAACCTGAAAAAAAAGGTCCACTCATCTCCACTCAAGGTTCAACCTTGAGCAATTTGCCAGAGTACAGCTCAGAACTCAGGAAACAAGGCCCCAAGTAACTTTTCGCTTTTGATGTTATCTTCATGCTGTATCCTTGAACTGATGACTCCACAGAGGCAGTCTATCTGGCATTAGCTGGATGTGCACTAAGGCTTGTCCAAACCTATTTAGTCATGGTGTGGGATAGAGATCTAAGAGGTGATAAGACGGATGGAGTAAGATTATGCAGCCACAAGCAGAACCCCCTCAACACTGAAGTTTTATCTGCTCCCCACCCCACACTCCTGCACAAATTCCTTAGGCATTAAATGGAGGAAATTATTGCCCAAATACCCTCTATCAGATAACCTCACTCTGCATACACAATCATCCCCTAAGGCCTCACACATTGAAGTCACAAGGTATAAAATGGTTAGAAATGGTGATTAGGGGATGTGGGGGATCTTTTTGCAGCTTCGAAAAAGCTATGCTCACAATACAGTTCAAATTTGTTTGGCTCCAATCTGATTTTTGATCTTTGTAACCAGTATCTTCACATGGTTAAGTGAATTAAACCTCAAACCTTTGTCCTGAAATGACCCACATCAAGCTCAGAAACTATAGGTGAAAGAAATGTCATGAACAACAACGAAGGAGAAGAACAAGTTGTTGTTGCGAAGGTGCTCATTATGAGGGCTGTTATGAGTATCATCGAAAGGTCAAATGAAGTACTTATCCACCTTTGTTTCCTCAATATAATTCTGACCCTGTGATCATATCAGCAGTTAACAACCTGTGTTGTCCCATGTAGACCGCTCAACCATAACATTATGACCAGCTCCTTTTATATATGCTCATTGTCCATTCTCTCAGATCCACAGACCGCACAGGAGCACTTTGCAGTTACACAATTACATACTGTAATTTATATGTTGCTCTGCATACTTTGTTTCAGGACCACCAAGGTGCAGGTATGATTTGGGTGGTGGATCAATCTCAGCACAGTGACACTGACATGGTTGTGGCGTGTTAGTGTGTGTTATGCTGGTATGAGTGGATCAGACACAGCAGGGCTGCTGGATTTGTTATCCACCACCCAAATCATACCTGCTCGGTAGTGAATCCCAGGGTAAATCTGGGCAAACAACGAATGTAGAGCCTGTCACTATGTAGGTTTCAGTTTATTACCAAATGGTGGTGACATATTATCCACCCGCACAAGAAATAAGGTCACCTGTTGCTTTCTTGCCCCTGGATGTTTCCAAGGGGTGACAAAATGATGAGTATTTGTTTGGCTTTTCATTACGATTGAAATGTTGCTTAAAATGCAATAGTGGCTCCGTCTCATTTCCCACCTCTGATAACGTCACAATACCCAAAGTTCAGTTAAAATAAACAACTACATAAAATATGTGGAAGCATGATTCATCATGTTGGGCAAATGTCAGTTTTGCAAACTCCAAGGGCAAATGTATTATTAATGAGTGGTCTACATCTGCTATATTGGAAATAGCAGTTTGTGTTCTCTTCTTAGTATGATACTTTTCAATGACACAGTGCTAGTAGCAATTAGAAAATATCAATGTGCTTCAGGCCTGTTCATGTTAGGCTTCATCTTACTAGACTGATATTGTGTGATTGGACGAGTCTTGGTGAATGGGTGAAATTGACTAAATGACTAATGAAAAACTACATTAAAAAATACCTAAAAAGAGAAATCTGTATTTTTTTTTCTGTGTCAGCAGGCCCATGAAAAAACTAAGACAGTGTCAGGTTAAGACAGAAAATCGTTGTGTCCCTTCAATCTGGCAGTGTCCACAAAAAGCAAAGTTGGAGAATTCTTGAGTGAAGGACAGCTCAAAGCTTTTGGTATTGTGGCATGCTGAGGGTCTGTTGACAGGTAGTAAATCATGTTGCCATATCAACTTGAGCAATGATGTGTACTCTTACATTCCAGCCATACCAGACAGAGGCCTGTATTTATGAAGCATTTAAGAGTTAAGAGTCCTAAGTGAATATAAACATGACTCAGAGAGAATGTATTCGTGCATGTTACTGTGTGTGTGTGTGTGAGAGAGAGAGAGAGAAAGAGACAGAGAGAGAGACAGAGAGAAAGCCAGAGAATGAACTCAGGAGTCACAAGATAAGTCCAGGAAAGGCCACAGGACTGAGTCAGACCGAACGTCTCGCTGAAGGCCAAAAGTGCAGCTTAGAACATGTGAGCACTGGAGTATTTTCTTCAAAAGTTCGTCTGGACCCCTTGCCCTGACCTCTACCCAGCTCTGGGCATTTAGAGCAGGAGTCAATAGGAGGTGAGAGGACATGACCCTTGTGTTCAGCAACACCACGATTAAGTCTAAGGGTGGCGGGTGATCAAGAAAGCGAAGACATGGCAACCTAAACAAGGCCAGCGGCTCCGTCAGCCCTCAGTGAATATTGTTAAACCTTCCCACTCTCCAGAGCCTCGCTGGAACATCTTAAAACAATTACCAGCGAGAGGAGTTTCCAGAGATATGCTGTCAGAGAGCAGAGGAAACAAATGTGGAGCTAGCCAAGGAGTTGCCTGGCAACACCGATATGGATAGCAGAACCAGAGAAAACTGACTCCAAACTACATCCAAAATACAAATCTATCCCCGACCTGACCCGCATGTAACACAAACCAGAAACACTCCATGTTCTCATGATCAACAAAAATCATGCTTCTCTGAAGGTAGATTTATCCCCTCTTCTCATGTTACATACTGACAAATGACAGCACATGCTTCTCTGATAGAAAGAGTGATACACTTCTAGACTGCATTAACACATGTCTGACTATAACATAGATGTTAATGTAATCTGACAAATGCTCCTCAGTAGGAAGAAGTTATTGGAAGAATGTTTAAGAAACTGTAGCGGTGTAAAACATTTAATGGTAGAAAAAATGGTTGCCACAAAGGGTTGTTTTTGTGCAAGTGCTATAAAGGAACTGCTTTTACCAGGTTCGGAAAGATTCTTAAACCATCTAAATCTCAGAAAAAAGTGGGACTTTATATCGTCACTTTCCCAAAAAAAACAAAAAAGCAAATAAAAAATGAAAAACAGCCATGTATCTCCATTTTTGTTGATTTTTAGTTTACGACATATTTCGTAAAACTTGATGAATGGACCAATAGAAATACTCCTACTGAAAGTTGAAAAAGTGTTTTTTTCCTTCTCCGGTAAAGTTGCTATTTCTGAGATGCATGTTTTTCTTGGCCCCCTCCAGGGTGTATTGCCGCCTTGCGCCCAATGATTCCAGGTAGGCTCTGGATGGTTACAGATAATGAATGAATGACATGTCCCCTTGTCTTAATAACAATGTTAGTCCTGTTAGATTTGTAGCCATCTTTTACTTCTGAGACACCATGTCCTAACTGCAAGCGAGAAGAGCAAGTAACACAGGCATGAAACAATGCACCACAGTACAGTGTTTCTATATAGTACCTCATTCAGCAAGTCTGCACATCAGAACGTTCATCAACTTCTGACCTATCCAAAAAAAAAGCATATATAGAGCATCCTATATACTGTTGCAACTACCCCAAAACACACTGATGTAACAAGTTGAGTACTTCTTTAAGCATTAGAGATAAATCTGAGATCAATACATTTTTCCAGAGAGGTCATTATGTATAAATAAAGGCTCTTTACACACATTTCATTTTCAGAGTTGGCGCTCTGAAGAACCATTCGCTGGGAGGTTTTCCAGGGAAAAGTGTTTGTTCTGTTGCATATGTAGCATTTGTTGTTCTTGCTTATGTTTGGTGAAATCCAGAGAGGTCTTGTTTCTCCACCATTACCGTGTCTGCTAATTAATTTAAAGTATGCTCTGGACTCCTGCTCACACCTGTGGGTTGGCTAATAAAACCAATATGTTTTTTTTTCCAGTGGAGTGAAATTTGCCTCCTAAGTCAATCCTATAAAAGTAGCTCCTTATATTTGGATTTTCTTCATGCAACATGTGAAACAGGATGGAGTTTAATGGGTTTTGTAGACCACCTTGCAGCAAAAATATTTAAAAATGTAATAAAAAATGAAAAGGCAGAAACATGTGCTGAGGTGAATAAAAAAAGTTTTAATAAACACAACGCAAAATACAGGAACCGGGCATGGCCAAGGGAAATGAGGGATAAACATAATCCAACTAAACCAAGAACATACAGAAATGTAACTTGACAAAAGACTATTGAAGACCTTCTAGTTCAAGAAAGCCTGCTGTTTCACTGCTAGAATGTCTGGGTTGTCACGTATGATAATAACCCTGATAGTACAGTTTTGCTCCAAAAGAAAAAAATGTGTCTGAGAGTTCTGTCATTTCTCTTGTAGCACATCTACTAAACTTGGTCAGGAATTTATGCAGTTAATTAAAGGGGATGTATGGATGAGACAAATTGGTACTTTATTCAAAGTGATTTACCTGACCAAATGCCAAACAAGTAGGCTACATAATTAAACACAAACCAGGAGCTGATTCCTTTTTATAGTGATAAAGGTCCAGGGCTGGTCTTTAAACAATGTTCTGAACCACAGATTAAGGTGCTGTAACTGTATTGCTAGGTGTTTGGTTGTTAAATGTGGTTCAGAGACTTAGATGGTGTATTTACTTTATGGATGAACTGAAAATCCATCTTGGAAAATGGTCAAAATTGTTCTTTTGGTTTTGGGGAACTTTGGGGAAAAATTTGCCTTTTAACAATGATTAAATAGACCTAAATAAAGATTATAAATGTCACACAGCTCCAGTGTCCTTGGGTTGTGGGTTCGAGCCCTGTTCCGGGTGACTGTCTGTGAGGTGTGTGGTGTGTTCTCCCTGTGTTCGTGTGGGTTTCCTCCGGGTGCTCTGGTTTCCTCCCACGGCCCAAAAACATGTTGGTAGGTGGATTGGCTACTCAAGAGTGTCAATAGTTGTGAGTGTGTGAATGTGCCCAGTGATTGCAGATAGGATCCAGACCCATCACGACCCTGAACAGGATGAGCGCTTACAGGCAATGAATAAATGAATGAATGAAAAAGATTATAAACATGACTTGTTTCCTGTGATGCTCAGTGTAGATTTGGTACAGCAGCAGATTGATGCTACCATGATGGACTATTTCGTTTTATCTCAGAAAAGAGACTTTTAATCACTGTTCAAGGATTTTCAAAAGAAACATTTGCTGGATTAATGTGGAATGGTGCCAGATTGTAACTTCTGCACCAATTGAAATTTAACATTTTTGGAATTTAAAATTTTAATAGTTGATGAAGCTAATTTATCTGAGTGGCCATCAGCAAACTGCATTTTCAGGAACTTTTCAGCTAGAAAGCCTTGGAACACAAAGTCTGAAATGCACTGCTGTTCAGTTTTTAAAGGGGATGACAATTTTAGAAAAAGTCTCCATAAAAAGTATGAGTCCCCCCTCCCCCCTCCCCAAAGCGCTCTGAGTTACTGCTCTGTCCCTCAGCCCTCTTCTTAGACCTATTTTTTTTTTTCTTTCAGTACATCACACAGCAGTGAGGATCTGCCAGCAACAGTCCTTCCTGACATTACTTTCATTGAAACCATCTGGAAACAGTGCTGAGTGAGAGGGAGGAGGGATGGGGGCGGAGGGTAGTGACCCCTAAGTTTGACCCCTATGACAGTGCAGATGATGTAGGTGTCTGCTGAGGAAAAAATGACTGTTGCCATGATAACATCAGTACCGTTCCCACAGCTAATAAGATGCTATTAGAGCCAAACTCTTGAGGCCTGCTGCAGAGAGGAAGGCTGACATTCCTCAGGCTGCTCATCAAGTATTTTCAGCCCTCAGACAGTGACAACTTTCAAGGCTCCAGGATATTTGCCCTTATCAGTGGATCCTTCAGCACTTGTGAAAAGGAGAGCGAGCACAGATCGTTCAGCACTCTAATGGTAGGAGGGACAGTGGTATCAGCTGGTAACAGCTGATTCTGGACGCTGGACGACAGAGTTAAGAAACTTTGCTGTCATTCATGTCCCCTTTAACTGCCATTTGGTAACTACTATGTTTCTATATATATATATATATATATATATATATATATATATATATATAATGTCTAAACTACAGTGAAGGTTTTTATAATGCTATTATAACACCCATTTTTCACCCAAATAGCAGAATCTATACTCTTATATATAGCACTGAATGCAGTCAGTGTAAATCAGTTCTAAAGTGAATTAGTTAGGCTGACTGGCCCCGAACACTAGTTGCTAAGTACAACACATGGCTTTAATATCTCCTGTGTACCAGTTTTACCATGAGACAAAATACTTATTCACTTGAACAAAGCTTATTTTTTTCTCCCAGGGGAAGGGCAGAAATGTACATGGAGAGTAAAACTCATGTTCTCTGTACTCAATCCATGTGGCTATGTGGGTTATGAGGCTTGCTTTAGAGGGACTCCTATTGCTCCCTCCCACACATTTGCAACCTTGACATTGCTGTAGATGATGCGAATGAAGTGGTGGCTTCAACTAGGAACTGGTTAAATGGCCCTGGGCTTCTTTCTTTGGGAGATTCCTTTACTCTATTGTCATTATAGACTGGCCTGGAATTTAAACAAGACTACAGTGGGTTCTTTGTTTATAGCTATGAATGAGAGACCAACAGCAGGATTTTGGAGGAAACATTAATGAAACCCGCAGTGAGCATTGTGGGTTATTACCATAGAAACGACAGGGAGATTTTTGGCTTTATGTTGGCTGTCTAATCTACATTTATGCTTATGGCATTTAACAGACACTCTTTTCCAGGGCCACTCAAGATTTATAATTTTGTAGACATAGGTGAATGTAGCATTAAGAGTTTTGCTCATGGACCTATGGGTATAGCATAGTCAGCTAGACTGAACTGGGAACTGAACCCCAATGTGCTGTGTGGAAGGCACACAGAGCTATTCTGTGTGACTGCACCCAGATGTGGACATTGTAGATGCATAAACAACCCGTGTCCTAGTTCTTCTAATGCTAATACATCCTGACAATGATCATTACAGACGTCCCTCCCACAGACTGTTGAATGTAGAACTGTACTGAGGCTCTACAGGCTTGTGTGGACTGTAGTATATTTATCTAGGTCAGAGATCTACAGATAGGTATTCCTCTGGCAGCACATGTAACAGTAGGAATGCCACTTTCCCCTTCTTCACAGGCTGTGTGTGTGTGTGTGTGTGGGAAAGACCTTTATGTTTGAACGAAGCATACACATTTTTTGGCTAAGGTCACTCCATGCCCTGCAGCTAATGAGACCACCTCTGGAAATTGCAGATTTAATGTCTAATCATGTGCCCTTTCAAATATGACTGTACTCCTGCTCTGCTCTACTGAAGCTTCCTGTGTCACATACCAAAGCTTCCACTTAACCCCTACAGGTCCGGAGTTACTATAGTCATGTTGCAATAATGTATTATAATTACCTTATTAAATTCATATTGTTTAAATTATATTTCAAACATATAAAACATGGCTAGTATGTAAGAATACATGCTAAAAAGCTTAAGGCTTCATTTATTCTTATGAAACTGTCCTACTATTGCTGTAACAAAAAAAGTTTGTAGCACTTCTGTGAAAATTTGATGGCATTCAGCCACAAGAAAATTAGGTTCTCATAAAGATGGCTACTACATTTGGATTAGTTCTGGACCACAGGCACCACTCAGATTATACCAAAGGCATTTGCTGTACCTCCACCACTTCAGAGAACATGGTTCTACTGTTCCACAGCCAAGACTTTATGCTCTTCTAGTATAAGTTTAGCTTTGGGCATGGTGAACCTATGGTCATATGCAGCTGTTCTAGAATATCTCATACTATTGGGAATGATTGTCTTTATAGATCACACAAACTGTGTGTGCAGATGAACACCAGGAGTCGTTACACAGTGAAGTAACTGAATTCATGCTTTAGAAGGAGTTTCCAGAAACCTTAGGACATATGGTGTATCTGTACACGTCAGTAATTTCACAGGCTACACCAGAATTCATCTAATCTGGGTCTTGGATCCAGGTTCCAGGCTGGGGTTTTAAAGCTGGTATGACACTATGGCCCTGTTTTTTGTGTGAGGTTTTCAAACAGGCTGCCCAAGGTGACACAAAAACACTGACTTTACATTGTCTCTGTCTCTGGCTGAAATTCACTCCCTATACTACATAGTGAATTACATAAGATATAAAGCTAAAGATAGCACTAGATTTCGAATTCCCACATGAATAAAAAAAATATGTTGAATTAGAAATACATAATTCACTATTAATATCTAAATTCTGTAATTTAATTACTTCTGGTCTACACCTACACAAGGAAGTCAGCCTGCCAAGCATGTATTCCAACAGCATTTTAGCTTGTGCACAGTGGCACCCTGTCTAAATACATATCTTTCTAGGCAGATAATTAGGCCACATTCTATTATATTTGGAATAGTGTAATACACTCAGTGTTACCTCTCGGAATAGGTCTGTCAGCATTCATCACTGACATGTTCCATTATTTACTGAACCATCAAACCCTCTACAGGCACACTAAGTGTCACAGAGGTGTTCAATGGGACAAAGACAGGATGATTTTTTTTTTTAACTAATGCTGAGATGTGACTTTTTAACATATTCCTGTTTACACAATACTCTCCCTGTTAAACACCTTGTGTCAATATCAAATACCAAGTCAGAATCAGATGATACAGCTGTGTGTGTTAGAGAATGGATTGAAAGTGGATTTCCTGTCTGTAAACACTTGAAAGAGAAACATGGCACAGATTTCACGCACCTCGCTCAGGCCAAATGGAAACCAGATTGACTTCAATGTTTAAAGAATACTTCTCACTGTTATAAAAGATTAAATTGGACGGTGTCTTTGTTTGCTGACACTTTTCTCTTTCTTGGCAAAAAGTTTTCTCTTTGCAAAGCAATGCGCCATACAGAGGTTGCAAGATGTTTGTACTTTGGATGACTGCTCTATGACTCCTCTTGAATATGGCCATGTAGATTAGCTTGCATTGATGCTTCAGAGTACTTTATGCATTATTATGTTGAATCAGATTTCTCCCCAATTTATTCATCACCAGTTACACCCCTTAGCTAGGACTCACCCAGTCCCACACAATGCCACCAAACTGGGAAGATAAGGGCAAGCACATGTTTCCTTTGAGACATCTTAATCCAGTTACTGCTTCTTTTCAGACTGATAATATCACTAGCTGAAAATGTTCAGAGAAGAACACTAAATGTCCAGATCTTTTATGCTGTCTAGCCATATCCAGTTGTGCTCTCTTAGGACTCCCAGCCTCTGTTGGCTGAAACTTGTACTACAATGTGAACTTGGTTGTATTTCTTTCCTGTGGGCCTGTGTTGTTTGGTTCTGGTCTGTTTATGTTTTGTTTCAGTTGGAGTCGATGGTTGGGAGAGATAATTGAGTTGTGTCTGATGGGCACAGTCTATAAAATATAAAAGTTTTTTTTCCCTTCAATCCAGCCCTGATTTTTATTTCATAGCCTAATGCAGGGTTCCATTAACCTCATCAGTAAGCTTGTATGTTGCAGCTGGGAATGACGTCACACCCGAGCTGAACTCATTTGATCATTAAGCATTCAGAGAATTCTATTTCCTAGGTTTTTTTATTGTTAGCTTTTTCCTCGATTAGAATAGTTAGCAGCATCATTTGATATCAGCACATTATGTAATATTTATACAACCAAACACAATGAAAATATGTCCACACGTAGCATTTACAAAGTATTGTGTTTACAACTGATTTAATGAGGCACAAATAAACTACTGCTTTTACTCACAGTTGTTTAGGCAGCCATCTTGGAATCTGAACTCAGGGTGGATGAGGCTCCTCTGAGGTTCAGAGTAGGAAATCTGACTTGTGGGGGAGTCCCACTTGAAATATTCTACATGGAACGTGGAAATTCCGACATTCAAGCTCAAAGGGAACACATAAGATAAGGTAGTAAAATATGGTGTATTGAGGAGTGGCTGCAAATATTACAGAAGAAAGATATGGTATATTTAGGTCAATAGAAAACATATGGTAGAAGGATATGGTTTATTGAGTTATAGATACCAAAATAATGGCTGAAATATGTTTTGGTTTTGAGTTATAGATAAAGAAGTTATTGTGGAGGGCTGTGGTTTATTTGGAGTATGATTAATTTGGCCATGAGTCTGAAATGCCACATTATCAACCCCCTTTACATGGTTCACTTTCCCGTTTACACACAGACTGACAAGACACTGTGACAAGAGGTCGTTCACAAGTAACCTGACCCAGCCAGGAGAACAGGGTGTTACTGGGCAGGGGTTGTGACCTCCTATGACATGCTGTAATTAAGATTATAACTTTGATGGACCATAGACATTTTCTTAAACTGATTTGTAGCCAAACATTTATGCTTGTGGGAGGTTTCAGAATTTAAGAAGCATGTCAGGTCATTGATGGCCATTTTTCTTAAAACATGCACCTGGTCACATATATTTTACAGCTTTCACTCTATAAGGATTTTACTTTGAATTCATCTGTGCATTTGTGGAAGTACATTGCGGGTGTATAATGATAACTCTTACGCACTGTAACAGAAGAGACGGGTCATTGATTGAAACACTAATGGAAAAGCTTCTTAATACTCATCAATGGCTTTATTTTTGGGAACCGCCTCATGCTTCAATAGAAAGAGCAAATCCAAGATAATGATATACGCACTTGAAGCACATTGTTAAAAACTGCAATCTGGAAACTTAAATCTCAAATTCTCTGCAGCACTAAATCCAGTTTAACTCCCCTCTGAGAGTTTGTTGTTGCCCATTCTGCCTTTCTGTGGATTTACAGTGCAAACATGAGTATTTTGACAAGAACTGATGTATTGTCCTTGCAGATTTATAGGTTTATGTACTACAGTTTTTCAGGGGCATCATAGACCCAATTTAGTGGGGCATGTGCCCCAGTAAAAAGTTGCTGTGCCCCATTAAAATCACTGAGGTAAAAAATACATTTTACACTGGATTGAGGAGCAATCTTTCCAAAAACTTCAGCATGTGTTTCAATTAATGTCTAGTTTGTTTTTCAGCATGGAGTAATGAATGTTCATAAATATTTAGTTAGTAAGTCAGTCACACAACACACAAGGTGATGGTATGTATAATGTATTGTATAATGTATAACCGAGCAAAATACATTATACACCACTAAAGTAAACAGTCTGATATTCCATGCCCACAGATAATAATAGCAAGAGCATGTATCATAATCCAACATAAACGTTTCATGAGCTTGTTAAAGACTGTCGTTTATGAATTGGTCAGTTCCAGATAACTTCATATTAAATAAGACCTGCAGAATGTCAGTAATGACTAAATTCTCTCACATTTTCAGTGAACCCGTTGTGAATATTTGTCAGAGAAAGTAACATGGATGTCGTTGGCCAGTGGTGCCAAACTGAGAAGATTTATAAAGTTTCTGTTTTTATTTGTTTAAGAAAGCACCCATTACATTGCATAAAAATGTATTCAGTGTTAATTGGTTATTTATTTCTTATCCATAGCAGCATAACACCCACTTTACTGTTAAATCGCTTAAACTATTAGCCTAAATGGCCTTTTACAAGATATGAAGTTCAGCCCCTATGACTGATTGGCAAGCAGAGGGTACACATGTGCCCCTCTAAACTCCAGTGGTCTAGAAACACCCCTGCTGTAAATCACTGTGTAAATGATGCATGAGTCTTCCTTTAATGTTTTTCTGAGCAATCAAAGAATCTTATTCAAAGTGTAATTCATACCAAGAAGAACACATTAAAAACGTAATAAGAGAAATGATAAAGCACAATCGATGTGCATCATATTTTCCTTTTTATGAAATAAAGAGTATTCACTGGTTTTGCGTGTCACTTTTTTTCAGTAAGAGCTACTGTGGTTACAGCTTTGGAGAAGTTTTTATGTTGGAACATTTCTGTGATGATTTGATGGCATTCAGTCACAAGAGCCTTTAAAGGTAATGGGTTTTTTGCCAGACTGCCTATCGGGCTGGCCTAGAAGTGGCATATGCTCTGACCGACTGACTGACACCTAATGTTGAATCGTGCATGTGCGAGTAGGAACTGTTAATTCAGCCGTATTTCACAGAGAGGACACAGAGAGAGTTGGCGCCACTACACCACTACAGCGTCTGTTATTAGTTCAGCCATATTCCACATTCCAGTTTGTGAACTAAATTTGGAACCGTTCGACAGTGACCAGAGGTCATCTTTTCCCTGGACAAGTACTCAAGGGGTGTTCTAAGTGTCAGAGAGTTGAGAGCTGAACTGGGACACACTTGTGCCGCTTCTGCGCTGTAGGTCCACCATCCACCGCAGTGCGTCTCAGTATTTTACTGGAGCCTCAAACAGGAAAGTGTTGAACGTTGTTAAGGTAATATTTATCATAGTCTCTTTTTATGTTTGGAGAATGTTTCTGTGACAAAGCCTTTTGTTTTCTACTCTATATTTAACAAACAGAAAGTCATCTTGTCTGCCCCTATAACGACACAAATACATGTTACACCGTTACTGACTTTCTGACAAGTAAATTACATCTGCACAGCTTTTTGTTTAACTTTACACAAAAACGGGTGAAATCTCTGGATTATTAAAGCCAGGACACCAGAGCGAGGTGTTACTCAAAAGCCAGGTGCTATTTAATTACAATCGGAAAACTCAAACCACATTCAGAGGTGAAATTGATCTTGTCCACATTTAAAGGAACAATAGGTAGCAATTTTACCTTAAAATTTCAGCTTCAAAATTATGTTATGCTTCACTGACATGTAAAAGGGAAGACAGAGCCTCTGTCATCATTACTCTGGGCTCAGTAGTGCAGAAAATGCACTATGTAACTTTTGGTGAAGGGTAGGAAACAACCCCCTCGCTCCCTCCTCATCCTTGATTTCAGAACAGTGCTGTATATGGAAATTACAGTGTGCAGTTGCAGGGGCCAGGACCAAAAATACCTAATCTTAACTAGTGTTACAGAATGCGCTTTCCATGTCTGGATAGAGTTACATGAGCAGAAACGCGTGTGTAGTTTTCCTGGGGATTAGTGGCCAGACGTTTAGATTAAGTTGAATGTCCATCATTGTACATGAAGGAATGACAGGAATTTAACATGAATTGTGTTGCATCCGGTGTGTAACAGCCTTTATGGCAAGAGGATAAACAATGAATGATCCTACACTCTACACCAAAGACCAGCCTTAATAATCATGTTATTTCACTCGTTTTTATTTTAGATGGTATGAAGCTACAAGCACAGTCCTCACATTCCTTTGTCTCATTGCAGCAAAAAATTGGATCTTAGATCAGGCGAATCCTGAGCTCTGGGTGTTTAACAGACTCTTGGAGGGTTGCTGTCCAAAGAAAAACGTGCATATATGTCCAGTATAAGATATAAGTAACGTTCAATGGAAATCAGTGTAAAAAATATGTATTCCAAGTAATTTTAGAGCATTTCTATTGGTCCATTCATCAAATTTTCACACAATATGAAGGACATCTCCTGTGCTCAAATGATGCAATGCACTAAAATTCACAAATACATGTTTTTCTTTGGGCAGCGAAAATATGTTTTATCTTTTATCCTTTAACTAAGTTATGGCTAAATTGAACAAAGTAGTTCTCTTTAGTGAGGTACTGTTGTTGGGTGATTAGTTGTGGATCATAAAATCTACTGAAACTCATCCCAATCGTATGAAAGTGAACTCCAGAGAACATAGTTTCTCTGCTTCACTGCTAATCTGTTTTAAATCTGTTAATCTCTATTTTCACCAAATAGCTTAAGGTTCTAATGATTACAGAACAATCCATTAAAAAGTTCCTTAGAAGACCAAAGATGGTTCTTCTATGGTATTGCTTTAAAGAGTGCATTCTGGTGCCTTTATTTAAAGTGTAGCCAAGGCCACACTCTCTAACAAAACTCTGTATGCATGTGTGCCATGTCACGAAGGGGATGGGGGAGGAAGGAGGGGAGGGGAGGGTTTTGTCAAGTCTCCTCTGCATCTGAGGGCCACCTCTGCTCCCATCAGGATACTGTTTCCTCTCCCAGCGCTCAGTTTTGGAATTTACAGTCCGGAGCACAGAGCTAATAAAACACGTGTGGAGGGAGGGGAGTTGGGGAGTGAGCGTTTCTGGCCTAAAAGCTCCTACATCAAACACTGGTTTCAGCAGAGGAGGCTCAGTGCTGAGGAGTCCGAATGAAATGAAGTGTAGCCTCATCTAGTTTCCACCTAAATCAACAAAGGCCTAAGCTCTCCTGGACAGGTCTTCTCTTGGAGGTTTTAATCCCATTTAAATTTAAGTGCTCTTAAGCACACAGAGGTTTCCGAGTTCCACAACACAGCGACACCCATTCATCAGATACAAGACCCACAGTGTTTCAAAAAGTGACAAAATGTCAGACAGGAATTAACCTCTTTCAGGACTATTATTAAGGTATTAATCTTCAGGTGCATTATTCAGTTACTAGGTTTAATATTAATAGATCTTTGATTAATATATTACTGCTTGCAATTTTATTGCACATTACATAGGAGGGGGGACTGGGTCTGGTGGGACCAGTTTAAGTTTCCTGAAATTCATTCATTGTCTCTAACCACTTATCCAGTTCAGGGTCATGTTGGGTCCGGAGCCTACCCAGAATCACTGGGCACAAGGTGGGAATACACCCTGTAGGGGGCACCAGTCCTTCACAGGGTGACACACACACACACACACTTACACATTCACTCATACCTATGGACACTTTTGAGTCATCCAATATGTGTTTTTGGACTGTGGGAGGAAACCGGAGCACCTGGAGGAAACTCACACAGACACAGGGAGAATACACCCAGATTTGAACCCAAAACTTGAACCCACAACCGCCAGGTTCCTGGAGCTGTGTGATTGCGACACTACATGCTGCACCACCGTGCCTCCTGAAATTTAAACAAATAATAACAGGGTTTCATGTGTTTGACAGTGTTTTATTGTAGACTGATTTACACATACAGTAATGAGATTTTTTTTTTAGTTATGGCTTTTTCCTTTCAGCTTGAGCTGTCTAAACGCTATTGGGAAATATTTAGCTGTTTCACACTTAAGGCCTACGTTTATGGTTCAGCACATTGTTAATCAATGCATAGTGAATTTTTATTCCTGCAAAACACCTTGTTATTACATACAGGGAAACCTAAACGTTTTTAAATAAAAATGACATTACAGTGGTGGGCATTGAACCAGCAATCGTCTGGTACCAAGTCCAGGCCACTAACGATTGGGCCACGGCTGCCCATTCAATTTTAACCATCCAATCAAATTGCAAAACATATAATCATGTCCCACCAATTTTACTACCAACAAAAATGTTCGGTATTAGTCAGACACGAAAGAGCAGTGTGTTCTGATTTCTGCTTCATGTTGTTTTTAAATTTATATTTAGGATTACTCAAAAATAAATGTAATGACATAGGCACCACTTGCATAAAGCTTTGTAGGTGTTTAAGGTTGGCAGGGTAGTGAGCTGTAGTTCGCACAGTTGATCAGTAAATACACAAACCACAACTGAGTTCACATCTGACAAGCTTTGGGAATTTCTCAACATTCCACAGCACTGACTTTGACACAGACGGTAGCAACCTGGATACCTTCACTGTACTCTGGAATAAGTTAGCAGGACTCAAATAAATGAAGACAATCAGTCAAATTGAAATGTCAGAATTATGCATACACGTTTATTTTAAGTGTCTACTACTTAATTTAAAATATTTCTGGTACTCAGTACTATTAAGTACTTTAAACAGATTTGTTTGAAGTATTATTAAAGTATTTAACTAAATATTGAATGTTGTCTTAACCTATTGTGTAAAAATCCTTCTAATCTAACTATAAATTCATTCATTCATCTGTCCATAAGTCCAACACATGACATCACACACTCACTATGGATACTTTGGCATGGCTAGTCCACCTATCAAGGGTCAGTGCTTTGGAAGGCAATGTTTTGAGATGAAAGTACCTTTAACTGAACCATTTTAAGATGCTGCAGAAGAAGCATAAGAAAGAAGAAGAATTGCTTTACAAATTCTTACATTTATTTAAAAATCTTTGGGGATTGGTTCTCACAACACAAACACACAGTAGTAGAAGTGTTAGATCATCCAAAACCTGGCCTTCTTCAGTCATAACCAGTGAAAAGTCTTAGTCCAAGAGTGAGGGTATGGAGTCAGTGCAATTTTAAAAATACATATAACAACAGTAAAATACAGTACAGTTGTTTTGCTGGCTAAAGGTACAGGCAGTTAAGTATCTTAGTTTCTGAGAATGTTTTCTCTGTAACCGTGATACATCACCATACTATAAAACTATAATCCAAGCACTTCAAAGTCAAACACAGAGAGAAATCTCTCCAGTTCTAAATAGCAGATGTTTACAGCATAGAAAAAGCTTTGTTGTGTGATGCCAATGGGATTAAGTGAAATTCAATATAAGCGAATGATGGTAGGATTAGGGAACAAATAGCAGCCACATGTCATCGATTTTCAAAGTGCACAAAAGCTCCACCATGAGCAGCAGTTCCTCTCCTTCTGCTCTCCTCTATCATCACTGTATCCACTTTCTCTGTATGGCAAGCGCAGTAGTTTGGATGAAGAAGGGTTTTTTTTTTTTTCCCGGTCATTGTGGCTTGCTCCCCTCACTTCTCACAAGCACTCCAGCAACAAACCAGTGAAAAGCAAACTCAGTCTATTCCAGTTTCCATCTCACGTCAAAACTAATCAGCTGCTGTTTTGAATGAAATGCCTTTATATCTTCACTCTATAAATAAACTCTCTATTTTGTTCATTCTTCAAAATATTTTTTACACCAATTAGCTGTACAGGAGCACTTACCATTGCACACCCTAGTTTCTCTGTTTCTCTTCATACTTTGTTTGCCCCTTTCACCCTGTTCTTCTATGGTCAAGACCCCCACAGGACCACCACAGAGCAGGAATGATTTGAGAATGGATCATTCTTAGTACTCCCATCAACCAAAACTATCCAGCAAACTGCAGCCTGTGTCCACTGATGAAGGACTAGAGTGCAACCAACACAAACTGTGCAGCAACAGATGAGCTGCTGTCTCTGACTTTACATCTACAAGGTGGATCAGTGAGGTAGGAGTGTCTAACAGAGTGGACAGTGAGTGGACAACATGTTATAAAACTTCCATCAGCACTGCTGTGCCTGATCCACTCATAACATCACAACACACACTAACACAACACCACCTCATTCAAATCATACCTGCTTTATGTGGGTCCTCGCACATTATATATATATATATATATATATATATATATATATATATATATATATATATAATATAAATGTGTTTAGAAGAGTTCCCTTTTGGAGAGTTCCTCACTTATGTTTTGAAGGAGTTTTTCTTGCTACTGTTGGGCTTGGTGATGATAACTTCAGAGTGGTGCCTTGATTTGTAAAGCTGCTTTAAGACCACAGTAGTTATAGACAGTACTATACAAAATGAATTTAATTACACTTAATTATCTCATTACATTATTGCCTATTTTGTTTTAATCAGAAAATACCAGCTACAGTGCAAGGATGTCATGATGCACAGATCAAAATGACAGAAAATATAATCTTGTCAAACCGAAGTTTTTAGTTCCTCCTTTGGAGATTTTGAGGTTGTGGTCCAGCGGTAATGTTATTTACTGCATTGTTTTAAACCAGTAGAAGTTGGAAGCAGAAGCAGTTTTCAGTGATTTACTCCAGAATATTAAAATGAGTGATACTCTGCCAGTGACTTGAACATTAAACGAGATACAGCCACTCTACTCTGGTGAATAATTTCCACATGTCTCCCATCTTCATTGCCTGGTCTCCTCTGGCTGGTGTCTCCTCTGTCCCTCTAAATTCCTGTTTATGGGCTGTTTGTTCTAGGTTTAATGCTGTAGATAGTGAATGGAGGAGTGTTCATATCTCCTTCAGGCTTCTCTTCACGCTCCACTCATCTCTAGTAACTCAATCTAATGAGGACAGGAAGGACAGCTGTGCTCAAAGACCCAGACGCTCTGACTCAACCTAATCTCCACTCCACACCAGTGCCATTGTGCCAGGGGTCGTAAGCCTCTGTAGAGGTGTTATGGAGACACAGCCCCACAAACACGACCTACATTTGAACTCATGGAAATTCATAAAGTTTACCAAAGACCTGAGAGTTTCATGCATGTCCAGTGAAGCCAATCTGATTTCCAGTGAGCCTCGTTTATACCGAATATATTTTGTAACATGAAAAATGCCTTTTTACAAAAAAGTTAAGTCCTAATAAACTAGACAATAAATGGTGCTCAACAGAAGTCATTACAGAAAATCGGTTGCTTCAAAATTGATTTTTTAATAGTAAAATAATACACATTTGTTTTTATTTAATATTATAAGTAGAAGTATGTTTGGTAATAGGTGCAGTAATAACAGTAGTAATAGCTGTAGTAGAAGTGGTTATAATAGTAGTATTTAAATTTATTAAAAGTATTAATAGAAGTAATAGTTGTAGTAAAAGCAATAGTTGTCATAGTAGCTGCAGAAATAATAGTGTTATTAGCATTAGAAGGAATAGCAGTGTTTAGAAGTTGTAAAATTAGCAATACTAGAAATAGTACTATTAGCAGTAGTAGGCTTAGTAGCAGCAGCAGTAGTAATAGTAGTAGTACAGGGTGAGTCAAAAGTCGCAGGACACCATACAGTCACTCACACTAGATAATTTCACATAAACCATTCACTTAGCAATGTCTTAAGACTGTGTGAGGAAATCGGAGCACTTAGAGGAAACCAACACAAATACAATGTGATCACACCTCACAGACAGTGACCAGGTGTGAGGACTGAATTCAGGAACCCAGGTCCCTTAAGCTGTGTGGCAGAGACACTGCCTGATGCCCCAGGGTTCTTGATTCTGAATGTAGGCTATTGGATATCAACAGTATTTATTGTCATTTTATCACAGGAACATGAGATAAAATAACATGAGCACTTTTAAACACACTAAAGGTCACAGATGTCATGCAAAAATCACCTCGGATGACTCAATGTACATTTCCATACACTGGGGTACACTGTTTTTATGGAAGGAAAGATTGAAACCCTGCCATTCTGTCAATTATGCCACATGAGAAGCACCAGTGATGGTTTGCATTGCTTCATTCAATATTGATGGTGACAGCCCATAATTTCATGGCAAGTCCCTGACAATCAGCATAGGGTGGGGGTGGGGGGAGGGCATGCGTCATGCTTGTCAAACCATACAGTTTACCCACATAAAATAAGCTATAAAATATAGGGGGAATAATATATGGCCTTGTAATGCTGGAAATAGAGGTAAATACAGTGTGTGAGAAACTGCTGAACAGCTGTCAAATCCAGTTGGGATTTGATGAGTTTGGATTTAGCACACAGGAACTAGTTTGATCAGCACATGAATATATCACAGTAATAACCAATTACTGGATAAAATATTTTATAATTTCTTTAAATCTTTAAAAGCAACTCAGAGGCTTCTATTGGGAGCTAACGCTAAAATCTCACTACACTCATACATCAAGAGCATTACAGTTAGCGATATAGCTAAGGTTTAAACACCCTCTCCCTCTTTTCTCACTTTTGCTCTCCCAAGTAACCACTCTACACCGGGATATCTGCCCCTCTCAGATAGCCAACCTAAAGGAAGCACAAACTCAGGGAACAAAAACAAACAATTAGTGCACCCTATTACATACAATCTTTTTGTCATAAATAATCACAAGCTCATTATTCACCATTAATTTTGTTATATTACTCTGTTGTCTCTTTTTACAGGAGCTACCACCAGAGGACCCACACTAGTTTCAGAAAAACATATATACATATTATTAATAAGGTGATGGCGGCAAGTGGCACAGCAGGTAGTGTTGCAGACACACAGCTCCAGGGACCTGAAGGTTGTGGTCTTGAGTCCCTCTCCAGGTGACTGTCTGTGTGGAGTTTGGTGTGTTCTCCCCATGTCCGTGTGGGTTTCCTCCCACAGTCCAAAAACACATGTTGGTAAGTGGATTGGCGACTCAGAAGTGGTCCTAGGTGTGAGTGAATGAGTGACTGCACATAAATTCTCCAAACTCAAAGATAAATGAATCAACATTAAGACCTTAAAATATGATTATATTGGAAGAGTAATCAGAAAACTTGAACATTCAAATGCTTCCCATTGGAATACATTCTTTCAACAATGTGTAGTGGATGGTTTAGACTTTCCACAAATATCTCAGAAGAGGAATATACATAAAACATTTAACAGGCAGAGGAAGCTCCAAAGTACTGTGGTCAAACAGACTTAAAAACACTCCAACAACACTGGCCTTAACTTCCAGATTTGTTTGCCAAAAAGCATAAAACCTAAAAAGCATATTTGTGTACATACGATACATAGGATATTTATGACTGCTCACCCTTGGAAGGTGTTATTTCACATTTGGAAAGTGCTATTTTTGCCCATTCTTCTGTGAAACAAGACTTCAGATGTTTTTTTTTTTTTTTAGTTGCACCACAGGAGACAGCTGTGGACTGAAGCTATGGTGCTGTAGCATGTTCATGTACACAATGTCTTGCTGAAATAACCATAGACTTCCCTGGAAAAGACGTGCCTAACATATATCTCTCTAAAATCCCATAATACTCCGCAACTTCAATGGTATTTTCACACATACAATCACAAGTCACTATTGACAGATGCTGGCTTTTGCACCTTTCACTGGAACAATTTGGGAAGCCTTTGTCACATCTTAGGAACTCCACATCTGTTTCCCCTAAAACAAGCTGATGCATGGACTCATCTGATCACAGCACGTTTCCACTGTCTTTCAGTCCATCTAGATAAACTTGGGCTCAGAGAACTCAGTGACATTTCTGCATAAAGAGAATATATGATTTTCTCCTTGGGTAATAGATTCTTGATATAGCGCCAAAGTATAAAAGACAATGGCTTTTTGAAGCAGCACTTGTGTATATATTTATCAAACTGATATATTGGTTTCTCATGCAATGCCATTCAAGGACTTGAAGGTTATACATATTCAACAGTACTTTCTAGCCATGCCCTACACGGACTGCACAGTATCATGTAGCATACATTGTGAAAAAATAAATACTTTGCAATGTTGTCCTGAGAAAGGTGACAATTCTCTTACAAATTTTGACACAAAACATTGAGCCATGATCTGTCTTTATTGAAAAGACTTCTTATAATAAAAAAACTTTTTATAATAGCTTGCTCATTGTACAATGTTTTGAAATGGTGTAATTGGAATATTCTATTAACTCTTTACACTTATTTTGCATCTGTACCAACTTTTTTGGAGTGTAGTGCATACAATTCAAAATTTGCTCATATTTACAAAATTCTATCATTAGTCAAATAAAACTATGGAAATCTTTGTTTTGTATTTTTCTCAGTCAAACAAAGGTTCAAGACAATTAACAGATAAAAAAAAAATGGCAACACTGTGGCATGCCCCCAGCCAAGGATATGTGACATTCTATATTAGTAAAGCAACATAACAAAATTAATGAAGTTAAATGACCAGTGATGTTTTCGCGGCTGGGCGGGGTAAGACGAGGGAGGCAGACGTACACACAAGGAATCTTTTATTACAAAGTACAAAACGAAACTATAACAAAACAAACACAAGCAAACTAGATAAAACTAAACAGGACTAGACAAGGAAAGACAGGAAACAGCCGTGAACCGGGGTAGACATAGGTAAACTAAGAGACACGGAAACACACATCTACACACACAACAGACAAGGGAGCACTGAAACTAAGGGACATTTGAGACAGATAATGAGAGCTCAGGATTACAAAAGAGACACAGGTGGAGACATTGACAAGACACTGGCATGAGACAAGGGACACAAACAAACAGAGAGCCATGTGCTGACAGAGCACATGGTAGAACAAAGGAAACAAAATCAGAGCAGGAAAACAAAAAACAGGACAAAAGTGTGACAGATGTCCAACATCTTCTTTATATCTCTTTCTTTCAATAAAGATTGATGGAAAATTAATAATAATAATAATATTAATAATAATAATATTCATTAACAGCAAATTAAAAGTAGACATTTTTGTCAGCCATTGGCTACAATATTGTTCCTCTCAAATGTGGGTGGCGCGGTGGTGCAGTAGGTGTCGAGGTCACACAGCTCCAGGGACCTGGAGGTTGTGGGTTCAAGTCCTGCTCCGGCTGACTGTCTGTGAAGAGGCTGGTGTGTTCACCTCACGGCCTAAAAACACATGTTGGTAAATGGATTGGCGACTCAGAAGTGTCCGTAGGTGTGAGTGTGTGTCGCCCTGTGAAGGACTGACGCCCCCTCCAGGGAGTTTTCTTGCCTTGCACCCAGTAATTCCAGGTAGGCTCTAGACAATGAATGAATGATAAAAAAAAAAGTCTGCAAAATGTGTACACACATACACACATGGGAGTCACACAGAGTTCACTTCAGCATGTTAAATACTCTGTCAGTCAACATAGTCTTGAAGGCAGGTGAACTGTTAGTGCATGATGTCTGAAATTTACAAATCCCACAAGCTTTTATAGACTCATCTTTCATCTGAATAACAAGAAGTACAGTCCGAAGACAATTGCTCACTAAAGAAATCGTTGAGTTTAGATGTATTCCCACAATATAGCAGAAGTCTTTCTTATCAGGATAAAAAGCATGAATGACATTTTAAGGTTAGGGTACATTTTGCTGTAGGCTCAGTGTTAAGAGTTAGGCTATGTAGTTATGTAGTTATGGTTAAGGTTAGAGTCAGTCTACGTCAAATTAATTTAAGTAAATGTAAATTTTCACCCCAAATATCAATCTCTTATAATTAGTGAATAACCTACTCTAGGCTGCACCAATTGTGAGAATTCACTTTATCAGACTTGTGTAATCTAAACATAAAAACATGAAACAATTTGGAATGCCTGGAAGCAGCTATTGATGAGCTTAACATCCCCCTGCCCAAAGCCAAGCATTCATCAGTATTTTGGGATGAGTTGGGATTAGATTGTAATCCAGAACTTATTCAAAATCAGTACCTGACCTTACCTATATTGTTGTGGCTGAATGTAGGCAAATCCTCACCAAAATTTTTTTCAAATTTATTTATATAGCGCTTTTCACAACTGATGTTGTCACAAAGCAGCTTCACAGAATTCCAGTAAGACAAAGATTTGACATGAAATGTAAAAACAAATTTAAAACCCTCAAGTGAGCAAGCCAGGGGCGAGAGTGGCAAGGAAAAACTCCCCCAGCTGAGGAAGAAACCTTGGGAGGAACCAAGGCTCACAAGGGGTGACCCATCCTCCTCTGGTCAATCTACTGGTGATGATAGTTAGTAGTCCATGAGAACTTCAGTGTAGGGACAGCTTCAAGGCACTTGGTGGTTGCTGGAGCGTGGGCAGCTGGTCTGAAGCGTGGAGGAGGATCTCGACAGTCATCCATCAGTGTCCAGACAGACAGGTGGGCAGTTGTTTACTCGGAAAGATGTAAAGGGATGGAATTAAATTTGAACTGTTTTGTGTTTGTAAAGTAGAAAATATGAAAATTTCCAGAGTGTGGCTAATGACTCCGGCAGATCTGACTATGACAGCTTTAACTAAAAGGAGAAAACCAGAAGGACACACAGACACGGGAGCATCCTGAAACACTGGCATCCCTCCGCTCCACCGTCAACAAACCTGAGTGATGGCGAGAAGCGGCGGGACGACAGCACCAGCGTCTCAGTTTACTATAATTCCCTGTGTCCATGGACCCCCCGGATCTGCCGCCTTTATCTATGGAGGAGCATTAGCTACCAAAAGATAAACTAAACAGATGTGTTTTTAGCCTAGATTTGAAGATTGCGACTGTGTCTGAGTCCCGAACATTTTCTGGAAGATCATTCCAGAGTCTGGGGGCTTTATAAGAAAAGGCTCTTCCCCCAGCTGAGGCCTTCTGAATTCTAGGAACAATTAAAAATCCAGTATTCTGTGATCTGAGTGAACGTGGAGGCTCATAATAGGAAATTGTATCTTGAAGATATTCAGGAGCAAGCCCATGTAGAGCTTTATATGTTAATAACAAAATTTTGTAGTCAATGCGGAATTTAACAGGCAGCCAATGAAGTGATGATAAAGCTGGGCTGATATGTTCAAATTTTCTAGTTTTAGTGAGGACCCTAGCTGCAGCATTTTGAACTAGTTGAAGTTTTCTTAAATTGCTGCTGGTGCATCCTGACAGTAGTGCATTACAGTAGTCAAGCCTTGAAGTAATAAAGGCATGTACTAATGTTTCTGCGTCCTGAAGGGATAAGGCATTTCTAATCTTAGCAATATTGCGAAGATGTAAAAAAGCTGTCCTAGTGATACTACCTATGTGTTGATCAAAATTCCAAAGTCTAATGTAAAGAGTTCAGGACAAATTATGATTAATAACCTCAATAGTAGAAAAAGTGTTGTATGACCAACATTATGTCCGAAATAGCTGCCTATTCAATATTCCCTATATTACCCACTATACAGTGCACTTTTATAGGGAACTGAATTCAGGAGGGTAGTGAACAATTTTGCACACTGCCTTATGCAGGTTTTTAACCAAACAGCACAGTGCATTAGAGGTATCTCCTATCCACTAATGTCAGCTAGTGTAAATGAGTTGTACAATACCTTTTGCGGTGGACTGTGCAATTGCTTGAGTACACTGAAAATTGTCCATGTTTAGGACACTACTACAAAATCACAGAAACCCAAAACTGAGTTTTTACAGTTATGTGAAAGTAAAGCCACTACAAAACTATATAACCCCAATGCCAGTGAAGTGCGGATGTTGTGTAAAACAAAACAAAATCAGAATATGATGATTTGCAAATCCTTTTCAGCTTATATTCAATTGAATACACTACAAAGACAAGATATTTAATGTTCAAATGGATAAAATATTCACTCATTTTGAATTTGAGGCCTGTAACGCATCCGTTTGAACATTAAATATCTTGTCTTTGTAGTGTATTCAATTGAATATAAGTTGAAAAGGATTTGCAAATCATCATATTCTGATTTTATCTATGTTTTACACAACGTCCCAACGTTATTGGAATTGTGGTTGTACATTGAAAGTATTATGGTGATCTATGGTGGTTATCTAGGGACACCGATATTCACTGCTGAAGAATTTAGGCAATATTTTTCCTCTGACAGAAAACTCACCACAGGACAACACTGAGATTTAAAACTTCCTAGCCCTGCCTCTGTCTCCACAACATTCATGAGGACAATAAAATACAAAGCTCTGACCTAAAATAATACAATGACCTCTGAGTAAACACATGCTCATTGCACATTTATTAGCACTGCACTGTATTACTATGTAAAGACAGAGACAATAAATGTCTCTATCCTGCTAAATCCTTCTGAATCATGAGATAATAATCACAGTGCAAACTGTGTATAAAGAGTTCCATACAGTAATGTAAGTCTTTGTTTGCATCAAAATCCAGATCACAGCAGGAGGCCTAACTCGGCGTTAATCAGTCCATAGTGCAGCCTTGACACAGATACATCAACATTGCTGTTCATGGTCAATCAAGCAAATGAGGTTAACTGCAAATATTGTTTGAAAAATCTGCAGCTCTGTTAATCCATTGTGTCGGGTCAGCTTGACAGGAGTGATGCCTCTTAGCAGTGGAGCTGTCCAGTCTGACAATTGGTTCAAACCTCTACCACAGACACATACACACACACACAGAATACCTCTCAAATCTGAGGATGCTATAAATTCAGATTGCAACCAGGTTTGGAAAAAGTACTGAAGTAAAAATGTTCTAATAACTGTTGCTGATAGATGTGGTAACTCACCAACTTATTCCAAAATTGACAAAAAATCTGTCTACTCTGCAGCCATTTGGGCAGCACACAATCTGGGCAGTTATTTTCATTCATCCAAGGTCAGGTGAGAACCTTACATGGATAGAGACTTATAAAAAATAATGTAAGTCACTTGTATGTTCGAATAAAAATCATTAAGTACACTGTCGGCAAAATAAGTATTGTACACTATTGTCACAAAAGATACAGTGTTTTTGGTTTTATGTCCCGGGCTGGTTTTCTCAAAAAAGCATCTCAGAACAAAGAAGATTCTTAAGTGGTAGAGTGAGAATCAGACTGAACGCTGTCTCTCCCTGTTGAGATTATCTTAATACTAAGATGGATACTAACTGGACCCAGTAATATACGTACATTAAATTTTAATAGAAAAGGAGAGGTGAATATCTGTAGAATTTATTATAGAACTGTGTAAAATAAAACAACATTATGGTACAGTTTTGTCCCCTACCTAAAAGTACTGAATATGAATTATTGAGGGTACCACCACAGTTTTTCTGAGAGTGTAGTTTGAAAAGTTTGGCTCATATCACACAAAAAGTGGTGTCAGTGTTCATAAAATGTACTTTGTCTTAGGAAATGTTATACCAACTGCCGCTTGTTGGAATAAGCCTTTATAGCGGTTTATATCATCTGTAATAAAAGGCTTATTATATGTATATGTAGCCTTATAAATGATCATGGATAGGTCAGATATCTACTGATTTTTTACAAGCAAATTCATAGATTTCAGTTGTGTCTCATCCATTCATTTTTCAAATTACATAAAAAGAAGCTGAAAGCAACTAATATCATTTTGGAATTGGTGTAAATAAATAATGTAAATTATAAATGTATAAACAAAATTATTACTAAAATGAGGATCAGCCACCATTTAAAAAGTATAATAACACTTCACTAATAAATAAAATAATCATAAATTGCTCTTTTTATCTACTGCATACATAGTAATCTGTATCTGATCTGTCGTATATCGATGCGCTTGTTAAATCACACAGAAAGAGATCTCTATATAATAAAATTTGTGCCTCAAATGTAATTACTTAAAATAGTTTATACTAATGGGAATTTAAGAATGCAGATGAAGATCTGTGATTTGTAGTGTGCCGCCAAATGTGTGCATTTACTCCTTTTAGCTGTGATTATCTGTGGTGAGCAAGCAAATTGAAGCTAATAGAAATGATGTATGGTGGCATGTCAAACGGAGAGACTCTTTGCAGGAAGTGTTCATCCATCAAACTAACTAGCCATCCATTTCCCTCCTGACATAACGGCAACTAAAAGGCCTAATCCAATTGCTTAACACTAAAGGAGAAGTTTGGGGTGAATGGGGTGACCACTACAGCAGGCAGTGGTTTATGATTGTGGTTTTGAGTTTTGTGTGCTTTTTTTGTGCCCAGTGATGTTTTTAATTCTCAAAATATAAATCACCAGCTTTAATGGAAAGTAGGTTCTGATTAATTGCAGTGGTATTCTATGTTAAGATACATCTGTCTAAAAAAAAAGCTATTGAGTCTTTGTAATATGCTAAAATTTCATGATGAATGAACCAGAAGACCCATTCAAAAAGTACCTCATCCAAAAGCACCTGGTGGAAAGAATCACATTGGCTTCTATTACAAGCTAAGGGTGTTTTTAAACTTTTCCTGTACACTTAAGATTTTGGAGGACATATGCAAATGTTTGGGCACATATCAAATTACATGTTGTACAAAGAACACAAGTCTGAAAATGTGAATAAAACAATGTTATCATTTATTTGCTAAATATATTCATGAAATAAAAATGTAACCTATTTTTGTTTTTCTATCTTTTTTCCCCCAATATGTCAAATTCAGAAAATAAACAGGTTTTTTTTATTATTAAAATGTCACCATCCACCAAATATTGGTAAATTTGCAGGACGTGAAAGAAGAAGCTTCTTGTCAATAAAACTAATGTAAGATTTTCCACTGAAAAACACTATTATTTCACCAGGCGGTTTTAAACATTTAGCTGTGACTGTAACAGATCAACACGATGAGCTACATTTACTTTCGGGTTGGGAATGGATATCTGAGCAAGAGTACCTGATGCTCAAACCTCATGGAGAGTTTCTCAGTGTGTTGTTGTGTTTGCACACATTTGGCTCCTTAATGGCAGTGTCAGAACCCATTAGTCAACTGCACGCCCTTCGTCTCCCAAGCTCCTGGTGTGTCGCCACTGCTTCCCTGCGGGACTGATGGCCTCTGACCTACACAGCCTAGAGGTCGTCTCCGTAGTGAACCCTGCAGTTAGAGGGCATGCTCCTGGCGTTTAAGGAGAGTTGTGTAAATGTGCACTTGGACACCACTATAAAACTATCATCAGCTTTTTCGCAGAGCTGATCAAACACTGCTGTAAAATTACAGCATTTTGTTGTTTCTTTTTAAATGTATTTTTACCCAGTTTTGTACCTAATTTAGTAACTGAGTTCCAAAGTTTAAATGCATTTCCCTCAGTCACACAATGCTATCAAGCAGTTAGAGTGAAGGCTTGAACATGTTATGTCCAAGACATGTAAAGTGAACTACTTATGCTACAACATCACCAAGACAACTCAACACGCTTGGAGGAGAATTTTAATTATCCATGTCTGTTATGCCAGCTAACAGACACCTACGCTGGCTAGTGTTGTTCATGTGATAAGGGGGAAAATGAGGGCCATCCTGGCCACACACACAGATAGAAAAAGGTCAGCCATGTTCTCTAAGACTCTTGACACATAATCCTGAAAGGTATTTACTTAAAGGTAGAAAAACGTTCTTTATCATGTTCAATTTCTGAAAAGGGGGATTAGAGTGCAGTCATCATCATGATTAAACGGTCATGGACAGAAATCCAGAAAGGTAAATTAATTATTTCATAGCTGGTTAAAACCAGCAGTCTTAAAAGGTGTAATATGATGTACCTCACAGTGGCAGAATTGTTGCCAAAGACAAATTAGAAATTACAGTAAAGTTCTGACTGTATCAAAAATGTTTATCCAAAATGTCATAATGTGACATGGATTCAACAAATGTCTAAAAGCACTCAATAGGCATCAACTTTGCAAAAAAAAAAAACAAAGCAAGCATCGAGGGATGGGCAAAAACCTACTAACCTGAGGCTGACCCTGGAGAATGAGCCATCTGTATTATCCTGTTTTTCCTAGCCGCTATCATATGGAGCCAAATAATGGTAAAAAAAATTAGAGTTTGTCAGTCAACCATAAATGTCAGTTATAAAATTGCAGTTGTATTTGAGCAGCTACATACATGTACAATTCAAATCCACAAATGATATTTTTAAATTACAAATGACACCAAAGATAATTCAAATGTGTAATACAATATTAACAATATTAATATTAACACAAAGTGTAAAAACACACACACACTAATATATATATATATTAATAAGTCTATGTTACCCACTTATGGAGCAGGAATAGAGCAACATCCTCATCTCTGTTCATGCTTTTCAACATTTGGAGGTCTCCAGGTGCCTCCATATTCCTGTTCCCTGCTGTGAGCAGACACTAGGGCTTTGTAAACACATTTGACTGGTTTCCAGTGCGCAGACAGACTGAAGAGCTAGCAAATGGTGAGGAAACATCCTAAGAAAAATTTGTTTAATCATGAACATGGACTTTAAAGGAGACTTTTCCATTATAAAATACGTGTGGAAATATTCCCCAGATTTTCTTATAATTTGTTATAATATGTAGTTACTGCAAATATCAGTACATTTATGAATGTTGTTCATAAATGAATACAAGCTCCAAACATTTTCTGACCCTTTTTCACTCTATACTGTCATCTCCACACTCTCCTTTTTCACCTTTAAACCTTGTAATTTACAGTTAACTTTCAACTGCAACTGTTTAAATAAAGTGCTGTTATTGCGCAGTGTATATCAGTCTTAGGGAGAAAGCGTTTACCATTAAAAATGGGTTTTGTAGAGTCCATGCAACTTTAAATAGCATAATTGCTGTGAAATATGCTGCTAACAGCTAAAGGTAATGAAGATACTGTATACCCTTGAGGGCAGTCACCCAAGAGACTGTTTAGTGCCTTTATTCTGAGAGTGTGCTTTTACAGATAGAAGCATGATAGGAAGCAGGTCACATTACATTCTGTATTTTTGTTATGTTATCTAATGTGTTGCAAGATCAGAATCATTGTTTGTTTTCCCTGTGACTCATTAAAATCTGCTTCCAAATACTTGGGCCACATAAATGTCCGTGTTGACCATTATAAAATGGATTTGCCTGTGGAACTGGAGCTTTCTGTGAGCTACTGTGTTCTCTGTGTGTATTTCTGTATGAAAGAAGCAGGAAATTGATTCTGACATATTTCACAACAGCATAGTACAGATGATCTATCACACCATGAATAGAACATCACATTACAGCAGTAAAATGCACGTAATAATACAACCTATTCCAATGAATTTGGGACGTTGTGTAAAACATAATTAAAAACAGAATACTATGATTTGCAAATCATTTTCAACCTATATTCAATGGAATACACAACAAAGACAAGATATTTAATGTTCAAACGGATAAACTTTATTTATTTATTTATTTATTTATTCTTTTGCAAATATTCACTCATTTTGAATTTGAGGCCTGCAACACATTACAAATAGGTGGGACAGGGGCAACAAAAGACCTAGAAAATTGATGAATTTGATTGATGAAAATTGATGAAAGTGAATTGGAAACTGGTGAGTGTCATGATTGGGTATAAAGGCAGCATCCCTCGAGGGCTCAGTCATTCACAAGCAAGGATGGGGCAAGGTTCACCATTTTGTGAACAACTGCATGAGCAAATCGTCCAACAGTTTAAGAAAAATGTTTCCCAATGTACAATTGCAATAAATTTAGGGATTTGATCATCTAAAGTCCATAATATCATCAAAAGATTCAGAGAATCTGGAGAAATCTCTGCAAGTAAGGGGCAAGGCCAAAAACCAACATTGAATGCCTGTGACCTTCGATCCCTCGGCACTGCATTAAAAACTGACATCTTTCTGTAACGGATATTACCACATGGGCTCAGGAACACTTCAGAAAACCATTGTCAGTGAACACAGTTCATTCCGTCTACAAGTGAAAGTTGAAACTCTACCATGTACCGGAGCTGGAATCGAACCCACAACCTCCAAGCCCCTGGAGCTGTGTGACTGCGACACTACCTGCTGCGCCACCGTGCTGCCCTGTTTTTATTTATGTTTTACACAACATCCAAACGTCATTGGAATTGGGGTTCCAACATTAAAGCATTAAAGATTAAATGTGGGCATTAGCTTCTATCACCGCGACCCTGAAATGGAGAAGCGGAGAAGAAAATGATGATGATGATGATGATTAGCTTCTATTCTAATATGTTTCTCACTCATTCTCTAGCAGCACCCGTGTAAAATGTCAGCCCTGACACTCACAGTCAGATATGTTTATGTGCTAGAAGACCTTAAACCACTTTTAATAAAGTCAGTTGACTCTTCTGAAGTTAGTTTTGTTCCCACTCTGCTCCTGGGCTTAACACACAGCCGTGTTTTGTTATGTGCTGCGTCTGTGCCAAGATGTTTAGCATGGCTCAGTCTTGAAAGTTGCTATTTTCATTGGACGCTGGATAGGGCAAAAAATCTCTCTCTCTCTCTCTCTCTCTCTCTCTCTCTCTCTCTCTCTCTCTCTCTCTCTCTCTCTCCAGTTGTCTCTTAATCTGCTTCTCTCTTTTTTCTTTCTGTGTGTGAGTTAAACTCTTTTTTTGTGTCTGCTTTTTATTAGCCTTATTTTCATCAAAAGCACTTTTTAGACTTCTCCCCGAGTCAGACAGTCTAGTCGAAGTTTTTAATAATTAAATGAATGAGTAACGAGTGATTTATGGTGTATTCCTTTGGTGTCAAGTGTGGCAGAAGCATGGTTTCATTAGGTTGTCGTGCTGCTCTTAAGTGGGGGGACGCGTAAACATAATGAGGGCCTTTCATTTGAGAGCAGCAGGGGCAATCCCGCCGTAGGTGAAGAAGGGGACTGTTTATGCTTTGTTCAAGGAGCGCTCTCGCTCGTTTCTCAAGCCGGGTTTTGCTTTTCTTGGCACTGAGAAGCTCCAAGGCCATCCTCTCCACGATCCGAGTGAGAGACCCCCCTTTCCAGCTCCTCTCTTGGCTTCACTCAGGTCCTGCACTTTTTGGCAAGAGGAAGAGAAGGGAAAAAACAGTGTATTGTAATGTGAAAAAAACAACCCATCATGCGAAGCTTCAGGTTCAGGAGGTTCGTATTTGTTCTGCTCGGACTCGTTTAAAGACCCCAAATTTCAACGCTGATGCTGTTCCAAGCCCCTATTGTGTATTGCAACATCGAGAAGGTCTGCATTTTTGTGGTTTTCCGTGGGCTGATTGTCCTGTGTGGAACGCGCATCTCTTTGTTCTAAAAGCCCATCTTATTTGTCATTTGTTGGGGGTGGTGAGGGGCAGGGGCAGAGTGTGTGGTGCGGTGCTGTTTGACAGGGCCGCAGTCATTAGGTCTGTGTAAACAATGACTGTGTAAGTATGGGGAAAGTAATATAAGGGCTCTTCGGTGGAAATGATAAGAGGATGTTGATGCAATATTCATCAGACACGGCAGGCCGGCTAAGTGCAGACATAATAGTGGGTGTTATTTCTTTCTTTTTCCTCCTGCCTTTTCTTGTTTTTAACAAGCCGGAATGTGCTTGACTTTCATGCTGAACTTTATTAGATGAACACGCTTAATTAGACGGACATCTTCTCTTATTAAAGCTCTTGAGGTTTTTTTTTACAGAGCCTCTAATGATCTCCCAGTTCACAGCAAAGCCTGGAGGGTCTATACAGACTCTCAGGATTTAGCTAGGCTATTTCTCTCAGCTTAGATAAAAGCTCCTAAATAGGTTGTGGCTTGGATGTGTATGTTAAGACCAAGCTCAGTGGCGTAGAACTTTAGCATTATATGGAGATTCTTTCAAAGTTGAAATGATTCTAATTTACATAGTGGTTCTTTAACTCATTGAAACAAAACTCATTTAGGGTCATTTCGGTTTATTGTGACAATTACGAAATATTTACATGTGATATGTTGTGTTTTATCCGGCGACTCTGCTATGGGGAAAACCAAATGCTAACCAAATCTTAGTACCTTCATGAATCATAGTCTGTAAAAAATACATCATACATTATTTCCTGGATTTAAAAAAATGTTAAATAATGTAATGAATTCTCTCAAAACAATAAACTGTTTCCTCAAATTAGCAGCTTGATATCTGGATTCAGGAATAAAACATAGTAACAATGTCCTGTTTAACAGCTGTAACTCTAAGCATGCAGAGATAAGCTGGTTAAAAGTAAAACTGAATAAAATCCAAGAGCTCAAAGTCACTTGGTTTACTGCATGTTATGCCCTGAAACCAAGATTTATTATGTAAGGGTTTGTATTAAACTGAGGGAACCTTTTATTAAAAAGGTTTCTAAATATTATTTTCCCTACTGTGATACTTCAGGTTCTCTGTAATTTCAGAATATTTTTGATTGTTCACATTACAAAACAACAAACAAACAAACAAACAAAAACTGCTATATTTTTAGACATTTTCAGACTAGACAGAGGTAGATTATAGAGATAACAAAAGACATTTTGGCTTTTCTTCCTCTTATCTCACAGATACTTTGCCACCCACCATTTATGCTCAGAGGTCAGACAGATTAGGCCCTTCTGATGGATGTGACATGCTTATAATGTCTATAATGTGAACCCTTTCCTGAGTTTTGAAATCTTGAAATACAGTAGGATTTTTGGGTCTATTTTCACTTGTATTTCTTACTAATGCAAGTTGACCTGTTCTTGAATTATAAAAGGCAAGAAACACTGCAACACAGGTTAAAGAACCACTGCCTGAAATGTTCTTCAGGGAAACCAAAATGATATCATGTGGCACTGCTCTAAATAACCCTTTGCAGTTGCCTTATTGTTAATTGTATTTCATTTCATTCCAAACACACCTTGTCCAGTTCTATAATAGTATTTACTTCTGTATTCCAAATCAATTCCCGAGATTATTATTAGCACATATGTGTGCACAGTGTCAGAAGAAGATAGGTGTTTTGACAGTGCTTTGACTGTTTATTGGAGCCAGTGCACCCTCATAGTGTAAGTCAGAGAGGCGCCAGAAGCTTCACTTCTATCCATGATTGCCAGCTCACTTGGCATGACCCAGCTTGGATTTATTTCATAGGGGCACTGCAGAACATGATGTGTGAGGGCACGTGACTTTTACAGATAGAGGTATGGGAAGAGATATTATCCTGCATTGGCTGAACTAACTGTTCTGTAAACCTCAGGACAATTGTAATGAGGTCAGTGAGTCTGCCCCATCACTAAGACTGTGAGACGTATGTTAATAAATGCATATGCATATATTATTACTTTCCTTGTGCTTCTCCTGTCCCTGGGCGAAGGGCGACACATTTTCTGTCTCTCTTTGTACTAGCCGAAGGGCCCACAGTGAAGTATGGAGGCGGCGGAGCTGAAGCCGGGAACATGTAAAAGAGAAAAACTTAAAAAGTTAAAAACTATGTAAGTATGTAAATACTCACTGGTGAAATTAGTAAGTGAGTATACATATATTCCAAGTTTAATAATATTAAATAATATAAAATAATAATTTGTTGTACTGTTGCGTTTTAATATGTCCTCCTGCAGTTAATTTAATAACTCTTAGCTCGAGTTGGGTTAGTCCAATTAGAAAAGGGCCGGGGCTAAATTGGTAAAAGTGGACAGAAACCTGCAGTAAGGGTGAGGCTGGGGAACAGACAGTGGGTGTGTAGACTCACAGCTGGAGTAAGGTTAGGGATGTCTGACACAACCATTGGCTGCTGTTAGATAAATGAAGGCTAATGGGACTGAAATACTGAGGTAATACTGGGTCTGTTTTAGTCCTGACCATACATTTTTAAACATTTTCCTTTATATTTTTGGTACTGCTTTTACTAAGACATCACATGCGTTTTTGAATAAATAAACACCAGGTGAGTTATTTCTGAACCCAGTCTGATCCTTGTTGGGTGAACCCTCACCTCTTTGACCAGCACTCTAAATGGGACATCACTACAATGAAAAAGCTATTTTATAGACAATATGTAAAAAATAAATAGTAAATGTATTTGTGGTATGTACTCATTTATTATATACATGTATCAACATCGAGCAGCACGGTGGTGCAGCAGGTAGTGTCAGTCACACAGCTCCAGGAACCTGGAGGTTGTGGATTCAAGTCCTGTTCCCGGTGACTGTCTGTGAAGAGTTTGGTGTGTCCGCGTGGGTTTCCTCCAGGTGCTCCGGTTTCCTCCCACAGTCCAAAAGCACATGTTGGTGACTCGAAAGTGTGTGTGTCGCCCTGTGAAGGACTTTTTCCCCCTCCAGGGTGTGCTCCTGCTTGCGCCCACTGCATCCCTGAACTGGCGCTTACAGACAATGAATGAATGAATGTATCAATATCTATTGATAAATGTATCTTAGCCACTTCCAAATACTTTGTCCCATCAATCATCCATCAAATGTCCCCCACCCCAAAATCTTCTTTCTTGTTCATTAGATGTATGTTTTTAGACGTTATTTCCCAGAAAACTAACTTTTATATATATAAAATAACATATATCTATGAATATACTAACCTAGGAATATCTAACTCCACCCACCCCTCCACCACCCATCTGTGGCTCAAAGTGCACCCCCTTCCGATTTGTCAGGAGTGAGTCCTTAGGTGTGTGATGTAATAAACCCTGGTTGTCTGAATCAAGCTATTTCTGACCTATTTGTCTTTGGGACGTTAGCGTTTCAAAGCAAAGGTTTTCAGCCGTAGTGTTGACAGTTTATTTCTCTCATTATATGTCAATAAGATCAAATGGGCATGTTAACAAGATTAAAAAAATTGAGATGGTCCTTAAATGCAAGTTTCTTTAGGAGATAATTCTGAGTAGATTTGATTAAAATAGTTTAACAAATTTCTCCTCCTTGGATCACCACCTTAACGTGGTGGAGGGGTTTGCGTGCCTGTGTGAGCCTAGGAGCTATGTTGTCGGGGGCAATAGCCCCTGGTAGGGTCTCCCAAGGCAAATTGGTCCTAGGTGATGGGCCAGACAAAGAGTGATCCATAAAGACAAGGATGAAAAAGATAACAACGAGGACACAGCCTCCCTTGCCCGGAGCAGGGTTACCGGGGCCTCACCCTGGAGCCAGGCCTGGGGGAGGGGCTCCTTGGCGAGCGCCTGGTGGCCGGACTTTCACCTATGGGGTCCGGCCGGGCTTAGCCCGAAGGAAATACATGGGTCCACTCTCCCATGGGCCCACCACCTGTGGGAGAGGTAGTAATCCGGGTCTGGTGCATTGTGGATCGGGTGGCGGTCGGGGTCGGGGGCCCTGGCGTTCTGATCCTCGGTTACTGAAACTGGCTTTTGGAACATGGAACGTAACCTCTCTGGTGGGAAAAGAGCCTGAGCTGGTGCGCGAGGTTGAGAGGTACCAGCTAGATATAGTTGGGCTCACCTCGACACACAGTATGGGCTCTGGAACCAATCTCCTTGAGAGGGGCTGGATGCTCTTTCACTCTGGAGTTGCCCAGGGTGAGAGGCGTAAGGCAGGTGTGGGCTTACTCATAGCCCCCCAGCTTAGCGCCTGTGCGTTGGGGTTTACCCCAGTGGACGAGAGGGTAATTTCCCTGCGCCTTCGGGTTGGGGAAAGGGCTCTGACTGTTGTTTGTGCTTATGCACCGAACAGCAGTTCAGAGTACCATGCCTTCTTGGGGACCCTAGAGGGAGTGCTGGAGAACACTCATTCTGGGGACTCCATTGTTCTGCTGGGGGACTTCAACGCTCACGTGGGTAATGACAGTGAGACCTGGAGGGGCGTGATTGGGAGGAACGGCCCAGCTGATCTGAACCCGAGTGGTGTTCAGTTATTGGATTTCTGTGCTCGTCACAGTTTGTCCATTACGAACACCATGTTCGAACATAAGGGTGTCCACAAGTACACCTGGCATCAGGACACCCTAGGCCGCATTTCGATGATCGACTTTATAGTCGTATCATCTGACCTGCGGCCATATGTTCTGGACACTCGGGTGAAGAGAGGCGCTGAGCTGTCAACTGATCACCACCTTGTGGTGAGTTGGATCAGATGGCGGGGGAGGATGCCGGACAGACCTGGCAGGCCCAAACGTGTGCTGAGGGTTTGCTGGGAACGTTTGGCAGAGGAACCTGTCAGAAAGATCTTCAACTCCCACATCCGGCAGAGCTTCGACTGCATCCCGGGGGAGGCTGGTGACATTGAGTCCGAGTGGGCCATGTTCCGGACCTCCATTGTTGAGGCGGCTGAACGGAGCTGTGGCTGCAAGGTTGTCGGTGCCTGTCGGGGTGGCAACCCCCGCACTCGGTGGTGGACACCCCGGGTGAGGGGGGCTATCAAGCTGAAGAAAGAGTCCTATCAAGCCTGGTTGGCTCAGGGGACTCCGGAGGCAGCCGACAGGTACCGGGGAGCCAAGCGGCTTGCGGCCTCGGCAGTCGCTGAGGCAAAAACTCGGGTGTGGGAGGAGCTCGGTGAGAACATGGAAAACGACTTTCGGTCGGCTCCAAGAAGTTTCTGGCAAACCGTCAGGCGACTCAGGAGGGGAAAGCAGTTTTCCACCAACACTGTATATGGTGGGGGTGGGGAACTGTTGACCTCGACTGGGGACGTCATCAGACGGTGGAAGGAGTACTTCGAGGATCTTCTCAATCCCACCAGCACGTCTTCCGCAGAGGAAGCAGAGCTTGGGGACCCCGGGGGGGGCTCGTCTATCACTGGGGCTGAAGTGGCCAAGGTGGTAGGGAAACTCCTTGGCGGTAGGGCCCCGGGGGTGGATGAGGTTCACCCCGGGTTCCTCAAGGCTCTGGATGTTGTGGGGCTGTCCTGGTTGACACGTCTTTGCAACATCGCGTGGACATCGGGGGCAGTGCCTCTAGACTGGCAGACTGGGGTGGTGGTTCCCCTTTTCAAAAAGGGGGATCGGAGGGTGTGTTCCAACTATAGGGGGATCACACTCCTCAGCCTCCCCGGTAAGGTCTATGCGGGGGTACTGGAGAAGAGAGTCCGACTGATAGTTGAACCTCGGATCCAGGAGGAACAATGCGGATTCCGCCCCGGTCGTGGAACACAGGACCAGCTCTTTACCCTCGCTAGGATCCTGGAGGGTGCATGGGAGTTTGCTCAACCAGTCTACATGTGTTTTGTGGATCTGGAGAAGGCATTCGACCGTGTCCCTCGGGGTATTCTGTGGGGGGTGCTCAGGGAGTATGGGGTACTGGGCTCTTTGTTACGAGCTATCCAGTCCCTGTACAAACAGAGCAGGAGTCTGGTTCGTATGGCTGGCAGTAAATCTGACTGGTTTCCAGTCAGAGTTGGACTCCGTCAGGGCTGCCCGTTGTCACCGGTTCTGTTCATAATTTTTATGGACAGAATTTCTCGGCGTAGCCAAGTGGCGGAGGGTGTCCGGTTTGGTGGTCTCAGGATTCCATGTCTGCTTTTTGCAGATGATGTGGTCTTGTTGGCTTCATCGAGCCGGGACCTCCGGCTCTTGCTGGACCAGTTTGCAGCCGAGTGTGAAGCGGTAGGGATGAGGATCAGCACCTCCAAGTCCGAGTCCATGGTACTCAGCCGGAAAAGGGTGGAGTGCTCTCTCCAGGTTGGAAGTGAGATCCTGCCTCAAGTGGAGGAGTTTAAATACCTCGGGGTCTTGTTCACGAGTGAGGGAAAGATGGAGCGTGAGATTGACAGGCGAATCGGTGCAGCGTCAGCAGTAATGCGGGCTCTGTACCGGTCCGTTGTGGTGAAGAGAGAGCTGAGCAGAAAAGCAAAGCTCTCGATTTACCGTTCAATCTACGTCCCAACCCTCACCTATGGTCACGAGCTTTGGGTAGTGACCGAAAGAACGAGATCGCGGGTACAAGCGGCTGAAATGAGTTTTCTCCGCAGGATGTCTGGACTCTCCCTTAGAGACAGGGTTAGGAGCTCGGACATCCGGGAGAGACTCGGAGTGGAGCCGCTGCTCCTCCACGTCGAGAGGAGCCAGCTGAGATGGTTCGGGCATCTGGTTCGGATGCCTCCTGGACGCCTTCCTGGAGAGGTGTTCCGGGCATGTCCAACGGGGAGGAGGCCCCGGGGCAGACCAAGAACACGCTGGAGAGACTATATGTCTCGACTGGCCTGGGAACGCCTCGGTATACCCCCGGAGGAGCTAGAGTCGGTGGCTGGGGAGAGGGAGGTCTGGGTTTCTTTGCTCCGACTGCTTCCCCCGCGACCCGGACCCGGATAAGCGGTGGATAATGGATGGATGGATGGATGGAGTTTAACAAAATACAGGAGGTATAAAGACAGTCAAGAATTATGCAGCCCATCACAGTAGTTTTCACTTCTGATTCATGATGTATTATTCAGCCACATCAAGCTCCATGAAGGACAAAAGGTCCTGGAGGACTCTCTAAGCAGATTTGGAGGGGGACATTAGTGGATATTAGCAAACATTTTAAATAACAGAAGTAGGCTGAGACATGCTTCATATGCTTCCTCACACACCACACCCCAATCAAACAGCTGTGTGATCCGTAGCAGGAATCTAATACACAATAAAGATTACAAGGCTTTATGATATTTAAAGAATAAATGCATTAACTCCACTTACCCAATGTTAGATCAATATTAATATCTGACTGGTCTAGTGAAGGTAAACTTTTTGCTATGTGCTAACTCCTAAATGACAAACTTAGATTTATTGATTGAAATATCAATAACTTTATGGAGATAAATAACATAAAATGCTTTTTTTACAGAATAATTCAATGCAGAATGGTTTGTGTACTTTCAGAAGCGCCACGTCTTTTAAGGTAGATTGATGTTTGAGGGGAAAAAAACAACTATTGTTTGTACATGGCTTAAGTGTAATTTGTCTGTAAGTGTTTAAACACTGTTTGGATTACCACTGAAACCAACTTGAAACTCAAGCTGTTTCCCCAATGTGGTGTTAATTCCATAAAAAAAAAAAGAAGTCAATATTACACACCTAAGAGGCAGATATAGAGCAACATTCTCATCCTTTACATGCTTTTCAAAGTTTGGTGTCTTCTCCACAGCTCAGACACCTCCAGATACCGTTTTTTGTGATTCATTGAGAGTGTGGTGTTGGAGCAAGCCACCACACTTGATTTTCTAGCATGCAAACTGATCAGGAGGAAATATCCTCAGAACATCATAAACCATGAACATCAGAATCATGAACATCACCTTTAAGGTAAGTTATTACATCATCATCTTGTTCTTCTTCTTTTTTTTTTATCTAGCCCTTCTTCTGAAATGAAGAGTATCATTAAGGATTTTTCCCCTTTGATGCAAACCAGCTTGTAGAAAGTCTTTAATCTAGTTGTTGCAACATTATTGTGAGGATCAGATAGCATTCATCCACAAGATCATTATTGAGGTTAGGTACAAATAAATCTCATCCCAAAACTAATGAATGGCGCAACATCACTCTAGTGAACACAGTTCCACAGTTTCACAGTCCAATGCTTGGGGTTTATATACATCCCTCTTCTTGACAACTGACATTCAGCATGGTGACCTTCAGAGGATCACATTTTACTCTAGGAATTTCAATGAAAATTATACAAACTGTGTGCAATATTGAACATCAACATAACAATATTGAACAACAACATAACTTTAAAAAAGTTAGTAACTATATTGTGATTGCAGAAGTGTAAATCATCATTTACACATCACATTCCTGTTACACATTTCATTATTTTTATGGTCCAAATGCTATCAGGAATTTATTGTATAAGACAAAAGGGACACACTGACACATTAAATCTTTTCCTATAAATAATGTCCTATTAAAGGCAATGTAAATTATTTTGGAGAACTACTGTTCTCACAGCAAAACAAACTCCGTCTCCAGTTTGTTTTCATTCAGAAGCTCGGCATCTTTTAAGGCGGAATGGAAACTTATTTGTGACTCGAGTGTTTTTTGTTTGTAGCACCTTTGGTCTGTGTTTACTTTAATTTTGGACCGAGATGCTTAAGGTGTTTTCACACCCACACATTTTAGTCTGGATAAATCACTCTGTTTTGTTGTCACCCTTGGTGTGGTTGGTTTGGGCAGATGTGAAATAAGTAATCACACTTGGATTCAGACATAAACAACCATACTGACACTCTGTTTAATCCCAAATCAACTCCACAGGTTTGAGTTAAACGGCTCTCATAGCCACGTGTGCTTTGCGTATTTGATGCAGCAGGGCAGGTACACAGTGAACTGGGTAAAGTTTAGCCGCTAACGTGCACTAGTCCAGAACACAGGACCTTCTTACTGTCTTTACTTTTTTGCGCCCAGCCCAGTCAGGTCTGACCCATTGGCATTTTAACTGATTCAGGAACCAAGCAAATGAACAATTCTCTGAATTTAATACAAACGGTATTAGATTAAAATCATGAACATTGCCTTCAATGCCATTGTACCTCAGTTCTCCACCAGTCTGTCAGTATAGCCAGAGGTCTCAGCAGTCAGATGTGAAATCCAGGTCCAGCAGAATGGGGCAACCCCTTATAGTAACACAGCTGGTGAAGAAACCTGTGCTGAGAGCAGTGAAAAGGATCTGCATTTTGGTGGATTCTTTATCCGTGCTCCACAATGATTTCAGTGCATGTACCTCTGTTGAGGGATAATTGCACAAGCAAGACCGAGCAACACCAGACAGCAGATTACATTTTCCTCACGTTCAGCAAACTCACTGGCACAGCGTGTTGTTTACATAGTTGTGTACACACTAGGAGATGCCGTGCTATGATGTGGAAATACAAGAAGCTTGTGGAAAAGTCCTGGGCCTGTGAGACCCTGCCAAACTCTCTCTGAAATGAAATGTGCAGCAGGCCACATCACATATACAGGGTGTCTCTCTAACTAATCACGCAACGGCCACAACATGCAAGATATTAAAAGAACACTAGGTAACATTTGGTATTTTTGCTCCTGGGCTCCCCTACAGTTGAAGAGTGTAAATAATATTTATTTAAATCAAGGTTTAGGGAAATTGGGTGGTTTCTTACCCTCCTCGGGATGTTACATAGTGCATTTACTGCAGTGCTGAGCCTGGAGTAGCAACAACAGAGGCACTCTTTTCATTATTACAGGTCAGTGAAGCATCACAATTATTTCCCCTTTGCTGTAGTAACTCATCTAGACTTCTGTAGAGACATTGTTGTGAGGATTTGATGATAAAATCAGGTATAATGTTGGACGATTAGTCCTGGATCAACAAGTTCTTCAAGAATTAGTGCAAATGTGATGAATAAGAGCTCCCCAGATACACACAATATGTGTAAATTATGATTTGTTATAATTATTTTATGATGAGCTCCTGTCCTCTGGTAGCACTTTTTTGCTGAATCCATACAAACCCTCTGTAATGTGCCCATAGGCAGAAACACATAAACAACTCTGTAAACTGGTCTGGGGGGTCTTTTGGGGGGCATTCCTAAACAAGTATATGTCTAAGATTCATTTTAGGGTTAACATTTTTTTTATGCTGAGTAAGCATTACATATTTATAAGAAAACATTTACATTGAGATGAGGATGTTTGGCTCACAAACACCACCTCAACATATCCCAAAGATGAGAATAGTGACCTTTTCTGCATTTGTAAAGAGACTATATAAGCTCTATACAAGACTTAAAGTAGATGAATTCACTAACTGAGTGGTGCCTACACACTTTTGGATATATAATGTACACGTGGCTGCACTGAAGTTATAGCAAGAGACCATATGCTGAATGATGAAAATCTGGGCAAGAGACAGGCACCTCAGTGGTTAATTAGTGAAGTCTTGATGGCAAGGACAGGTGCTGTCTGCAGAGAAATTGGAGTAATGAGCAGCCCCCAAGGAACACAGACACACACACACACACACATAGACTTTCATTCATTTTGTTGAGACTTAGATCAACCCTAACCTAACCCAAGACAAGTCCCCACAATTGTGTTTAATCAAGTTTTGGTCCCCACAATGTGATATATTCCTGGTATACACACACACACACACACACACACACATCATGCAATTACGTAGACTTCTGTTCATTTTCTGGAGGCATATTATTGCATCATACACATGCACTATTAGACTAACCCTCACCCTATAACTCCCTATAACCAAACCCTACACCTGAACTTAACACTCACCCTAACCCTCACATACAGTCGCTGTCCATTCAAAAACATGTATCTCAACTACATCATTTGAACACAGCAGCAGAAATGTTCACATTGTATAAAAATTTCACGATGAATGGACCAATAGATGCTCCAAAATCACTTGGAGTAAAATCTTATAACATTGGCTTGTAAATTTTTTCCTTCTCTTTTAAAAGTTACATTTTTGGGAGATACATGTTTTTTGTATTGTCCAGCGACAATATGTATTCACACTAAATTTCAAGATATACATTATGGGGACTAGCTTAGGAAGAAAGAGACTAGCCCACAGTGTGAGTGTGTTAACAGGTTTTGATCCTCACAACCTGATATAGTCCTGGCACAAACAAACACACACACAGAAGTGTTCTCAGGGAGGCCACACATTTCACCGCAGATCCCATCTCTGCATGCTTAAGACCTGGCAAATGGTCTGTTAGTCAAGTTTTATGTTGAGACCAACTGGATCGCAATCACCACTCCAACTCATCCCAAAGGTTTTGCATAGAGCACCATCTCTCCAGAGAAAACAGCCCATTAAGTTCCTTTGCAATTATATATGATATAAAATGAATCATACACAATTATTAAATGCTTAAACATTAATCTAGAGTTATCTGGGACCTCAACAAGCACAATGTGGGAGCCTTTGAAAGGGCATTGAAATTGCCTGTGTGTTTTGTTCCACTCAGTATCAGAGTTAAACATTGCTGTTATGTAGCACATGTGAAGCTATGTAGCATCTCTGTGACACAGCTTCTGGGGTTGTGGGTTCAAACCCCACCCTGGGTCACTGCCTGAGCAGTTTGGTGTGTTCTCCTCTGTCTGTGTGGGTTTCCTCTGTGTGCTCTGGTTTCATTCCACAGTTGAGGTGGACTGGAAGAGATCTGTAAGCTTTATACAGTTTTCTTAATAATTCTACTGATTTGTTTGTTCATTCAATCATTCATTTTCTGTAACCACTTCATCCAGAACCAGAATCACTAAGTGCAAGGCATCAGCAACAGAAATGTAAGTTGGCTTCATATGTCTCAGACGAAGCATGCTTTTGTCCACCCAGGCTGGTGGCATTGTGCATGAGTGGGGAGTCCTATAGCTAACAGTTGGAAATAAAGACTAAACTGAAGAGAAAATCAAATCAAAGCAATCAAAAACAACAAACACGCGATTTGATTAGGGGTTCCCTATATACTGCACCCTGAGTAGTGAGTTCTCAGGGTTACTGCCTTTCAGCACAAAGCTTTTCCACTGACCTCATCCATACAGCTGCTGAAAGAGCTGCTTTTTAAATGTGCCATCTGCCACTGTTGAGCCCCGTAAAGCAGCTCAGTGTAAACGTGCCGATGTTGGATCCAAAACTGTTCTAAAACCTCCTGTGCTCTGTTCCAGTTGATTTTCAAAGTAATAGGTGTGTAGCAAGTAGCTGCATTTGCTTTAAAGGACGACTGGGTAGTAATTTCACCTTAAATTTACAGCTTCATAATCATTGTGATGATTTCTAATGATCTCATTAGAAATTAATATAATGAAATGGGACAGTCTGGAGCAGCTGCACATGAGCTTCAGATCAAAAGGCTCAGTGCCAATAGTCAGCTAGAGGGGTATATAGCCACTCTTTGGGCTCTGTCTGTTCTAAGTAATTATCCATCATCAGCTGTTTAATGCTCTTGTAGATTGACACAATCAAATCCTCCAATATGGAATGGCCCAACATGTGGTATTATCACATGTTTCAATCAGGGTGAGATGCATGTGGATAAAAGACAAAGCAATTTATTAACAAAAGGGAGGTTGGGGGAGATTTAATCATTCCTTTCCTTATCCGGTTCAGGGTCGCGGTGGGTCCAGAGCCTAGCCGGAATCATTGGGCGCATGGCCTTCACAGGGCGACACACGCTCACACAATCCACCTACCAACGTGTGTTTTTGGACCGTGGGAGAAAACTGGAGCACCCCGAGGAAACCCACACGGGCACAGAGAGAGGAAACTCCTCATAGACAGTCACCCGGAGCGGGACTTGAACTCTTGAACCCTTGTGACGCTACCTGCTGCACCACCGTGCTGGGGGGTATAATCAGAAGCCAAAATATACATAAACTATCAGACAACCAAAACAGACTGTGATTCACTATAGAGTGACTGAGGATGCTGGGAAATGTAGTCCTGAGGCTCATTAGATCTGGCAGGACTGTGAAGCATGATGTGTATAAAGCGGCAGCTGGTACTGGCTTAAAGTTACAGCTTTAGACAATGTGCTGGATGAGCAGCTGTCCACAAACTTTTGGCCATAAAGTGGAATGTGAAGTTAATTACACTTTGGAAAATGTATAATAGTTTTCAATAATGAACGGAGTAAAAGGAATGATTCAAAATATCTTGGATTTGGTCATTTTTGCCTTGACTTTCACTGAAATGTAAGCTTGTTTTTGCTTCTTGTGTAATTATTATTATAGTAATCATAGTGATTTTCATGTAGTTTGAGCTGATATCTGTTAAATTATTTTTCAGTTCATTATATTACTCAATAACAACACAGCTTTCATTAGAGTGTGGATTTAGGACCCTACACACCTCGTGAACATGCAGGGTATATTCATGTAGTCATACGTAGAACCTATAGCTTGTACAGCTATTTTCTATTAATGTTTGTAGTAAACAGTTGCCATGGTTACATGGTGTATATAATTTGTCTCCCTAGAGAGAGATTGGTGTGATAGACATGAGTACAGACAGGTCTCTTGGGGAGTGTGTGTGTGTGTATGTGTATATATGTGTGTCTGTGTGTGTGTGTGTGTGTGTGTGTGTGTGTGAATGCACCTCCATCTGAGGTCACATAGCAGCATGTGGGCAGAGGTGTAGTAACACTCAACAAACTGTCACTGTGGTGGTACATTTGCTATCAATATACACATTACAAACACCTATTCAATACTGTTAGGGCACATACAGTAAGTTTATTAACTGTTAAATAATTTCATACACCACCTCCAGAACTGTAGTGTTTTATTATACACAGTTCTGTAATGAAAGCTTAATAATGTTCATCTATCCTTCTGGGCAATAGAATATAATGCACTTTTAGGGAACACAGCTGGACTCCAAACCACTGTTGTACATTTTTTTAAAGGTACATTTACACTGTGTGTACTTTTAATGACAGTAATGTATTCTATGGTACCTTTTTCTGACAGTGAAAGCTGGGCTTGGGAAGGTACCACACTAATGATGTAATGATGCTTTTGTTCTATCCCCCTGTGGTGGTGTTTTAAATTGGTTCTTGGATTTTTTTTCCCTCAGTCACCCCCCCACCCCCCCCCCCCAAACCCCCCCCCCCCCCCCCCCCCCACACACACACACACACAAAAACCCTTCTAAATGTGTGAGACACTATCAGCATCATTTCTGATGTGTGCTTTGTGAACGAACATAATGAATGCACAGGTGTTCAGCCCCAGGATCATATTATCTGCTACCGCTGCATAACAGTTAATGAAGCCTGTGATGAGGAGAGACTCCCCTCTTCAACTGTGCTGAAAACGAGAGAAAGAGAGAGAGAGAGAGAGAGAGAGAGAGAGAGAGAGAGAGAGAGAGAGAGGAAGAAAAAGAAGAGAACGAGGAGCTAGGAAGATAGAAAGAAAGCGAGGCAAAGATGGGGACGTTATAAAAAGAGGAGAAAGGGATTTGAGAGAGATCAAGTAAAAAGGGGAAAATATAAAACAAAGGAGGGAGGGAAGAGAGAGACTTATGAAAATATAAAGAGACAGCAAAAGGGGAGGGAGGGTACTAAGAGGGATGGAAAGAATGATCCAGAAAGTGATAGAGGAGCATGAGCAAGAGAGAGAATAAGAAAGAGAGAGATACTTAGAAACAAATACTCAGGGAAAGGTGGAAGGGAGTGAGAAATGGAGGTGAAAGGGAAAGAGAGAGAGAGGCAAGTATGTTGGGATATATGACCAGATACAAATAGAGAAACAGAAAGATGACAGAGAGACAGACAGATGTATCAGGATAACAACAGGTCTGAACACACACAGAAAAGTGGGCTTAAAGATTCATCACTGTTAGACAAAGAACACAGACTTATAGAGAATATGGGGGCTGATAAGGTTTGACGTGAGCTGGAGGAATGGATGGATAAGAAAGACAGACAGATAGGGAAGGACACACACACACACACAGAGAGAGAGAGAGAGAGAATGTGTGTGTGTGGTTGCCTGTCTCCAGGAGGGAGACTGAGCAACAGCTCTTAAACACTCTCAAACACTCTAAAACATTCTCCACACCGGGCTCGTCTGACTTGCCCCCCCACCCCCCCACAACATTCCTGGAGCCCATCCAAGTCCACGATACCTCTCTCTCTCTCTCTCTCTCTCTCTCTCTCTCTCTCTCTGGCACGTGCTTGTCTGATTGCTCCCTGGGCAATAGCTTATAAGGACACAGCCATTCAGTCATTAACCCCTTAAACCTTAATGCTCTCTAAGCAATATGTATTACACATTAGTCACATAGCAGTTGCTAAAGCTTTTAAAGTAATTCCTACATAATAAGTATAATAAGAAGTAAGATGGAATACAGAATAATCAGAGGTTAAGATGTTACCACTGAAGTTTGGCTCTTTACAGTAATCTTTTTACAATCTTTTGTCAATCAAAGAATACTATTCTAAACATCCAGTCCATACCACATTCATATTTGGATTGAAGAGCGGATATAGTTTACAGCTGCATTGGGGCATTGTACTAACTTGTAAATGTTGAATATAATTCTATTGATTAGGAGGTAAACAAAGTCATTCACAGTGCTTTGATGGGAGTCAGGATTGTTCACAGCTGTGGTGATAGGAACCAGACTTCTGAAGCATCAAACTGAGCATTTCAGCAGAGGTCCTGTTGGAGAAATTGGCAAATGACGCTTAAATTCAATTAGTGCAGGACAACTCACTTCCCTTTGCACAACAGACTGAGGTTCAGTCCCTTAGAATCAGTTCCACATTAAATTGTCTCAGCAAAAATAAATCCATGTTACCCACCTATGGAGCTGGAATAGAGGAACATCCTCATTTTGGTTGATACTTTTCCATGGCTTGTCTTCGTGCCACCAATCCAAGGGGTGTTTGACCCTCTTCTAAAGACCATGGCATCATTTACAAGCTGCTGTTGTGAGCTGGATAAAAACATTCTCATTCTGATCTCATTTTACAAATTGTGGGTTTGTGCTGGAGGTCTGCATTTCATCTTGACTGACAAGTCTCTCTGACCGATCGGCGCTCTGCAAGGTTTAATACATCATGGTTTAGTCCTAATCGACTCGCTTGGAACCACGAGAGAGCAGTGACTGAAAATGTACCTGGTTTCATATACCATGCATCTAAAATGCCTAATATAAAAGCAAAAATTTTTAAAAAAAAATTAGAGCTGAGTAGAGTTGTGTACATTGTGGTAATGTGGATCAAGTGGTCTGGAGGTAGCTTTTTGGGACACGCCTTGTGGGTGGAAAGAGGTACTACGAAGGCAGGAATGGAATTTCCCCAAAAGTGAGTGATTGTTGTGATGACCAAGATACCAAAGAAACAAATATTCAAAAATATAATGAAAATGATATTTACAAAATATATAGACTAATTACATTTATATATATATATAAATGTAATATATATATAGGAGGAAGACCTAATTATAGTGGATCAAGGCTAGCACTAGATATACTGGATGGCTTGTTAAATCAACCCAGTGAAATAACAGAGTTTCATCATGAAAAATCACAGCAAACAAAGTCCTTTCCTCCTTTATATACCCTATTAGCCCCACCCTGAACTAAACCAATACGAGTATATAGCACTTGGGGTGTTCTTTAAAGAACATTATAATGAACACACAGTCAAGTATTTATATAACCGGTTAGATCTCGATGCATGCATACATTTCCAGATGTTATGGGTAAATATAGTCATTCAATTATATAACAAAATGCATTAATCAATTTTTTTCCTTTTTACAAGTTCACTAGATACCCTGCACCAACTATTGCCCTCAGTCTACTCAGGACTATAAAAGCTGGGTCATCGTGCACTGCCACTCCTAAAAGGACACAGTTAATCTACATCTACAGCCTACACTCTTAGAGGTGTTATTTGGGTTGTGGATTATTGTCAGTGCTATAGTGCACTGAAACACTGGGATGAGGATTCACTTTAACTTGGTTGTTAAAGTATAATCTAGTTTTGCAAAAAAAAAAAAACATCTATCTATGAGCTATGCTCGAGGCAGAAAGTTGGTTATAACTGTTTATTACAAATGTAAACCTTTCTGTAGCAATATACAGTGCGCAATGATGATAGTAACTCTCTTGTAACTGTACATGATTTAAAAACCAAAAGAAAGACCCACACAGTCCGCACTGCTTAGTGCTACATGTATGTAGTGAAAACAACTGCCTGAATGAGTAGTGCTTCCATTAGCTAAGTGTTTTAGAATATGTTTTCTTTTGCCTGTCAGGAGGTGAGCAGAGCTATTTGTACAACTCTGATACAAATGACTCTAGACTTCAATCCAGATAACATCAGAGGTGTACTCATCACCACGGCCTTGCGTCATCATGCCTGAGGACAATGGGTGAACTTGCAGCAGGATTCTTTGATTAATTTTTGTCCCGTGTCCAGGATTACACTCAGAAATATAGAACGCCAAAGTCTCAGTATATGCACGTACATGTGGTATTCATGGGAAAAGCATGTCAAATCAAGAAAGTCTCCCACCCAGAATGAAAGCTTTATGTCACACATGGTAGTAGGAATTATCATCCATATGGGTTTGTTGCTTGAAAATACTGGTGCTCCATGGCCAAAATAGACTGTCTGTCTTGTATAGTTCAAACATTGCAAATAAGGCTTCTCCAATAGTGACATTATGTCAAACTAATGAAACAATGCTCATTGATAAAAAGCAGGAAGACAGAAAGAAAAAAAGAGACTGGTTTATTTTCACATGATTATAGTCCAACCGCATAAAAGACATAAGCAATGTAGATGTGCTTGAGTGATTTTGTAATGCTGAGTTCCAGGGTGGAAATTGAAGGCAAATGTAAGACAGAAATATACATAATCCTATATAAAATTATCATTATTACTATTATTATTGTTGGGTTTTTACCAAATGTTCTTCCCAACAACTCTTTACTTTCTCTTACATCAACTAACAGACGTTCTTATTGCTTAGCCTCATGCCAGTTGATAGTGGAAAGGGAAGACCATCCTATGAATCAAGAGTGAGGCCAGTTGTGCTGTTTTCAATTCTCAGATCTGGATTGTTCATCTTTAATTCATAATCATATATTTATTGATCATATATATTTATATATTATATATATATTTATACCATAAAATGACAAAAGAGGCAGGAGAATGTTTCAATTTTTAATTACAATTATGTTTTACCCAAAACATGCTTTAAAACTTATTTGTACACTTAATATTTATTCATTTGACTGCTTGGGGCCCAGTGTCAAGGTTACAGGCAGTGGCAAGTTCCATATTAGGTCTTATTTTAGTATATTTGAAAATACCACTGCCCCACAGCCTCTGTTTGCCACATCAGTTCAGGTGTTATAATTTCCGGTCATGGAAATAGCAACTAGACAAGAATAGGTCATATCAGGTCTACGCCTAATCCACTTAGCAATACTCCAGTGTTAAACCACTAAGCTGTGCTTGTGCCTGCCTGAATGTAGATCCCATTATCACTATGCCCCCATTCTACAGAGGTTCTTCATTCTTGGGTGGTCATAGGTACAAGGGGCGGATGGAAGTTCTAAGCTTCCAATTTCACGGCTGCCAACTGTGAGAAGAGAAGCCAGGTCTTCCTTCTGGGGTGTTCCTGTGAAGGCTGGGTGAGAGAGGGGTCAGAAGGCTGTGGGGATGGCGAGAGAAACCTAAACCTGCAAAGAATGAAAGACCCTCTGCACCTCATCCCCGGTGCAGGCAATGAGGGTCAGTGAGTTTTCTCAGGGCAGCTTATCTAGGCCACATGAGCATGGCTGATTGTTTAGTGCAAACTTTACCATCTTTAGCCCCCAAAAGAGTCTAAGTCTAATCTGATCTGGAGTCATGGATTTGCAGTTTAGTTTTGGGTCCTAATTTTCTGTATGAATACTGACATATGTCTGAAGGAAGCATGTTCATCATCAACTGTCAACATGAAAGTTGCACTATATTCAGACCAATAGAAATAACTTGCATTTACCCATCAATTGAAACAAAAGCTACCTCTGCTTAAACACAACATTCATGATTGTAATCAAAAAACACTTTTTTAAAATTTTTGATGTTTTCTCACCATTTGTTGCTCTCCAGTCTGTCTGTGTACTGGAAAACTCTCTTTCTCTCTTTCTCTGTCTCTGTCTTTCTCTCTCTCTCTCTCTCTCTCTCTCTCTATTCAGGGGAGTGAAAAAGGCATCTGTCATTTTTTAGACAACAGAGTGAACTCCAAACATTCAAAAGCACGAACCAGGATGAGGATATGTCTCTATTCCTGTTCTGTAGGTGGGTAATACTGACTTATTTTTGCTGTTATCACTTAAGGTGAACATAATCTCCAAATTCAGGAGATGGCTAATCCATTACCGAAAGTGCTACAAAACAGTGACTTATTTTTGCTGTTATGGATTGCTTGTGGTGGAAGTGACTCTAAACCCAGGAGACAGTTGAAAGTAAACACAGACCAAAAGTGCTAACCCAACAACTCGAGGAAAATTCAAGAGCTTTTATGACATTCATTTCTAAAACCACAGTCAGTAATATTACATGGTCTACCACTTTGTAGCTGAGATGCTGTGGTTCCTAAATACTTTCACGTTTCAGCAGTACCACATAAAACCATAGTAATATCACAAACTGACTAGTTGCAATGGTGGCATCCTCCTAAAGCACCATGCTTACATTCTGTGAGGTCTTTGGAATGACTCATTCTATCCAAAATGTTTGCTTAGCCAGACTTCATGAATGAATTCTTGATTTTAAACACCTGTGGAAATGGGACTAAATGAAACACCTGAATCCAATGATTTGGTGATCTGTTCCAATATTTTTGTTCATACAAAATCACATTTCACATCGTGTGAAATTTGCACCATATACAAACCAATAGAAATGCCCCAGTATGCTCACACTAAATCTCTTTACATTGACCGTAAAGTGTAAGAACATTGTGCCTTCCCCTGTAAAGTTCCAGTGTTAGACATGCATGTTAATTTTTGTAAGCGACATTATACATTCCCATGACTGAGTTTAAAACCAAGGTTTGAATGAGTTCACTGGCATGACTAATGGTGCAAAGGAAACTCCTTTCTGCCAGTTAAAGCCAGGTGTTGAAAAGCCAGTCAAGAGTAGACAATTCCATCAAAATTCAGTGCATGGCCACCATAGTTAAGTCTATTTGGATGCACGTCTTTGTTATTCTTTGCAGCCCAGTAGACTTAGAAAATCTGTACTTGTGGCTAGCATTTTTGAAAGGCATTTTCAACACCACTGCAATGGACCGCCCTCATGTTTCCAACACCTAATGTGTACCTCTGGCCTCAGAGTCTCTAAGCTAGCATTTCTTTCATCCACTTCTCTTCTGTTCCTTTCTGTTTTCTCCTCTCTTCCATACCTGCCATTCCACTCTAGATCTTTCACTCTCTTTCCAGCTTTTTCCCTTCATTCCTTCATCTCCTCCTGCCATTCCATCTTTACCCTCCCCCTCTCCTTCAAGCAAACTGCCTTCTACTCTCTCTCTGTCTTTGCCCTTGACTCTCAGGCTTTGGGTGACTGTGACATTCCACAGTTTAGCCCACAGCTACGTGCCGCTCAGCACTTCCTCCACCCCACTGCTGTCCCTTCAGATTTACTAGAGTGTGGTATTCTATCTATCTGCCACAATTAGGTTCCTGTACAGGACCGTGTCCCCATCATGTAAAGACCACCTCCCCAATTTGTTGGACGTTTACATCGTCCAAGTATTTTCTGACCAGAAAAGTGATAAAACATTGTTTATATTATTTACTGTACAAATATGTTGTGCTAAATGTATACACATATTACGGAACCTCAAAATCACTATTGTAAATGCAGCATATAAACAATGCATTACATGTGTAAAATTATCCTAATACAGTAGATCAGTGTGTCACAGCTATGAGAAGAGTTTTGGAAAGGGTTAAATCAGGTAAAAAAAATTTACAAACAGATAATCACTGCTTACTGTAATAATATTATTTGTTTTTATTCTAATATTAGGGTTGTTGTTCTTACTGCTCTTATAAGTGGCTTTTAAAACCTAATTTTCTCAGGTGCCTCAGTAATTTTTAATGACATTTATCAAGGAATATAATAGATATTCTAATATAACAGGTGAGTCCAAACTTCTAGATGATTTTTAGACAATCATTTCCTCTCCAATAAGTTTGCCACCAATCTGAGATTTGGTTATGACAGTGATCTTACAGAGCTCACTGAAGACCAGAAGTCTTAGTGGAATTTTCCACATGCAGTTTGACTGCAATTCTAGAGAAGCCTTGGCCTCTGGTGTCCCCATCCTTGCATTTGCCTGTCATTTGTTTGTTTGTCTCTCAAACTGCGTCTGTAAACTTCAGCACAGAGGAATCCTTAACAGAAACGGTCAAGACTTTCCTGAGCCCAGTGCTCTGTGCTGTTGAATCCCTTTTCTTGCTTAAAACATTTCATTTGCTCTCTTTGGTCATTAGAGTAGCACTAACTGAGTGATGTAAAGTCAGTTTGACTGGTCCTGGTAAAGACTTTGGGTTAATATTGGTTTATTTATTACCAGCAAATGTAATAGCATTAAAAAGAGATTCATTATTAACCTCTGGAGTGGAGGGGATCACCTTAGGGAAGTGGAAGGAGGTAAAACAGGTCTAGAACAGCATTTGTCACCATGTTGAGCCCACCCCCGCTTCAACCAAACAGCAGAAATGAGGTGTGACATTGTGTTATTGAGTTTTGTTACAGCATAACAAATATCTCCAGCAAACTTTAACTCTTAATTCACTGGCATGGCCTAGTTAAGTTCAGCATGCACTGAATATGACACTGCATTTCAACTGACGTCTCAACTGTGACCAACAAAACAAAAGCTCAAGCCTGTTCTTGCGCAGGGTCTGGTGTTGCAATCTTTCACCCTGAAATAGCTTTAATAAGGATGATTCTTATCAATGAGAAGTGAATCAGTAAAAATCACTCAGATTTTGATGTGTACGCTGACATACCTCAAATCAAGAATAGCGGAACCGTTTAATTACTTGGCCTAACTGCAAAGATCTCTGAGAGATTTACAGAGATCTGACAATCTCTGCTTCGGTAAGGGCACTTCTGCTGAACTACACAAATAATTGAAGTTAATGCAGAGTTGTTAAACACTGTCCAAAAAAGAACAGAGAACTTTTTTTTTCTTTTTTTTTCATCTGTAAGCGCTTGTCCATTTCAAGGTCGCAGTGGGTCCAGAGCCTTCCTGGAATCATTGGGCGCAAGGCAGGAATACACCCTGGAGGAGGCGCCAGTCCTTCACAGGGCAACACACACACTCACACATTCACTCACACACTCACACCTACGGACACTTTTGAGTCACCAATTCACCTACCAACGTGTGTTTTTGGACTGTGAGAGGAAACCGGAGCGACAGAGAACATAAGATTCAAATTTTTAAAAAGCATCAATGGAATCAGTACAATATTTCAAAATATTCTCTATGAAATGTGGTACAATCACATTACATATTATGCCCAAATGTTTGTAGACACCCTTATAATGAATGACTTAAAGGAAAACTAGGTAATGTTTTTACCTTAAAATTACAGATTCAGTAACAGTGAGAATAGACCTACTATAGGGTCAGCACTGCACTATGTAACATTTGGAGAAAGGTTGAAAACAGCACACCCCCCTCCCTACACCCTCCTATTTATTAAGACATTGCTGTAAATGTGAATTACACTCTACAACTCTAAAGGGAGCCCAGGAAACAAAATATCAAATTTTACCTAGTGTTCTTTGAAGTTAATTTAAGTAGCATCCACTGTAAACACAAACATTCAAATGATCATTCAGATCTTGCATACCTTTCCTATCAGTCCCAGGCATGGGCTAGAGGGGAATAATTCTTTTAGGCTGAAGTGAAGTGGAATTTGTGATCCAGATCTAATCCTCCAATATCAGTATCTGATCTGACAAATGGTACTCCTCACAGCAACATTCCAGCATCTAATGTGAAGCATTTCCTGAAGAGGAGAAACAGTTTCTGTAGCTAAAGCAGTCAAACCAACCGTTAATACACTTTATTACAGAAGAAATGTTGAAGGAGCGGGTTTCCACAAACATGTGACTATTTAGAATATGCTCCTTTATTAATCACTAAAAAAGCACACTTCAGGGGACTTCTCCAAAAGAAATGAAATTAAAAATTTTTTTCTTCAGTAAGTACTTCATCAATGGGTCCGGAGCCCACCCAGAATCATTGGGTGCAAGGTAGGGACACACCTTAGACAGAGCACCAGATCATCACAGAGCACTGACACACCTATGGACAATTTTGCACAGTCTGACGGCCTGGAGCAACCCAGAGCATTCACTTACAGACAGTAATTCAAGTTAAGGATCAAACTCATGACCCCTGATACCCTGGAACTGTATGGCAGTGACACTATCATGCAGTGCCACTGTACCACCCATGATAAATGTAGTTAACACTTAAAAATTGTTCCCAAAATCCTTTACACATTGCCAAAAAAAAGGCCTTATGAAATAATTCATGGAAGGATTTCCTGTAGAATGATTTACTATTAATTCAACCTGGAATTCATTGTGAAGGTTCTGTAAGCCTGACAATTATATACAGCCGAAGCCAGAAGACTGGCTTGCGAGACATTTTTGGTGAAAAAGCATCAACCGTGTTAATTTAAATGAACTGAAAACCAAAAGGAAATGAACCAAAAAGCTCTGTCTGCAAAATGTGACAGTGAGTCACTGAAATTACAGGCATGACTTGGCCTCAGTTCGGCCCTCCAAAGGAGCAGCAGACATTTTAGTGAGTGCAGGAGGCCTCCGTTCAGTTAATTATGGCCAGGGAACAACTCTAATAAGAACCTTGCTGACAGAGCATTTGAGGGAACAATGTAAGTCAATGTGATGGGCAAACTGGGCAGTCGAGTGCTTAAGTGTGCTTGTAATAGGTTCTCATTTGTTTTTTGAGCATGTCCGGATGCAGCACAAGAGCCTAATTAGAGCAGGTTAGTGTTGCAGTGGCCTCTGTGGGGGGGCAAACCAAAGCAACAAGCTTTCTAAAAGGGATTAAGAAAGAACAAGTAGAACCCTGGTTCTCAGTTATAGCCTGAGATAAATTGTAGATGGCAGGAGGAGGCCAATTATTGTGAGTGTGTGTGTGTGTGTGTGTGTGTGTGTGTGTGTGTGTGTGTGTACGTAGATGGACCTCTGAATATGCGTACTTTGCATTCACTGAATAACTCATGACACCATAGCACTTTGGCTTTTCTTCGTTTTCCAAGTGTATGTATATTTATGATTTGTGTAGTCTGATTATGTGTAGTATCATGAACAATGCCCCTGGTTGTCTGTCTCTAATGCAGTAATGTAGAGGGTGAATATTTCAGGATGTGGGTGGGTGGGTATATGCAGGAGCTTGCCAGAGTTTGGAGTGAATCACTCGCTCCAAACTCATCTGTCTCTAAAAAATACTGACTTGGATCTAAGTATCAACAGGCTCTTTGTTGACGTTGCGAGTGTGTAGGGCAGTGAAGGAAGTACCTATGACTGGTCTGATTATTTCAAAGTAAGCAGATTTCTAAAGCTGTGATAAACAATGTTTTTCTTTCACTTTCATGCTGTGGTATGGGATTAGAGAAAACGAATAGAGAAATAGAACTGACAAAAATGTATAAACAACTATCTCAGTTATCTGTCTTGTTTGGTGCAAAAAGACTTGAAACTATGATGTTAAATTAAGGTAAACTTTTCTGAATCAAAAAGCTGAATCCATAACCACAAATTCAAAATTTTGTAAATTAGAGCACTGTCATTTAGGTCAAGGGACAATGTAGTTATCTATATAATTATTTTGTTAAAAGGATATGTCTGAAACCACTGTGGTTGTAAAAAAAAAGCACAATATTCCATATAGTATATAAATTTATATAGTATATAACTTTAATATTTATTATTAAATTTATAGTATATACATTTTTAGAGCAGCGGTAGATTTTTTCATGAGCAATTTTGGCTGTTGCCCAGGGCAGCACCTTGACAGGGGCAGTATGTAAGTCTGTGTATATTTTGGCTGTTTGATTTTCATTTTAAAATTAGAAAATGGGAAAAACTGCTTATCCAATTTTCATTTTAAAAGAAAAGAAAAATTAAAGGAAATCAAAACAGGAAAATGCTCCATTGTTTGTTTTCTGGGGCAGTTTCAAGTCATGTTCGTTTTCTACTTCTCTCACTGTTCACAAGCTCAGCAGGATGCATTTGGTGAAAAAAGTTTTACCTAGAATAGCTGAAGTTGGCCCAATCTTAATATGTAAAAAAGATTTTCCTGACTATCATGCAACCGATATGAGGCTGATGTTATAAAATATTCAAAATGATTTTCAGAATATGGTTCCAAAGCCATCTCACTGACCAGCATCTCTGAACAAAGTGAGAGCAGGTGGGAAAAAAAATCAGTGTAAATGTATTTATTGATGAGGAGACAACTACCAAAGAATCAATTGTTCGACTCCAGTGTGTCTGGGAGTCTGGATCAACACTTTGCCGATGATTTTGAGGGTCAAATGTCGACTGTACTTTTGCTGCATTTTGCAACAAACTTTGAGCTTGACAGAACTTGGCAGATCACTACGATCTGAATCCACTCTAAACAGTGGATAAACCATGTTTAAAGGTTTATTCCTAACTCTATCCTTTTATCTATGGTGTCTATTGGAACAGTGAGAGCAGAGGAAAACAACCAAGTAAACACACGCTGAGTCACCCTGACAGCAGCTCCAGAAAAAAAAACGACAGAGAATTTTCCTAGTTATTTTTGATTAATTGTTTTTTTTCATAAATATTTTTAATAAGAAATGATTAAATATACTTTGTTTTTCCAAATAACTTAACCCTTATACATTATATTAACCCTTATACATTACAGTTTCCAAAAGGCCCACTCATTGTTTGTGGAGGATATAATAACAGTGGTTTCCCAGGGTGCCACACAAACTAGAGCCACCAATGCTCCAAGCACATCATCAGTACATTGTTGCTTTTAGTTTTATCCTTTAACATAATTAAAATGACTGTTGTGTGACTAATGATAAAGATTGTGAGCTTTATGGTCGCATCATTTTTGCAACCAGCTAAGAAACATTGTCTCAAATTTAAGCCTCGACATATTTTATTTGTTGTGTATTGCATAACTAAACATGCTAGGCATGAAGCAGAAAAATAAATAAAAGCTCAAATACCATGCACACTGGTAACTTTGCTCTAAAACACAGGACAATAATGTCAATAGTAAACAGATGTGAAACATGCTTTTGGAATACTGTGAAATACAGAAAAGATAAGGGTTTTTAGTTGGAAGGCACTGCATGGATTCTTATTCATTCACTCATTCAGTCACATAGAGATGTACATACTCACTCACCAAAAGTTACAATTTGCACAAACGTTTAGCTAATTGTCATATACTCTTACATTTAAGAAGTGCTCACACCACCCCACCTCATCCCAAACATTTTGGATGAAGCTCCATCACTCCATAGAACAATATCACTGCTCCACTGCCTAGTGGAGACCACTGAGCAAGGTTACCTCTTCCTACCAAAGGACTCCTGACTGGTATTGAATGAAATATGAACCCTGTGATCTAGATGGAGTATGAACTCTCTCAGACATTACAAATGAAAAACAAGAAATGGAGGTCATGACCCAAAGGAACCTTAGGCTATCTGTATAACCGCAGACTCTGTCACACAACATCATCACACAAACAGTATTACTCCCATCACGCTGCAGTCCGACTCGGCATGAAGAACAGTTCATGTTTCAGTTGAACTGACATCTCAGTACGGATGTAATCAGATCACCTTCCTGTCTGGCATGGTTTGATTTCGGTGTCAGATTGATTGAGTATCCTGCGTGGCTCATGCTTGTGGTTTCTTGTTATTTTTCCCCAGCTGTGTTCTGCAAGACCACATACACAAGACAAACAGGACCACACTAGCCTGGCACTGAATTCAGTGAGGATCGTTTTCAAAGCAAACTCTAAACCACTACACATAAAAAAAATACAGAGGCCAGACTTGATCTGGATCAGCCACACGGTAATTTTAAGTGAAGTTTCATTGTCACTGTCTCATCATTGTGACCTTTACCTGTGGATGGTGTAGCAGCAGAAGTCTGTCACTTGTTCAGTCTGTCCTACGGTAAAGTGTAGTTTTATCTTTTTTGGCCAAACTGCATTCATGGCATTTGTTCTGGGAATGTCTTGAAATAGAATAAATGTTGTTTAGGTTTCTGCGACTTCTCAGTTTCCAGGTATGTGGCATTTGATATTGAGATATAGAAAGTGAAATAGTAAAGGAGGTTAGAGAATGAAATTTGGATTAGATGGACAATAGTGTAAAAACCATTATCATATCTGGAATTCTGAGCAATCTAAAATAACAAGTGGAAATTATTGAAATCTCTAAGTTGAAGTATCAGCCTGGATAATTTGGGATAAATGCAAAAAAAATCAGTGATTTGATCATTCTTATTTTTCTGATAAAAACACAGAAAAGAATTCTAATATTTTTATTGTGATTCGATTTTAGTCATGTGGTGGGCACTGATCCACGCCCCATGAGAGTTGTCGTCTTTTACATTATTGCTGATAATGGTCAGGTTTGTCCCTTCAGTGTTAGGCATGGAAATTTCAACATTTCGAAATTTCAACATCGAACATCCGATGAGCTCGGACACAGAGAACCTGGTGGTGTCTGCATACAATTGATATATGTTTTCATTTTATTCAATAGCACTTCAGTAGGACAGGATGGTCAAAAAAGGTGTCTAATCTTGCCCTATATGGAATTATATTTCTTCTGATTTCCTCAGTCTTTTCACAAAGTTATGTAAAATAAATGATGAAAGACCTACATTCTTTGCTGTCTTGCACTGAAGAATGTTCTGTTTGGACTACTTGATAGTTCTCACAAAAACTTTGTCACAAGTGGTGAACCACAAAGCATTTTTGCTGTGGATAGATGCTTCTTTTATAACTTTTATATTCACTTGCTTATAGAAGAATATTTTACAGTGCTGTGTACAATGGTCTAGACATTTTTCCCTCTTATTTTGCCCCATCTCATCTTTTTGCAGTTTGTTGCAGTTACAGAGTTTTACGATTGGTTTATATCTAAAAAAAAATGCAATAGAGTTGATCACTGACAACATTGTAACTTTGCAAAAGTAAATTACTTATTGTCTTTGTTATTAGAAATATACATTGCAGCTAGGGTCTTTGCCAGTCTATTGTGCTGGAAGCACATGAGGCAGGTTAAGTGCAATAAAACTGTTAAACTAAACAGCCAGTGGCCTTTAACAAAATAATTAAATAAATAATAAAAATTTAAAATAAAACAGAAACGGGCTAATAATTCATAAGCCTTTATATGGTCAAATTTTAACTGATGTTTGTTTTCCATATGTTCCATTCCATATATACTACCCCCCCACACACACACAAAAAATAAATAATAATAATAATAATTGGTTATATCCAAATTGCCATAAATTTTTAAAAAATTATAATTTATAGCATTTGGCCTTGCTGTCAGTATCCCTTAAAATAGTATTCAGCTAAAGTACAGCAATGAGTGTTTGATGTAAAGTTTGTTTTTTTTTTTTTTTTTACATGTGTTCACTATATTATGGCGATATAAAATGATTGTGCGTGAACTGAGCCAGTTAGGTAAACCCCACAATGATTTGTGTGGTATCGACAAAGCACACCAACTGCACAGGGATTGGCTGATGCCATATGCCACCTACTACCAGATTGGCTGACAGATCCTGTAGTAGAACTAAGGACCAATCCGAGCCCTGGAACGAAAACGGGTGTTAAATAAACAGATGACTGCTTTAGAGCGGGTTTCAAGCGAGAGAGGAGGAGAGTCTCCAGTGCTGTGCGCTGATTGGCCGGTGTTTGGCTCGTTTCTAACCAATGAAAAGAGAGGAGCGCTGCTGCGTTTTTAACGGCCGTGCACGCGCAGCTTCTTTAACTGCAGATCGGAGGTGAGCGGCGGTTTGAACTGTGTACAGCTGGGACTCAGACCCTCGCTCACTCTCTGTTTATGTACAAACAACACCATGGTGGGAGAGCTGTTGACCTTTTCTGGATCCTGACCGCTGTGTTTTCTCCAGGGGGACATTTTAATCTCAATTTTCTGGACGGGTGGACTCAGCAGATGAGAAGAGAAACGTTGTGATTACTGTGTAGCTTCTGCGGAGAATCCTCGTTAACATTAAGGCTCTGGGTTCACACTTCTGAACTTGTGGGTATGAAAACATATTTACATGTTTTGTTCTCTTTTTGTGATTACATTTAAAACGCTAACATGTCAAATTGACAGCGCTGAAAATGACAGGTTTTCAGTTACATGCGGTCGAACTGTGAATATTATAGGCTCCCTTCTGCCTGCAACACCGTGTAGAATATAGAGCTCTAGACCATAAATGTTACTATATTATATTATATTATTAAATTAGATTAGATTATTGCAGATATTGAATGTTTTGGGTGCATAAAGTATATATTATATTATGTATGTAGTTATGTAGCGCAGCAGCGTTGAGCTAACACAGGATTTAGAACATTCAGCAACGTTTTAAAAATGTTCTAAAAAGTTCGCTTGTAATGTTACAGACTTAACATTCAATAAAGGTTGTGAAAACCTTTTAATAATTGTTTGGTATTAGAAAGTAATGGTTTGTGTTTCTGACGTTGCACGTGTAACGTTCTGTTTGTGTTGTATACTAATAACTTGGGTTTAGGTGTTATAGTAGTGAAAGTGTGTGTGTGTGTGTGTGTGAGAGAGAGAGAGAGAGAGAGAGTGCGTGCGTTTTGTGAATTAACTGACGACTCAGACTAAACTGAATTGACAAAGCCAAGTTAAAAGCCGTCTTTCTGTGCTGTGTCCTGTTGGCAGTGGTTTGTGAAGTTAGAGAGTTAGTTTGGTGTGCGGGGTGCAGATGTGTGTGGACTCAGCTGTTGCCTGTCACTCAGTTTAAACGCCGATATGTCACTCACGGTTGAGGTTTGGCTGTGTACGCATGCGCCATCTCTCTGTCCAAACATGCCTTTCATTTCACTTTCACAAAACCTGATTTACAATTTCGATGCAGAATCATTGCCTCTGCTGTGGGCACCTTAATGCTACTTTGATGCCTGTTTTTAATCTTACAGACCCCCTCCAGGGAAAACAATGCTCAGGGAGCTGTCACGAGCGAAATGAGGAGTGAATGTAGTCTGACACAAATGAATTCAAATTGCCATGATTTACGTCATAACTCTGAGCTACTAACTTATGGGGTGGGGTGGGGTTTCCAGCTCAAAACTGCAGGTGAGCAGCAGACTTGTGAGTGGAGACAGGCTGGAACTGTTTGCATATTCATAGATTCGCTCATATTGTTTGAAGATGAAGGTGTAGTTATGTATGAACCACTTTTAAGGCAGTAGAATATTTTATTTCTTAGAAATAACTCACATAATTTTGATGAACAGAGATGGGTTTTAGGGGTTAAATTGGTGACTGGAAGGTTACTTAAAGGGCCAAAATGTCCTAATTTCCCCACAAGGGAAGCTATATATAGCTTGTTTTTGTTTTCATTTACCAAACATATATCCAAACATTTACACGAAAATTTAACAGCCTCTCTTTTCTCTTCAGGATTAACAGACTGTTTTTATTAGACTAGTTTTAGAAATTGTAAGACTGAAGTCCTGGTGTTAAATCATCTAATAAATTTATTGTGAATGGATGGGGCTAAGCTGTTGTTGTCCAAACAGTTGGAGGTATGCAAATGTGTTGTTTTTTGTGACTTCACAAAAAACAACTGTACCACAACAATAGAAGCTCAGCTTTTGCTGCTTAATTTCCATATATGGAAACAAAGGGCTGAGGAGTGGATGATAACGCTTTGAGGCTTAAACAGTGCTTGTGTTCAGTATATTTTTACACAGTGAAGATTGTTTTATATTCTACAGACCCTTAAAACATGGAAAATAATGTATTATTTAACATATTTAGCATTTTAAAGTTCGGTTAACTTTAACTTTCAAATTTTGGTTTTATAAACACGGGTCGCCTTAAAAATGTGGAAGAGAAAAGTTTATTTTCTCCAGCTGTAGGCTTTAACTGAGAGAAATACATCATGATGTTATGATTAAGTGGTACAATGGGAAGTGGTGTCACCTAGTGGTTAGACTGATAATCTTGGCTTCTCAGAGGTCTGTGGTTTGTGGTGAGGGCAGTGTGGATGAATATACTTCCATCTGATGTGCGATATCTGATTATATTGATCTGAGCCCACTCTTCCAGTCCTGTTCCCTAATGGCCCCATGTGGACTCCACTCTACTGAATATGAGAGTCAATGACAAACCAGTTAACCAGACCCAGGGGGGTGGTCAGGTGATGCCATTGGAGTATGTGGCAGGTGGCCAGGACTGAGTCCTGAGATTTGAGAGCCATGTTAATAGTGGGTTAATATATGAACCATTGCGAACCCATGTGAAGCGCTGCCTCAGCTGACTGGAATGCTGTGAATGAGTTGGTTTGTTGGTTCCGGCTGCAAAGGTCCTCATGAGAGAGTTCCAGCACTCGGGGGGGTCTTGTGGCAGCTCGAGGAGGTCTTATAAATATATATATAATCTCTCTCTCTGCATCGTTAAATGTGTACTCATGTTTTGCCTTAGTCTTTCTTCTGATCTTTGTGACCCTAAAAGCAAAAGCAGACTGCAGGTTGTATCAGATCTGCTGTGGGGTGTTCTATAGAAAAAAAACTTTTAAGTAATTTATACCTGCACGTCCCTGACAGCCACGGCACAAGCTCTGCTTCATTATCTTATTATTTCCTATAAATATAAAGACTAAAGCCCTATTCGGACAGGATTGGTTTTACCTGTTTGGGGGTAAAGTAATTATTACCTGAGTATTTCAGTAGTTTTAATCCTGTCCGAAAAGACCATTTCAGTCGTTTTTTTTCCGGAGTGCGCGCTCCCGTTTCAGAAAAATATCCTGAGCCTTTTACCTACTGTAAAATGAGCAGTAAAAATGACCCCGGATTCAATTAATCTCGTCCGAATTGAAATGTGGGGTAATATTGCGTCATATCCCGGAGAAAAATAGTTTTTCGCGGGTTTTCTCAAGAACGGAAGATCTGAGGAAGGCTTTTAGTGATGAAATATACGGTTTAAGTAAACGCTCAGAGGGTGAACGAATTAAACGGTTTATAATATCGGTAATAATAACTGTGTGAAGGGTTAGTAAAGTTTTGCCACCTTTTTGTCCGTTATCTATTATGAAGGACTAGAAGATAAATTTATTGAGGGCTGTATGTTTTCGGTGGAAGGGCTGATCTCAGACCAGTTGTGACAGTCTAAAAACTCCAGTAATTCTGCTGTGTCTGATCCACAATGTGTGACGGCAGTAGGTTAATCGAGTAGCCCCTCCCATCTCTGTTATTTTCACAGAGAGTTCTTATCCGTGCGAATCAAGCATGAACATTACTGACGTCTTGGAGGAAAATGACATTACCCATTCGGACGGGATTAGTTTTACTCCCCATGTAAAACTAATCCCGTCCGAATAGGCCTTAATAATGATTAATGTAAGATAAAACTAACCCTATTCATTATTTAAAAATTGCAGTCATTGAAAATTTGACGTTGATATTAATTTTATGATAGTTCAGTTCTGATTGGGTCTTCGTTTATGTGTACAGGTACATATGTACTGAATGTGTGTGTGTGTGTTATAGGACAAAAATGAACCAACGATACTGTGTAAAACATCATAATGTTATTTCACCTTTAGAGAAACCCAGTACTCTACATTCTGCACACCTGGGTTTGGCAAGGCTTTAAATAAATTTGTTCACTGCCTGACAGAGGCCTATCTGTGTGCATGAGCACACGTGTGTGCGTGTAAGGGGCATATTGTGTTACTCCACAGCCACATCCACCACCCCAGTAGCAGTCAGGATATGCGATGCACAGGGGTGTACACGTATATGTAGCCATGTTGATTTACTAGCCAGGAGTGGAGAGGCAACACAGGGGCCTATTTATGCTGGGAGGTGCTGAGTGTGTGCTAGCCTATGTAAATCAGGCTCGGGCTCAGACACATTTGGCAGCCTTTTAGCTGCTTGGGACGTGAATGGTGCCAAGTCTGCGCAGGGGAGACAGACAGGCCTTTGGCTGTCCTGAGAGTACTCAAAGGTGTATGGTTCGAAGTGGATCTGGCATAGCTGTCCCCAGTCAATCAAAGGGTCCACTGAAGGTGAACTTGGAACTGTTTTATGATAAACATCAATAACCACTGTGAAAATCAAGGTAAGTGGAGCTTGTTAGGGGAAAAAGAGAAATGCAATATAGTGTTATTATTTTGCCAGTGGCAAAAGGTAGTTAATGGTCTAAACAACCCTGAGTTAGGATGAATATGAGATGCTGAGTAGGACTTGCAAGTGACATTTGTTTTAAGTGGGTGTGCTACACATTCTTTAAATGATGGTAAAGCTGCGCTGGGGCATATATCATCTATTATCTATCATCTATTGTTTGAGCAGTATATTGGATAGATGATGAGCATTATAATCCACGATAAAAGCTATATAATAGTGGACTATTTTTTATTCACTTCACTCATGGTTACCAGGATGAAACTGTGATAATGCTATTAGCTGGATGTTCTACTTTATTGCAACAGTTTAAAATTTGTAAATATTACATTTATAATAGCGATGGGTAGTATCCACATTTTTCATTCCAACATACATCTCAAAATATTAGCACAGTATGCTGTATTATTGGGGGGCATGTGTACTGCCAGGTTTTGCTGAGCTTCATATCTGTCAGCACAAAGTTGAGTGAAGGGTTTTCAGAGTATTTGTGCAGAGCTGTGCTGCTCGACATCACACGCCACCAGAGGTGTTGATGATAAAACTCATGTACAGAAAATGTAAAAATAAGCTAAATAATACAGGGTCTGTATTGTTTAGAAGTGTAGCTGGCCAGCTAGGCTTTGATAAGTAAGCTTAGGCTAAATGATACAGCACAGACCGTGTTCCAGTGAACTGAGGCTCAAATTACATGTGTTTAAAAGACAAAGCTTCATATCTGTCAGCACAATGTTGGCTGATGGTTTCTGTTTTCACCTTCCATCCGTGCTCTCTTTTAAAATGAAAGAGGCGATAACTTCACAGTTGAGGTGGGCTACTGAGTTTGTCTTTCCCCCTACCACCCACCCCATGACATCACCAGCCAGTGAGACCTTACAGTACACCCTCACTGTGGCTTTCTTAAAACTTGTCTTTAAGTTTGCATTCGCTGTTTAAATTACCACAGAAACTCATTTGTAACTTGAGTTGGTTAGTTTTGTAGCATTTTTGCTCTGTGTTTACTTTAATGCAGTTAGCGCTCCTGAATTTGATGCAAGGTCCACCCAAATAATCAGAAAAAAGCACACACAAGTCAATATTACCCACCTATGGAGTAGGAATAGAACAACATCCTCATCTCTGTTTATACTTTTCAATGTCTGGAGGCATAGCAGACAGATGTTTTTTTAATCATTTAAAGACACTAGGGCTTTATAAACATCAGATATTTAGATTCTTTAAGATACAGCCTCTGAATTTTTATAAGAAAATGAACATTACCTTTAACGTGGTCAGACAAAACAGAAATTTGCCATACCAAACATGTCATAACTTTGAACTACCATCCTGATTATACCGTCCACATTTTTACACTAATTTATAGTGTGTAGCTCTTTATGTAGCCTAAACATTGACTGTGTAAGGTATCCTTTAGTGTATTTTTGTACAAGACAGGTTATATCACGCTTGAAAGACATTAATTTAGCTTAGATTTCCATCACTCAAAATGCTTAGGTCAATTATTATTAATATCAACTTAAATATCATTTGATACCGTGACATATTTAGAAAATATTGTAATGTTGAAATTAATCTCTCAATCTGCACAGGGACTGAAATCGCTCAGATCTTGCATAAGTAACCCAAAACTATAATCAGCCGTTGTGGAGTGATGTAGCTTCAGTGGTTGTCTTGATGAAACCGGAGTAACAGCGAGTTGATTTGACTTTGTGGTAATTACCCGTGATGAGCAGTATCAGTGTGGAGATTAATGATGGTCGGTGATTTAGCACTGTTGGGCAGACAGCTGGGGGCTGCCTTGTTATTACACTTTAAAGATGAGACAGAGGCAAACAGTCTGGCAGACGTGCAGCAGATCCACAACGTGTAGATACAACCGCATCATAACGGCCGCGGAGCTGATCAAACTCTAGCTGTGACAGCTGAGAAGCAGCTTTATGTGTGAATGAGGGCTTACGGTTTACATAGGGAGGCATTATTCAGTCTTCAGATCAATGCTATATAGCCCTGCGTCAATGTAGAATGTCATCATCTTTAGTACTTAAAATGTACAACAAGGGATGCAGGGGAGATTCCAAAATTATCTTAGATTTTCGGTTTTGTTTTAATATCAAAATATGTATTTTATACTGTCATGGCATTGTGGACTTCAAACATACATTTTCCAGTGACAGCTAACGTATTGTGCACTCAGTTAGCTTATCTTAATGCCTTTCTTTTGTTTTTACTGGCCTTATTTAGTTTGACAAAGGAAAAATGCACCCGGTCTCTTCATTCTAAAGTAACTTAAAACATCTGTTAGGGCGTGTGTTAAAGCAGATTTTCTTTTGGCTTTAATTATTCTCATATGCTTGTTATCAAATTCTAGATTTAAAAAAATAATTAAAAAAACCCAGCAGAGATCTTAATGCTCAGTCCCAACCCTAATAATGAGAACACTGTCTTCCTGTTTCACACATAGCCACTAAACTAAATTAGCTACAAGAAGAAGCAGCATCTTCGGCAGAATGTCCTGTGTTCCACTTTAGTCTCCCTTTGGAGCTGCTGAAGCAGGGATTAGCATAGCGTGTGTATCACTGATACCAAGTGCAGTCTCTTCCAAGCATTTTAAAGACATATACTCTATATAGTAATGTGCAAATGCCATTAAAACAGATTCTTCTCAGAGCTTCATCAGCTCGTATAAAAGATATCAGTCTCTGCTTCTCTCCCACTTCAGATTTACTCCCATAAATAAATCTGCAGAGCGCAGGATGGAAGACACACTCATAAATTCACTGTGGTTTGCTAATGAATGCTCGGGGCTTTCCAGGCAAGAAACATTCTAACAGAGAATTTATTGTGTACTTGTTTGCACTGGTAAAAGTATGAGGGTTTAATTGCTTGCATAGTAATGAGACTGTAACGAGGCACCATGTGTGTTTATATTCATGACCCATGAAACTAGACTCCCTGCTTTCTCCAGCCCAGGAAAAAAAAAATTATATATATATATATATATTACATCAGACCAAGCTTCATTATCTTAAACCATTCAGCTGTGAAACGCAACATGTGAAGGCCTGTCTGTTTGTATGTGTTCTGTATGTCTCCCTCTTGCTCTCTCGCTAAAACACACACTGTTGTATGCTATTAGGTTTTGTGGAATCCCCCTCAGGGCATCTGACATCTGGATGGAGACCCAAAGCTTTTTACCTCTCAACAATATGCTTGTTAATCTTCAGAGACAACCTGATAGAGATCCTTATAAGTTACTTTCCCATGTGCCATGTGCTCCTTCTAAAAGATCTAATTCATTCTCTCTCTCTCTTTCTCCCTCTCTCTCTCTCTCGCCATATCTGTTTGTGTCTGTTTCCATCTGCAGTAAATTACCAGATTTGTTTAAAGGCTCTTTTCAGAACAAACTCAAACAAATAAACTTTTGCTTGCTATCAAAATACACAGGAAGGTCATATTTTGGCTGACTCTTAACAAGGCCCATTGCCCTTTCCACAACACACAGTAACACAGGGACCATGCACTGTCCACAAGAGCAGACTTTCTCCAACATGTTCCGTTTAAGCTGGAAGGTTAAAGTGAAGTTGCTCATGAGTGCACCAGAACAGGAAACTGGAATAATCTCAGGACGTCTTCAGCTACTCTCAGTGTTAAATGCCTTCCTGCTTTCCTGACACTATGTGTAAATTGATGTGGAAGTAGGGCAGAGCACAGCCTGTCAGAAAGCTAAACAAATTAGGGTGGGTCATCAGTTACTTGCAAATGTCATGTAAGTGGTTTATAAATGATGGGAAAATGACTGAATTGCATAATATCGTATGGGTGTGTGTGTGTGTGTGTGTGTGTGAGAGAGAGAGAGAGAGAGAGAGAGATCAGCATGCCTTAGGGGACAGTGTCATTACTGCTGTATACCCAGCCCAATCTCCCTAAGCCCACATTTTTCTTTGAAGAGAAGAGAAGCAATAATTACCATCCAAAGGGGAGGTGATGCAAGATAGCGCCCAGAGTTGCTTAGTATGTCATGACAATAATTTGAGTTCTTTATTTAGTTCTCAATTTTTAAAGAAAACTGTAACTAGTATTTATTTGGTTGCTTAATATTTTCTAAAAGACATTGATGAAAGACATTACGAAATCTGTCATAAATCTAAAGGTGTATCAATCACACCAAATGAAGAGCAGTTTCACCATCCTTGAGTTCAAATGCACACAAGGGCTTGAGGCCAAGAAAAATACACTAATAACCAAGCATAAACACTTCTAGCTTCTCCCTCGCAGCCAAATGTAATACGTCCTCCCCCGTAAACACAGATGATATAAACTAATTCTTGTCTGGATAGTTTCCTCTGTGTGTGGACATTGGAGCATTATATCGCTAATAATCCAAGTCACCAGGCTGCTCATTTGGAGCAGATGGTATCTGTTGTTTTAGAATTGCCTAAATGATTGTAATTAGCAGGAGTGGAAGGAAGGGTTCTGCAAATGCTGAAGTCCAGAGGATCAGCTTTGGGGAAGGTTGTTCTGGGTGGTCCCCGGCGACTGCTCAACGTTTATATTTAAAAAAGGCAGGTCACCACAGTTTTCCACCCCCAAGCCTCCATCCAGTCTTTCAAAATGAATTGATCAGCCAAAACAAGACGTTTTTGAGGGGCCTTGATTTTAATAGATTTTGCAGTGATTCATTTGCTATTGCATGTTTAACCAATTAGCTTCATGCAAACTACACACATAGACACGTTGTTAATGTACTTGCGGTCCCTAACATTTTAGAACATGCTGTTCTTTTAAAAGATCATTATAAAACAGACATTTCTGATCCTAAAATCTGATTGGTTGAGCCATGTTTGAAGCAGTTGTAAAATACACGTCCATGACCACATCACCACATCTGAATTCTATATTGATGTGGGTCTCCTTAGTGTGATATCAGGACAGACAGTGTTATAGATCACTGTGTTAAACCATTTCAGCTTAAAAACCTTGAATACCCATGAACAAAATTTCTTTCATAGAGTGACAAAGCTGCATTCATGTAGTTAAACCGTTGCACTCATATTGCCTAGCAACAGCGCTGACTGTTAACACATTACATTTGTGATTTAAGTTTTATTGTAAACTAATACGTCTATGAAGTTAACATTGATGTATTATACAATATTTTATATCCACCATTTTGTAAAATGAGTAGACACTTGAGACACTTGAGAATTTTTTTCACTGTGAAGGAACATGCCAAAAACACCCTTCCCCATGATGAAACTGCAGTAACACACAACCTCTCGCTAAACACACTAAGCTGTCACTGGTGTTAGTGATCATTTTTTAAAATATATATATATTTATTACGTTTTCCAGCATAAAACAATTATCACATAACCCCAAAAATGATATTAAAACAACCTACTTGCCTTTGTTTAAGAAAATAAATAAATAAACAAACAAATTTGTAAATTATACAAATACCCTTGTTACATTGTTTGAGAGATCTGACCCTATATTTGCCAAAAAGAGTACCTACATATATGAAGAAAATATTTTTTTACATATTATAAGCATGTCAAATTGTCTGTACACTCGAAAACAACTCAGATGTTATAGAGGGTATTTTGTCTGTTATAGAGTGTTTTTTTTAATCTGTGAACATCTGAAATGTTATTAACTGTTATTATTCATTGCAGTTTTCCTGTGTGGATGCTGAATGGGCACAATGAGTTTACACACAGTGACTATGTGTAGCTCAGCTTTCCCAGAGGAATCCCCAATGTGCCCTTAAATTGAAATACATCAGTTAACAATATCAAATTAGGCCACCAGGAGGGCCCTAATGCAACAGGGTCCTTTATGAGCTTACACACACACACACACACACAGCGGCACACAGGCTAACTGGGGCAGCAGCTAAAGCCCTAGGGATGAAAGGCTAGACTCAGGCAGTCACTGACCCATAGCTCCATCTCTACCTCACAGCTCGCCCATACATATCAAATGGAGTGTAGCACTGCATATGTTAACGTGAAATATTACAGAGTTTGTCCACGGTAGGTCCACACTGGTACTCTGGAACAAATGCTACGCTGATAGCTGAATGATGTTTGTTTGGGTTTGGGAGTGGGGGAAAAAAAAGAGAATAAAAGTGTTTGTATTTGCTTTCCTATGCAGCACTCGGGTGGGTTCCTGGCTCCTGTTGACAGATAACGCAACTTAGCATAAAGACACTTCCCGTCTTTAACAACGTAGCTTTATCTGCCTTACGCCTCCTGCTATTGTGTCTGTGTTGCACATAGGATAACACATAAATGCCTCTTTGTCTTTTCTGCTAGGACTAGCTTAACCCTTCTCAGAAACGTCCACAGTAATTCCTTTTATTTGCATTGTAATTATCGTCCATATAACAGTATTGATTACTGGGATTATGAGAATATAATGACAAGCTCTTCCACTGCCCCGTCTCTGTGGGTTTAAAGTAAGACATTTAAAATGATTTATCTCTGATTACGCTAGATAACCAAATGCTCGTGACTACAGTACTGAAAGGATTGCTTTGTTACAGTGAACATAAATCAGTTTATGAATAAACCATTGTGAACCATTTCAGTCTGAATCCAGAATGGTAGGTTTACCTCGTCTAGACATCTGCAAAAGTAAAGCTGCAGGTGCAAAAAGTCAAGTTTGAATGCCTTCTATTTTATAAAAGAATTCAGAGTATTTAATTATGCAGAAGTGACTTAAATTAATAAAGTGTTTAATAACATATATATATATATATATATATATATATATATATATATATATATATATATATATATATATATGTTTTTTTTTTTTTGCTAAGATGAAGAAGGTCACAGTGTTAGATGTAGAATAAGCTGACCCATGTACATGATACCAGAGCAAGTCAGTGCACACAGCTGTGAAGTGTGGAAGCTGTTGGCTTATTCAGCCTTTTTTTTTTGCTCTAAGGGCATTCAGGGCTGTGATTATAGAGGAACGTTGGGCTTTTTTTATTGTGTTTTATGGCCCTGTTCTATTGTCGCGGAGGTGTCTTGATAACACCCCTTGGCAGTTATTAAGTCTTGGCACGCAGTTTGTCATTTTACAACCCAGTATCTCACACAAGCCTAGTTATTATGCTGCTCAGCGGCTCTAAATATTAACACAGAGCTGCAAAAAAGCAAGGGCCAATCCCTCAAACGCTTACTTTACACCTGGCAGCAATGTCTGAAGAGGAGTGAAGTCCGTGCCAACTGAGCCACATTGGGGTGTGAATCATCAAATCCATTCAAATTCAGACTTCAGTAGTGAATGGGAAATGTGGCGTGTGAATGGGTTTCTAATGGACGTGCGTTGAGACAGTGTAAACTCTGCAATGGTTACTGATCTGAATTGCAAAGGGTGATAAAAGTCACAGTGTGGATAAAGATGTACATGGATCTTCACTAATCTGAGTGAGTTTGACGCAGTGCGAGAGTTTATTATTATGCTTTACTGTGGTTTGTAGTTTAGAGCTTTTTTTTAAATGAATGGTTAAGATATGGGTGTAGGAAGCCACTAATAGACCAGTGTACAACAGCAACACATACCTACAATTATGTTACATTTGCATGGTCATGTTTCTGTTAGGACATGTTCAGTTATTCTGCTCATTTATTTGATTTGATTTTTAAGGGCATGAGTGCTTTTGATTGGATTTGCGAAGGATACACTGAAAGATAATTGATGGTGCCACTGTGGGATTGTGCTAAATCATATTTAAGACTTAAGTATAAGTGTGAGGTTTTTGCTTTGGAGGACCTCTGAAGTATTAAAGCACATATGACTCTGCAATATGATGAGAGCAGCATTATTTCTTACTCATTTACCAAGTGTATCTGGTTGCTTAACGTCTGCAAGACATTTTCTTGTAATTCAATGAGAATCCTCTGACTCCTCTGATTACTGTGTTTGAAAGACCAAGTCTGAAACGTAAATATCTGGAATACAGTATTTTCCCATTTGAATATTTCATTTCCTGTTTCAGTTCTAAAGCATCCAAGATAAATGCTTTCATCCGCACAAAGTGTATGGATGCTTTTGATCTGTTGACCTGTATTATTCAAGCTTGTACTAGAGCAGTTGGTACAGATCTGGCAAATTCCTGTACGTGTTAACAGTGATTTTAACACATATAAACAAACCTCAGTGTTTTTGTCTTTATCATAACAATGGTCACCAACAGCTTCATAGAGCTGACCAAGGGGGTCATTTAGGCCTCCAGGACATCAGCCATTACACTGTGAATGGTGCTTGTTTACTCAGTTTCCACAGAAAGGCTAACTTTATTATTGATACTCCTTATTTATTTATTTATTTATTTAGTTTTTTCCAAAATAAGAGCATGTCTTCTGCAGTTATTGGTTGTAGTTATATTTAACATATTGTAAAAGATAAAAAGCATTTTAAATATACCATGACCCTGGAATGAGAATGATTTTGGATATTTTATGTATTTTTACGTAATTATATTATATTATATAGTATATTAAGTAAACATAGTAGGAAGTTCATAAATGAAAGCAAGTAATAAAAGGAGAAGAAGGAGTTGAACTTATAGCACCTTCCAAAGACCCCAAGGGTACTTTACATTTCAAGGGGGAAAAAAAGAGGAATATTTCCAAGAGAAAGAGGAAAAAAAAAAAGGTTTTAAAGGTTTTAGCCAGCTGAACCTGAGGGAAATGAGCAAATCGAAATTAATTAAAATGAACAGAAATGAAAAGGAACCATGCATTAAATGTTCAGAAAACACATCTGCCATTTTCTGAGCAAACTGTGTCCCCAAACCTGACCAGAAAGAGTTCTGACATGAAAAGCTAAGAGAGATGAGCAAAGAGGACTCAGGGTGTGTGCAGGGGTCAAAGGTTGGTAGAAAAAAAAGCGTCATTAGTTTAGATAGCACTGACATGTGAATGCAAAGGGACAGCATCCATTCTTAAGCAGTTGTCAATTGGTGTGGCAATGTGGTGAAATATGTGTTATCACGTATAATGGCTTTGCAGGAGAAGGTCACCCCATTTTTACAATAGGAAGAAGAGGATGTCCACCCTAGGTGTTTAGCACATAGCTTCCTCTTCCTTGAAGATAAAGCTGAAGCAGCCATGCAAGGCTGCTGATGATAGTTTGGAACTTAAAGTTCTCGAAGGAAACAGGAAGGGCAGTGCACTCCAAGCAATTCAGCACACATTTAACATGTGCTCTTGCGTACAGACTTGTACGTGGACACGTGAGTGAGAGTGAAACTGTTCATTCTGTGCAGTCAATCATATCCAGTAGGGCGGGACAATAATTCAGTATCAGTATATTAAGCCAATAGGTTTATGTTTGATGGTGATGTCACGTCTCTTGTGTGTTCTTAGAAGTTTTTCTACTGTTTGCATTGATATCGGAATTATATCGTATAGAATTAAGAAATATATCGTGATATATATTTTGGCCATATTGTCCAAACCTGAAATCCATTTACAATTTCATTACCTTTCTGTTTTAATTCATACTTCCGCACCCAGTGGAATTACTTTATATAGGACATAATCTCTGGGTTCACTGAGTTCATCTTGATTGTTCTACCTTGAACGGAGTTGGACTCAGTCCATTGTGGCATTTCAGATTTGTCTGTGGTAAGCATCTTCAGGAAAGGGAGACTTTAATGGAGCACATGTCAAATCTGAAAATTGTATTTATTTTTATTCCTGCCATCAGCGCTGGATTAAGTTCTGACTGTGAACTGTGTGTGATATTATCTCGGTTAAACATTGTAGAGCAGCGCTGTTAAACTCCAGTGTCCGGCAGCATTTGCTAATTCTCCTGCTCAAGTGCTCCCATCAACAGATTAGTAGGTGTGTTTAAGCAGGAACACCACCAAACTGTTATGGACACAAGCCCTCCAGGACCACATTTGGAGACCTGACTTGATTTGCACAGCCTTAAAGTCGGTCTCAGCTGACATTCAGATGTGTTGGCCTAGAGTGTGAAAGTTCTCTGCGCTGGTCTCCATGGTAAATTCAGAGAGCTGCTTTTGTCCAGGAAACAATGATGAAAACACATTTGTCATGTGACTTCACATGAGCATTGAGAGGCCTTTTCGAGTCCATATCGTGATCAGTGGCAGAAGCATACATCATTAAGGTCCTTATATTTAGGTCTATACGTACGAATCGGCTGTTGTTGGATTTTTTTTGAGGACTACCTTAAGTGGACAAAAATCTCACAACCTCATCCTTCATGAGCGTCATGCATTTAGAGGGAACGATCACAATGAGAAGTCCCTGGCTGAAGTGTAAGAGAGAAATGAGCCACAGGGGCCATTGTCACTATTAACTCCATTGGGCCGGACAGGAGAAGGAGGGGCTGATGGAAATGTCACTGAGCAATCGTGAGAACTAACAACCTTCTCTAAACGTCTCCGCTCCATTCGCCACTGATGTAATAAAGCAGTGTGTTTTATTTCAGCTAAAATAGAAAACTTAAAAAGAGCAATAAAACGTCATTCTTCACAAGCCTTAAACAGTTGTATTAATACAATATGAATCTTGTAATGCATAATACTTCATGGTGTTCTAATGTTTTAGAATGTGTTCACATTCGATGAAAGTCAATGTAAAATAATTTTATCATGAAGAGCTTTTCTCTTGGTCAATTTATCATGAAGTTTTACAAAGTGTGAAGAACAGCTGCTGTGTTCAAATGATGTAGAAAACTAAAAATCAACAAAATGGAGATGATACACAGTGCCCCTAAAGGCTTTGTGTTCATAGTGTTAGGGAAAAAGCAAACTCATTTATTTTAAATATGCCATTCCAAAACTATTTATTTGGCCTGTGTTTTCTTTTATTTCACATGAGGTTATTGTGTTTTTTATCTTTTACAAATTTAACATTTTCTTTGCCAATGTTTATCCAAAATGCCTTGGTACACTTCTTATTGTAGGTTCCGTTCAGGAGGAAAAATATTTCAGGAACATTTCACGAATATTTTGAAGAGGGCAATTCCCTTAGGAGTCTGTTTTACAATGGAGCAACTTTGGTTTTACCTCCCTTCTTTGATATGACCTGTGTTTTTCAGCAGCAGCAGGAAATTTGGCCACCGGTGGAGAACAATAAGCTCACAGAGACTTACACAACTGAAATTCTCCGTCATGAATTAATTGCTGTGATTGACTGGTCCTCTTGAAAGATTTCACAACAAAAATGTAAAGTCTGTCAGCTTCAAGTGGGCTTGCTGCCTCAAAATGTGGACTGTTCTCACAGTAGGAATGTATGTGAGTGTATGTGTAGTGGTGGTGCTGGTGGTGGTGGGGGGGTGTTGTCTGGAGTTTGTGTTTGAAGTGCAGTGGGAGGGCTTGTGGGAGAAGGGGCTGGCCCCGGGGTCTTACCAGGGAGAGAGAGAGAGAGATGCTGGAGCCACACACACATTACACACTTACAAAGGCAAAAGAGACAGACACGCTTTCTGTCGTTCCAAAATCAGCTGTTTGAGGACTGAATATGAAGGAGCGAGGCCGCTGCTGATAAGAGAACTCTTCAGATGGGGTCAGAAAAGCCTTGAGGCCTTTCGAAGAGGAACTTGAACTTTGTGTTTTGAATATGTTTTGTAGGAACTGGGTCTACCACCATCATTAGCTACTGGATTAGTCACTATGCATTACACTGAGGTAAGTTGTTTTGGCATTTAACCTAAACTCAGGTATGTGTATTCTGAATAAGGTTTTATGAGGGGTTTTGCATCCCCTTTTGAGTCAGCAATTGTTGTCCAAGGAGGAGGATAGTTGTACTGTGTGTTGGACAGTGAAGCTCTGAAGGCTAGTGGTATTGGCTGTAATTATGCTATACTTCTTAAACTGAATTACACAATGTAAGGTTAATTATTTAGTTAGTTACAATAACATTTGAAAATCAGTTACATTCGTTATTGACAAGCCTGAATTTGCATTTGAAATCATTATTTTGGTTTCAATGCTCCAATTTCTTGGCATATTTGAATGAGTAATGAATAAATGATGTCAATTAACACAATTTAAAAGTAGGATAGATCATTGCTGAATCCTAGAGAAACTTGGCAATGAAATATAATCAGTGACATGAAACTGAAGTGTGACTTCAAGAGTTTTTTCTTGTTGGTGGTCTCTCTTTCTCTTTGATATCAGCCTAATGAGCCCATTTGGCCTTAGAATAACACATTAGAAAGAGCCTTTTGACCAGCGTGGCCCCTTGATCTAGTCCATCATAGTGTTGTGTGGTTTACAAGGCTACGCACACGTTCTTCCCCGTGTATTTTCATAAAAAAAGATAAGTGTTGTGTGGTGAAAGACGGGTAATTTTGGGCTAGGGATCACACTCAGAGTCCTCGTTCGTTCTGCTTAAGCAGCTTAATGTATGGTTTCCTTTCGAGGGGCATTAACTCCTGAAACTTTACCACAGCGGTGATCGTGGAGCATGGGTTTGTTTAATATCTGCTTCAGGTGGAATCCAAGATTGAGGTGTGTTGATGTTCTAAGTGCTTTCTATTTGACTAAGCATATCCTGGCCTGCGCTGAGCACTTTCTCCTTCTTCAGATGTGCCAGTCAAACCGCTGCTCCACATCTGGAAGGTGTTTACTTTGCACAGTTGTTGTGACTCTTTCTAAAAGACGCCTCCTTCTCTTTAATGTAGCCTTCCTGCGGTGCCGGGGCTTTGGAGAGCAGGGGCAGGGGAGTGAGCAGCCCTGTTTTTGTTTTGCCACAAAGCCACACATTGTGTGGGTGCCAGAGAGTGACAAGGTGTAATGTGAGTGCCTGTATATGTTGGCTCTGGAATTCGCTGTGGCCGCTTCCTACGTACTGGAAGGAGAGGGAAGAAAGGCAGGCGGAGAGAGGTTATTAACAGAAAATGTCATGCTTTTGAAATATGCCACACCTTAAGTTACAGGGCCAAATAAACACAGTGAAAAAAAAAGTTGAACCTTCCAGGCCTTGGAAACAAACTCAGTACATTGTAGTGCAAGTCTAATGAAGGATTACATGCATACGGTAGGGGCAAAGTAATTTAATTCATTTAACTGTAATAAATCATGAGAGCTAATGTAATATATCCATATATTCCTATGTGCAATCCCAGTACCATACACCCTCTCTACCTGCTCAGTGCAAAGGTCCAATATAGGATCCTACAGTGCCGTATCTGATGAGCTCATTTGCATCCAAATGCAGTTATGTTGTGGTGAAGCAGGGAGGTAGGAAATGAGGTAGATATTGTGCAGCATAATTTGCATTTCCATTTGACTCGGGTCACGGAAGGGCAGCTGCACTGGGGTCAGCTTTAATGATGTGATGCGAGTAGGAGAAGCTTGAGCAATCTTTGGGAGTAGTTATTTCAGAGAATTTATTGCTGAGAAATATATGGTGTACAAATTTGTTTTAAAACATTTTTTGTTTAAATGCAAAATTCCAATAATCCCCTGTTTTAGTTTACAGTAAATGTTGTGTAGTTTTGTAGTTTTAAAAATGTCAACTTATTTATATATTTGTATTTAATAAAAAAAGATTCACATAAAAATGACATTAATTTACTACTTTCCCAATCACTAACAATGAAATCGCCATCTTTAAATCGTCTTAAAAGCCAAAACACACATCATTTTGGATACAATATTGTCCCTAAGAACAAATCGATGCACATTCTCAGCACTTTTTTCATGATGGAATGCATTTTGTTCTCTCTTACCATTGTCAGACTACTACATTTTTAGTTTTTTTTTTTTGGACTAAAATTAGTTTTTGAATTTGAATTATATGATACACAAATGCTTTAAAACATATTTTTACACCTAATAATACCAAAAGTCAGAACTTAGATTAGTACCTTGAGCTAAGAAACAACACTTTCTTTCTGTATGTTGGGCTCATTTGCAAATCAAAGAATTTCAATGGGACAGAAGTGTCTTTTTCAACACCTGGGAGGGGGGAATCCTTGTTATCTGACAAAGAGCACTCTGTGGTGCTTCAGCACAAAGATAAGAAAAACTGAAAGACACTGAAGTGTTTAATCTCTCTCTTCATGCGTGCCTCTATCTTATCTACAAGTAAAGACATGCTTAGACTTACAAAAGTAATGTCTCCAACCTGTCACACTGGTCAGTGTCCATCCCTGTGCTCTATTAAATTTGGGTCTGCATGAACTGAGTTGAAGTACACTGTCATTTCTGAGAATAAAATCAGGGAAAAAAAAACAAAAAAAAAACGTAATTTATTTTGTCTTGACTTTCTCTAGTGCCGCCATTTAATGAGTCTGGAGTCTGCGTCACCGCTCCGGCCTTTTGCCAGGACTCTGGATATGGAACCGCGGGGAGCCAAGAAATCCCTGGGTTTTCAGAGGAGTTCTACGTCTGATGATGACTCTGGCTGTGCTCTGGAGGAATACACATGGGTCCCTCCTGGACTGAGACCAGACCAGGTGCGTTTGACTCATTTAATAGGGCATTGTTATGGGTCTTGGAAATAATTAGCTCATTTTCTGTTTCTAGTTTACATTCTGTGTATATTATCTTCGTTTCTAGTTTTCAGAGTGAACTGTTTAAGGTTTGTCTGCCATCAAGAGCTGTTTAAGTACTTTCCAGGACATTTATCTTTATATATAAAACTACAAAAAATATCTCATCTCACCTCCTCAGTTCAGTCCTTATCTTATTTCACTGCTACTGGAGTCTGCTGCTTTGAAATTAGTTACGATTTTCACACAGCAGTGAATTAAAGCAGGAACCCTGTCATGAAATTTAAAATACCTCTCAGTAGAATGCTCTGGTTTTCAGCTATTAATGTCGTACTCCTACTCTTTTCAGGGTTTTGTAAGAATTGGTTTTCCTCTGATAAACTGTTTGGCTCAGTATGATCAAGTCTGAGTTTATTCAAAGTTGAATAACTTTATTTTCATGGGAGACATTTAAGCATCAAGATGCATTGCAGGGGCACATGCATATTTTCAATGCACGTGCACCTCTTTGCTGGCGCAACTTTGGCAGACTGCCTTACTGCTTTCAGCCTGCCTGTCTCTGGATACTAAGTACCTGAATTAGGGAGCTCAGTTTGACTGACAGGCCGTTGACACCCAAAGGAAAAGCAGAAGTCAACGTGGAGCCTAGGTGTAGGTCTGTAGCCATGAGGTGCACTTATCTTCAGGCAAAAAAAAAAAAAAAAAGCAAGCTTGTAACTTTCCTTTCTGAGAAGTGGAGGCATTCATCCACTGAGGTGAAGTGAAGGACGGCCATCAACAGTTTTCGAGAGTGGGGATAGTGGATTAGGGCAGCCAGAGTGTTTTGAATGAAGGTAGCAGTGATTTGCCCATGTTTATAATGCGGGAAAAGGCACGTGTGGAAAGACAGACAATGCGTCGGCCCACCGCAGATGCCAACAGTCTGTTTCCATATTTTCTGCTCTATATCAGGCTGAACAGAATGGCCTCACAGGCATTATGTATCACTGCAGAGCGGCCTGAGTGGGTTAAGTCAGCCGTGACCAAATGCTTAAACAAACCACTGCCATACGTAGGCTTTAAGGCCTAATGCAGCGCATCCAAAAATACCTCAGCTTCAGCATGAAAGATATGTCCTCCCATGACTTATGGATCCTCTGGAAATCTTTGAGGCTGTAATCTTATATATAAACATATTAATTAATATATATTGAATGAATAAATAAATAGTATTATTCTGCTTAGAACCTATATACACTGCTGCAGTCGAGGTTTGCTTTAGGTCTATTTTATATGGAGATCAAGAATAGACCAGTCTAGAACATTAACCCTTCCATTGAACTATGAATGAGAACAATCCTTTCTAGTAGAAAATAATTATAATAAAAAACTCGTCATGGCAACTCAGGAGTTAATTAGTACGGAGTGTCAGGCTTGGGCTTGTGTGGTTCAGACAGTGTGCAGCCATTAAGATGAGCTCCTTTTTGCTCCTGCTGCTTGTAGTCAGGGGAGAAAAAAATAAAAAAAAGTCAAACCCATGTCCGGAGGCTACATGGCTCTTTCCCAAAGCAAGGTGGGCGGGCCTCGCATCCACACATGGAAGCAATGAGGAGCACTAGGAGGAGAGGGGGATTGAGAAAGAACTTGGAAAGGCTTGGAACTGAGCCGCGTATGTTTTTCTAACCTCTCATCTTCTCTTCCTTTCTGAAAGTGTGTGGACCGCAGCTTTTCTGATGTATTCATTCAAGCTGTAGAACTTTGAGAAAATATGAGGGGAAGGAAGAAGTTTTTGTAGAGATAACCATTAAGAGGGGACTTGACCGCAATTTGTACAGCACCAGCACCCACACACGACCAGATTGTTGCGGAATTAACGGCAGCCATTCAGCACGTGGGTGACACTTAACACAAGGGACATTCCAGTAGGCATCTATGGCCTCCTTTAATGGTCCCTTCCCCATAAATATCCCTCAGGGTCACTGCTGACAATTGCTGCTGTTTAAAATGCTTTACATGAGTAAATGATATACCCACTGGCCCCTTGTTGGGGAGACAATAGGGGGGAGATTATATGACAGCCTAAATAACACAGGACTGATGGATGCTTGTCTTTCAACCCTGAAAGCCCATGTTAATACCTCTTTCTCTACCTCAGGTCCAGCTCTACTTTTCCTGTTTACCAGAGGAGAAAGTGCCCTATGTCAACAGCCCTGGAGAGAAACACAGAATCCGACAGCTCTTGTATCAGCTTCCTCCACACGACAACGAGGTACTGACCTTAACCAGAGCTTGTGCTGTGAAAACGGTCCGGCGTTTAGTGCTGTTCCCATGCTAATAGTGTGTGGTTAACATTTTTGCCAAAAGTATGTCTGAGTCACTCTTCATGTAGAGCTTGTACGTGGAGATGTTTCGGTGGAATCCCAGAGGGGGGGGTTCCTTTGTCCTCCACTTAAGGGTGTCCTTGAACAATAAACCATTTCTCTGTGTGATTTTTATGATGTTTGCTGTCAGACCCACTGCTAAATACTAATGAGAATTCCTGGCATAACAGCGGTCTACGTACAAGCTTCGCACGGCTAGCAGCACTGCTCTGAGAGCCCTTGTGTGCGAATCGGCTATTTACTGCCGTGTGGTGCCAACCAGACCTGATTGTTTGTCTCCTCTCTTCTTTTATCAGCATGCTGGATTTTTTTTTGCTTTATCTAAACACCGGACATGATTTGTATACTCTCCAGCTCTGCTAATCCTGGGTTGAAATGAGAGACAATGACCCCATCCAAAGTGTTTTCACTCTCTTTTAGCAAGACGTTTATTCGTGGTTCAAAGTGGCCCATTGTACTCGTCTGTTTCTTATCAGGGTAAATAAACCTCCCTATTCCCTTCATCCCAGATCCGTTATTGCCAGTCTCTCAATGAGGAAGAGAGGAGGGAGCTGCACATGTTCAGCATGCAGAGGAAGAAAGAGGCACTGGGCAGAGGGACTCCTAAACTTCTGACTCGAGCCCTGCAGCACGCCATCTGTGAATGTGTAAGTATCTCACAGCTATTCCGTACGGAGCATACACCACCATGCCATCGTCCACATCATTAAAGTGTTTGGAGTTACCCAAATGCAGTGGTTCCTAAACATTTTCTGCAGTGTTCCTCTGTTTGTGGCTGAGAATATTGCCCAGCCTCCTCACTCCCAACACACATGTACATGTCTTTTGATTTAAGACTGTAATTAATATAAACCTGCAACCTTTTATTGAACAAAATAAAATGAAATCACAAATCACATACAGTGGAATTATTAAATGATATTCATTATGCATTTGCCTTGCTGCCGATTTTAGCCGGGGGTGGGGGGTGACCTCATCATTAGATGTTATCATTATAAATACAGTGTCTATGGACAAAACAGGGCACTTACGCATATGATGATTTCTTCTGGGATTCGCTCAATTTCGTGCAGATAATTGTTGCACCACCCTACCTTCATGTTCCTCATGTTGTGCAAGGACTTTAATCTGAGCAACAAATGTGTCCCATCATGAGCTGTCACATGCGATACCACAGGCCTGTGCTGATAGTCTGTAGTCTCCAATTTCTGTTGCCAAAAAATTGCAGGACACTCAACACCCCCCCAGTTTCCAAGGCCAAGTTTTAATAATGGGAAACAGCTGTGAAACATATACCACGGCCACAGTGGTTACTTGCGGCCTTGTATTTGGTCATGCGCTGCTGAGTTATGGAAGGCAGCTTAATCTTTAAAGGGAAGAAAAGAGTTATGGGGAATGGAGTTTGATGTCAGCTCTTCAGAAAAGCAAACAAAGTCCCTTTTAAATCCAATCCTTTGTTTACTGACTCCTCTGTTTGCAAACATTGAGTGTTGCAGTAAGCATGTAGCCCTTGGCTACTTGGAACTAGGCTCATAAGTTTTTGATGGTAAATTGCAGTGCAAAGAAACCATCAAAGGGGGAGAGATGGCGGTGTTTGCCTCGAGGGCTGGCTCTGGGCTTTGCTGGCACCCGGCGTGCTTCAGCTGCTCCACCTGCCATGAACTTCTGGTCGACCTCATCTACTTCTACCACAACGGCAAGATCTACTGTGGGAGGCACCATGCTGAGCTGCTGAAGCCGAGATGTTCAGCCTGTGATGAGGCAAGTACCAACCTTTCCGCTTAAAATTAAGAGCATCTGGAAGGATTCCTTCAAAGCTTGTTTTAAGGTGGATCTAATGTCCTTTCTTTACCTACTTGTTTTTGTAGATCATTTTTGCAGACGAGTGCACAGAGGCTGAAGGACGTCACTGGCATATGAATCACTTCGCTTGTTTTGAGTGTGAGACGGTATTGGGAGGACAGAGATATATAATGAAGGATGGACGTCCCTTCTGCTGCGGCTGTTTCGAGTCCCTGTATGCAGAGTATTGTGAGGCCTGTGGGGAAAACATCGGTAAATTAAAAGCTACTTGCTTCATTTGTTAGGTGTACGAGGAAGTAATTAGTGCTACATCCCGAATACATCCCGAATTTTAGCTTTATATTTCTTGATAAGAGCCAGACGATGTTTGAAATTATAACTACTGTTATATGTTACACAAAAATGCTTTAAATGCTGTACTCTTTATCTTTCTGCTTTTCTCCAGGGGTGGACCACGCTCAGATGACATACGAGGGCGTACACTGGCATGCCACCGACAAGTGTTTCTGCTGTGCCCAGTGCAAGACTTCTCTCCTTGGTTGCCCTTTCCTTCCAAAGGAAGGACGTATCTACTGCTCCAAAGCTTGCAGCCTTGGTGAAGACATCCACGCTTCCGACTCCTCCGATTCCGCCTTTCAGTCTGCCAGGTCTCGAGAGTCCCAGCGTAGCGTCCGAATGGGCAAAAACAGCCGGCCTACGGGCTGCTACAGACAGACCCAGCTTTATTCAGCACCATCTGACTACAGAAGCCCAAGTCTTTGTGAAGACAGCCCTGAGAGCATGCGTCATCAGCTGCAGCAGCTCAGCTTTGCAGAGGACAATGGCTGGAGGGACAGGGAAGAGCAAGAACCTGCAGAAGATCCTTTGGAAGAATGGGCAGAGCATGAGGATTATATGACACAACTGCTGTTGAAGTTCGGTGACCGGGGAGTGTTCCAACACTCGGAGGAATCCAAGCCTGGAGAGCAGTGGATGCTGACAGACCCCAGCAGAGTCAAGCAAGACATGAAGATGAACGGCCATAATCTGGCCAGCAAAAAACATCACATAGATACATATTGGACCCAGTCTCAGGATGGTCTAGGAGACTCAGCCTATGGGAGTCACCCGGGGCCAGCCAGTGCCAGGAAGATCCAGGAACTGGACTTAGACCAAAGAGCAGGCGCTGGCTTTTGGTCAAAGCCCAGGCAGTGGTACGAGGACTCTCTGGAGTGCATAACAGATGAGCTAAGGAAGGCTGAGCAGAATGTAGGCGACTCCATGGACTCCCTAGCGCTCTCAAATATCACAGGTAAGAACATGCTTCCTCTTGGAAGGTCTTCAGCAGAACTGTCTGACTTGCACTCTAGGCTACGTTCATATTACAAGCCTCATTCAGCAATTTATTTTAGTGTCTTTGTGGTTCACATTCATAAATGTCATGTATCTGTCTGTAATGTGAACCACGCACATTGATAGGTTTATGCACATCACCTCTTTCACCAACAACACAAACATGGGTTTGAGAGACAACCCATTGTTTTAAATCTACAACAGAAACATTAGTGGCTTGTGTGCATCACAGTTTGCTCAGAAGGACAACAGACAGCTTGTAGGTGGTGCACAGTTAGGACGAGAAGGAGAAAAAAGAAGGTCTGCTTTTACTGCTGTGCACAGAGATTAGCTGCATCCCAAATGTCTCCCTACACACTTTGTAGTGCACACAGAAGGTCATAAAATAGTGGTTTCTGCTAGGGTTGGATGGCATCCAAATTTTTAATGCCGTCATACTAGTGCCTTGTCAGTGTGTAGTCATTTTTATAGTCTGAAGTGCACTATGTAGGGAGTTTGGTGCTCAGAATTTGGGACTCAGCTCAAGCCTCTCCTCCATTGTTTTGCTGTGCTGGGCTAGGTAAAGCTCTATGTGCACGTATACAGTTATAACATTACTGTTCGCATTCATGTCACATACCTACGAATCGAATACGTATCAGATCTAGAACCATATTTGTTTTGACATGTGCAAATGAAGGTATCACTAGGCAACAGCATTTGACCTCCTCTGAACTTTGTTTTTCAGGAGCCTCAGTGGACAGAGACAGCAAAGACAGACAGCCCACCTATCCCCTCCAAGGCATCGGCCCACAAGAAGTGGACGAGTGTGATAAAATGAGCAACATGGGCACGTTAAACTCCTCCATGCTACACAGGAGTGCCAACTCCTTAAAGAGCCTCAACTCCTTGCTGGACAATGAGATCCTAGGAGAAGATGAGATAGAGCAGGATGCAGATGAGGAGCTCCCAGCTCCTTTTCATCTTCCTGCACTGAGGAGGACCAAATCCCAATCCCAGTCTCAGCCTCAATCCCGATCTCAGCAGGTGAAGTTCTCCGAAGACGTTGTGGATAAGGGATATTACGGAGAACCTGAAACGCGGCAGCCTCCGATGAGCGAGAGGACACGCAGGCGGACGTGTCACGGCGCAGAGGAATCACAAAGACGTCTCAGTCATCACCGGCACAACCACAGACGCAGACCGGGGCGGATCACCTGCTCCGAGAATGCCCTCCACCTGTCCGTCAAAGAGCAAATGGAAGTGCACTATGAGACTCAGATAACATCTAATATCCCAGAGACCAGGAAGGGAATTCTCCTGAACTCTCCTGGACACAGGTCTTACCACCAAACCTCATCAGACTACGCACTACAGAGCATGGTCCAACTGGATCGCTCTCAAGGCTTATACGACGATGACGAAGACGACTGGTGCTCCACCTGCTCCTCTTCCTCATCTTCTGAGTCGGAAGAAGAAGGATTTTTCCTGGGCAAACCCATTCCCAAGCCTAGGTCCCACAGTTTTCATTATTACACGGAAGACTGCCAAACCCGCGTCACGGCATTATCCCCTGTGTATGGCTCACGGACCAAATCTAAAAAACGAGGCCATAAGGGAAAGAACTGCATCATTTCGTAGATTTTTCCAGAGCTCTGTATGCCCTTAATGAACTGTTACACGTTTGACTGAACATGACTTCATACAGGGACAGAACATAAAGACCAGGACCTACATGTCAGTCTCCACAGAGTACGGTGCCACTACAAACTTTCCTTTATTTTATTTGAAATAAATAACTTCCCATTAAAAGTGGGCTGGATTTATAGTGTCCTATGAACCAATGAATAGCAAAAGCCTTGTTAGTAGCATAGAGCCTGACTAAAGTTATTTAACAGAGCGAACATTAATGTATATTTGTTAAATTAAGACTGGATTGCTGATATTTTTTATACCCCAATGTGAAACTGATGAACTAATCCTTTTCTGTTCTATTAAATGTTTATTACAGAGTATAATTGCTTCCTGCCATTTTGCTAACCGGGGTTTTGTAAACTAAAACATTGTACTGTTCATTCATAATAATGGCCTTGTCATAGCACGGTACCTTGTGATGTACTCCAGGAACTCTGCTCGCTGTCGACATGCTTATCCCCTTTAAATGAACGGGGAAAGGCACTTATTTTGTTGTTTTGTATACATTATTGTTCATTTTAGACTATGTCATAAAGATTTAATAAATATTCTTTACTATCATAGGTTGTATTTTTGTAGTGAATTTAAAAGAAAAGATTAACCTGATACTTAAGTTTGCATACTCTTTATTTCATTACAGACAAAGAAAAAAAGTACTGACCAATGGCAACACAAATCTACATATTTTACATTAACATTTCAAACCAAACACCCAAAATGGTGACATAAGTTATTTCAAATTCATGTATATTAAATGTAGACATTGAGGTGCTGCAAAAAAAATGGTATGATAGCACCTCAGAATCTCTGAATCAATACATAAAATGAAAAAAAAAAAAAAAGATTTTGAAAAGAATGGCTCAGTTAAATATCTAATTAACAGTTTTCTACATGTTCCCTAGATGTAGTCGTTCAGTGAGATTCAGCTTCATTTGTTTAGCACTGGAGCTACAAGGCCACTAAAGTTACTAAAAAGCATCAGAAATAAAATGACAGCCACATTTTTGTCATAAAATTATTACGAAAATATCTGCAAACCAACTCAAATGCATCCAGATCTTGTGATGATCCTGCAAGGTCTCAAACAATCAAAACTCTACTAACTGAACACAGTCATGGGTCGTGCGAGCATGTGAATTATTGATTGTGTCGCTCCAATCTCATGAAAAGTGGATATCAACCAAAATAAACAGAAAAAACAAATCTAATCTGTGGATCCATACTTCTGTGGAGAGTTGCAGCACAAAATCTAAAATGGCTACCTGTCACATTAAGATTCATGGTGAAATAGATACGATAGCCAGAATGCATGCTGCAAGTAGTAAGTAGTAATGCTATGGTTAACAATGTTAGCCGTGTAGCTCCAGCCCAAATTATAGAAGCTAAGTTTGAACACCAAGTCTATTTTGATAGATTGACACAACCAGGGGTAACCTGTGGAAATCTGATTTCATTCCAAACAGCTCCACTAAAAACAAACAGAAAACACATTAAGAAATCTAATCCTTACCGTCAGTTTTAGACACACCCAGTCGTGTATAATTTCATACTGTCTTAACAGCCCTCTTGAGTTTGAGTTGGTTTTCTCTTGTGTCGGTTGCTTCCATACTGCAGACATCTCATAAGCTTAAAAAAGACAACCTCGTTTCGTGATGTACAGGGAGGAAAAATGTCCCAAATGGTTGCATGTCTCTGGCTCACAAAATGATCGGAGTCCCAAACCTCCAAACTAGTGTCCTGAAGGTCCTTGCTCAGCTACAGTGCCTTCACCTTAAGAGCTGGGTTCCGGTTGCCGTACAACCTCGTCCAGTTCTGAGATGAAGTGCCTCAGGTCCTCGAGACACCTCTCGCGGATCTCACTCAGGTTCTCTTTCAGAGGGATCTGCAGGTGCTTCTCCAGACTCGGCTCCTTGGCGACCAGCATCTTCACCACCATTCCAAACGTCTCGCAGTCTTGCCGATACACCTGGGCAACAAAAAACAGCAAAGGTGGCATTGCATTACAGTCAAATGTGAAGGTGGTTGCATTTATTATCAAAAACAAAACAAAAAAAAGAGCATGCATGTACACTAGGCCTAACATCTTCAGACAGCTTCTCATTCAATATTCCTTCTGAGATGAAGAGTATTAACAGTTTGTCCCACTCTTATGCAGCACAGCTCATACTCTAGGCCGGCTTTAAGACCAATTTATGTTAAACCTACGCAGTAAACAATACGTAGGTACAACATAGACGTGAACCCTATGGCGTACCATACACTGTAGCCTTACATGCACCTCCCAGGAAATGTAGACGAACCTGGTTCAAGTTGAAGTGAGGAAATATGAACTCCTCCACACAGACTCCACAGAGACTGCAGACAGCAGCTAAATTCACTGCCAGAGATTTCCTCTGACTTTTGTTTGGAGGGGGGAACTTGCTAAAAGCAAAGTGAACACGGGGGTTTAAAGTGCTGGCTCATGTAAACCAACGGTCTGTTACAATTAGTGTCCTACTCCCTAAATATATTGCTACACCACTACACTGTGTACTAGATAGGATGGGAGAAGATATTTGTGATTCAGCCCTGGTGTTTTGGTAGTATAATTGCAGAGTGACGCAGACACACCAACGCACAAGAATATGTAGTCACTAGTATAAGTACGAGTATATGCACTCAAAACAACATACAGCACTTGTGCAAGCTACAGCGTAGGGTCTGTGTTGAGTTAATGCAGAAGCATGACCCGGTCTTCAGATGTTGAAATGAATCAGGATGCTCTGGACTACAAGAGCCTATGTTAAAGGCCAAACAAGGGCTAGACGCGTATAAATTCATCACCTGGAGAGATGGAGTTCCACTCAGTCCCTTCAAAATAAGCCTGAATGGTGTTTATAATTCAGAACTAATCTCCCCAACATCAGGAGCTCACCTCACTAATGCTCCTGTGGCCGAATGCAATGAAATCCTCAAAGAAATGTTCAGACACCTAGTGTAATGCCTTCCCAGAAGAGCATGAGCTGAAGCAACTGGAATAAGCAAGTGTCCACAGAGGAGGAATTCACAGCACAAAGAATTTGACTGGAAGAGGAATTACGTTTCACAAACGGATTGCTGATGTTGGCCAAGGATGCATACAATCAACCGCCGACACTCATCACACAATGATGTTGCTCACTAGAGTAAGCCTTTAATCTGCTGCCTAACAGCCCGAGCTCCTTAATGATGGCGGGCAGAAATGAGAGGTTTCGTTGTGTGTTTGGGTGGAACCCGTAAGCCCTGTGATCAGATGAGTCAAAGCCAGATTTCTTACAGCTGGTCTAAGCACCTTCTCCATGTCTCTGCTCACACGCCAGGCCCTGAGGACCATGGCTCTCCAGCTGAGGAACAGCACAGCAAGCAATGTCTGAGAACACAGTCCAAAAGTAAGGTGTACGGCCAGAGAAAGAATTGAATGAATAAATAAGGCTGTACTCAAATGTGCAGTGTAAACATTTTGTGGGTCTACAAGAGGTGAAATAGCTACATATTTTATATCAAATCAAAATTTGAAAGAATGCATCTGCAAAATCGCAAGAACTTCCAAACAGTGTTCAAACTAAAGCCATATTCTCTTGGTCGTCTTCCATATAAGAACAGGCCTAGGCTTTCGTTAATAGAAAATAATTACAATTAAAATTGCAGTATTGGTTTGAAAGATCACAATTAGGCCGATCTTTCACAAATTGTTCGACCCTTTGAGCAGAAATGGGATACAATATACAAAGAATCTGATTCATTTAGTGTATAAACACCAGTAACCATGAATGGTTCATTAGCTAATAATGAGCCCAACATCTCTACACTTCTAGCTTGGCTTCCGCCATGTTTTAACAGTAGTACAGAAAGGACAAACCAAGCCCTGAATCTAGAGAGTTTTTCACATTTTACTTTGAAGCAGCAGTCTGGAAAGTGAAGAGTGAGGGAGGGGTTTTCAGCTGGTTTCAATCTGAACCTCATCACCGGGTTCCTCTGAATCTTTTGGATATTTGCATATGTTTATAAATTAGCACTCGCATGTAACATGTTCCCTGCATACGAATCAAATCCCTCAGGATCAGATGCTGTTATCTTTCTAGTGCCATTCCAACACTGCTGCAGCAAATCCAGCAGTACACTTCATACAAGCCATTATACCTGTTCCTCAGATGACATCTGTATGAAGAATGAAGGACTTCCAACCTGATGTGTAAGTTCTTAATGATCTCTTGACTGTCCATCCGTCAATTTCCAAATTCCAAATGGGACTCTGCAGAAGAGGTCTGCAAAGCCGGACCTTGGATCCTGGTTCCAGATCATTATTTTAAAATGGTCGGTTGGTATGACACTCTAGTTGCAACTGCTATTATACCTGACAAGTTTTTACCTTATACCAGCCAGCAACTGTAAAGTACCGGCCTGGAACCTGAGCCGGATTTGAAATCCTCTGCTCTACAGACTCAGAAGAAAATGTTAGAATCAGATTTTCTGTATTATTGCAAAGATATTAAAACAAACCCATAACATAAACATCACATTTGACTAGTGGGCCAATATGACCCTTGAAGATTAAACTCACATTAGAAAACAGAACATGAACATGTCAAAAGGCTGTGTCCACCAAACTTTTTAAAAGTGTACCCTAATGCAATGTCAAGAATTTGGTGATAGCCAATAATCAAGTAAACATTTGTCAGTTTGCAATGATGTCACAAACGTGCTGTGTAGAAACCTATTTATATATTTTTTTCTGCAAAAACTTTAAAACTTCAGCTTCCACTGAGAAAAGAATATAAGTGCATTCATGCCAAAAAGATGATACAGCAGGGAGTAGGACATTCAGATTTTGATCTGAACCACATTCCAGACACTGCCTACTCTATGAATAACTTGCACATACACATTCTCTCACAATAGAAAAGCAGTGACCACTCCTAATGATGCTGACCGGAATGATCCAAAGGCTCTGCATATCCTGTCTTTGGCTGATAGAGGAATGAGGTAACCTGTTTCCAGTAAATGAGTCGGTCCCACACACTGCGCTGAGAATGTTACTGTGGAAGGTAATTAAGCGGTATTCCGAGTGGTTCCTGTAGAGAGAGTGGTCCTGTTCTGAGAGTGGCTCTGTCAGAACGTTCCAGACCTGAATGGTTTGGACAGATACAGGAAGCTCAGGAGCCCAAGGCAGCGCAGGAACACACACTGCTCTTACACAGTCACACTGGAGGAATGCATCCAGCCAGGAACAGCCTATTAACCCTATGAGCACTGCTGCTAAGGCCCTCGTGCTGTTTTTAGAGGTTAATCAACTCATTTTATATACATATATATATACATATATATATATATATATATATATATATATATATATATATATATATGTGTGTGTGTGTATGTATGTATGTGTGTGTGAAACTATAGATATAACATTTATTTTGTGAAATACTCCACAGTAATTTATGATATTAATGGTATTATGGTAAGTGATTTCCTCAAGCTCTTACTGTATGAGAAAAAGAGAATTTAAAATATGCATCTTCGAACCTGCCACTAATAATAGATTAAAAGTATTACATTTGAATGCTAAACCAGAAACAACTGGTTAATCATAAGTCTTAAATGCCAAACGTGACAATTTACTCATTATACTACATTAACAGTTCAGCTGCAGCCTATCGCTGCTGCTTCAGTACTTTGTGAATTGTCATGAGAACCCTATTAAATCTTTCTGCAGAGGGCTTTGAATTTGAAACGGTGGATACAAGGATATGAGAGAAGAGAGGAGGGTAAAGTAGCTAATGTTAATTTGGATAGGTTTTACTTTCGAAATTAACATTTCAGAAGTAACGTAAAGCCTGTTGCACACGAGTGGCGCTGCTCTGCGTCCAAATATTCAGACCTCCCACTGGCATTGCGTCTGCATGACTCGGAGCTCGGATTAATATGGCGTCAAAATATGTTCAGAGAACCAAACAACAGAATCCATAACCAATAAATGTCATTTTATAATTGAGAAAACTGTAATATTCAGAGTTATAAAAAAAGGTCTATAAACAGAATATTTCTGTATATAATCGTCTATGTTGAGTTTAATATTCTTGAAGAACACGTTTTCGCTTCTCTCAGTCTTGCTTTCACCTCCAGAAGTTTCTCGCTTTCGATTTTTGACAAAGGGCGGGATCGAGACAGTCATTGGCTGCTGAAGTTAAGCCCCGCCCACCCAGCTGATTCTGCACACCACGTTACGTCAGCGAGACGGCGGCAATCTTACCCTGATTGGAAAAAACAGACCGGCAAGACAAATCAAAATTTTTTAACGATTATGTCTTTTAGTAACGCACAGTTCGTCATAAAGACTTAGAGTCATTTTACAACAGGTTTATGACGTGCAGAATCTGCTGGGATGGGCGGGGCTTATCTTTAGCAGCCAATGACTGTTTAGATCCCGACACCGTCAAAAGAGAGAAATGTCTGGAGGCGAAAGCGAGACTAAGAGAAGTACAACCGGGAAAAGGTGGAAAGAAAGCGAAAACACCTATTTTGACGCCATATATTAATTCCTTAGTATGCCACAACACTCCACGTAGCCTTCTGACAGTGCTACATTAATTAAAAGCTACACTGAGAGCACAGAAATCCGCAGTCTCATGTGACTGGAAATTTACACGGAGAAAAGCAGCCAGTCTTTTGGTAAACAAACACTAAGGCCGTTACCTAAAGTAACGTTATCCTATCCCTGTACAGCTCGGATTTTTGAGATCCAAAACAGCTAGTTTGAGAAGAGGTAGTAAACTAATAGCAAATGTGATAAGTGATGCTGAACATTGTATTTCATTTATTTTATTTTATGGGGGAGAGTTGGCTCTCGCCACTGCTGAAAAAAATATCATACTGGGAACACTGCATATATTAAAAAGCAGTACGATATTACATTCTTACATTATGTAGTGTGCCAAGAGCTGTCTAAGTCAGCACAGGGGCGGGCAAACTAGGCCCCACAGAAACAAAATTTTTAACTCTCACCCAGACAATCATGACTTGACTTGGACTCTCATGAAACAACACATGAAACTCTCTGGTTTCCAGTAGATAACTCTATCCCCTCAGGCATCTGACAGGGGTTTGTGAAGTGATTTGAGCGCCAAGGTAGTGTTACAGTATCACAATGTCATCGACATACAGAAGAAAAGCCCTCTTCTCTGTGAGCAAAGTGTTCACTCAACAGGCTTCCTCACTGGGGGAAGCCAGTACAGCTGTTCTGGATCTGTGTAGCACGGCCAAACTCAGGCACTCATCACAGCATGCATGACTGTATAAGAGCTAGGATTCATTAATTATTTTCGCTTATGACCACTTATGACCATACTTTCAATATAAAGTATCACTTGATACTGAGTCATTTAATTTAAACTAATACATGTTCTTTAAGTGTTTGCCTAAAGTGGCACTTTCTGATGTTACATTGGCTTTAAATGAGAATTGTATAGTGTGCTTAATATTGTCTTGAATCCTGGATTTAAATTGCTGCAGTAAAACCGACTCTCAGCTTTTAACATGCTTTAAATGCTAATGCTGTTTTCAAACCAGTCCTGATTTGTGTGTAATGCATTACAGGTCTTTTACAGTTTTGGTTGGTCTTTGTGGGAAAAGACTTTTTAAAATGTAGAACAACCTTTGTTAGAACTGTCAAATTCTGTTCTGGCCGCAATTAATTTTGATACACATCAAGGCTCTGTTTTGGGCCCCATTATTTTCCTGTAGATAAAAGAATTTTGTACTTTCAATTTAATAGTCTCAAGAATATTAAATACCAGATATTCAACATCCTCTACCTGTTAAATGAAGAAAATTTGACTTAAATATTCCAGAATAGCTGATGAATTCTGGCCACTTTCTGTATCTTTGACTCTACTCAGAAAAGTGACATGCTATGAAGTGGTGAGAAAGAACTTCTTGTCACCATTTAAAGACAAGTTTTTACATCACAATGTTTTTAAGATTCAGAAAACCATTTATTTGCTTAAGTGCATCCAGACGTAGGACATGTGCTGGTCTCAAGCCTATGTACAAACCCTCCTGTGCTTAACCACAGACAGATAAACTCTTCAGATATGCTGGAGTTACAGTAGATGTTTACTGTACATTCACTTTAATCAACATGTAACAGCATCTATTCTGGTGCTGATAATCAAAACAATGAGCTTTTCCAAGGGGCAAAATAGATTAAAAGGGAACTCTCTGGAGACATAAACAAGTAGACCAAAGTTGAGGAGCTCTTAACAATTGAGAAGGGTCTTCTGAGAGTGCATTGTACTTTCACGCACGTCCTGTAACCCCACACCCGTTACCCAATCAAGCAGGAAAGTTCTACTTTGCCGTAGGTATGTGCTTTCTACATGTCTTTTTTCTGCTTAGCCTTTCATCTATGTCCTAATTTGCTGGGTAGAAATCATGGAGACACAGAGGGAGCAAATACGAGAAAGGCAGATATGCAAACACACACTGATAAACAGTCTCATCAAGGCCAAACTCCACACCCACTTCATGATTACAGTGAGTCTTCCTCCTCGAAACAACAGGAGAACAGAGGCCAGATCACAGAAATCTCTGCACAACAGACGGCGTGGGGGCAGCTCTGGGGCTGCCACGCTTCAGGATTTAATCCTCTTCGTCAGGATAGGTTATGGGGCACAAAGTAACAGGACGTTGCATAAGAAACAGGTTAAATAAGCAATCTATAAAGGAAACCTGAGAAGATAGCATCTCACAGTCAGGATATCTAGACCATGCAGCTTGGAACACACATTCCCATTCTGTGATGAAATGAAATAAAATAAAAGCCAAACAACAACACTTTCTAACACATTTGACCTTAGAAACAGGGCCTGTGAATGGAACATTTAGCAGAAAAGTAAATGCCATGTAACAGCGAGGAAGCAGATAAAGGCTCAATGGCCTCTGGTTAATTGTATAGAACTCAATCATTTCCTCTGCTATTTTTGCTTCAGCGCTGACTCTCACATTTTCAAATCAGATATAAACCTGTTTTAAAATCCCAGCAATCAAATATGGCCGGTTCTTCTAAGAGAAATGAGATTTTGCCCTAGATGCAGTTCCTCTATAATCATGGACTGGAAAAAATATTACAAATATGATTTCCCAATTACTTTGCACCATTTGCTTGAGCTGAGGGTTAAAGCTGGCTCACAAGAGCATCTGATTTGACCCATCAAAATGTTAACCCCATTACATACCACTCACCCCATGAGAGAATATATTTTAATACTATAATGAATTATTCAATTCTTACTCTCCTTTTAAAGTGCATTTTAAAGAAAGTTATTGATAAATTATAATGTTAAAAAAAACAACTTAAGACAATCTTGTTTTGTCTCTTTATCCTTCAGACCACCACACACACACACCTTTTTACACACACACACACAACAAAAACAAACAAAAAACTGATGACCTACAACTCTAAATCAACTGATCGTAAATTGAACCATTTGTGAAAACTAAGCAACAGCTTGGGGAAATAGTTTTAGTATTCCTTGATTTAATGGCCATGGGGGTCTATGACCCTGCATTCAAAATATGCTATAAATGCAACACAGAGGGAGACATTATCTTTCAAATTATCAGCAGTTTTCACACATTTCTGCTCTTACTTTAAAACTGAAAAGACTGATCCTTTATACTGAGATAAGTAAACAAAAAAGAGTTAAAACCAAGAAACAAAAGAGTGAAATGTAGCACATTTTTGTGGACGGGGGCGAAAAAGACTGATGTAGATGAAGGTTCTTGATTGTTTATATATTCACTGCAAGCCAGCTTAGGTATTTGTCCAAAAAAAGGAAAGAAAAAAAGACTGGTGGTAGTGGCACAAAGTGTAGATATGGCTTTCAGATGGCTAGACTAGATATAGGTCAAATCTAAACATGTGGTGGCCATTCACTAACCAGAGAAACCGTACAGTGTCCATTATAAAACCACACATGGCAAGTTATAAACACAAAACATGAAATAACAGGCTCAGTCCTGACAAGCATTCACACACCATCTCTAAACTAGGGGGTAAACCCAAACAGGCTTCAAGTTATCACAAGTGAAAAAAAAATCCTACACCAAAACCAGAAAACAGAGATTTAAGTTCCATGTGGGCATTCCTTTTGAGCATCAACTGATCCAGAAAAAGATGGAAAAAAAAAAAGTACTATCTTTCATATTGTTCAGGAATTATCTCAATTATTCCATGAAAATGCAAAAACACATAAAGCCAGGTTTTGAGTTTAAATGTTATTATTTAGTTTTGCGATAGAGGTACAAGACTAACTAACTAGATTGTCCTAAATCTACACCAGAATAATAATAAAAAGTTACTTGGGTAAATAACTCAAGTAAATGTCGCTGTAGCTGATGGGAAAAAAACGTCTTGTGAAGAACAACAAAAGTAGTAGCAGAAACATAACATCTTTCAGAAAAGCAGAGCTTTTTAGTCCATCCATCATCTACCAGCATAGCAACTAAAATGTATTCTATGGTTCTCTTGGTCTATAAAAACAAGGGGTGTGACCAAACTTAAGGCATAAATGCCTTCATCAAGTCAATATCAATCAGATTTAACTGAGTTGCATTCGATGGTAATAAAAGTCACTCCATGCTAATGTATAAAATGTAAAATGTTTCATTAATATACTCTAGGAGAAGTGAAATTAATACAATGCAAGCACACAAAAATTATAATTACATGCACTTGGGTAACTGTAATTACTATATAGCTCTGGAGATATGTAACAGCATGTTGTCATCAACTGTGCAAACTCTTTCTAAATTACTACATTTCTGATTCTCTATGGTATACTGCATACTGATGAAATTGAACAGAAGTACATCATCTACCTACAAATAGCAGGAGCAGCTCTGAACTCAGGACCTGGGCCCATTCTGTTGAGCGAAGTGCGTGAACTGACCTATGAGCAAACTTGGCACAGCAGAAAGTTTTAAAATGTTTAACGGTTAAAACTCAGACCCTCATATTTTCCTTTAAGGAGTCTGATCTGTTTTTAAATACTTGAGTTCCTGCAGTGTCAGCAGCTCCTGGACTGAGTTTTAGGACTGGTGCTCTACAGGAGGGCTGAAGCTTTGCTCCTCAGCAAAGTATGCCCCTCATTTCATGAGAGCAATAAAAAAAATATTTCAGGACAGCACAGCTAAGAGGGCATGGGCGTAACTATAATGATCCAGAGCAGGCACAGCCACCACCCCTGCCCTCACTTCCCTTCCCCTTTTCATTTCATTTGGAATGGCAGGGTGTGGGGCAAACGTGCAGGGAAAAGCACATACATGTGACATTCATTAGAGGTAAATCCGGTAAAGGCCAGGGGAAAGTGAAAAAGGAAGAGGAGTTGGGAGGGGAAAAAAATAACCTCAAAACATCTACAGGACACCATGCTGAAGAGTTTAGTGCAGTAAACCTATTAGTTCCCTGCTTAGTTCTAATCCACACTAATGAGATCATACTGGATGCATAGTTTCCTAAAAAGGTTGTGTATAGATTAATTCTGGATTCCTGCAGTAAATAATAAAAAAACTGATATTATATATGATTTATTTTTTTTATAGAAAGGGCTGTTAATGTAGTAAAAAGTTTAAAATCCAGTAGTTACTCGCTATGATCGGTACAATGAAAATCACGCTGCTAAATAAACCCATTTTCAAATCTTGTTTGTGTGACGTCACTAAAAGGACAGCATCTGTTCAGCCTAGTGCTGCTTTCAACAGATCAGTGATGTTTTATAAGATTTTAACCTTTTTCAACATAGATCACTTTTCAATAAGACACAGTACAGGGCCAATCATAACAGAGGTCACTTACATAGAGCAATTTTAAAACAATATAGGTTGGTGAACATAATTAAAATGAATTATAATAATAAATTATCATTTGCATTTATAGAGTGCCTTTCAAATACCCAAGGTCATTTCACAAAAAGAGGGGTGGGGGGGCAACTACTTTAGAACAGAGGACACAACAAGCGGAACTGAGAGAAAAGTTTGCTTTTTAGCTTTATAAAAAGAAAATTAAGAGCAGATGCTAAGACTTTGCCATAACGCTGAATGATCTACCACCAACAGTAACTAATCTGAATTTAATATCTACAATTTCCTCCAGGATCAGTAAAGTGTTATCTCGTTAGGTACAGACAAAAGACCACTACTGGAAGAAGTTCAGAGAGATAGACTGGTTCCAGAGCATGTTTAGATCTGTATGTCAGCAAGAGAACTTTAAACTGAATGCGGAGCAGGACGGGTAGCTGGTGAGGCTGAGAGTTGAGGTGTTATTAGTTGATTTTTAGAATGAGAAAGAACTCTTGTAGCAGAGTTCTTAATGTACCATAGGGGGCATATGATTTGTTAGAAAGGCCCGTGAAAAGGCAGATGCAGCAGTCTAAATGGTATGAGATGAGTCAAAATGCACCCACAGATAACAAACCACTGGAGATGATTTTACAGCCCAACCATCCTACTATTTTGTGTTCATGAACCTACACAAAGGTAAGAAGCAGACCTCTAGTGGAAAAACAACACTACAGAAAATGTAAAAACTGGGAGTATGAACCATTTCACATGTGACTGCAGTATAAGCCAAACCTTTTCAATCTCCCGTGCTTTGGCTGCGATGGCTTGAGACCGGCGCTCATGGAAGTCATCTGTAACAGTGGGGCCTTCTTCTGTAGCAGCCAAAGGTTCTTCTGTCAGACCCTCCATCACAGGTATCTCTTCCTGCACACCACACAGAGCTTTGTCAGCTTGGACAGTTCACAGAGACAGAACAAATAACTGTATACACACATTCTCATTTACAGATATGAGCTTCAAAAAGGAGTTAATAAAGGTGTTCTGCTTTTACACTTGAAATTTGAATGTTTACATGTGTGGTTTAAGAAACAGAATGAGATGTTGGAATGATTTTCATTTTAAGACGTTTAGAAAAATATATCCATTCAATTTATTCCACCTACATGAAATATTCTGACTTCCAGTAAACACTCAAAGAAGGTGTATCAGAACAGTTTATATTTAGTTAATTCATGATGATCATATGCTCCTAAGTGCTATCTACAATCACATTAAAAAAAAAAAGAGATGAGCACTGAGGAGAGTCGGTTCAAAACACCAAGGCAGGAGATTTGAAAATGCCAAAGAAAGCCATCCTACTCCCCAGAAACAGTCCCAAGTAATGGAAAAAACAGTCAAACCATATTACACAATATAGGAGTAACAGTGTGGAAAAACAGGGCCAAAAGGGACCACTGGAGATGCTTCTTTGCTCAGGCTATGAGCAGAGGGCCAGAACATTGCTCATTAAACAAACACAGAGCTGGGGGTTTACATAGCTGGAACAAAGCCACATTTGCCTCCTTGTGTCCACCACAAGCCAGAAAAACGGAACAAAACAACTGGAGCTATCCTTAAAATACACACAGTTCCTTATTTACCATCCAATTATTCTGTACTACATTTGTCTTGACAGCACATTAGCCGGCGGATTCAGTGCATGAGCTGTTCACAACTATATATTACAAGGCTGAGATAGACTCAAATATGGCTAAGAAAACAGCCTGATCAAGACTAAATATTCCACAGAAAATGTCTTCTTCCAGAATTGTATATTTTCTTAATGTAAAACTACAGAATATAGAAGTGACTGCTCAGGTATTTACTCTGACATAAGGCCTGTCACAATAATAAATGTTTTGTGGTTGATATATTGTCCCAGAAATAATTGTGATGAACAATATTATTGTCATTTTAAGATAAGCGCATGATAATGCAATTTAAACCTTTTTAATACCCTGCACGAATAAGCCATAAATGAGTTTTTTAAACAATGTTTTAAACAAAGAATAGAGAGGCCAGAGAAAACCAGGGAACATGTCAGCAAAATTTGAGGAAATTTCATATGTTGCATGATAAGTCAATAATGTAATTATTGTGGAATTATTGACCTAATTGACATTAGGATTGCATTAACACCTCAAAATCCCAAGCTTTTTCCATAGTAAAGCTTATTATACAGCAACTGCAGGGACTACAAAGGAAACTGATGACACTACCCTTAGGTTATAAAAGTGTGTAATAACTAACGTGGGACTAATTAATCAAGCAATTAATTAAAAATCACGTTCTTCTAACTAGCTCACAAGACAACAAAAATAATCTAAACTCAATCATAATAAAACATCTCTTCACCTTTCAAACTGGAGTACTGGGTGACATTAGATAATCTTTCAACTGAAAATGAGTAACTGGGATTATATATATATAGGATGTAGGATGCAATAAGCCTGGATAAGGATGTAATTTTCGAGGTTAAATGAGGACCTTTTACTACAGAAGGGATATTCAAATCCATGAAATGATTCTGATGTCTTATACGCAGTTGCCCCACTATAACTGGATAATAAAAGAGTATGCCCACCCCATGACTAATTCAACCACAAAGGTACTCTGTGGTAATGTATTAAAACATATCCTCCACAGATATTTATGACTGGTGTGAGGTATGTTTGCTGGTGAGTGAACAAGTGTCGAGTAGTTCCAGTCTATATCTTCTTTGTTCTACAAACAATGAATCTCAAAAAGCAAGAGTGTTTGTTGAACCCACGAGGCCGCACATTAGGAGAGGTTTACACTGGGCCTGGCCTTTTCATCTTCACTATGAGGTTATGGGTTATGCCCTGGGAGAACCCTCATGTGGAGAGATCAAAAGATCAGAGAGGGTGAACAGTGTGTGTGTTTCGGGAGGCTGCAGATAATGCTATTTGTTTTGCTATATGGCACACATTACAAAGAGTTTACCCATTGTTGGCAAGCTAACAGGAAAAAAAATTCAAATGGCTTTGCAGCCCTAGCATCAACATTTAACCTGAACTTGAGGCAAAGTAAAATAACATGAATGTGACATTAAAACAAATTCATCACTCACAGTGGTGACGATATGTTTTTATATCACTGCCATTGCAGTACACTCCAGAAGAAAGGAAGAGAAGAAAAGGCAGAGAGAAAATAAATTCAGTCCGAGCTGTGAGAAGTCCCTGGAGTGGGACCAGAGTGCTTTGTGCCTTTGATAAGATCGGATGATAAAGCCAGAGAGTCTGAGTTAATGGATTTTTCCCTCTCTTCGCAGCTTCAATGCGGCTTGGGTGGCCTGACTGTCCTTCCAGCTCTCCATTTCGCATTCTCCTGAGTTTAGTGTGTGAACTCTGCTTATGACGAGGCCAAACACAGAACAGACAGTTGGCTTTTCATAGACAGAGGGAGTACATTGTAAAATCGGTGTCAAATATATGGAATATGTCCATGGAATATATCTCAGTGTGAGCAAATGGCTTTTTTTGATTAAAAATTGACTATTGAAGCAAAAAGCTGGCAGTTTTTTTGACATCAGTCACAATTTGAGGCAAAGGACAGTTATTTTTGAGAAGCCAGCTCACATTACAGGATTGAAGTGGCCCAAATCTGATTTTCTGCCAAAATGTCACCGATTTGGGCTCATATCCTTCTCTGTAATATTGGTATTAGGTTGCATTTGAGTTTTTTTTTAACTGTCACCAACACACCAGCACACACTAAAGCAATTCAAAACCAAATCACTGCATCTGTTTCTGTTTGGTTTTGCCACTGAACATTGCCAGTTGGGCTCCTTAAAAGTCCTTAAATACACTAATATATATACTGGGCTGTTTATGTAGTGATCCACTACAACCACTTATATTGCTTTATTCCAAGGTGGTATTAAAACAACACTAGGTATGGTTTGCTATTCTGATTAAGAGCACCCCCTACAGTTACAGTGTATAATTCACATTTACAGCACTGTCCTGAATCCTCCTCCAGAAGTTACATATTGCAGTTTCAGCAGTGCTGAGCCTGGAGTAGCAGCATCAGAGGCTGTATTTTCCCTTTTACAGGTCAGTGGGTCATCACAATGGTTCTGAAGCTGTAATTTTAAGGTAAAAATATTACCTATTAGGGGTGGGCAATATGACCCTAAAATAATATGATATTTCAGGGTATTTCTGGCGATAACAATACAATTCAGAAGAAAAAACTAATAAATGTGAAAACATTTGCTTATTTTGTAAACAACCGTAAATTACCAAGATGATATTGTATAAAAATATTTAGAATATTGATATTTTATTTCCAAACCACCTCCACACGACTGAAGTCACTTGTCTTTTGGAGCAAATTTTAAATTCAGAGGAAATTTTCCATCTTACAGGACAATCATCACAATTTGTAGCACATATACTCTGTAACACAATTGGATTAATTGAATAAAGTTTGATTTTAGTGAGCAGTGGATTAAAGATTACCGAGTCATTGAATCTTGCACCAGTAGTAAGTCCCAACCTTGTCAAGTTGAGATAAGGGAAATAATGGGATTAGAGGCTAAAGAGGAAAAATACGACTACTAATGTCAACAAAAAATTTATGTTGATACTATTTTCAATTTACATGATGTTGTACACTGAACAATCACTGGATTAGAAACACCTACCTTGTATCTAGACTCACTGTCCATTTTATTAGCTCCACTGACCATACAGGAGTAAATTAGTTCTACAATTGACTGTAGTCCACCTGTTTCTCTACATACTCCCCACACTGCCACCACAGAGCAGCAATGATTTGGGTGGTGGGTCATTCTCAGCGCAGTGACACTGACATGGTGGTGGGGTGTTTGTGTATCTTGTGCTGGTACGAGTGAATCAGACACAGCAGGACTGCTGGAGAATTTAAAGCCCTCCGTGTCATTTTAGACTGAGAATTGTTCACCAACCGAAAATATCCAGCTTCCAGCAGCATCCTGCATCCATTGATAAAGGACTAGAAGACGACCGACACAAAACTGTGCAGCAACAGATGAGTTAATGTCTCTGACTTTACATCTACAAGGTGGACCAACGAGGTAGAAGTGTCTAACAGAGTGGGCAGTGAGGGGACACAGTGTTTAAAAACTCCAGTAACACTGCTGTGTCTAATCCACTCATACCAGTGCAACACACACTAACACAATAAGTATGTGAATGAAACTATTGTGTTCAAATACTGTTTGAACTATCTTCCTAAATCTAAGCTGTAACATCTTGAATAAGAACATGATGCCTGAAAATGATGTACTGGTTAGACCCTATATGTGTGTATCATGTATTCCTTGACGTCACTTACCTTGGAGGCTGACACAGAGCTGTGGGGTGATCCATCTCGGGAGGCACTCACTGAGGGGCCTGGGGCTCTTTCTCTGTCTATGCAAGATCAAAGAAAAGGAAAAAGGAAAATAGGATGAGAGAAAAGGATGAGGCAGCAGAAGGAGCACTTGCTAACAATGCTGCTTTAGTTTGGACATGCATCAGAAATCCTCCAGAACAGCAGTTTGTAGGGTCATCCTTGACTCAGTGGGTGCTATAAACGTTTGCACGTGTTGAGGCGGATGCTGGAGGGCCTGAGGGCTGCAGAAGCAGATGGTTCTCTTCATGACGAGCACAGAGCTGTCCTGCAGGCACACAAAGCCTAGACACAGCCCACACTTCACTATAAAACACTGAAAACCAAAGTAAACTTTTAGGACTATTTCAAGAATTTTATAGAACTGGAACTGATCTGGCATTAGTTAACAGGGTATAGTTACATGAAAAAGAGGGAGATGATTGTAGACAAGTAATCTTACTCAATGTAAAGAGAGAGTGGAAATTCTGATCTCTAATTCAGTTCACAATTATGGAAGGCAATAACAAAAAATGATTTTCATATCAATAATCACACATTCATTGCTCATAGAAGCAAGCAGATTATGTCTGTGTACCAAGTATTCTAAACTTCAGATGATACCAAATAACCATTTGTGGCTGCCCTACTTGAAAACTTGAAATAATCATTCATTTATACAATTTACATAGCATTGCAAGAGGATAACAATATATTATAGGTTACATATTAAATACAGACTTGTAAGAACGAATGTCTTACAGACTTATTTTAGATTAGCTCACTTTTGGTGCAGTGGCCTGGCATATGGTGGGCACTCACTGCATTTCTAAATTAGCAATCCATTTCATGAGAGGTCAATTACTACATTTCATTACAGAGATTCATTACTGAACATGCCTGTCCCACAACCATCCATCCTCAATGTGTCAAACCTCGACACACAATGTGAGCTGGGAAGCGTTTCACAATTCTAGCAACTAATGAAACTGTTGTCTATTGGCACTTTTCCACTGCATGGTACCTACTCTACTTGGTTAGTTGGTTTCCCAATAGAACCCAAAAAATAGCAGACATTGCAAAACACTGTCTCTAAAATGAAATGCAGGCTTTGGAAACCACTACATTGGTGGCAGTAACATGAAATGTTGTTTACTTGTCATGTATTTGCATGCTGTTTTAGGTTTTTGGGACTGAACACAGCCCTGTGGACCAGTTTAGACACATCAGCAGAGTTTTTTTTTTTCCCTCGTTGCACCTTCTGGCTCTTGCTGGACTCTTTTGTCGGACACTTATCCAAGGATTGGTTGAATCTCTTCAAAAAGCCACAACATTATTTTATGAGCTGCTGTTGTTAGTCAGATAAAAACAAATGTTATCTCTACTAAAGATTGGAGATTTTGCAGATGTGTAGTTTATGATGGGGATCTGCATTGCGTTTGTGATTAACAAGTCTCTCTGGACAGTCAGTGCTCTACAAGGTCACGTTAAATGTCACGTTAAATCCTTACTAAAAAAGTACACGGTTCTAGGTACCAGGTACCAGATTTCCCTAATGGAAACGCAAAAAAAAACACATCTGAGCCCAGCCGAGTCAAGTAGGTACCATGCAGTGGAAAAACGACATGTAAAGCTTATCTTTATCCAAGGAAAATGTAATGCAGAAATAAAAGAGATAAACATTCTATTAAGCAAACATCCAGAGAATGAAAATGACGTTGGCAGCTATAACCTGGTTTCCATAAATACTAAAATTTTACAACAGCAACCATTAAAATAAAATTCTAAATTTAACTCCTGCACACAACACTGAACAGAATAAATCAGTGCAGCAGGCTGATTAGTGACATTCTCCCAATCTGCTTACTGTATGATGTGTGACATTTCTCATACACAGGAATACAGCCTCTAAACAGTGGAACAGTGCATTCATGGGGGTTTACATTGCCTGAGACGTAAGTGTAATTCTGCTTATTAAGCCAGTAATATGAAAAGTGGGATCCATTTACATACTAAAACCCTGTAAAATTAGTATTCAAGTAAGTGTCCTGTATTTGGAATGATCAGAATTACAATCCAAGGTTAAGATTCCATTTTGAACAGGAACCTGCAATTCAGTGTAATCTATATTATCATTAACACTCACCTCACAAGTTTAGAAATGTAATCAAATATCACACATTTCATAAAATGGCTGTAGAAGAGTTGGACATTAATATGAAGAAACCAAACACTGTATCTGACTAGTACTCTGGCACAGTACTTTAACCATTCAGCCCTCAAGCCAGAAAAAGAAGATATTTTGGTCTTGTTGGACAAAAGCCATTAAATTTAAAAACTGGTCTGGTAAGTAAAATTTAAATTGCAGTTGCAATACTGGTCTGAAAAACCTCAGGTTACATTATGACATGTTTAACTCACCTGCACTTCTACTAGGGCCAAATGGTTCTTCAAACCCTAAAACAATACAAGAAAATACAATTTTAGTATCAAACTGAACAGACAGAATAAACTTCAGATTTAGATTTAGCACACCTTATTAAATCTATTACAGCTGTCTTATTTAACACATACAAGGCACAGTCTGGCTTGCCTCTGGACACCAACACTGACATGCAGAGTATCACATCACCCCTTAACAGCCATGAGGAAGAGAAAAATTCAGTCAGAATTTAAAGAATATTATAAATGCACTTCTGAAGAGTAAAGTCAGATCACCATGTCTGTTAAGTTTGATGTTTGATTCTGGTTAAAAGGCATTACAAAACAGCATACATATTAGAGATAATACGCTCTACAAAAGCTTGCTCTCTCTCTGAAACAAGTCATGAACTATAATGTATAATGGTGTAACAGAGGTAGTGGACAAGAAGAACTCAAACGTTCAAAAAGAATCCCAAGTTTATCACACTGACAATATAATGCTATATATACACACCATATTGCCAAATGTTATCCTAAATGTACTGTATGTAACCAAGTCACACTTGATAACACAGTTCCACTGCTAAACCGCCCAACACTTCGGGCTGTGCTCCGCACTAGGCTTGGCATAGAGTATCCCATTTCATTTCAGGAATTTTTGCATTTTTTGCAGACTATAAGCAATCAATTTTGTGAATTTCCTTTGATGTGTTAGTTATATCGAACCTGTGATTTAGCTGTTAAATGTACATGCAAACGGCCTAGAAATGCATTCCTGAACAGAGACACAATTTTGAAAGGAAAATGTAGTGTAGTTTAGGCTTAATCCATGTCTGGGAAAACCAATTGCTTGAGTGTGATGTGAGCACTCTGGAACAGGGTCCTTCCATACTAGTTTAACCTTATTAAAATCTATCTTTTGTTGTAGTAGTCTTAAGTGTATGTTGCATGGATGTATAGGTATGTATGAATGGATGTGTGTGCATGGGCGTATATGTATATATAAACATATACACATCCTTATGCATAGTGTTTTTATGTAGACTATATTCTTTATTTATTTAATATATTCATATTTTTCTTTCTAATATTTTCTGCTTATATTCTTTTTTTTTTGGTTAGAGAGACACTATATTTTGATTCTTGCATTTTTCATTCTCATAAAACCTGACTGTAATAGGTTTAGCAAAAATATCAGCTCCAATGTCATGCCACAACACAGCAAAGTGCACCACACACTGACCCCCAGCAAAATCTTTAGTTTGAGTGCAGGGAAACCCCCACCACTGAGCACTCTCCTTAGGAAAGACTGCTTGACTATGAGGAAAATCCATACCTGCAAACAGCAGGGTTATTACACATCCTTTATTTTAATTCTGCTCCATGCATTCAGTCTGGCAAATATCTGTGTCTACAGGTGTTAATGCTACAATTAGTTCCGTGATGCACAACCATCTTAAAAAAATTTTGTGATAAGATACTTTTAGAAAACGCAGGCTTGGCCTGAGCTGGTCAGACAGGAGGAAGACAACAAAAAGGTACATCAATATAAAAGCAGCTTTTGTTTTGTATCCTCTTGTTTTTCTACATTTTTTAAAACTAATATACATTTATTCATTTATTGTCTGTAACTGCTTATGCAGTTCAGGGTCGCAGTGGGTCCAGAGCCTACCCGAAGTCACACCCTGGAGGGGAAGGCAGCCGTTAGCGAGGAGACACACACTCTCACATTCACTCGCACCTAGGACACTTTTCAGTGCCCAATCCACCTACCAATGGAGGAAACTGGAGCACCTGGAGGAAACCCACGCAGACACAGGGAAAACATCCCAAACTCCTCACAGAGGGTGCCCAAGGCAAGGATTGCACTCAGGACCCAGGGAAACTTTGAGCTGTGTGGAAATGACACTACCTGTTGCGCCAATGTACTGCTCTTATATAACATATTCAACAGAAAAATGTTTCAGAATATGCACTATTTTTCTTTGCAACTTATTTCTTACAAAATATTTACCACAATGACAGCTCCCTACACAGACCTGACAGCCAGATTGATTTCATGAAGGAAAAAAGTAAACAGATGAGATTCTGCATGTTTTCTCCCAAGGCTACCTGAGATCTACCCTTGAGCTACTAATGACAAATATCAGGAAGGGATTAACCTAAACTGGAAAAACAGCTCAAACAGCACCCACTCACCAGGAGGACTCGAGAGTTATTTGAGAGGGAATAAAAAAAAAAAAGAGTCAGCCTACTTTTGCCCTGAGGAGGTTGATACTGAATGGTCTTGGACCTGTCGGGAGAGTAGCTTCGACTGCTGACGCTGGAACCTGAGCGACTGTGAGGGGAAGGGGGCACGTCCCGGCGGGCAGGGGAGCGGTCTCGCACCGGTGGAAAGGGTGCTTTACGGCGCAGACCCTCCCTCTCTTCCCTGTGGAAGAGACACAAACACATACAAACATTTAATTATAAATCCAAGCATGATTCTTTTGCTTTCTTTTTCTGACAAAGAACCAGACACTTTAGGGTAATGTGGCAAAAGTGGTAGAAATGCAACTACCTACAGAAAAAAAAATGTAAACCAGAAAGTGAACTTTAAAATGGCCATACTACTGTGGATCTTTTTTTTTTTTAGCTCTGTTCACTATAGATTAATCATTGTGTTAATCATAACTTATGTTAGTTATTTATATTTTGACATATTTATATAGTAATTATTTCATTAGAAAAAAAACCCATTGAACATTGTTCTATAAACTCATTTTTAAATAAATAAAATAAATTTCTTCTGAAACATTTTATGGAAATAATTTAAACAATTTAATGATCAGACCTTAGCATTGGAAGTAATACTTCTCCTGGCAAGAATGGATTTTGCACTTAGAATCTAAGAATCAGAGACATGAATCATTTTTACCGAGCTCAACATGAGTTCACAGATACGTTTGAAGTATGACTGACTACTGATGCTTCACATTTCAAACTTATCTCTATTTTACACATGTAACTCTACTCTGACTGTGACCCATAATGTACAAAGCGATGTGTTATCGAGGGACATGTACATACCCACGGTCCAGGTTCATAATGGCCTGTATTAGTGTGTCGTCTCCAGGGTCAGGGCCCAGAGCAGACAGGGATCTGGGTGCAGGGTACGAGCCCTGGACTCGAACATTGGGAGGAGGACCAACTCGATTACTGCCTCTATAAGACACAAGGGGACAATAAAATCCACACGCATAAACAATTTGTTACATATGTATTAGAGTGAAATGAAATAGGCATTTCTTAAGTAGCATTTTGTCCCAGTCAGAAAAAAAACAACAACTCACAGCTCACAACTCCATAAAAGTAACTTTAGTAGACAAGCCTCGAAGTAATGTTACCCCCCTCAATTTTAACATGATTTTATTCTAAGTTCTATTGTTTTATTGAGAAGTTGCTTGTTCTATCCATTACAACTTAACACAACGGTACTTGGAGCTTGTATTCCCATTATGTAAAACAAATAAATAAACAAATGAGACACACGGTTTGTTTGTGAGTGTATCATACTAAAGAACAGAAATATAAAAGTTAGAAAAGCAAGCTCTTTCATGTTTTTTAAGACTACTTACTATTCATGGTTAAAATGTATCAGACCCAGGCACATTAAATACACATGATGGCTGAAATTAAAGCCAAACTTCAGTTATAAAGGATTAACAATGACCAGTAAGTCCTTTTCTTTTTTTCCCCTCTTTGTGTTATTACTGGAAATCCAATAAACAGAAATTGTACACTAAAATAAAGGATGGCCGGAACATTTATTTTCACATACAAGGAACCATACATCATGTTTTCAGTCTCTTTTTACACTGCATATCACTACTGTGCACAAAAAAATACAGTCATATCAACTAAGGATGTGACTTGTTTTTTTATTGATTATTGATTGCATAAATCATCATGTATAATTTAACCTCTCAGTTACATGCTGTATGCAGTGCATTATTTCACACAGCTAGACAGAAGAAAATCAACGGCTTTCAAGTGTGTTACTGGTGTTAAAAGACCCCATATTAAAACTGCACTATTATGATGATTTTAGACATATTTCATATTAAATCTTATTGCTGTGTTAATTATGAATGTATCATTATGTTAATCAGGAGTGAAAACCATTACTGTGAAGATAATGGTCCTATTGGCCCTTGTACAGAGCAAAAACTCAAACAGACAGTCCTCTAGCACATTTTAAGCAGCAGCTAAGTGGGCCTCCTAAATAGTCCCCATCTAAGGTCTTGTTTAGAGACCTCATGCCCTTATCCTTGAAGGGTCAATGTTGCAGGCTGCAGCATCCAAGGGGCATTAGATTGGACGGAGGGAAGTGCACATTTGTCCTCTTTCCCCACCAGCAGGGAGACTGGTTTGATGGATTGTGTTCAAGCAAAACCCCTGATGCAGAGAAAGCACCAGAAGTTGTAACCAGCCTTCAAAAGGAAATGTGGCCCCAGACCTAGGGAGCCATTGAAGTTCAGGTTTACTTTCACACCTCCCTTTTACCTCACACTGTTCAGTGCTTTTTCTTTCACACAGTTGATTCCACTCCCTCTCCAACAGACACTGAGCAAAATACAACCTACATAAAATAATGCAAGCTATAATTGAGACTGTGGGCTACAGTGATTAGGAAGTATTAGCACATAATGATAACACAAGCTGAAGAAATGTCTATTTGGGAGAAAATATTCACATTAGAACAGACTCCTGATCTTGTCTAATGTTTATTAAATTCCTGAAAGTTAAATTGGCTTAAGTCTTCTAACACGTAACAATTACATTTCCATAATCCAAAACGTTTACATTGTTTGATTCAAATCAAAACCTAACAAATGTAAATAGGCTCCTGCTCCTCCCTTTATGCCAAACATCATGAGAGTCAGTTTGAAGACAATGGTTCTCAGCACATAATTGTAAAGAATTTTAGTCTTTCACTACTAGTTACATAATATAATGAAAAGATTCAGGGAGTCAGGGGAAATCTGAGTGGGGGATATCAGTGCTCATGACACGTGTGTTCTTCAGATATATGCAGGTTCCATTGCAGGGTTATATTGGTACTTAAAAGAGAAATAATGCTGCCATCAAGACAACATCTTATCCCAGTGACTCCAGTCCTTGTTTACAGCAGGAAAATGCAAAGCCTCATTCTGCATGAAATACAACGTGTCTCCATAGCCGTAAAGTGTGTTTGCTTAACTGACTTTCCTGCAGTCCAGCTGTGTCTCCTATTGAAAATGTATGGTGCATCATGAACAGCAGAGTCAGGCATAGACTGTTGAACAGCTCAAACCTTGTTTAAAGCAAGAATCTCTTCAATTCCCAAACAATTAAAAGGTGCAATTAAAAGAAAGGGTGATGTGACCCAGTAGTAAACTCCTCTGTACCAGCTTTTTCTGGGTTTGTTGCAGTCATCATCATATACATTTGTTTATATTTAACAAACAGGATTATGCTCATCAATAAAAACTGTGAAAGAGATAAGAGTGACCTTGAGAGTTGGAAGTTTGCTTTATATATATATATATATATATATATATGCAACAAATGAATCATCCTAGGCCATGTGTGGCTTCTGTCTCTATTACCTGATATACTTATCTTTTCTGTGTGTTCTGCTGCACTACAAGAAATTCAGAGGTACCTATGACTAGATTTCTTTAGCTACCTTTGTTAGCAAAACTGATCTGTATTTAATATTAAATCATCCTGTGGACCTGGCTTGTATACAACTACCACATTCAATGGGCTGCCATTACCACTCAAGTGGCTTCTCAATGGTGCTTTTTCTGCAATGGTGCTTACATTGATACTAGGTATCAAATCAGTGCCATATCTTGTGACCGCTACTTTATTATGAGAATACTAATGGCAAAGACCTTTCTTTACAATGTGGGAGCTACCAACCTCATTTAAGACTTTGCATGTTTGTGTTAGAGTCACGCCAGAGGCTACACATCCTGCTTGTAAACTCCAACATGGTTTAAGCCACACAAAGAGCCAAGGCCTCATAAAACAAAAAAACAAACAAAAAAAAAAACTGCAGAGCCTCCTGAACTGAGGAGCTAGCCTGTATCCATGTCGTTCATTAACACACATCTGTGGAAAGAGCAATAAAGGGTGAAGTTTACGTTGCACTGGGCCTGATTTCCCTGTTTACTCCTTCCGGTTGTGCTGCTTAAACGACCCGCTATACAGGCCAGGGTGCAAGGGTGGGGAACGGCCAGGAACGAATTAAAGGCACCTGGTCTGTGTGACCTCGGCATGAACTCTTAGCCACCTCTCTCATACACACACATCCACATGAACGGCAGAAAAGGCCACTCATAGTGACCTCACAAAATTTTAATGACCCTGATTTTTGTTTGAAGTGTACATGACCCCATCTGCCCCAGACCCACAGAGCAAATTACAACATGTCTGTCTTTACTGCCAATATTATGCCTAGGTAAAGGAGTGTTTTAATAACCTTCAGCTCTGAAGCTGCAATCAGAAACCTAGAGGTAATAATCACAGACCAACATGCCAGTATATATGAGAGTGTTGAAGGCTCAAAGTGAAGGTCACGTGCTTCCAATACTGTTCCAGCACACAGGCTTAAGCCAGGGGCTATATTTCCATCAGGTTTATAAAACTGAATAGCAACTAAGGATTTTTTATGCAGGCTGCCCACCACCAAATGTAGCCTCCAGCATGACTAAAATGATTAACAGACCATGTGCGTGAGTGCCATAATTCTACAGTGAAAAAAGTCATCAGCATTGTTTGATGACACCACTGCCACCATGTGGTAGAACATGGCTGCGTTTGAAACAGAAGGCAACAATTTTTTTTGATGTGTTGTTGTCTTGCTGTCTCACAAGTGTAAGGTAACTGAGTCGCATGAGAGACAGGCTTTAAAAGCAACAATATTTCAATAAGTTACCATTTTATACATCTTATGTTATCATTTTTTAGTAAATTAACATATGGATTTACAGAAAAAACTAATAAAAATATTGTTTTAAACAAGCACCAAATTCTAAACGTAGGGATGAACTGATTTACTGGTTTGTGTTAGCTGATTTCACACTGTGTGGATAAATGCACACATCACACATTCTAGAATAGCAGAGCATGGAGTCATCTACAAAACAACAATGAATATCCCATGCAGATGTCTTGTTAATTTTTCTTAAGGGAGAATAAATGAACATCCTATAAACTGAACATTTATTCATTGTCTGTAAGCACTTATCCAGTTCAGGGTTGCGGTGGGTCAGAAGCCTACCCGGAATCATTGGGCCTCATTATGAATGCTGCGTAAACACCAGATTTTTTTAGTAGAACATGTGCATGTTAGTGAATCCCAAATGTTCGCAAATAGGGAGATATGCACTTTCCTTTGCAATCTGAGGAACCAAAGGCACAAAGCCTTACAAATCTCTACAGGAAAGCAAAAGAAAACAAATGTTCTGAGCAGAAATCAATTTTATTGAAGTGCATTCAAATCTGGCCTTTTTAGTTTCGTTCCATGTTTATATTTTTACTCACTTATGGGAAATTATAGTGATTGAAATCTGAGTTACACAGTTCTGTGCAAAAGTTTTTAGGCACCTGAGAAAAAGAGATTGAGGGATTAAAAATTCATGTTGCCAAGCACAGAGAACTACTGCACAGGTTCAGGAACAGTACGGGTTTTCAAAATGATGCACAAATACAAAAGTAAAAAACGGATCTCGATGGAGAACTGTCCATGGAGCTGTCCATTAAATCCAATAGCACAGCTATTTACACAGGTTACAGACTTCAAACTCTTATATTGCAATGATCCGCAATAAGTAACCGTCTGACTGAGTAACAAAATTATTTAGTAAACTATTGAGTTTCAGCTACTGGAAATATAACAGACTGTATTTGTAAGATTTTGTGAAATGTAGCTTGATTAATTATTCATTCAGTTTGTGCATTTAATGTTAAGTCATGTTGGATGATACTTTCAACGTCTTTCGGACATAACGCACACTTTAAGCGTTTTCAGGAGCATGTGTAAATTTTGTTCGTAACTACGAACATTCTGATGAATCTTACCCAAAAACAACGCAATTTTGTTCTGCGCACGTTTCATGAATGAGGCCCACTAAGGCAGGAACACACCCTGGAGGGGGCAGCAGTCCTTCACAGGGCAACACACACACACACACACGCACTTTTGAGTCACCAATCCCTGTTGTGCACCCGGAGGAAACCCATGCAGACAGCAAAATTACATGTAGTGACACTGTGCCGCCCTAAACTGAATAAAATCTAATAAAATAATTTAAAAATTTAGTGCACTAAATGTAATAATGTGTGAAAAATTAATGGAACGGTAGGTACGAACGATATAGGTTTTTTTTGCTCCTGGGCTTACCCTAGTGTAGTTCATTTTCACAGCAACTGTAATTAAAATAAATGGGCAATGAGGGTGGTCCTCCAGAAGTTACATAATGCAGTTTCTGCAGTGCTGAACCCAGAGTAGCAACAACAGAGGCTCTATTCTCCCTATCACAGGCCAATGAAGCATCACAATTATTTTGAATCTGTAATTTTAAGGTATAACTATTATGTTGTGTTCCTTTAAAACATGAAACATAAGATGTGTCTAATCTTTTATGTTAAAAAATAATAAAATAAAATAAAAATAAATAAAATAAAAATCACCAGATGGTTTAGACGACCAGAGGTGACCAGAGGCGTCTAAATTTTAGCATCATCATTCATTATAAGGTGTTAAGATAAACTTGTCTGTAGCCACTTTAAACTTACAGTACATGGTTAAATGTATCTGTCAAAAAAATATCTGATCATGATTTTCAGCAGGGGCTAAACAGAGTCTACCTTCAGCACATTTAACTGTAACACTGAAATACTATTCACAGGCTGAACACACTAGCTCCCAGATCTAGGGAAGCTAAAAGTCAGGAGTCATGAGGATCGTTAAGAAATAATACGGCAGCATTCAAAGGGATTGAAATTATTCTCCTAATGTAATATAACATGACAGGGCAAACTTTCTCTCACAGGGATAAATGGTTATCCTATAAATCCTATAATGTATAATCAAGCTGAGAAGAAAAATCTGAGTTTTAATTACAGAAGATGGAAAGAGGTGGCATGGGGTGAGAGAGATAAAGAAAAAGCCACTAGGAATCTCCCTAAACTAACTCTTAAACCACAGTAACTCCCCTGGGTGCATTCCCATGAGACTAAAGCCAAGAGCGCCAGCAGAATGTAGGTCAGGCATTAGCTTGATTTATGCTCTCTGTTAAGGCATACATGGGCAACACTCGCGCACACACACACATACCTGTTTTTTTTTTTTTTATAAATATAAAATCTGCATATTTTATGTACAGTACCATTCAAATGTTCGAATACACCCACTCAGGGTGAGTCTCCTTTGTTTTAGGCCATTTCCCACAATGTAAATGTACAGTACAAGTCAAATGTTTGGACATTCAATGGTTTTTCTTTGTTTTTTATTATTTTCTACATGGTAAATGAATATGGAAGACATTAAAACTACGAAGGAACACATGGAATTTTTCTTAAGGGAGAATAAATGAACATCCTATAAACTGAACATTTATTCATTGTCTGTAAGCACTTATCCAGTTCAGGGTTGCGGTGGGTCAGAAGCCTACCCGGAATCATTGGGCCTCATTATGAATGCTGCGTAAACACCAGATAAACACCAGAAGGAACACATGGAATTGTGTAGTAAACAAAAAAGTGTTAAACAAACCAGAATATGTTTTATACTTTAGATTCTTCAAAGTAGCCACCTTTTGCTTTGATGACATCTTTGTACACCCTTGCACACTCTCAATCAGCTTCATGAGGTCGTCACCTGGAACGGTTTTCAGTGAACAGCTGTGGCCTGGTCAAGAGTTCATCTGTAGAACTGCTCACCTTCTTAATGTGTTTGAGACCATAACTTGGCTTGTGCAGAGGTAGGGGCTGGTAGACAGCTCTATACAGTGAATAGCCCTATTCCAACAATGACTAATGAGAATGTGTGTCCAAACTTTTGACTGGTACTGTATAACAAATATTCCCTTAAAAAAGGGGAACTTAAGCAAATCCACTTAAGTACAAAACCCATTTCCAGGGAAGTTGGGACAACTTGTAAAATGCAATAAAGGACTAAACTGTCCTGGCTCATTCATTCTCTCTGATCTCCCCTCTACCTAACAGCTGACATGTTGTGAGCGTACATGTGCGCATTGACTCGCATCATCCAGGTGGACACTGGACATTGGAGGTGGTTGAGGTGAATCTCTAATGTTCCAAAAAATGTAAAGCACTCTTGGAATCAAGAAAGCATTATGATTAAACCATTCATTTTAATTTCTCTAATAAAAGGAAGTTAGATGTAAAATGGCACATAATGGTATATTTAAATTTCTGTCTAACACTCACTCACTTGTATCTCATAAGAAATAAATGTAAGTAGCACTTTATGTGCTTTGGACTGAAAATCTTAATTAATATTAATAACTTTCTAACATTAATAACTTTCTAATTAACTAACTCAGTCTAAGCCTATTCCACATGTTATGTCCAAGGAACAAAGAATAATAAGAAATTATATTTACATTTTTAAATTACAGATTTTTAAATCAATTAGATTTTTTTATATATATAATTTTTTTAAACCTGTCCTCACAGTCTATATAAAAAAAAAACTTTACACTCTTTGATGGGATAAGGCAATGCTGCCATCTGCTGGAAAAAGGGATCGAATTATCATTTAAAAGATCAAGGCATAGCATGGATCATGTAAGAAAATCCTGACAGCAAGCCAGAGACGTTATTATATCTTTCCATGCTCTATTGGGCTTCTAAGGGCCATGTTCAGACATAATACTGTCAGCAAAGACAGACAGCTCATAAGACATATTATGTTAATACCTGAAATCCACTTGCCGTCCAGAGTGAGGTTCCTCTCTGGGTCCTCTGTAATAAGGGTAGTCCTCCTGCTGGAGACACACACAAACACACACACACATATTAAATAACAAAAACAAAATGCTGTTTTATTCTGTTACATGCAAAACGTAGTATTGAAAATTACACAGAGTGGAGACACTGAAATCTATAAAGAGTTTAGTGGTAAATATCGTGGATTTATATGGAATTTATCCCCTAGCATCCACTTCTTTGGAATTACAAATCACACTTCACACTTTAATGTGGGTTTCATGAATGCCAGGAACACACCACCTACTGGACTATGCACTGAGCAACCCTAACATTATGACCGCCTCCTAGTTTCCACACTCACTCATTTCACTCAGCTCCACTATAGAGGAGCACTTTGTAGCTCTACAATTACAGACCTGTTGTTGCTCTGCATACTTTTTTATCCACATTTCTCACTGCTCTTCATTGGTCAATATTCCACAGGACCACCACAGAGCAGGTATGATTTGAATAGTGGAATTTTCTCAGCGCTGCTGTGGCATTGATGTTGGTGTGTGCTGCTTTTTGGTTTGGTGAGCTTTGGTTTTTAAACGCTGCGCCCACTCCCTCGCCATGCTGTTAGATAGACCTACTGCATTGATCTGCCTTGTAGATGTAAAGTCAGAGACTGTAGCTCATCTGTTGCTGCCCAGTTTGTGTTGGTCGTCCTCTAGTCATACATCGGTAGACACAGGATGCTATTGGCTGGATATGTTTGGTCGCTGGACTATTCTCAATCCAGAAATGACATTGAAGATTTTAAAAACTCCAGCAGCACAGCTGTTTTATCCACTCATACCACCACAACAAACACCAACACAACCACCACCATATTTGTCCCACTACAGCACCAAGCAAGCTCCACCATTCAAATCACATTTGCTCTGTAGGGGTCCTGACAATTGAATAACGGTGTGAAAAGGAGCAACCAATGCATGCAGAGCAAGAGGTGGATAACAGTCTGTAATTGTTGAACTACAGAGGGCTTCTAAATGGTCAGTAGAGCTGAGAGAAAGGACTGTGAATGTAAAAACAAGGAGGTGGTCATTATGTTATCAGTGTACGGTGATAACAGTAATGTTTGATGGTGAAGGCAAAATATCTGCACTTCTTCGGGGTTTGGTGTAAGCCTCCTAGTTCCTGTCAAGTGTTATTTTACTATGTGCAGAATCTCTTTGGAAGTCTGTATTGAGGAAAATCTGCATCCTCTATGACAGCATAGGCAGTTCAGCACTTAATGGCACTGCTCAGTGAATCTACATGGTCTACTGGTTTGTGGTTTAGCTGTTGTTATTAGACAATTCTATTTCACAACAACACTAATAGCTGCCCAGGCCGCGTCTAACAGGTCAGATATTTCACAAAATTATTTGTGGCATCTTATGACAAAGTGACAATTATAATCATTCAGCACATCTCATTTTACTGACAATTGTCTATGAAGACTCATACATAGTCTATGGAAATAAGTTTGGCTGACATTACGGTTGTTCGGTAAAACAATAATTCCGTATACTGCGGTATTTAAAAATGTGAACAGTATCTCAAAATGAGGGCGGTATTTATGACGTGTGCGCGCTTTGTGAAATTTCTGTTCTGTGTCTTTGAGAACATGGCACTTTTGTGCATTTATGTGAGACACAGGGAGAGGGTGCTGTGGGAGCTCACTGACTAAAGACGTGACAGTCTGAAAACGGGTGGAGAAAAACAAGCCCACCGTAGTTTAACACTGAGCTGGGTAAAGAGGGGAATAAAGATGAAAACAGACAAAATACTCAGAAGACGCTTCACTCGAGTTTGTGCTCAGAGGTATGAGGCTTTATCCTCAAATTATGTGTGTTTTGAGCCTCAGTTCACTGAAAATTATGCGCTGTGGTGTGCTAAAGTTTCTGTTAGCTGGCCAGCTCTGATTTTAAACCCTGTAGAACCGTCTTAGTTCACTTATTTTCGAACGTTTCTCTTCCTCCAAAACTAGTCGTTGAAGTTTGCTCTCTAAGAAACGTTTTTTTTATCGTCAGTACGTGTGTTGGTGTGTACTGACTGGCACAAATACTCAGAAAACCCTTCACTCGACAATGTGCTCACAGATATAAGGCTTAGGGCACCACACCCTCTCCACGGTAATACTGTATACCACACTGACATTCTGAGACCATATGTTGCATCACTAAGTGCAATGCAAAACAGTGGATGCAGTGGTGTAAAGCACGCCACCACTTAGGGCTTGGCATTTAATAAAAAATGAATCAAAATTGACATTCAGAACTTATAACTGACATAATCTTGTCTATATTGATCATATTGATTCTTTTTATTCTGTTATGTCCCCACTGTGTGTTCATGTACTGTCCCTTTAAAACCACACTACCACGCTGTAGTCGTGATTCTGCCCCTATCTGCCACACGGAAGCCACTTAAACGCAGAGGCCGACCAAGCATCTGGAGCAGCTCATACCAAAGACCAGCGTCTGTGTTTTGGACGTGCTGTGTTTTGACAATAATTAAGACGACACTAAACAAAAATAAGTGAAACGTAAACACTGAGAAAAAACAGTTTCAGCGACCAAAGCACAATCACACACCAAATATAAACAGCACTCAGAACAAGCTGTTTAAAAAATAAAAAAATAAAAAATATCCCATATTTACTACAGGAGCATATTTACAGTACAAGCCTCGACACTGAACTCTGAGGGTCCATAATAAAAAAAAACAAAATAATAGTTCATTAATCGTAATCATGGTAAAATGTACAATTAATCGTGATATTGATTTGTGCTCATATCACCCAGGACTGCCGCCACTGGACTCGAGCAGTGGAGACGTGTTCTCTGGGGTGAGGAATGGATGAATCTGGGTTTGCCGGTTGCCAGGAGAATGGTACTTGACTAACTGCACTGTGCCAAGTGAAATGTTTGGTGTAGGGGGGGTTATGATGTGGGGTTGTTTTTCAGAAGTTGGGCTCAGCTCCAGTTAAAGGAACCTTTAATGTACCAAGAGATTTTGGACAATTTCATGCTCCCGAGTTTGGAGATGGCCCCTTTCTGTTCCAACATGACTGCACACCAGCGCACAAAGCAAGCTCCATAAAGACAAATATAAAGAACTTGTCTGGCCTGCAGAATCCTGACCTCACAAATGCACTTCTGGCAATAATGCTCAAAAAATCCAGAAGAGTTGAAGCTGTTTTAGCTACAAAGTGTGGGCGGACATCATATTAGAACCTAAGAATTAAGAATCGGATGTCACTCAAGTTCATATGTGTGCAAAGGCAGACATGCGAATACTTATGGCAATGTAGAGAGTGATTGGGGCAGTGTTTAGTCTATGTAATATATCACACTTTATTTTGTGTTTTCCGTTCAATCTTGAGATCTTGAGGTGTTAAATCAGTGATGGGTTTGAGAGTTAGGGCTCCTGCACTTACTCTCCGACCAGGTGGGCCGCCTCTAGGTTCATTACTGAAGGAGTGATGGCTGTCACCATGATACCCTCTCTGATCTTCACCATGGTAGTTTCTGGGTGCATCATTTGGGTAAAAGCGAGGGCCATCAAAGCTTCGATTGTAGTCATCATCTGGGCGTCCGAAACCTGGTCTTCTTTCCCCTCCACCTCCTCTTTGATACTGGGCCTAAATAAAGTAAATTAGAGTCATTCAGGTTGATTTGATGTGACATGCTAAAGAAACATATTTAATCAAAGTCCCAATTAGGACTGGATTAATTTTTCAGTGGGGATGTAATAAAAATGCTATGTGCCTCCTTGGTAATGAAACTCTGGCATCCAGACAGCAATGAAAAACTAGAGGATGAGCAAGTTTCTAGTCCCAAAATAATATGTTGTGTTGTAAAGAAGGTATGATTAAAAAGGTAAAATATTTAACTCAAAAAACTTTGTCAATCCCAGGCAGCTGAAAAAGTTGATAAAAATGATATCTGAATAGACAAATAATGCTGGATACCAGCAACTACTATTATAATCACTGCTTTTATGAGTTCGTTTGATCTCCATTTTCTCATTGATTTTATTTTTTTTTAACCCCTACACCAAGAAATTCTTCCATTTTCATAGTGTTTCATTGTTACTTTTGGGGAATATCTATGTAAATGTGCACTCAGAGGCTAAATACATTATGCAGCAGTACACACACTCTTCTTTTATCCAAGAAGATGCAAGATCTGCCTGTTAAAATGCAGAGATATGCATCTGGACAGGATAAAAAAATTATTGCACCAGATCAATGAGTTCAGTAAAAAACAGTAGGAAATTCAGCCTGTAATTGTCTCCGAAGACATCAGGGAAAACACAGACATGGTCGATTCGAATAGAAATAAAATTACAGAGGATCCCCCAGTAAAAGAAAAAATTACCCCAAGACCCAATGGAAATGTAATCCGGTCCAGATAGGGCTAAAGATATTCTTTTTATATACAGACTTCAGAGAAGTTAATAGTGTGTACTGTAACTGACATAAAAGTCCTTACAACTCTTTCTGGATGGAATCGCTCTTCATATATCTCTCTGATGTTTCTGTCTCTCCTGAACGCCACTAGAAGGACACAATACAAACATGAGGAGTGATACAGTAGCTTTCTGCTAAATGACTTGTACATAAAACAAGAAGACATGATGCTTTTATGGATTGAAAGCAGAAAATAAGAATTTTCTTAGAAAACATGTATAATGGAAATTGTATATAATAAATGAACTGACGAATTTTATTACATAAATATATCGCATAATGAAGTTTATGTATATTGGCTACAATATTCCACCTACTTGCTTTTCCCAGGAAAAAGAATCTTCAGCTGTGTGATCTTAGGTATCTGTAGAGGAACAAATTGAAACATTTAGTAGCAAAAATCTAGAGTAACTCAGGCTGAAATGCATATTTACAGATACAATACTTTCATAGAGATAGGTTTTAAATACATAGGTTCTTTTAACTCTTCAAAATAGAAAAGGAGGAGGAATGTGCATGTCTCTTAAGTGTGCCCCACTTCTGTACTGGGAATCACATTTTTTAATAATAATAAAGTCTTACAGCTTTGTAAAAGACTGATTAACAAAATATTTAAGCTGGAAGTTCATGTTATACTGTGTTTAATGTCCACCACTTATGAGGAAGATTATTTTCTAAATGAGTCAATAAACCTATTACCCCACCTAGTTTCCCAGAGATGCAATCCATACTGGAGATAGGATTACAAAATGAATAATTAATATAAGGTTCTGTAGTACGACTACTGTTGTATCTGGAAACATAGCTTTTCAAGAACTGGAGTCCATATGTACAGAGTAGAAGTGTTTGTAAATTCACAAACAGTTATGGCCTTCAACATCTTGTAGAATCAGCTATTTGTAATAGGAATGCAAAATTATACTGGAATGATATTGATAGACACAGATAAATGTTTAAAATTTGTTGGACAGTGACAGCCTTTTTCATTCCACTATTTTCATATTAACTGGACCAATTCTCAAGCGGGATTCTAAGCAATTATCAATTGGCCGAACATGAGTGTGGACTGATATTTGGACTTCATTAATTCGAGGTGAAAAATGGCACATTATTTAAATGAGGCATGACTGACTAAAATGTATGGTGTGATTGACTACTCAATCTCAATCAACATATTGGCCACCCCTGCACAATAATATATACATAATAAATAAAAATATAGGAATTTAGTCACATTTTTAAGGGTTCAGTCCTTGGTCCGTTATTATTCACTCTTTATATCACAGCTGTATTTATTTATTAATGATATGATAATTATATTTATTAATTATATATTAATTACATTAATTATATGAATGACACATACAAGTCCTACACAGTGGTCAGAGGGATTGTAAGCCATTCTTCTTGCAGGATAGTGGCCAGGTCACTACATGATGCTGGTGGAGGAAAACGTTTCCTGACTCGCTTCTCCAAAACACCCCAAAGTGGCTCAATAATATTTAGATCTGGTGACTGTGCAGGCCATGGGAGATGTTCAACTTCACTTTCATGTTCATCAAACCAGTCTTTCACCAGTCTTGCTGTGTGTATTGGTGCATTGTCATCTTGATAAACGGCACCACCTTCAGGATACAATGTCTGAACCATTGGATGCACATGGGTCTTGGGTCTTACTGGTGCAATGTGCAATTATTGAAGATTGGCCACCAGGCTGATCCAATTTAGCCATGAAACCTCCCGCACTAAAACGACAGGTGTTCCGGTTTCATTGTCTAACCCCTGTGTGTGTGTGTGTGTGTATATATATTATTTTTTTGATTATTTGTACAAAGCAGCTATTCTTCAAATTGTGTCAAAATTTCATGTAAAATGGACCGGTAGAAAGGCTCCAAAATGACTTGGAATTCAATCTTTTCACATTGATTTCCATTGAAATAAGGTCTATTCTTTCTCCTATAAAGTTACTTTTGTGGAGACATGTTATTCTTTGGGTGGCAGCACGGTGGCGCAGCAGGTAGTGTCGCTGTCACACAGCTCCAGGGTCCTGAAGGTTGTGGGCTCACGTGCCGTTCTAGGTGACTGTCTGTGAGAAGTTTGGTGTGTTCTCCCCGTGGGTTTCCTCCCACGGTCCAAAAATACACGTTGGTAGGTGGACTGGCTATTCAAAATTGTCCATAGGTTTGAATGAATGTGTGAGTGTGTGTCGCACTGTGAAGGACTGGCACCCCCTCCAGGGTGTGTTCTTGCCTTGCGTCCAGAGATTCCGAGTAGGCTTTGGACCCACTGCAACCCTGAACTGGATAAGCGGTTTCAGACATTGAATGAAGATATGCTCCCGCTGCATGGAGTAACTTGTAAACATGCTATTCAAAGACACTGAGTTGCAAAATCAAATTAACAGAATGTCTAATAAAAATGGCTGGATTGCACACACATTTCTCCTTCTAAAATATTAATACTGGTTACCAATACTGAGAAAAGTATTACCCAGTGTCACTGATAAAAACTTTCTTGTTTTTGACCCAACACTCACATTTGACACCCACTTATCCAACATAATCAAAACCACCTTCTTCCTCTTATGTTATATTGCCAAACTTTGACACACAGCATCTCTAAAAGATGCAGAGAAGATAGTGGATGTATTCAGAGCTTAAAGGATTGACTACTGCAATGCTCATATTGCAGGGAGCTCATGAAAGCATTAAATAAGCTTCATTTAGTTCAGCATGCAGCAGCTAGATTGATAACAAGAGCTAGAAAATTTGACCATATTAACCTGGTTCTCTCATTCACAAACTTGCTGTTAAATTTTGTTATAATTTTAAATAACACTGAACATGGCTCCTGCACTCACCCACGGCTCACTCACTCATGACTTGCTTTCACATTAACCATAGATTTCCTGTTAGATGTGTTCTATTTTATTGCTGTTTTAATACATGTGTTTACCAGTGTCAAATATAGGGACAGAGGAAATGTTCACCATTCTGAATCTTGGTTCAAGAAATTAGCTAAAAAACGAATTAGAAGTTAATTAGATATAACTCTACATTTTTTGTCTCTATTCAGTATGCACTCATCACTCAATATGAAATTAATCCTGCCTCAATCTGCCACTTGCAAACCATATCCTAAAATTGATGGGATTGGTTGCTTAGGTATATGACATAAGAAACCCTAGTCACTGCGGTTCCAAAGCAGAAAAGCTCAGTCAGGGCACTGTTTATTACACACATTATACATCACTTAGCAAATCCAACACCACAATAACACCCAATAAGGTTAAAAAAAAAATAAAAAAAATAAAACAACTTGAAATTATTTGGAGTAGGTCTCAAGGTCTCCTAAGCTCTGAGGAGTTGCGACTGTGAGTTGTCCTGGGAGTCAGTGTGTGGTTTGATTAAAAGATCAGTTGAACTGTAGATTATAGTGTTTGTAGTAAGATACATATCCTCACAGTAAACTGTGAGATTATTGATAAGTGTGCAGGTGAAGGAAGTGGATTTCATTACCCTGCGATAACGTTACCTCTCTCCTTCTCCATTTCTAAACTGAACAGGATTGATCCACAGTGTGGATTCCATGCAGTAGGTAACGAACCGTTGTCATTCAGCCGTAGAAAATAAATACCTCACACACCGGAAACCAACACAGTTCACATATAAATATATTTACCATTCACGGCGCTGAGTACTCCTCTTCATTCAGCGAGAGGCGAAAGAAAAAGACAGATTTTCTCTTCAACAATTCACAATCAGCGCTGTGAACAACCCAACGGAAAGAACAATCCATATCCCGCTTTCCACACTAGCACACCGCCAAAATAAGAGTCTCGGGTTCACCGAGACAATGTACCAATTTAACACCAAAATCAGATATTGATGATGATGCTACATAGTGGTTAAAGATATTATTGTTGGAAACGTTGTAGCTTTGTAACTGCCAATGCCTTTATCTCTCACAGTACACTATTTTTTTAAAGAGTTTGGGCTTTTATTTTGAATTTTAGTCTTCTTAAAAAATAGTCTTGCTGTTTACATGCTGCTATAATTCCAGTAGCGTAATGTATGTGTTCATGTAAATAATCTATACTTTTCAAGTGGACCCTCCGTATATAACTATATACACACTGGGACTCACACTTGTTCGGTAAGAGTGCAGGTGTTTGTGGGATCTGGGCTTCTACATGTTTTTTTTTCTTTTCACTTTATGGAATGTTAGGCATGAGGGCCCTTTCTGGAGTTGAGAGGCCCAGGGCAGTGGACCCCTCACTCTTTCTCTCGCTTAGGTTTAGAGAGATGAGATTATTTTCCAGATGTTCCTATATATTTAAGAAAAACAACCGGCCTGTTTAAGCCGAGAGATTTGGGCGGGACAGGCAGAGGATTATTTGCTGGAAGCATCTCATAAGCAGCCCAGAGTGCTGGGTTTGATGCTGTTCTTTCTTTATAAATAAACATTTTTTATAAAAGTAAAGACGGTGTCAGTGGAGACTTCAACACTTTCACATCATCGCTATTTATTAAACATCAACAGACGTGTTGTCGGCGTCGCCCACAGCTTCAGCGGACCTACTCCCGCACCGAGCCGGTAAACACGGTGAGCACCTCTCACATGATCGCGCTGGTTCGTTTGTTGGGGCTGTTGTGTGTGTGTTTGCTGTTTGGTCGCACCATAAAAATCGTTTGTGCCTGCCATGCTGTGTTGATGTTTGGAGTGGTGCTCCCTTCTTTATTTCGTTGTAAACACTGCAATGGGGGTACAATTAAGATATAAAAGGAACTTTGAAGTAAAAGTGTAGAGTAGTTTAATTAGTGACGGTAAAGTGAGCTAAATAACACCATGCGAGATTAATCTTCTTAACGGTGAGACCAGTAGCGGTAATGACATGGAAAGCTCGGGTGACAGTGACATCGACATCTTCCCTAAACATTAGGGTAAGAGCGTGTAGGTGAACTGATTCAAAGAGAAAAGCCTCAAGTCATGAAGATATCAACACATTTGTGTCATTTAAAAATAAATGCTCCTAAATGATGACATTTCTATCGATTTTATACCAAATTTATTAAAAAGGAATTCACCAATTTCATGTACAAACGAGTGCACCACCTAAATGTGTCAATCATTAAATATCAAGGCATTCCTTTATGTCATTTTAAAATAAAGGCCCTTTGTGTCACATTCCTGTAACTTTAATTCCAAATGTAGTTGAATTACAATTTTAAAGAACTATGAAAAACACAGCACTAGGGAAAAAAATTAAATATAGTATATTTTTTTAAGATTTAGTGATATTTATTATTTATTTACTGAAGAATAAAAAATATTTAATGTGCCCGGCCATTTTTAACTTTTTTTCTGCAAGTTAAATTAATTAAAATGAAGAGATGTTTGTTCCCTCTAATGGCTATTAATTTATTGTCACTTAGAAAATCAATAAGATTCAGGGGTGTCCAACCTTGCACAAGACTGACAAGTAAAAATATTTAAGGGAAATCTGGATTATATGTGACATGCTATTCAGAAAGTCATAATGGTCTTGGTTGAAATATGAGCTTTCAAGTACCTGACATGCAGTGTTGTAATTGTCAATGACATTGGCATATGCCACCGTCACCCGTACGTAAGATGTCAATGCCACTGTCACCCAAACATAAGACGCGATTTCATGTTATTAATGCCTCTGTTTAAGACGTTTCTGTAAGTCACTGCATTAAAGTTGGCTTTGAGGAATAGTGGGATTAGCTTAAAGGTGAAAAGTAACAAGCCCTGGACCCCAGGGACATTGGACAGATGTTAAAAGAGAAAATAAATACATGAGAACGTAAGAGTGAAGAATAAAAGAGCAATTGGAACACAGAAAACGAGAGAATAAGAGTTCAAGAGGAAAAAGCATGTTATAAGGACAAGTCTCTCTCTCTCTATGTCTGTGCAGAGCTGGCCTCTGTGTTTGTGTGGCATCTGCCATATATAGGTAGTGGTTGAGAACAGGAGATTTAGTCATTCATAAATCATATTTTGTCTTACTTATTAGCCACTTTTAAGAGGACATTTCTGTATTTGTTGAAATGGATCAGACACAGCAGAGCTGTTTGACTCTGTAAAGCCCTCAGTGTCACTGCTGGATTGAGAATAGTCCACCAACCAAAATATCCAGCCAACATCGCCCTGTGTCCACTGACTAGAGGACGACAAACACAAACTGTGCAACAACAAATGAGTCTCTGACTTTACATTTACAAGGTGAACTAATGAGGTATAGGTGTGTCTAACAGAGTGTTCACAGCACTGCTGTGCCTAATCCACTTGCACCAGAACAACACACACTAACACACCACCACCACGTCAGTGTCACTTTAGCACTGAGAATGATATAGCTCCCAAATTATACCTGTTCTATGGTGGTCCTGACCATTGAAAATCAGGATAAAAGGGGGCAAAAGATAGACTGCATTCTGTAATTGTACAAATAAAAGTTGAAATCTATGGTCAGTGGAGCTTATAAAACGAACAATGAGTTTAGAAATAAGGAGGTAATTTTAATGTCATGGCTGATCTGTATATTTTTCAAAGATTTCATGCATCAGTGGCTATTAAATATGATGCAGTTATATGGAAACCTATATATTATCTGATATTTAAATGTACAGGTAGGGCACAAACATTTTATTAATCTGTAATCCTGTCAATAAATTACACAAAATAAATGGACACTACTATTGTATTGACATTGCATCATGTAATAATCATTAACTATAAATAACAGATAAAAAGTAACCTGGATATTGTTAACAGTCTTTATTCTTATTGTCAGATCAAGATGAGTGGTGGATTAGCACCAAGCAAGAGCACAGTTTATGTTTCCAATTTGCCATTTTCTCTGACCAATTGCGACTTGCATAAGGTAGGTTATTGCACAGTACAAACTAGCTATAACAGATAACACAGATTTTGCAATGCACATATTGCAAGTGTACAATAATGCATGTTCATGTAGACTGGCATTGGTAAATAAAGGGGTAGTCTCTCTTGCTTTCTTAAGTAACCAATATAACCCAACATTCTTTAAAATAAAGTAATAAAGAACGTTTTGTTAGAGTATTTTTCAATCTTGTTTTACATTACTTTGCTTACTTCAAAATCCTCTCGTTTTTCCTCAAGTTATGCAGTAAATATGGAAAAGTTGTGAAGTAAGTATACCTTTATCATATTTTACTGTATTATATCTTTAGTAAAACAATACGTTGTTTGTGATCGCATATAATTTCTTTGTGTTGTTTCAAGGGTGACCATTTTGAAAGATAAGCAAACACGAATGAGCAAAGGTGTTGCCTTTGTGCTTTTCTTGGACAGAGAGTCAGCCCATAACTGTGCTCGAGCACTGAACAACAAACAAGTAAACAATGGCATTGCTTCTCCATTTAATTATTTTTTTGTTATTGCTGTATTGTCCCAGTTCTCCTTTAACCTTTCAGTCTGTCTTACAGTTGTTTAGTAGGACAGTGAAGGCCAGCATTGCTATTGATAATGGAAGAGCTGCTGAATTTATTCGAAGGAGAAATTACTCAGACAAGTCCAGGTGTTATGAGTGTGGGGTAAGCTTTTAGAAATTGTCTGGTAAAATATTCAGTCTACAGATTTTAGATTTTTTTCTCAGTTTTTACTATAAAACGTATACACACTGAACAGTCACTGGATTAAGAAACGCCTACCTTGTATCTACATTCATTGTCCATTTTTTTCAGCTCCACTGACCATGCAGGAGCACTTTTTAGTCCACCTGTTGCTCTGCATACTTTCTTATCTCCATTTCACTGTTTTTTTAATGGTCAGGACCCCTAGAGCAGGTATGATTTGGATTGTCGATCATTCTCAGTGCTGTAGTGACACTGACGTGGTGGTGTGTTAGTGTGTGTTACCCTGGTAAGAATGAATCAGAGTTTTTAGACACTGTGTCCACTCACTTTCCACTCTGTTAGCCACATCTACCTCTTTGGTCCACCTTGTTGATGTAAAGTCAGAGACATTAGTTCATCTGTTTCTGTACCATTTGTGTCAGTCGTCTTTTGCTGTTGTCACATGGCGAAGCGTAGCGGAATCGGTATCGATATCAGCGATACTGGCCCTGTATTTGGTATCAGATTGATACCAAAATTCCCGGTATCACCCACCTCTAGTTTTTAGTCCAGCAGTGACACTGAGGGCTGTAAATTGTAGAACTAAAAAAATGCTCCTGTATGTATCAGTTCATACAATGTAGATACGTGTTCCTAATCCAGTGATCTTTCACTCACACAAACACACACACACACACACACACACACATAGTAGTGGATTGGCAACTCAAAAGGTGTCCATAGGTGTGTGTGCGTGTGCGTGTCACCCTATGAAGGACTGGCGCCCCCTCCAGGGTGTGTTCCTGCCTTGCACCCGATGATTGTAGGTAGGCTCTGGACCTATATATAGTACTGTGCAAAAGTTTTAGACACATGCAAAAAATGTTGCAAAGTAAAGATTACTTAAAAAATAATGGAATTAATTCTTTATTACTTGAAAGAATGTGCTGTAAACATTAATAAATGAAAGAAAGTCAGTTATGTGATGACCATTTGCTTTATTTTTTTGTTAAATATTAGTGTCTTGGAGAATATGCAACAGTTCTCTTGAAGTTGGATTGTCACAATTTTTTTTTTCATGCAAAAACTCAGGAGCTTTCATTAATTTTTTTTTATTGAACGTCACCTCTTTTTTTTTTTAATAAGTTGCTTTCTTTTCAGACAATTTTTTGTTACATTATTATTATTATTATTGGTAAAGAATTCATAAAATATATATTTATAACAGAATTTGTGCAAAAAAAAAAATAATAATAATAGGCTGCTTAAAACCTATTAGACTGGAGTCCATCGATTGCCTCTTTGCTAGTGCTCTGCCATGAGACTGTTGTATTAAAATCTCCAGCTGCACTGCTGTGTTTGATTGTTTTTAATTGTAGAACTAAAAATTGAAACGAGGTGGTCAACTTAATGCTTTGGCTGATCTGTAAGACATTACCCTAATTTATCAATTATAATTCATCTATTGAATCACTTGATATTGTGGTCATTTATTACAGGAGGATGGTCATTTAAGCTACTCTTGTCCAAAAAATTTGCTTGGAGAAAGAGAACCTCCACCAAAAAAAGAAAAGAAAAAAAAGAAAAGGGTGAAGCAACCTGAAGAAGTGTAAGTAACATTCAATATATATATATATAGAATTCAATTTTTAGTGTGTTTTATGTGTTTGTTCTTTTGTTTGTTTTGTGTGTGTGTGTGGGTGGGGGATGGGGATGGGGTGGTGATGTTGCTTGCACTAAATACATTTTGGACCTGTTTTTATCTTGCCCACCAGTGAGCCGGAAGTAAGTGAAGAAGAAGAAGGAGAAGACCCTGCACTAGACAGCTTAAGTCAGGCAATTGCTTTCCAGGTCAGTGAAAAGAAGGTGTCAGAGTGTTCCTCTAACCTTTTTTTTCATAGATACACACAATAATGTGGAATGTATCAGGGCTAGCTGAATAAATGTGGAGGTGAAAAAAAATATTTATGTATTAATATTATCTCCTGAAGTTACACAATTTTTTGAGGTGGGCAAAGGTCACTATATTTAGATGGAACACAAGGATATTACCTTTGAAGTAAAGTGATTAATTTTGCTTAATATGAACAGAGAAATTAATGATTTAGTTTTGTCCAACTCCATGTTTACTCCATGACAACAAAACTATTAATTAATTATTTAATAATATTTTTTTACAGCAAGCTCGAATTGAAGAGGAAGAGAGACGAAGAAAACAAGTCATGGAAGACTCTGCCCAGGCTTCCACTTCAGATGACTCTCATAAACCCAGGATCAAAAAGAGTGCCTACTTCAGCGACGAGGAAGAGCTCAGCGACTGATGAATATTTTGACATTCTCAGGACGTGTCTTATTTTTCAACATCAGTGAGGTTATACATCAGATAAAATTTCTGAAGAGCTTCCTCAAAGGATTCAAGGTGATGGAGGTGAAATATCATTACCTCAAATGAAGTTTTGCCACTTGGTGCAGTGCAAATGTGTAGTTCACTAAACTTAATTTAAAACCTCCACTTGTTTTTTTTGTTGTTGTTTTTATTCTAAATGGCATCTGTGTATATTTTTTTTCATTACTGTCATGTCTTATTTTGTAAATATAGTACAGTATGTGCAGTATGTACAAATACAGTACTACCTACCACTCTATCACATGAAAATAAAATTGAATGGCTGGTCTTACCCCTTTAAAGCCAAATGTATCAAATATGATTCTATTGTTTTTGGGCAAATGTTCCGAGTTCTCTACACCGAACTATTAATGAAGTGGAAGCATTTCTATGCATTTACAAGCCATTGCAATATTGATGCTATCATCATGAAAACACAGGAGAAAATATCAAGAGTTTTTTTTTTTGCCAAACTGAAGCAATTCCAGGCATTATTTGAATGATGTCACTTGTAGTAAACCTAAGCATTTTTGTTCCATTTCATAGATTTAGTGTTCTGCCTGTGACATGCTCATTACTTATAATACATTTTCAGAAAATTCAAACTGTTCTTTACAGCAGCAAAATGCATTTAGACAATTTTACAAAGTATTTTCATGAAACAAAAATATATTTTTAGTTTTCCAAAAGCCTTTGTGTGCAAAATGTGTTGGCTCAGTTGTTAACATAGATTTTGTGAGACAGATTTAGAGGAAGAAGATGATGATGAGCATGGGAACTCTGTTAAATGACCTCATACCTCAAGCCAAGATTCAGACAGTAACAGATCAACAAAAAAAAGAGCCTTTGTGGTTTTGGTGTTTTTATTATCACCAGTGTATGAAATATAAAAATGTCAGAATGAAGAACAGAGTACTAGTAGGTCAAAGACCTCTGGAGCGGTGTTTCTCATCGGCTCAATGTTATGTTCTGAAGAACACAGACAATCATTTGCTAGTCATTGTTTAATGGAAGTCAATCAAAATTAAGAAAAGAAATGTAAAGAAATCTGAAGAATGGTTTTAAATTAACTAAACCAATTAAAGAAAAAAAATGCCTAAATATGATGCATCCAGAAATTACATGATCCAAAATTTATAAATGAACATTTAGAGTTTTAGTTAAAAGGGCCACATAATGTGTGATTTTCCAAAAAATCTGTTTTATTGTATTAATATTTAATGCGTCAGGCTTTAAAGGGTTAATCCTATCCTCTTTTTGTTCTCCTAGTTCAGTTTAAGCCATGTTTAGCAACATCGCATAGCAGGCCCTCCAATAAATTTACAATGTGGGTTATAAAACCTTTCAAAAAGCCCGACCATGTAGCACTGTCAAATGCCTGTGTGCTCAGAGGAGAATGCTAAACATTTGACATATTGTACACCCATGGGAAATTAAAATGGAATGCCAGTTTCACACTTCTATGTGCAATAGAGCTTTGGTGAATTAAGCTTTTTATATAATATATATATATATATATATATATATATATATATATATATATATATATATAACCGAATGTTGTATTTGTATTGTGCCCTCCTTAATGAAAAGTCCCCCACACATCACCAAGTGTCATGGGATTTGTTAAGACTACAAACATGGTAGTCAGTGGCAGAATTGGACTAAGTCTGATTTATAGGGCTGAGGCTGCGGTAGACTCCAGAGCCTACTTTCTGAGTTGTGAGGTAGTGCAAGTTTAAGAACCGCAGGAACCCTGAAAATGATAATGGTGTTATAACATGTCATTTTACTGGGCTTTATTGTATAATTTAAACCACATTTCAATTTAAATAAGATTTTTTTAAAGACTTTCTAGAATTCTTATGTTCTGTGTAGTTCTAACCAGTAAATACTTGATTATAACTAAATCCCAAGTAGCTCCATACTCTCCTCATAATGTGAATTTTAGTAGTGAACATGGAGTCATTTGGGATTAATCCTAAATAAAACACTACAGTCACTTTTTTTTTATTAATATTTTACACTAAACCATATTTCTATTAATCTGTATTTTAATTGGCAAGGTTTTAGTATTTCCAAATTTTGGGAGCTACATTTAATTTATATTTTGCCATCTGCAATGAGCTCCATGTGGATTTTGGACCTTAGGGAGCATGGCCGTGCAGAGATCCTCTCTGCCCCAACTGAAAGAGAGACCAAGTTTTATTGTTTGTTGTTTTTTTTCATTTGTGTTGTCCAGACTCCTCACAAATCCTTCCCTTTAGTGTTAACCTGCCTTGAAACTTGTGTTTGAGTAAGGGTTGGACTGGGTGCTTTTATAGTCTTTGAAAAGAGTGGGCAATTTCTTTGCTTAATTAAAGAGCATTCTACCTAAACTACTTTTTGTCTGACACTTTCTTTAACACCAATTCCACATTGTTTACAGAATATGGATGAGGCTGGAGAGATGGAGAGGATTCAGCAACCTTCACGGCAGGAGGCGTTGAAGAATGAGTCCTCAGAACACACTGTGCCTGCCCCTTGACTGAGAATGGCCAGGACCTCGGCGCCCAGCAAATGGCTGAGGACGACAGATTGGGAGCCCATCGGATGGCAGAGGATCAGATCCAGTGATCAGATCTATGAGGATTCAACTGTCCTGCTTCTAGAACAGTGGCGCTTGGGAGATTACTGTACACAGCTATGCATAACACAGGCAGATGAGTAAAAGCCATGTGGGGGCCTCACCGCAGTGATAACAGGTATTTTAACGGCAGATCAGCTGAGCTCTAGATCCTTAGGCAATGATCTTGCAACTATACGAATGGTGGAGAGGAAGAGGCCCGTGTCTTGCAGCTGAGCTAACAACTATGGTGAAGCAGGCCCAATGTAAGCATGCACTAGTTGCTTTTATCAACACCCTACTACTACCTGACGATCAGCTTCATGGTGCAGGCAGGTGCCAGGGACCCTTGACAGTAGACACAAGCAGAAGCAGAGATGGAGGAAGCAGTGTTTATCCTGTGTATAAGAACATCAGAGCAACAGCCTGAGTTCTCTTAAGAATAATCTGTCTTTAGCATCTTTGATGCAGACCAGACGCCACAATATTATGTTGTAAAGGCACCTGGACAGGTATCCTGTTTTTTCACAGTTCTTCTATTTCTGCCAAAGAACAAATAAGACCAAAAGTAATAAGCAGAGCTGGTAAACCTTCACTCTTAGAAGCTCTTCCACTAAAGTTCAAAAAGAAACTCAGGTCAAAACAATTGAAGGGTTATCTGGTAATTCTTTCTAGGACTGTGTATTTATCGCCCCATTCTTTATTTGTTGGCCTAAAGATTGTGAGGCTACTGTCAGTGCCGTTCTCAGAGCAGATTTGTTGTGGGGTTTCTCCTTCGTTTGACAGAGGCTGGAACGTTTTAGACGATTGTGATTGGCTGAGAAGCAGGCCAATTATAAAAGTATTGCATTAAGAGACACTGCACTAGTTTTTACTCATACTCTAGTCACCATTTCACAGAAATACCTTCCTGTTTTAGAGCGCTGCACTCAGGGATAGGTTTGGGTTTGTTAGTGCTTTAGTCTCCGAGGCTCGGTGCTGAACCAGGCGACCCGCTGGCCGTTGAGGTTCCCGCTGATTGGCTCTCCTCGGTCACGTGAGCGTCGTCCTCGTAACTGGACTTTTCTCCGACAAGGAGCCGCGGCCGCTCCGCCGTCTCTCACAAAAGCACACACCGATCCGTCGAGAAACCGGGGAACTGAGAGCCGATCACAGAGTGAGCGCCATGGGGGACAAGAGGAGCCCGACGAGGTAAACACAAACAAACAAACAAATAAAGCCCGGCTCGTGTGGCTATGGCCGCAGCTCACCTCAGTCTCAGAGGACCCGACACGCGCTGTGGACGAGACTCAAGTTCGCTCCCAGCGTATGGTCGCCAGCGTATGATTCGAATCTTCCGTTCCACCTTAAACGGAGCCCTGCGCGAGCGCTGGAGCGTGTCCGCTGCACCATTTAAGGTGGAACGGATTATTCGAATGAGGAGTCAACTTCAGTTTGGTGCGCCGCCGTGCTGAGAGGTGAACTGCGGCCATGACGGCTCTCCTTTAGTTACAAATACGAGTGCGCCTTAAAAAAAACGCAGTCACCCTTTTCGGTTCAGACACGTGGTGTGTGTGTGTGTGTTTTCGTTCTCTCAGGCCGAAGCGACAGCCCAAGCCCTCGTCCGACGACGCCTACTGGGACTGTAGTGTGTGTACGTTCAGAAACGGCGCCGAGGCGTTCAAGTGCATGATGTGTGATGTCCGCAAGGGCACGTCCACACGGTAAGTGCTATTCTTACGAGGATTTCTTTAAGTCCATTTAACCTCGTTTTGAGTCTTAACTGCAGCATTTCAGACTTCTGTGAAGCTTGGTGTAGTGTTAATGTATGTTTGAAACAACACTGATGAATGGCTCTCACTGGTCGCTGTATCTGCGTTTAAGACTCTATTCTGGCAGTTTCAGTTGAAGCACATGAAAACGGCTATTATTTATGTATTTTCAACGCTTTCTTTTCGAGCTAATTCTGTAATATATGCTGGTGGGGAACGATTGAGTGTGAAATTGATTTAACGTCTTGTAAACAAGAGTAAGGGGCAATGGTCCTGTACCACATCGTGTACATAATGTTGCAGTTACTGTACAGTTGGTCATGTTATCTTTAGCTCCATTAAGCGGTTCAGTTAGACTGTTTACCTGACCATAACATTTAAAGACTTACATATTATGTTGTCCTGTTTAAATCAATTTTATTTGATACTTTATGAGAGAGCCATGTACTTTTGGAGCAGTGCCTGTTTCTGACCTGCTGCTGTCAGTAGTATTTTTCTTGACATAAGATGAATCATTTTTGTATCCAATTCACAATTTTAAAGAGTGAAAAGGACTGTAGTTTTAATCCTGTCCTCATTTATTCCGCATTGTCTAAGGTTTGAGTGGGAAATGTATCCTAATACAGAGCTCATGAATTGGGCAGCTGCAACACTACAATGACTATTCAAACCTCAAGCCAGAAAAATTGATGTACCTCACCCTTAGGGGGAAAAAAAGGCGTTGAGCCTATTTTTAAAGAAAATAATTCAATTTAAAACAGAACTGCAATGTGGGTCGAAAATATTTTAGTCATTCTCAGCAGATCTTTCAGCCCCAATTCATAGCTCAGAGATGTGAAGTAGAAAATGACAATCTTACACATAGGTTACACAAATACATTTGAGATGTTGTTTCTGCGTTTAAGTGCTTGACTCTTTGGTTTGTTACTGGCGATTGCACAGTAGTAGGTTCATTAATTACATTTTCTTTTGCTCCATCTGTGTTGTCATTTGAGCAGGGCAGTATGGCAGAGAGAGAGAGAGTGTGGCTGTTATTCTGGTAAACTCCAGTAGCAGCTGGGTCCCAGACATCCATAGCTCATTAGTATTCAACAGCTTAATCAGGCGCGGTGTCATCAGAGGCAGAAGCACCTCATCAGGACATTTAACCACTGACTCGCACACAAACGTGGACATTCTTCCTCTCACCCTCCGCCTCTTTTATGGTGCCACTGAGATGGCCGTTGTTGATGAGCTTTAATGATGATGTGCGCTTTTTTCTGTGTCAGAGACAGCCTGTTAATTTACAAGTTGCTGCACCAAAAGAGAAATTCCTCACACACAGACCCCCAGAAGTGAAACATATTTAATTTGTGTGTAATCTTAACTTAATTATCATGAGATATTTATTAAATCCTTCTTTAAGATTGTGTCATTAGATAATCCCTCATTGTGTCTTCAATTATTTGTTGGTGTTAATAGTTTTTTTTTTTTACATTCTTATTTATTTATTTATTTTTCCTGTAAACATGTTGCTGCAGTTCCGTCCTGGAGTTAGCATATGAGGATGAATGTGTTTTGAGGCAGAGGTTTAACCGAGCCTGGCTGGCAGGTGTTGTAAAATAAAGCTGTAATTGAAAGGACATGTCAGTCAAGGCGTGGGGCCTAAGAGGCGGAAGGACAGTGTGAGGGGGCTGCTCAGTTGGATGCAGTGATGATTTAGTCCATTTATGCACAGCTCACAGTCATCAGGTCAGCATGAAATGTTCGGTAGCTTACTCTCTTTGAGGTGTGTTCACAGAGTGCCTTTTCAGCATTGGCTTTATTTGCCCTCATTTTAAGGGTGGCATGTTTATCTGGTGTTGACAGACTGACGGGTCACTGATGAGGTGCTGGTGAGTGTTTGAGGCCAGACTGCCGCTGCAACAGTGAGTGCTCCTGCTAATCTAAGTGCACTGGCACTTTCTGCCCCCCAGCAAAAACACACGGCTGCTGAGCACATGATGCCAAGCTGCTGCCACTAGTTTGGGGAAAAAAATAAAAATTCCTATGTATTTTAAACCTAGCTTATATCTCTTCTCATATTCTCTGTTTGCTTTTAAATTGAACAGGCAGTGGAATGTGCAGAGGTTGTAGTTTCCTAATGACAAATTAAAATTATGGCTACCTGGACATGTGAATGTTTGTTTTCTCTTCATATTTAGTCAGACAACTGAAATGTGGACAGATGTATAATCACTTATGGTGACATCTTTCACATCTGAAGAGTTATGATCTGGAGCCAGGCTCAGTTGGTAATGTTTTTTAGTTTGTTTAATCAGGCATGAATTTGATGGCATTGACTAATATATTAAGGAGAAATATGATATATATTTAAGCCTTTTTAACACTGTAGGAGTTAAGTGCCCTTTTCTGTCAAGCCAAAACTAACAGTGTGCAAAAGGTCTCTTCAAACAGCTCTATTTGTGGGATCAGAAGACAGCACATTAGCTGCCTTATCCACTGAAGAAATCTTTCCTGAAAAAATGAGATAATACCGCAGGCATGATACAGCTAGCCAAGGCATGACTAGTTCTGTGGTTGAATTTATGACAAATTCTGACCTAATTTTGACTAAGAGAGAAGTCGGAAAAAGGAGGAGAGTATGGGGAGGGGGGGGGGGGGTAGATGAACATGAAAAAGAGAACAGATGAGGGAAGACTGCAAGAGAACAGAGAAGGAGGGAGAGGGCAGGAGAAAAGAAAAGGCTAGCAGAGGGGAATGGAAAGGAGGTTAGGGGAGGGAAAGTGTGGAGCGGCAGGAGGTGCAGGGCCATCTGTCAGACAGGGGGTTTGGCACTGGAGCTGAGGAGAAAGCAGCATGCTGATGGCATGCTCACACAGTGTAGCACATTAATCATACTCCTAGTCTCCTGACTACACATTGCCTCACAGCACAGTCATCACAACGTAACACCTGATGTGATCACCACTTAGCAGGGAACATAAAGCATTTACTATGATGATACTAACAGTACCATAAATTAAACATTTACAGAATGTTTGGTGAATCATTCTTGCAAATATTGGCTTTTTAGTAGCTGCTATATGCAAATAAGCTTACTGACCCAACTTGTTATTTAGATGCAAAACACCTCCTGGAACTGGCTTATAACACACTCACATAGGAATGGCACCATAAGGAGCAATGTTTCTAACCTACTCATCCACATTTAGTAGACTTGGGCTGATAAATGATATTACAGAATATCATGATCATTTTGGAGACAGTGACAATTATAAACAAATTATTGTGTTCCATTGCCACGTGACTTAATGTTTTATAGTTTTATTTATTTATTATTTTTTTATCATGCATTTTTACCATTGGCTTTGCACACGCATCCTAATCTATATATTAAAAATGACCTGTATAACAGAAAAGATGTCATTTAGCGTCATTCATCAGCCCATCACAATGGCACATTGGTATACCACATCTTTATTAAATAATATGCATCAACCTTTTCTCACAAGAAAAAAAAAGTATAAAATTTGGTCCAAACTCACTGGTGATTACTAAGACGCTGGATTGAGAATCGGTCCAACAAAATAAACGGCTGTTTCTGTGAGGAAATGAAAGAGGCTGTTGCTGAAATGAAACATTGACAACCCAGCCATCCACCACGCCGGGTAGTTCATAATGACCTGAATTTATTTGATTTCATCATTAAAGAGGAAGTCTATGATAGTGGGGAAAGGTGCTTCTCTCTGTTTTTTTTACATTCAGAAGGGTGGAAAAGTGTGTTTGGGGGAGAAAATGACTGTTTGTATGTGGCTTAAGTTTAACTGGTCTGTAAGTTTTTATTCCATGTTTGATTTACCACAGACATTCATTTGTAACTTCTGTTGTTTTGTAGCACTTTGCAGGAATGCAGTTAGCCGTCTCTCGACATTCTCAGGCGTTCTCTCAGTTGTCCAAGGAAGTCCAGATGCTTTGCTCAGCTGTAAGCACACAGAGTGAAAGGGAGGGAAAGTATCAGACCAAGTTTTTTGTAGCCATTACCTGACACCAAGGCTTCGTAAATGCTTCAGAATGGTTTCTAGTGACCAATGTTAGCAAATGGTGAGGAAACCACTATTTGATTTTTATAATGTGTTTTTAAATATGGTCATGAACATTACCTTTTAAATTAATTTTGCTTAAGAATAAATTTGTATTAAAGTAGATCTTCAGCCAAAAAGGTTTGGGCACCCCTGACCTAAAGGAGCGGCAAAGAGTTTATAAAAAAATAAAACTGTTCACCTCCGGCTGATGCCCCAAAACGTTAGCAGGGGTCGATCAAAATCGACTCATGAAACCTGAGCTTTCCATGAGGCAAAAAAGCTGTGGACTCTGCTTAGTATTTGCACTTCAACATTTAGCTACAAGTTTTGCTCTGATGTCATTGGTCAGCACATAATACCATTGCTTTGCATTTGACTAAATGTGTGAATGGAAAAGACTGCTCTTATACAGTAAGGGGTAAATGTTAATTCAAGCAGATTGAGTTTGCACCAGTTATGCTGCTCTTTTAACATACTGCACCCAACACACCCCCATGAGCTTGCCCAACCAGGCAAGTGATTTTTCATGCTGAACTATACATTTAGTCATATTTATTTATTTTACTTATTTAATGACACAAACAGTTGGGTAACTGATTTAAGTAAAATAATTTATCATAATAACAGTACATTGCATCTTATTGTCCATCCTTACTTCCAGACATATATATGTATGTATGTATGTATATGTATGAGAGAGAGAGAGATATGAATGGAGTGATTAATTCTTTAATGTAAATCAGTCCAGTGGTGGTGATGTAATGTTTGTCTTCTTAATTACATGCTTTATAGTGCAAGATCTTGTTGCAGCTAGTTTTTCAGAATGAGGTAAACATGTTAGCTGGTGTAAGTGGATGCCAGAGCTGCTGTGATGTGGTGTCCTTTGTGGCTTTGTGGGTGAGAGAAGAGCTTGACATCAAAGTACAAATCTAATCACAGCAGCGTTTTCCATGCATTAGTTGTGAAAGGCCACTGTTGCTGTGTCTGGTGAAGTGGTTAAAAACAAGACCAGGTTTTGGAAAGCAGGTCTTAGGCCAAAGCAAAACAGCATACTCTTCCTGGAACTTAAGCACTGTGTGTGGTCCACATTCTTTCAGACTGACTTTAATCCCACAGATGATGGAGCACATCAAAACTCCATGGATTTAATACTTGTATAACAAATGCTGTGGAAATAGGCAATGGACACACCGTGATCCTGAACTGGATAAGCGGTTATAGAAAATGAATGAATGAATGCCTCACTTGTTAATTTATGTTGTTTTAGTAGCAATAGTGCTTTGTTTTTATGCAGTGGATTGTACAGCCACAAAGCCAGACATTTCACAACCACTAATATAAGGTTTGCATTCTGATGTAAGAGGTATAAATGGCAAGCATGGATTAGCATGTAACTTTCTCACAATTCTCTGTACTATATTGGATTTCTCAGATGGTTTTACATAAGCTTGTCTGAACTTGTTTTTTTTTTCCAGGAGTGCTTTTTTTTCAGGTGGTCAGCTTCTTTGGCTTTTCTTGAATTTCTGGTTTTCTCACTCAGATTTTTCATCTTATTTTCTCACACTTTTTTTCCCCCTCTCTTTTCCTGCAGGAAGCCTCGTCCTGTCTCCCAGCTGGTAGCACAGCAAGTAACGCAACAGTTTGCTTCGCCCACACATCCAAAGAAAGAGAAGAAGGAGAGGACTGATAAGGACAAAAATGAGAAGGAACCCACACTGAAAAGGAATAGCCACAAGAAAATGAGGTGCATTTTTTTCAGTGTTTGCTTGTAAATGGAATGTCTTTGGATAAAGTTCCCATGGTACAGTCGCAAGGTAGCACAGCACTATACAATTTGTGTTTTTGTATAGCGCTTTTTACAACCGATGTTGTCACAAAGCAGCTTCACAGAATTCCAATAGAGACAAAGTTTAGACATGAAATGTAAAAAATATAAAGAATGTAAAACCCCCAGGTGAGCAAGCCAGGTATGACCGTGGCAAAGGAAAAACTCCCTCAGAGCTGAGGAAGAAACCTTAGGAGGAACCATGGCTCACAAGAGGGGGACCTATCCTCCTCTGGTCAATCTATTGGTAATAATAGTTGTGAGTCCATGAAAACTTCAGTGTAGGGTGGGTAGCTCCAAGGCAATTGGTAGTGGCTGGAGTGTGGGCAGCTGGTCTGAAGCGTGGAGCATTAGCTCGACAGTCATCCATCAGTGTCCAGACAGACCGTGGGCAGGCGTTTACTCGGAAAAAGGTAAAGGGATGGAACTAGTTTTTATCTGTTTGGGTAAATGTAAAGCAGAAAATGTGAACATTTTCAGAGTGTGGCTAATGACTCCGGCAGATTGGACTATGACAGCTTTAACTAAAAGGAGAGAACCAGAAGGGGACACAGACATGGGAGCATCCTGAAACACTAGCTTCCCTCCACTCCACCGTTGACAAACCTGAGTGATCACGTGAAGTGGTGGAACGACAGCACCTGTTTACAGTTTACGTCTCAGTTTACTATAACTCCCTGTGTCCATAGACCCCCTGGATCTGCCGCATTTATCTATGGGGGAGCATTAACTACCAAAAGCTAAATAAATAAAGTTTTCAGCTTAGATTTGAAGATTGTGATTGAGTCCCAAACATTTTCTGGAAGATCATTCCAGAGTTGGGGGGCTTTATAAGAAAAAGCTCTTCCCCCAGCTGAGGCCTTCTGAATTCTGGGAACTATTAAAAGTCCAGTACTCTGTGATCTGAGTAAACGTGGAGGCTCATAATAGTAAAAAATATTGTGAAGGTATTCAGCAGCGAGCCCATGTAATAACAGAATTTTGTAATCGATACTGAATTTAACAGGCAGCCAATGAAGTGATGATAAAGCTGGGCTGATATGTTCAACTTTTCTAGTTTTAGTGAGGACCCTGGCTGCAGCATTTTGAACTAGTTGAAGTTTACTTAAATTTCTGCTGATGCATCCTGACAGTAGTGCGTTACAGTAGTCAAGCCTTGAAGTAATAAAGGCATGTACTAATGTTTCTGCGTCCTGTAGGGATAAGGCATTTCTAGTCTTGGCGATGTTGCGAAGATGTAAAAAAAAAAAGGCTGTCCTGTTAGGCTAGTGATACTGCCTATGTGCTGATTGAATGATAAATCCGGGTCAGTTTTTTGCCGCTGAACCAGGTTTAACTGGAAAGTCAGCAAGATTTAAAATTAAATCTGATCATTTATTTCTTGCCATTTTTGGACCAAAAAGCAGTACCTCTGTTTTGTTACTGTTTAGAAGGAGGAAGTTGCATAACATCCAGCCTTCCACATCTTTTACACAATCCTCTATTTTCTTTAATCTGTCATTGGGCCTGGCTGATGTATACAATTGCCTGTCATCTGTGTAACAGTGAAAGTTATAATGCAATGGTTTCTTATAACTGTGCCTTGCGGTTACATGTATAATGTAAATAATAACTGTCCTAAAATAGAGCCTTGTGAAATTCCATATCTTACTTTAGAATAATTGGAAGATAAATTGTTCATCTCTACGAAGTGGTTACGTTCCATACGTTATGTACGTAAGATTTAAACCATGATAGGGCTGTCCCTGTGATTCCAACCATGTTTTCTAGTATAATATTGTGGTCTATCGTATTGAAAGCTGCGCTGAGGTCAAGAAGCACCAGCAGGGATACGTGGCCTTGATCAGAGGCAAGAAGAAGATTGTTACATTGACTAGAGCTGTCTCAGTGATATGATGTGGCCTAAATCCAGATTGGAATTTTTCATATATATATATATATATGATTCTTATGTAGATATGAACTAAGTTGTTGGGACACAGCTTTTTTTTTCTAAGATCTTGGATAGAAATGGCAGATTAGAAATAGGCCTGTAATTAGAATCAATATTTGGTTTCTTGATCATAGGTTTAATAACTGCTAGTTTAAAAGCTTTGGGTACATGGCCCAGGCTAAGGGATGAGTTTACTGTAGTTAAAAGAGGATTGATAATAGCTGGTAGTAATTTTGTGGGAATTTTATCAAGTGTGCAAGTTTTACAGTTTGCGGAGGTGATAATCTTCTCTAGTTCTAACTGTGGGAGTGGGGAAAAAAGTCTTCAAGTCTTTCTTTTACAATTTTAAGATTTATATCAGCCACATCAGATGACAGCCAGGTCAGATTTAATACTGTGGGATTGAGTTTGTTGCCTAATATTTTCTAATTTATTATTTTTAAAAGAAAGTCCATAAAAACTCTTGAGATTTGCTGGAATTTGTGGTTCAGTACCTGCCTGTTTTTTGTAGTTCTGGAAAACACACTAAACAGTACTCTAGGATTATTTTTATTGTTGTAGATCAGTTAAGCCAGATACGCTGCGCGAGCTTTAGTGAGAGCATTTCTATACTCTATAAAACTGTCCTTCCAGGCAAGTGGAACACTTCCAGCTTGGTTGATCGTCATTTCCGTGTTGCTTGTTTTAAGGTACAGGTTTCGTCATTGTACCATGAGGAGAGCTTTTTCTGTCTCCTACTTTTTTTTTTATTAAGGGCTTAACAGTTATCTGGTGATTTAAACTAAACATTTACAAAAATGCAAATATTCTAGAGTGTCATGCATATTCATTTTTACACCCAGTTTTACTAGGGTGTTTCATGACTTAAAAAATACATTTTTTTGAAGGTTAGCCACAGCAAAACACAAGCTACACAGATATGTTAAAGCAACTGTATATCATTTTTGTCAGTATGTTGTTGTTCACAGCTGATGCTAATTGGCTAGTTAACTATTTGGCTGCTCAAACTGAACTTTTAATCACGCCACTGTGTTCAGTGTTGTGTATTTTTATGTGAAGCTCTGTGTAGTGGCCTCTGAGTAACGTCAGGTGTCTTTATTTTTATTTATTTGGTTTTTTTATACATTGCCAATAGCTAAATTAGCTTGCAGCCTAAATCACAGATCACTACTCTGTCAGACAGACACACCAGTTATCCACTTTATTTACTATGAATCTGTGAGATGCCATATATTCCTGCTCTTGGTTGTGACAGTGCACGTCCTGATTAAAAACTGAAGCACGTTTTTGTTTTCCCCATAAAGTCAAACTCCCTGTATAATGAATTTAAAGGCATAATTCACGATTGTAATCAAAATCACACTTTTTATCAAATTCAGATGTTTCTTCAGCATTTGCAAGCTCTCCAGTCTGTTTTTGTGCAAAGACAAAGTTTTTGGAAATCAGTCTTATGTGTTTATGAAGCCCCAGTGCCGGTAAATGTGTGAAAATACTGGCTTGGTCCAGTATGCTTGCTATTGTCTCTTTTTTTCTTTCTTTTCTCTCTCTCTCTCTCTCTCTGCTCACATCTGGAGTATTTTTAGACAACAGAAAAAACCCCAAACATTGGAAAGCATGTAATGAAATATTGCTCCATATGTGGTTAATATTGAATTATTTTTGCTGTTTCGGATTACTTAAGGTGGAAATGTCTCCAAATTTGGGAGATGGCTAACTGCATTACTTAGTGTTACAAAACTAAGTGGCTTGATTTTCAAATGAATTTCTGTGGTAGTCCAAGCAGTGAATAAAGATGTACAGATAAGTTCATCTTTAGCCATGTACAACAACAGTAGTGTCTCCCCCCCCCCCCATTCAAACCTGCTGTTCCACCTTAAAAGATGATTTGTGTCGGAATGTAAACAACCAGAGAGAACTTAGGGAAGTAAATTATTACGTTTTTTTTTTTAAATCAATGAATGTATAATGTAATAAATTGCTATAACTTTTTAGTGCCCAGTCCCAGTAGAAGTCTATGTACATTATTTTATTATCTCTTTTTGCTTCTGTGCGAACAGTTTAATAAATGTTTCATGTTAAGTTAATATGTTGTAAAATGCCAGTAGTACCTCATATTAAAAAAAAAAAAAAAAAAAAAAGTTCTTGGCCCACATGTGTCTAGAAAACAATGAATTGCCAATAATTGGATTTTTATTTCCAGTGCACCCACAAAATGTTTAATGTAGCCTTTTTGTGCCCTTGCCCCACAGGCCCAGATTAAAAAACGTGGACAGGAGCAGTGCTCAGCATCTGGAGGTGACAGTAGGTGACTTGACAGTTATCATCACAGACTTTAAAGAGAAAACCAAGCCCTGTTCCAGCTCCTCTTCTAGCGCCACCTCTGCAGACCATCACAACCAGAGCGGTTCCAGCTCCGACAACACAGAGAGGGGGTTTTCTCGCTCCTCCTCGCCCCGGGGGGAGGCTTCTTCTGTTAATGGAGAGGCCCATTAAGAGTAGAACCTGTAGCAGACCCCAAACTCCCCCGCACCTGTGTTCTCTTTGCACCTGAACATGCACAGAAATGTGTGTCTGTATGCCAAGACTTACCACAAGATGCAGACTGACCCAGGCACCCACAACCAACTATTTACGTCTAGACACCTAAAGGATCTAGGCTCAGGAATTCCCAGGACTGATTTCTCCTGCTTTGTTACAAAATAGCCTGTTTGTTACAAGTGCTGTGTCACCTGACGTAAACTACTTTTTACAAGACTTGATGATGATTAAATATGACGATAAATTCTAACAAAATTTACAGATGGTACAGTGCAAATATGATAATATGCATCAGAACAGTGTTATTTGTCAGTTGTGTTTATACACATGTCCATCTAATTTTGTTTTGAGTAATGTAGCATGGCTGGGTTTTTTTTTTTTTTTTTTTTATTAATTAAAATTAATTACACAAGTGCAACACAGGAATGCAAAAGTAATGCCTTTCTGTGATATTACAGTCCTCTGTCAATAATTAACTGGTAGCAACAGTTTTTGTTTTTGTTTGTTTGTTTGTTTTTTCTCTCTCTCTTACTCACTTGTTCATTGCACCTGCTGGCACTTGGTGTAGTTTCAAGAGAAAAAATAGTTTTTGTTGTTTATTTTTAATGTCAGATTTTGAAAGAACTGCATCAGCATTTCTTCCACCCACATATACTGTAACATGTTGAAACATTTTGGTTCTTTTCACCAATATGGTTAAACAAAATGAAAACATTAGTAAAAATGGGAAATGTATTTGTAAGATGTTGCCTTTGCTTTATTCCCTCCTTTATAATGAACAGTGGTATATAAATATATGGCAGTATAGGATTTATCTCTTAATAAAATTTAATATTTAGACATCTACTGTATGTATCTGTTTATAGACGCTGGAGGAGGTCTCTATTTTAATAACGCATAGTGCTGTTTGATATATATATTTTTCACTTTGTGTGGTCTATATTTTGTTTTTTCTATTTAAATGCTCATCTTTAGAATTGGTGTTATTTGTTTACAAATGTTTTTGCCAAAATTCATAATTAAGTCTTTGAGATGTAAACACTCAGGGGTTTGGTGTAAAATACTCGGTTCTGGGGAAAAGTCAGAAATATTCACAAAGGAGGTAAGGAACCAGATATCTGAGGAGTTTGTGCTTGTAAATGCTACTTAATTTTTTATTTATTTTTTTGATAGATAGATGAAAATGCAAGTTACTGTCACTATTGTAAAATGTCTTGTTATTCCACATTACAAACAGAAACATAACATAAAAGTGCAGGTTCAGCGATCACTTTTGTCATTGTAAGAGAATTATTATTGTTGTTATTATTATATATATTTTTTGATTAAGTAGACATTGTGGCTTCAGGGTCCTATCACCCAGTTTCATATTAGATTCAGAATAAATTTGCTTACATCTTCACACTTAAGCTTTGTATGATATAATATGTGTTGGTACAAGGTGAAGTTGTCTGGTTACATTAGTAGCTTAGCTTTGTGAAACACTTTACCACTAAATCTTCACAGAAGATCACAGAATGCTGTAGACTGGCCTTTATTCTTCTGTTTTTGCTGCAAGATCAGTATCCACAAACCGACATGAAGAATTGATAGTACTAACATTTACTTAGCTTCATGGGTTAATGGGTTAGTGACATGTTGGTGTATGACGTGATGTGATATATATATATATATAAATGAATGAAAAAAATCTAGGTTTACATTTTTTTGCTATTCATATTTAGTGACCGTTCCTTTTAGGGTTTAATTTGTAATGTTTTGCTGATGTGTTACTTTGTGACTTCTCCCCACAGTCATTGGAGCTTTAGCACTGTATTTTGGCCCAAACTGCATAAGGTCATAATTTTCTATGCTATCATATTAATAACTTTAACTGTATCTAGTTAGTGCTGAACATTTGGAGCTCCTACTGTTCTACGGCATTTGTTACTTTGGACTGTACTTTTATACGAGTCAAGAAAAATACCAAGATTTTGAGTGCTCTGTCCACCTTTGGTGAGATATTTGCAGTCCGGTCCTTGCAGGGTCTTTTCTCGGTGATCCGGAGCGGGTGGTGGTAGTGTGGGTGGGGGGATGGTGGCTGTTGTAAACTCAGACGAGGAGTTGAAGGTTTGAATGTTGTTATCCACTTTGGAATGTATTTTGTAGCCAAAAGTGGACATGTCGTGTCTCCCGAGCTGATTTAGAGGCCTGTAGGTGAGAAATAATGCAGAGATATGTGCGGGTCCTGGCCTTGTGCTCATTTTTCGCTTTTCTCTCAGTCCTCTACGTGCTGAATGAGCTTCATGCTAATACCGCTACCGCTCCTCAACGACCCTCACAGAGTTCTGCAAATGAAAGAGACCATAAACCGACACACAACGACGGAGAAACGCACACACATCTGAGGTAATATGTTTAACTTTCTGAATAGCTACAAATTTACGGTTAAATCAGTGTTGAAGTCGATGTGTTTGTTGTGCTGAACTGGCTCATTTCGAAAACGGCCACCGTTTGAAATTCAGGTCGTTTCACTCACGACCTGCTGGGGTCTTTCTCATATTATGAGAATACAGTGCTTTGATTTAGTGATACGTCTGCATATTACGCCAAGTCCTGTGACATTTCAGGACGTTATGAGATACGTTAATGCTGGACTGTTACTTTAAACTCCCACCAATGATATCTCCTTTTTTTTACATGTAGCTACATATCCACAGTGTTGATATTCTGGAAGCCACCATTCATCAGGAGCTCAGAATGGGCAGATCCACTGCAGTTATGAAGAAAGCCCTTTTTAAGGACGTCTCCAGCACTTCAGGCACATTTTACGTCAGCTTAATTGTCTCAAGCTTGAGCCATTTGTCAGTGTGTGTTGCATAAAGAAGACCATTGGCTGCTGGTGCCCCCAATAATATCATGCTGGCACAAATACTGCGAACAGTCACCTTCCCTTTTCTGTGATTTAGGTGATGGTGAGGAAAATCGTGACTGGCCCTTTACTCCCTTCACACAGTTCTCTTCCAGCGGTTTCCTCTACACTGGAGAGGGGGGTGTTTTAAAGACACTGACCAACCAAAACCAAAACCAATGCATCTCTTTTTTCCAGGCCATAATCCTACTTTCTTATATCTTGTACTTGGCCAAAATATATGCTGAATCTGTGTGCAGTCAAACATGCACAGCAATGTTCTACCTACTCTTATAAGTCATTTTTCTGAAGAGTAGTGGCTGAAACATGGAAATATGATTGGATAATAATAAAGTAGACCTGCAAGTTAGTGACTGATGAGTGAATATTAACATGCAGTCAGTGCATTTTAACCATGCTCTGGTCTTGTACCCTGCTCTGTTTTACATGATCACTGTTGTAGTTTTTAATGGACTCTAAATCGTGTGTTATTTGTAGGCCAGTTCTTTTTAGAAATGCTACACGGAAACCAGATTCTGCTGGGAGACAGAGAGAAGAGAAAATGCATCTGGCAGTGGTGGCTTGTGGGACGAGGCAGGAGGAAGCGGTCAACCTGCTTAAGTCTGCAGTCATGTTGAGCAAGAGAGCAATGGAGTTTCATATATTTGCTGAGGATCAGCTGCACAAACAAATAAAGACAGTTGTGAGTACTGTTTTAACCCTGAGGCTGTTTAATCATATCAAGTGTACCAGCCTCTAACTGTAAGAGTTTTGTAAAGTTTAGCATACTGTTATGTAGGGTGCCTCATTCAAATTAACTGTTGTTTAATCAGTGTTATTATTCTCTAATATTCTCTAAAAGTATTTTTTTTCCCACAATCACTATATGATTTTCAGTGATGACCTGTTTTCGGAGCAAAATAAAGCAGGTCTGGCTCAGAAGTAATTATTCCTCTAACTCCCCTGTTCCTCATATGCAGCTGGACTCTTGGCCCACCTCCATTAGGCAGAAGTTCAGCTACACTCTGTATCCGGTCTCCTTCCCTAGCCAGCACCAGAGCGAGTGGAGCAAGCTTTTTAAGCCCTGTGCATCACAGAGACTTTTCCTGCCTGTAAGTTCACTTTCTAGTTCTTGTGAAAGATCTGTGCCTTGATTTCAACATTGTTTGGCCTGTTCATACAGGTCAGCTGGTTTCACTCCAAAGTGTGCATCAGGTACTGCAGCACTGATGACTTTTATATACCCACAGTACTGTACAAAAGTTAAAGGCCTCCGTTTATTTAAGATTCTTGGCAAGAAGGGAGTTCAGTAAAACTTGATTGTTAAAGAAACACTAGATAGTAAGTTTTACCTTACACTTACAGCTTCAAAGTCATTGTGAATCTTCAATGATCTGTCCTAGCTGCTCTGGGCTCAGCATTGCAGAAATTGTATTATGTAATTTTGGAGGAAACCAGCCCTCTCCACTCGCTCTTGATTTCAGGACTGTGTTGTGAATTACCCTCTGCAACTGTAGGGGGAGCTCAGGTACAAAAATAGAACTTTATTAATAATTTTTAACGTCTAATTAATTATTTCTTTGATTTTAACCATCCATCTTGTTTGGAAAGACATTTCAATACATTTCTGAATTTTTCCAGTTTGTTCATCCTTGCTGTGCTGAGTCCCAGTCTCTCTCTCTCCTTTGTTGTAATAATTCACCAATTCATGCTGAGCTGAAATCCCAGCTTTTCTTTAACTGTCCTTAGAAAGGTCTCCAGGTCTTCCAGAGTTCCTGAAATGAGTCTTGTGTCATCTGTTTATCAGAGGCTGTTGATGTTTCTTCCATCAGTTTTGATTCCTCAATCATCTTCCTCCAATGCCTCTCTCATTATATGTTCAGCATACAGGTTGAATAGGTATGGTGACAGAATGCAGCCATGCTTCACTCTGTTGCTGACGAGGTCTGTTTGTTCATTTTCAGTCATGAAGAGAAGATATTCAGTCAAAATAACATCTAAGTTAGTCCAGTTTCATAATAAAAAGGAACATCCATGTGATGCCTCAGTCATCGGGGGCTGGAAGTCCAAGAAAACACCACTGGGCTTGCTCTCTCTAAATCCTTTGAATGGATAGGATGGCTGTCCCTTTCCCCTCACATTTAACATGATGCTGGCCAAATCAGGCTTTTGCTTTTTTTTTTTTTTTTTGCTGTTGCAACAGTTTTGGGCCGTTAGCATGCTCAAATGCATTCATGTGTCCTTTGCTTTGTGTTGGCAGTACTTTGAAAAGAAACATAAGAACATTTTGAATAGAAATTAAATAAAGTGGTCTTTGACTTATGTGCAGCATTTACCAAGCTCACATTAATGGTGGATTTAGTTTGTAAATGGGTCGATGAGATGTAGGTAGGTGTACATAAATAATTGACAAATCATTTCATGTATTGCACCATGGATTTAATGGCTCTCCGCTCTTGTCTTAATGCAGATGATCCTAAAAAAGGTGGACTCTCTGTTGTATGTGGACACAGATGTTATCTTCCTGAGGCCTGTGGAGTTGCTGTGGGATCTGTTTATGCAGTTTAATTCTAGCCAGCTGGCAGCGATGGCACCAGAGCATGAGGAGCCACGCATTGCCTGGTACAACCGTTTTGCCCGCCACCCATATTATGGAACGACAGGCATCAACTCGGGCGTCATGCTGATGAACCTGACCCGAATGAGACAGGCCCACTTTAAGGTAAAAAAAAATGTATGTAATAACCACTGACGTCCAGAAGATGGTGACAGAGTTAGAAGAAAGCAGTGTTGCTAGCCCGAAGTTCTACCAAAGACTGCAGATGCTTAAATGCTTTTACTATAGTAAAAGCATTTAAGATCACATATTAAAATAATAATATTAATAAAAATAATAATAATATGTTGCTATGAGTGAAATATGACAAAGAAAGTCCAGTACATTTGTACAAATAGAAGAGCTGCATATGGAGAAAAAAAATATACCTAAAATCTTGTTTCAAAGCTGAAACTACCTCCATATTGTATGGAGTGTATAGTATCTTTACAAAAAGAAAAACACTTATTTGGAACTTAATTATGACTGCTTATCCAATTCAGGCTTGCGGTGGGTCCAGAGCCTACCTGGAATCACTGGGTACTATGCCCGAATACACCCTGGAGGGGGTGCCAGTCCTTCACAGGGCAACTCACACATTCACTCACACCTGTGGACACTTTTGAGTCGCCAATCCACCTACAAACGTGTTTTTGGACTGTGGGAGGAAACCGGAGCACCCGGAGGAAACCCACACGGACACGGGGAGAACACACCAAACTCCAGGTCCCTGGAGCTGTCTGACTGTGACACTACCTGCTGCACCACCGTGCTGTCATCACCAATATTGGGTTTTCCGAATACTGGCACTGTAGTGAGCTTCAACTCATGCTTGCTCATAAAGGACTAGGCCTTTCCTGGATGTCCATCTAATGATGCGTTACTTCTAGATATTCTCACAGTAACTCACAATTTTTTTTAGTCTACAATTTTTTTTGCAGGTTACAGGTATCAAGCTGAAGTGCATTTAGAAATCTTTGCTTGTTTATTTTGTTTAATCTTCTTTTTTTGCCATTGGATTGCATCTTTTTTGTATTTATGCTTCTAGTGTTCTGTTTACTAATTAAATGTTCTCTGTAATTCCTGTGTGTGAACAGAATGACATGACAGCTATTGGACTTAACTGGGAGGAACTACTGGTCCCACTGCTGCACAAATATAAGCTAAACATCACCTGGGGAGACCAAGATCTCATTAACATAATTTTCCATCATAATCCAGGTAGGCCTCAATATGCTTAAAGTTGACTTTCACTGATTCTTCAACATTTTTGCAGAGGGATTATTAAATTGGGTACATTCAATATTTATTAACCTACAGGGTATAGTACATAGATTCGGGATAAAACGAGACCAATGGAGTACAACGTTTTGACAGCAGAGCTTCATTTAAATTATACTTTTTTTTAATAATGATTAATAAAAAGTTCAGTTTAAATTTTTAGTAAGTTATAGCTATTGTGAAGCGTGTGTCTTTGTATCATAACAGAGAAGCTGCTGGTGTTCCCCTGCTGCTGGAACTTCCGCCCTGATCACTGCATCTATGGCAGTAACTGTGGGCCAGCTGAGCTGGAAGGGGTGTTTGTACTTCATGGCAACAGGGGAGTATTCCACAACGAGAAACAACCTGCATTCAAAGCTGTGTATGAAGCTGTGAGACAGGTGAGAGATGCAGTGTCCTGTCTGAAGTTCTGCACATTTTAATATGATTACAGGCTCAGGTAAAAAGATAAGCACTCACGTTTAGAACATGGTATATTTATAGAGCCCCATCAGGATCTATTTAACTGTCATATTTCATTGTTTATCATTTCTGTCCATCTCATATCATTACTGCTGTCCAAGATTTAGGACGGCGGAACTTTGGTCACACTTCCATAAAACATTGGTTAAATGCATTAACAGTCAATGCAGTTAAAAGTAAAAAAAAATATCATATAAATGTTGACTGCTTGCTCTCCATTACACATGAAAATCCAGTACACTTCTAACACATAGTTCAACTGAAAACCTCCAAAATCTACCGAATTTGCACAACCCTTCACAGGGTTAATTAATTAATTATTCACAAAACATCTTCGAAATTTTAAGTCTGGATAAACTTGCATTATAGTCCACTAAGCTCCTTGAAGCCTGTTTAAAATAATGGTAACTTTATCCAGACTGAACAATATTTGTGATGAATTAATTGGTACATTTGTTAAACTAGATCTTTTGATCTGCTTTTGATAAGCAGATAGGATATCTTTTCTTTTTGCCAGGTTTGGGTGATGATTTTGCAATCTTAGTTTAACTGGAAGTACTACATAAATATCTCTAAAAATTGTTAGATAAATATAGCAGTGATGTTTAGTGACCAAGTTTTGTGTTATATGTTTCCTGTAGTACTCCATTGGAGAGGATTTAGTTAATTCTTTCTGGTCTCCCCTGGAGGAGAAGCTAAATGAGACCACACACACATACTGTGGAAAGATCAGTCATCTCTTCACTAAGGGGCTGAGCCGAACGATGACGTCCACCCAGAGAACCACTCCACCAGACGCTTGAGGTGTTTTTGCAGAGACAAAGCTTAATGCACAGAGCATTTTCCCAGTGCACAACAATGTTACAGACTACACGTGCCTTTGAAATGATGATTGAGATTAGCAACTGCTGGGGATAGGGGGAGTATGATGCCACTACACACATGAGCAGCAATCCTGTGCCACCAATCTTCATCCCTCACTAAAGTCATGCTTTTGTAGACCTTTCTTTACTAGCAAGTGACATAAATAAAAGGGAAGCTAATGTATTTTGTTAAACAGTGGAGTTTGTTCCACATGGTATAAATGGCTACCTCAGTTAACACGAGGGTTTGTGTGCTCTGTACCAATCTGATTTTGCTGCCTTTTAGAAATGCAGTATATTTTGTGGAAGGATAAATATACAGATTGGTATTTCACCAATTTTTTTTCCTGCATAGAAACACCATCATCATACTTTGGAAATATTACTCTTTTTTATATACACACACACACAGATGCTTTGCATCATAAAAGGGTTCTTCAATTGATGTATAATGTGCTATAGATGGTTCTGTACTATAGCACCTTTATAGAAATATGGTTCCTCAGTCACAGTGTAAAATATGTAACAATAGAGGAAGGTGCTATATAGAGCCACCTATAGCAGATTTCACATCAGTCTGAAGAACCCTTTTTAGTCATGCAGAAGGTTCAGGGTTTTACAGAGGACCTTTTCTATCATTTGTAAGTGTGTAGAGTTTGCAGCTGCACTTTAAAATTTTAAAAAAGGTACCATTTTACCAGAGGTTTCTTGGATGGACTATCAAGAGTGCCTGGGGTATTGCAGTGTATTTTTAGTTCCAAAAATGTGTCACACTGTGAACATGAACACTGCTTTAGATAAAATGGTAACAAATGTGTGGCTCCATAATATCAGCACTACAGCACTACAAGCATTTATATATTAAAATCAGGGGGTCCGTTTGGCTTGATATTTGAATGTAATTGCATTAAGAACCCATGTTCAGTATGAACAGGATCAGCTGCTGAAATGCCTGGTTGCAAAAACATAAAGCAGATTTATATTTAATATTTTAAAAAATCTGTTCAATCTGCTCTACTATTATCTACTTTTATCAATAAATAAATATAAAGCTAAACCTCAGTATTTGGCAGGTACAGGCAATGCAGATTATTGATGTCAGCATGAAAGAGTATCTGTTCCTCCTAGTCTAGGAATCAGGAAGTAAAAATATACTACAAAAATCCTTCTTTTAGATAGGGGTGTAACAGAACATCGATATGCCCTGTTTATTGATAAATTATCAAAACACTGACACCTAATATTGGTATTTATATTGAAACATGCAGGCCCTCTATACAGACTCCCCCTCCAATCATGACTCCTCCACATGGTGGCGCCAGTCAAATGACTAAATGAGAAAATAAAAGTCAGGCAGGCACAGTGCTTTTTCAAGTACAAAGTCTGGGCCACTTTGGCGTTTGCAGCATAAACTGTACTGTTACACTAAAATACACAGACAGTGCAGTGAACATGTTCAGTCACCACAGAGTTGTTTTAATTTCTCTCAGTTTATGGCTATTTTACACTGAAATGTTGACCCACTTAGACATGGTCAAGTTGCAGTGTGTGTTTCAGAGGTATTAAGCTAAGTGATGCACTTTGTTGTACATTGTCTCATATTGGTTGTCAGATTCTGTGAAACTGACATTAATAAATGCATAATTACGGCCATTTGCCTGTTTAGAGTATTTTACCTTTTTCACTTACAGAGATATTGTGAAGTATCGTAACGGATTGTCTTGCAATTTATTGAGTATTGCAGTATTAAGAGATGCCCTGTGATTCCCACCCCTGTTTTAGAGTGATGTGTGGATGACAGGTTATGTGGCCTTGATCAAACAAAAAAATACTCAGGGATGTAAATTTGTATATTTTGTAACAAATGATTTAAATAAACAATATTGAAAATGTTGTCAGTGATGGGAAATTTAATGACCTGATGGTGAATGTCATATATATATATATATATATATTTTTTTTTTTTAATTGTCCTATGATTTATCCACTTTACAATATGCTATAATATTTCTCTCCATTATTAAAGCATTTTTGAAAATTTAGACATTCCTTAGCTAGATTTTTATTGGGCAGTGTTAAAAAATATGAATATATTTTTTTCCTGTTGAGGTTTCCATTACCCAAGGCTAGGAGTCAGAGAGAGCATTATGGGCCTTCCTCTTTCTGGGTAGAATAAGTGGCCCTTCCTCTTCCCTCAGCACAATGCTAGCCAGTGTGGGCCCCCCGTTAATGTCCTCTAAGTGTCTTGAGCTGTCCATTGACATGTTGGGTGCAGTTTGAAAAGATCCAGGAGCTGTCTCAAATGCCTCTTAGGAGAATAATTTGTGCTTGCATTCACCCTGTCAGCTTGGAAGCATTGTGTAATTCGAAACGTAATGGGTAGAATTGGAAATGAGTAAAATTGGGGAGAAGACCCGTTAAAAAAATTACGTGTGCATGTGTGCATATATGCACGCACACATGTAAATTTTCTCCCCAATTTTATATATATATATATATATGGGTTCGATTCCCGCTCCTGGTGACTGTCTGTGAGGAGTTGGTGTGTTCTCCCAGTGTCCGCGTGGGTTTCCTCTGGGTGCTCCGGTTTCCTCCCACAGTCCAAAAACACACGTTGGTAGGTGGATTGGTGACTAAAAATTGTCCGTAGGTGTGAGTGAATGTGTGTGTGTCTGTGTTGCCCTGTAAAGGACTGGCGCCCCCTCCAGGGTGTATTCCCGCCTTGCGCCCAATGATTCCAGGTAGGATATGGACCCACCAAGACCCTGAACTGGATAAGCGGTTACAGATAATGAACGAATGAATGAATTAATATATATATATAGTAGTCCGGAAAACAACCAGCAGGGGGCAGCATGGGTTCACGTCACAAGAAACTATTCTCAAGAAATTGACACCAGAAAAAAAACACTATTGTTCATGCAGTAAATCTACTCATCCAGTGGATGTCTGGTTCTCCTGTGTAAGAATTCATCAGGGACTAATTTGTGTGTAGATACCTGAGCTACTGAAGGCTCTGTAATAGTGAGCTGGCCATAAACATAATGAGCAGGGCTGTAACCAAGCCCTCTTGTAGAGAGCCTCAAACAATAATGAGTGAGGAAAAACATATAAGCCATACAGCCTGAACCAGACACACAGTCTAGAGAAGAGAAAAACGAAATTTGAGTTTACTGTTCCTTTCAAAGCTTAACACATTTTAATGTATATTAGACATCGTGTTCTGGAAGTAACAGGTCAGGTTTCTTGTCAAAGAGGTTAAAAGTTCAGGCCAAAGTCATCAATGGCCAAAATTCAAGACCATGATTGTCATGACCCTCTTTTCTCCCATCAGACAATAGGCATAGTTCTCCTAGCATGTTAAAAAGTTCATCTTCAATTTGAAAAGATGCTTTGGCACCAAAAGAATAAAATAGACTTTACATTCACAGGTAACTTAGGGGTGGTAAGTAAGAACTACAATGTGGTCCTGTATGTTCATTGGAGCTGATAAAATGGACAATGAGTGTAGAAACAATATAGAAGGTCATAATGTAATGTCTGATTTTGTGTGTGTGTATATATATATATGTAGAGGCAGTGCTAACAAACACTTCCCTGCTGCTCTCTTCTGTCTGACCTGAGACATAACTAAGCTGAAACATCCCATAGTTTGAGCTGCATGCACTTTAGAACAGAACACCACCCTTCAGCAGACGTAAAAAGGCAAAGTGATTGAGACATCTGAAGCCAGCTCAGAATGTGAAGAATTGTCAGAGTTTCCTGCTGAATTATTTAAAATTGCCTGCTCACTTTGACAGCTAGCCATCCTTGCCCTGGGAGATATTTCCATCCTTTGTAGTTGGAATACCGTAGAGGGGCAAAAATATTAGTGTCATTGTTACAGCTTCAACTACAGAACATGAAAAAGAATATTTCCCAAGGACAATGAGGAGAAACACGCACCTCTTTTTAGAGCTCGCCGGTCAGCTAGCGTTTACAGCTGCACCTATTATAAGGTGTGCAGTTGTTCCCTTCAACTAATTTGTCAGAGTGAAAAAAGTCATGTGAAAAACATCATAACCCCAAAGTCTCACTGTCTTAACAGTATTTAAAAACAAAACGTGTTTACATTGTTTGAACATGTCTAACGTTACTAACAACAGAAAAGGGCAGTTAGCAGCAGTTGGAAAAAAGGTGGGCCTAGCTTCACATGTTTCATAGGAAGCATGTCCTTACTCTAATAGCTTGCTGATATATTGTAAGAAGGGGAATTATAGCTAACCAGTGGAACTAGCATTGACTAAATTTCCAAAAATATTGTTTGTTTGTTTTATCCCCTACAGCTCCCTAAATCACCTGCTTTCTTAACTTACCTGTTAGCTTGATAGGTTAAACAGTGCTCTTAATACCTCCGGGGTTAGCTTTAGCATTAACATCTGACAGTTTCCATTGCTATATAAACAAGAACCCCTTATTGCTTTGTCAGGCAACAGCATTATTATCTAGGTAAAATTTAAAATGGTTTCCAGAATGCATTTGCCTGCTTTTAACTGGTCCACCATCCTATGTTTTCAGTTCTTAAACCTAACAAAAAAACAAAACAAAACACTATTTATGAAATGTTTCCTCACCATGTGCTGGGTCTCCAGTCTTTTTGCGCATTGGAAGAAGGGCCACCGTTTGTACACAGCCCTGGTTCAGTAAGAGGGGCATGGGAAACAAAGAGTCTCTGCCTGACATAGCTCGGAGCTCAGAGGGGTCGGAGCTCAGAGCAGAAAGTGGACACACGTCGCCGCACGCACCTTCTTGTGCTTACATCACTTTCAGCTGAGCTCCACATCACAGTGTTTGGAGCTGCGAACAGAATTGTGTTGAAAGTTATTAAGGCAATTCATCGTAGTCTCATCTTCGTTTGGAAGAGTTCCTCCAGTCACATCTGCGCAGTTTTTCTCTTTAACATTAACTTTAGAAGTAAACATGTCAACTCTCCGGATCATTAAAATCAGAACAGGGGAGAGACTGAATTATAGCTCTCACAAACAGCACTTTTTATCAGCCAGACCTTATAAAATATGAAATATAAGTATTTTTACATAAAGGTCTGGATGCTAGCGATGCTCTGATCATTTATCGAGTCTATATTTCTTCTGGTTGATAAAATGTGGTGCTTGTTTTTAGTAACGTTTAAAAAACACAGTCAAAAAGTAAACAAGTCGCTTTAATACAGGGCTTCAGTTTTGAAGTTTGGTGTGAACAGAAAATAACAGGTTTCAATGATAATAAACTGTCAAGAAATGACAAAACTATTATTTTATTATTTTTGCTTGGGGCCAAATGTTAAATGGAAAGGAATCTGTCCAAAAAGGCATTTGTTTTTTTATCTTGTTAACAAGTATCTGTTTATGTATTAAATTTCGGCAGCAGAGTTGGTTGTGGAAGCATTTGTGATGCCAACCTGCCTCATGTGTCCTCTTTTTTTGAAAACTCATATGTGGTCACCCTAGTTTACACTCAAAATGTGTCCGATACGGCCGTGTTTTAGGCCACTGCCCTGATCGAAATAGATTCAGAAACTGAAGCCTAAACACCTCCAAGAATACAGAATAATTCCAGTACCATATACTGATCAGTGGCATCCAATAGTGTGTGGCTAAATCCAGTAATGTCCAGTAGAATCCAGCAATGCCCAGTTATCTCAAGTAGTGTTCACTAGTGTCCACTAGTAGTCTGTATGTCCAGCAGGATCTTTTTGTGTCCAGTTATTTGAAGTGTCTAACATTGGATAATACGTGATTGTGTTCATTAGTAGACCATAGTGGCTCTCACAGACAGGGGGGAAAAAAGAAAACACAGAGCAGAAGCACTCCCTACGAGGATGTTTTAGCTGATAACAGACATATTCTACACCTGTTCTATAAAATAAAGGAACACTACGTAATATTTTTACCTTACAATTACAGCTTCAAATTCATTTTGATGCTCCACCGAGCTGTAAAATCGAGAACAGAGCCTCTGTTTTTGCTTTTTTTGTGTTCAGCACTGCAGAGAGTACACTATGTACTCACTCCTTCCCCAGTACAGTGCTGGAAAAAAATGACACTAGGGGGAGACTAAGAAGCCAAAAACCCAGACCATACCTACTGTTTCTTTAACACAGTTCTGGGGTCTTAATGAAATATGTTACATGCTCTTGTCAAAATGCCACAAAGATCTAACAACACAGAACCTCTTGCAAACTTTATAGATGTTCGCTCTTATTTTACCCTGTCCCAATGTATTTATTTATTTTTGGAGTGTGTTGCAGATATGAAATGTGTTAATGTTTATAAAATACAGTCAAGTTGATATTTGAAAACACTGGAAATCTGTCAGTTAAATAAAAGTTCAAGACAGTGAACAAATCACAGATTCCTCTTTCGTCTGCACTTCTACATCTAATGTCTTCTACGTGGTCAAAGAAATAAACACAATTTCAAACAACATACAATCCTAATTGACATGTAGTTTGTCTCGCAAAAACTTATGTAATGAATGAAATAAACCTCATTTCCAGAAAAAGTGGTACTTCTTGTAAAATAAATGTGTGATTTGTTCATTCTCTTGAGCTGTATTTAACTAATAACATGATCATAACGCTAACAAGTAAAGAGCACACTGGTAAATGAAAGTCAGACAAGAAACTGAGTTTATAAAGGTTTTATTTCATGCTTTAACCAGGATATTTATTTTTGTTACTGCACATTGGATTATATAAAGAGGATTCATCTACTAACCTAATTAATGACACTATTGTTAGAGTTAAACATGTTTTTGAATAATTTATGCATAGTAATATATAACCTAATAAGTGCTGTTAATCTGCTTGCGATATCAAAAGTGCTTAAGTATTATTATTATTATTATTGTTATTATATTGTTTATTTTTTGTTGTTATTAAAATGGAATTTGTCATTTACTTAAAATGCAGAAATATAATCACTTCAAAATACTTTTTGCAAACTAATTTACTACAACCAGCTTTTACATTAAAATTATCTCTAGGTTTACACACTCATTGTCCATTTGAGCAGCTCCACTGACCATATGGGTGCCCATTGTAGTTCTACAACTACAGAATATAATCCACTTGTTGCTCTGCATACTTTTTTGCCCACTTTCACTGGCTGTAAATGTGCATTTTGTAGTTCTACACACACAGACTGTAGTCCTGTTGCTCCACTCCATGTTTGGGACCTCCCAGTGTAAAACCCCAGAGCAGGTATTACATGTGATGCGTCCTTCTCACTGACTTGGTGGTGCTCTGATAGTAAGTGATGTGCTGGTGGACATAGCAGTGCTGCTGTAGTTTTTAAACCCCACAGGTTGTTGTCCTGCATACCTAGCCATTTTTCAGCCTGTTGGTCAAAGGTCAGGATCCCCCCAGGACAGTGTGTGTGGTAATGGTGTGAGTGGCTCAGACACAGCCGTGCTTCTTGGGTTTTTAAAGCCCTCAGTGTCACTGCTGGACTGAGAACAGTTTATTAACCAAAAATACCCACCCAACAGCCTCCCGTGACCAAAAGACCAGAGGATCTCTAACACAAACTGTGGACGATGCCTGGGTACATTTTGAAAACTCCAGCAGCACTGCTGTGTCTGATCCACTCATACCAGTGAAACACACACTAACACACCACCACCATGTCAATGTCCTTACAGCATTGAGAATAATACCTGCTATGTGGTCATCCTGTGGGGGTCCTGCCCATTGAAGTACAGGGTAAAAGGGGGCTAACAGTATGCAAAGCAAAAGTCTTTCATTGTAAATCTACTAAATCCACCAATAGTCAGTGGAGAAAAAAAATTAACAATGGTTTCTACTAGTTTTGTGAACTACTTACTAGAAGCTACAATTTTATAATACGCTAAAAACATGTTAATTATTAAGTTAGATTTGGCTTCTAATTACTTTAAAGCAGTACAGTAAAATCACTTCCTATTTGGTAGGTCTAGTTTATCAGAGTCTAATGTAGCTTTTTGGTTTTTTACTTATTACTTCTTTTTTAACTTTTTTTTTTCAGAATCCTCAAAAATGAACACGAACAAAGGAGTATTTTAAAAGTAGAGTTAGAGAGTGGAGAGAGAGAGAGAGAGAGAGAGAGAGAGAGAGAGAGAGAGAGAGAGATATGATGGTGGAAAGGCTGTGACACCTGTAAAAAAAAACAACACACACACATTTTAATAAACATGTAAAATAACAGCTGTGTACATGTAAAATGACTAAAGCAGAATAAGAACAGCTGTCACAGAGTAAACTGTATGCTACACAATTCACTAACTAAAAAGTAAGTATAATGAAAGATGCTTTAAAGGATATGGTAAAATGTGGTTCAGTGGAACCCAGGTGGTGGTCCAAGAGGTCTGGGAGCTAGCTGTGGAACCACTGGAGTCTCAAGGATATGGGTGCTGCTGGACTCAGAAGAACGAAAGCACCCATCCTCGGTAGTGACTCCTCTGTACGTCTTGGACACTTTCGTTTGCTGGAAAAACACATAGAAAACAATAAATAAATGAGGTACAGGAAGTCAGAATGTCAAGAGTAATTGCTTATTTAGTGAAAGTACATCATCAGGAAACTCTTACAAGAAACTGCGAGCGGGTCACAGAGGTGATGGTCGACTCTGTGCTGAGGTTGGCAGTCAGCACAGAAATCTGGCGTCCAACGCACTGAAAGAGCAGAGGAAGTGTTTTATCACAATTACTCCACAATCATTTTGCCACTGATCATTCTTTGGTGAAAAGCTCCACTATTGAAACTGGTACTAGCTTTACCTTAATGTAGGCCACAGCCTTCACGGTGGCAAAGTGCATGGGAGGGAGCTGTGAGTCCTGCAAAAGAGACAGACCTTCTATTTTCATACTGCACAAATAATAGACAGATTTTCCTCAGTGCCGCCCGCTGAGGTTGCAGACAGCGAATTTTCCATTCAGCTGCTTGGATAAGCGGTTACAGATAATGGATGGATGGATGGATGCTTGATTAGCACAAAGCTAGCACTAGCACACAGACCTGGAAAACAATGCTTTATTTATAATTCTTAAAGCAGATGTAAAGTCATTAAAGAAAGTTTATCAAGTCGTGAGTTATTATCTTTAAACTATAAAAGCATTGACAGACTGATGAACACCATAAAGATCATTTCCATTCATTTCTATAACGTTACCTCTGGAAACAGGTGGTAGAAGTCATTGGTGAGCACCCACCAATGTTCACTTTCCAGGCCTCTATACACAGACTTGTGCTGCATAGTCACCTTCACTTGCTGTGAACATTAAGAGAGAGGTAATGAACAGTAATGACCCATGGAGAAAGAATAATAACGATGGTATTATCACTCTGTTCTTAGATGTCCACTCTTAATACATAAATAAGTACAAACCTTTTCACCATTAGAAAAACTCCGAGAGATAGTTGTGGCCTGCATCCTGTGGACACGCAGAACATACCCACAGCTCTCCTGTTGGACCAGAACAAAGAGGAATGAAAACTTTATGGACAACCAGAACACTTCTGATTAAAAGCTTGAGAAACTAAAGAATAATAATTTTGTCTAAACAGCAGACAGGCTGTATTTCTCACCTTCAGTGTCAACCGTGGTATGATCCACAGCCGGCTGGAGGGCCCCTGGGCATCTGGTGCAATGAGATCCTGAGTAAGAAAATATATTTGCAGTTAAATATGAAATTCAGAGCAAATAGCACTATGTTGTCTGAAATCTATGAATGGTTTATAATGTGATTTTACCTCATAGCTTTGGTCAGCCACTGGCAACGTAACAGCCAGCTCCTGTAGATCTGTGGTCAGATTAAAACAACAGAATAAACACATTCATCATTACAACAGATAAACTAGCAACATGTAAATGGTAGCATTTCAGGTTCTGTGTAATATATATATATATACAGAGAGAGAGAGAGAGAGAGAGAGAGAGAGAATATAAGAGAGAGGGAGTTTTATGTGGCGTCAGAGCATTTGAACTGATTCAAAGAATCGACACTGGATATCCGGGCATCGACACGTACTCGAATCACAGGCCGTCGCGTTGCCATGACAACAAATAACAAAAAATGCTGAAACACATAATGTTTTGCCATTTTGCAGCAATAAAACACTAAACTAAATAAAGTGAATTACTTTTGTCCACAGCCGCATCTACTTATGAGTTTAGAAGTCCAACAAATCCTCAGAAAATTGCATTCAAGTGGTTTACAGTGCCGCTTAATGGTCGATGCGCGTCAATACAGCTCCGTAACCACACTAACGCTATCAAAGGGTTAAACAAGACACAAGCCCACAGGGAGCGGTCATGTTTTAAGTATTTTGCTAAGTATAATTACTGAGTGAAGTTTTGGGAGAAAAGATACTTACCCTCCAAGTGGTCCGCTTTCAGAGCTACTGCAGCTGACCGCTTCGATTTGTGCCTCCTGTGAAGAAAAGCACAGAGAGCTACAGCTGCAGTGGTAAATCCAGTGAAGTACAGCACTGGACGCAGACTGAGCCCACGACGAAAAAGTGGAAAGTCCATCACAGAAAGCGCAGAGTCTCGAGAGTAGAGCAGTGTGCGTCTGTCTCTGAGAAAGTCGGTGAACGACTGAAATTTAAATAATAACAGTACGTTTAAAAGTACACTCAATGGAACACACCAAGGTTCTACTGCAGCGTCCTTCAGCCTGAGAGATGACGTCTGAGTCCAAACCTGTTTACACAGGGTGACCAGACGTCCTCTTTTTCCCGGACATGTCCTCTTTTCGGTACCTAAAAAAATCCTCCCGGCCGGGATTCCAAAACTGTCCGGGATTTTGCCGTCCACAGTCTTTCTCCTGTCCCAATTATTACAATAAGCCCTAATCCCTTTTTTGAAGAGTGCACTTCGATGACGTTGTTTTAGGGGAGCACAATGGGCCCTGCCGGGATCAAGTGTTCAAGGGGTCGGAGCTCAGTGCAGAAAGGGGACACGCGCACCTTCTTGTGCTTACATCACTTTCAGCTGAGCTCCACATCACAGTGTTTGGAGCTGCGAACAGAATTGTGTTGAAAGTTATTAAGGCAATTCATCGTAGTCTCATCTTCGTTTGGAAGCGTTTCTGTGTCACACGAGTCTTTCACTTTCTGCTCTATATTTTACAAAACTGAGAGTCGTCACTTCTATCCCTTTAACGACACAAATACACGGACACATCTGACCGTTGCAGACTTTCTGAAGAGTTCGTCCAGTCACATCTGCGCAGTTTTTCTCTTTAACATTAACTTTAGAAGAAAACATGTCAACTCTCCGGATCATTAAAATCAGAACAGGGGAGAGACTGAATTATAGCTCTCACAAACAGCACTTTTTATCAGCCAGACCTTATAAAATATGAAATATAAATATTTTACATAAAGGTCTGGATGCTAGCGATGCTCTGATCATTTATCGAGTCTATATTTCTTCTGGTTGATAAAATGTGGTGCTTGTTTTTAGTAACGTTTAAACAACACAGTCAAAAAGTAAACAAGTCGCTTTAATACAGGGCTTCAGTTTTGAAGTTTGGTGTGAACAGAAAATAACAGGTTTCAATGATAATAAACTGTCAAGAAATGACAAAACTATTATTTTATTATTTTTGCTTGGGGCCAAATGTTAAATGGAAAGGAATCTGTCCAAAAAGGCATTTGTTTTTTTATCTTGTTAACAAGTATCTGTTTATGTATTAAATTTCGGCAGCAGAGTTGGTTGTGGAAGCATTTGTGATGCCAACCTGCCTCATGTGTCCTCTTTTTTGAAAACTCATATGTGGTCACCCTAGGTTGGAGCAGCTAACTGCATTAAAGTAAACAATACTGGAAGTGTCACAAGTTACAAATGGGTTTCTGGTGTGATTTTAACAGTAAATAAAATCTTACAAACTTTAACCATGAACAAGCTACAAATTCTTACACAGACATATGATCACAATAAAATCACAATGATTTTAAACCTGAAATGTATAGGGTAAAGTATTACGCAATGTTCCTTTAATAATGCTTTGTACTACTGATCATTTTAAACTGTTGGCACAAAGTGTTAGCTTATGTATATCCCGATAGTCTGAACTGAAATGATGCAGCAGAGTAACTAAAGGAGGTGGGACTTCATGAGATGTTTGGAAATTACCAATTGTTATAGCACCTTACATTATTTTGAAGTTCTAAGAACTTTAAATATGTATGTACACTCACACTTACAAAACAAGTATCCCTCTCTCTACAAAGGAACCTTTTTTACAGGCCTCTTTACAAGCGGCAGTCACGTTAAGTCTGACTCGTGCTGACCTGTCCATTGACACCACAGCCCAAGCTTGTTCTGATGATTGGTCATGGATCCTTTGTTGAATGTCTGAACCTGGTCTTGATAGCTTCAGTTCAGGTTCACAAGACAGGAGAAATGCTGTATGGCCTTTGGTTTCTTTGATTCTTTTTTGTTCTTTTATTTTGTTTCTTCAGCCCTTTTAGTTCCATTGAATGCGGCACAGCTTCACAATACCTTTCCAATTCCATCTCCCAGTCCCCAGCCCCCTGCCAGGACAATATTTACCTCAGTGAGCATCAAATAGGTGTGTTTTGGATCAACAGAAAGGCAAGCCTGTGGCTGGGCGGCAAGTAATAGACCTTATCTGAGTCGCACTCATTCTCCCCCTGCAAGACTTTCAATTAGGTAATTACCAGCGTGTGAAAGGAGTCTCGGCGGATGGCCCCCACTGCATTGTAGGAGCACCTGTCCCCTGCAGATGCCAATTACTCGCCAAGCGAGCTGTGTCTTTGTGTGAGCCCCTGGACGCGTCCAGGACTGCAGGGAAGAGCCCACCAGGCCAATCTGGACCCTAACCAACAAGTCAAATCTTTGAGAGCCAGGTATGGACACAGTACACACAAAATGGGGATAGAAATCACAACACAACATCAATCATGTCTGGTGTTTGGCCATTCATCTATTGTTCCAGTTGAACACACACTAAACCCTATAGTCCAGAGGAAATCAGCTATGGTCCTGGATGCCAGGTGTCCAGCAGTTTGGTGAAATTTCTGTACAAACACACATTCAACTCTGTAAATTTCCAATTTAGTGGGTGTTTTTGAGTGGAAGGATCACCATACTGGACTGAACAGCAGTCTTTCAAGAAACTAACTAATCATTTAACACAATCTTAAAAGAGTTTACAAGTGTACAGAGGCCCTCTGAGTCATATTACAACATTTATTAAACAAACAAAACTCAGATCACAATGCAAATACTTAACAAATGTTTAAAAGTAGTTTAAAAGAAATTCTAAGGTGAGCAAATTACTTTATTTTTGATTGAAATGAACCTGATATTTTTTTGTTTACGTTTTTCTTTAATTAAAACATGGATTACCCACTCGGATGGTAGCATTTCCAGTGTGAGCTTTCCTCCAATGCAGTGTGGGTGACAATGAATGTGCCTCATTGACTCATTGACCTCCTTGCGTCTAGTGATTCTGGGTAGGCTTCAGATCACACAATTACAGACAATGTATGAATTACTTTATAATGAGTGAGTGAGTGAATATGTGAGTGTGTGATTCCCTCTGATGGACTGGAGCCCATCTAGGGTGTGTTCCTTCTTTGCATCTAGTGATTCTAGGTAGGCTCCACACCCACTGCGACCCTGAACTGGATAAGCAGTTACCAGCAATGGATGAATCAATTAATGCATGTGAGTTCCAGTCCACAGTGACCCTGATCATGACAAAGTGGTTTTAAAAAGTATATGAATGAATGTATGTAGTTATGCGTGAGAATTGAAGTCTCTATACAGTGATCTCAGACTTTAAGGGGGTAAATCTAAGTGTCTTATCTTTGTGCTTTTGTCTTAATCCACAGAATATATCAGTGTGAGCACTAATGGCACTCAATCACTCAACCACTCTTCCAGTGATAATACATTGTCTTCATACGCCCATTAAAACACAATACAGTGTAACTGTAATTATATCATGTCACCTTTGTGTGTGTTAAATCTCAATTAATAGAATGAATGTTTAAGTTAAACCTGGATATAAATCTCAGTGTGCAGCAGGGGAATGTGCTCTGTGTTCAGCTTTTCATTGATGTTACAGAGAGCTCAATTGATTTGGAGCTCGATCTGTGTGGCCTGGCTGGGGAGTTCAGTAAAGCTCAGAGCTAATGTTTTTTTTTTCCAGGGCCAAACACATAGGAGAACCATGGGGAAAGCTACAAAACAGACAGAGCTCATCAATCGTCATTCCCACAATGACAGAGGCTCATTTGCTTCGTTTACTTTACCAATGCCTAACCACAGCCTAAAGAGGCTACAACGACATTATTAAACTAATCTAAAGCACTTCTACACAGCTAGCTTCATGATACACATTTCTAGTTCAGGGTTGCTGTGCATCTGGAGCCTACCTGGAATCATTTGGTACAAGGTGGGATAACACCCTGGAGGGGGCACCAGTACTTCACAGGGCAACACACACTCATACATTTACTCACACACTCACAACTATAGACACTCTGAGTCACCAATCTACCTACCAACGTGTGTTTTTGGAGGAAACACTCGCGGACACGGGGAGAACACACCAAACTCCTCACAGACAGTCACCTGGAGCAGGGCTCGAACCCACAGCCTCCATGTCCCTGAAGTTGTGTAACATCTGCTGCACCTCCGTGCCCATGTCAAAATAATCATCATCATAATCTGTTCCTCTTAATCCATTTCAGGGTTACAGTGAGACACAATGGTAATCCATTTTTTGTAAAACAGACCTACCGCTAAACTTTGAAAGAACAAAGGGCTTCCTCCGGTTGCTCTGGTTTCCTCCCACAGTCCAAAATGCACATGTTGGTGGGTGGATTGGCTCAGCAAAACTCCTCTCTAGTGTGAATGGGTGAGCGTGTCATGCCCTGTGATGGACTGGCACTCTGGGTAGGCTCCGGACCCAACCTGAACAGGATGGAATGGTTGCACACAATGAACAAATGAAATGGTGCCATGGAGGATGTTTCTGAAACATTTCTCCAGCATCTATTCGATACAATTTTAAATGTTTGGCACCTTTATTTTTAAAAGTGTCGAAAATATTGTTTTGCTCAAAAGCTGAACTTTTATATCCACAAAGTTTAGTGTAAAAGATGAGCAGAAAGAGAAATTTTCTTTTAGACTGCGATGATAAAGCTTAATAAGAAGGCTGTGACAACTGTCAGTGAGGAAGATCAGATCAAGGTGAAGTGATCAGAGACACAGGAGACCCTCAGGGAGATATCCTGCTCCAACCCACTTTGATCACTTTGAAAACCTGTGAACTAGACCAGACAGGTTACATAACTAACGCTGTGAGTCAGTGGGCATGTGTGTGTGTGTGTGTGTTCACACATGGGAAAATCAGTCTGATTGTAAAGACATTTAAATCAGCTACATTTAAAAGTTTTTAGTGTTCAGACCCAATTTAATGTTTTTATATAAAAATCACCCAAGCTCAAAAAATTGCTCCCTGAAGTTTGTGACACCTGACACTCTTCCCCCCTTACATACTTACGTATATCTCTATTGTTTTAGTTGACAAAGGTTTTGATATAACTAATTTTAAAGAAAAAAATATTGTTTTTACAGCAAGGATATTTTTTATTGGTAGAGCAAATGTCCTTTATTCTTCAAAGCAAGTACTCATTTGATATAGCAAAGGAATCTTATTGATACAACAAGACAACAAGGTCTTAACGTTATTAACGTTATAACAAAAACACATTCATATAACAAAGTATTCTTATTCATATAGCAAGGACACTTACTGTTATAGCACTGCACTCTCATAATTAAATGGCTCTTTTTAATATAACAAAGACCTTTATTGATACAGCAAAGACTCTTATTTGTACAGTTAATACTTAATATATAGTATAGCATGGTCAATTTATTCAGACAGGGAACTGAGCCCTTGCTGCCACACTGAAGGAAGCCGTATCCACTGTCCACATTCCATTGAAGAATTAACATGAGAAACATTGTAATGTAGTAAAATCCAGAAAAATTGGGATGATGCAATGATGTGCAAATCATTTTTATCAACAGTCTGTAAGTGTTTAGGAACTGAGGAGACTGTTATTCTGTCGCTGTGATTTTGACAGTGAAATGTTTTCCTGTCCTTATTTCATATAGAATTTAAATTCTTAACAGCTTGGGTCTCACTTTTAGTATTTTACATTTCATAATGGACCAGTTGTTTTAGTTAATCAGAAGAGCACGGTGCTGCAGCAGGCAGTGTCAGTCACACAGTTTGGTGTGTTCTCTCTGTGTCCGTGTGGGTTTCCTCCATGTGCTCTGGTTTCCTTCTACAGTCCAAAAACACACATTGGTAAGTGGATTGGCAGCTCAAAGTGTCTGTGGGTGTGTATGTGAGTGAATGTGTAAGTGTGTGTTCCCCTGGTTCTACAGTGCTAGAACCACAGATAAACTGTTAGAGTCATGAGTAGGTCATATTTTATTCTTTGATAAGTGTGGAGTCAGACCTGAGTGAGATATAATACTGTGTAAGAGTTCAGAGCTGTCCTGCTGAGATTGTGAACAGCTGAGCAACATAACTAAGAGCTGCAGCTCTGACCAACATGCATTGTATCGTGTCTAACAACACCAGAAACACACACAAATGGGGAATGTTCCTGTATGAAACGTGGTAAATGGCCCCATCCAGCTCCACTGCACAGTAACTCTTTCCTGAGTTACTGAACCTCGACACTCCCATGGACAACATCACAGTTCGCACTGAAAAAAATACTCTTCTTTAATTCCAGCTGGGAAAAAAGTTTTCTGGTTTGCGAACCAGTTTATGTGGGTGGAAATACGCCAAATTATTGAAAATTTAGTTTGCAAACTGGAACCGTTCTGGTTCCTCGTTGGTGGAAAAGCACTCTGTTTGAATTCCAATGTCTGAGTGCAATAATGAGGAAGCTGTACTGAACAAATTATGCTGTATTTAAACAGTCAGTCTTCTTAGCAAGTTCAGCATTTGTGACAACATCCGTCAACATGAGATGTCTCCTCTATTGGCGCCTTTCCATTGCAAGGTACCTCAGCTTGCCTCGGCTCTGCATATTTGCTTATCCACTAGGCAAATCTGGTCACATGAGCTGAGTAGGGACTAAACCATGATGTGCAAACCTTGCAGAGTGGTGACTGGCCAGAAAGACTTGTCAATCATCATGAAATGCAAAACTCCAGCACAAACTAGACATCTGTAAAATCTCAATTTTACAGCAGTAATTGCGTTGGTTTTAATCTGACTCAAAATGGCAGCTCGAAAAATTATGCGGTGGTCTTTTAAAGGAGTTCAAACACTCCTTGGATTGGTTACTGATAAAAAAAAACTCTAGTGAAAGGCGGACGTAAAACAAGGAATAGAAAACTCTGCTGATTTGTGTGAACTGAGGCATGGAGCCATGTTTAGTCCAGTTCTTCCTCATAGATTACAGATTTCACTGTGAATGAATTCTGACCATGTTTGCTGCAGAGAAGACACTGGCAATTTGGCCTCTTCTACCTTCACATTTGTTTTTCTCCACATCATTTCCTTTTGCCCCTTGGCAGCGCATTCATTCTACAATCTCTCTTAATGTTTCCATTATTTCCAAAATTGTTGGACTTTGTCTCCTTAAAATTGTGTATCTGTGAACTAGGCCATGACATCTGTAACCCTTCCCCCCTTGAATGATTCGAGGAATGTGCGCCATCTTTGTGCACCCCTCACACCTGCCGGTCTTGTCTCCACAACTGCTCAGCCACTCTCAGCGGTTTCCATACTCAACACAACCGCAAATGACCATTTGAAGCTTAGCTCTGTCTCTGATAACATTTTCAATGGCAAACCTCACTCCAAAACTTTTACTCACAAAGCAGTCACGGCACACTTCATTCAACGACACCCCAAACCTACCATTCACACTGTTTAAATTTAGCTGCATAATGAGTTACAGTTGCGTTGTTTCCTTTTGTTACAATGACTGAAACAAACTTTTCTGCAATGAGCAGGAACTTAGGCTCAAAATTACCTCTCAAAGTGTCCACAATGTCTTTATAGCTCGTTGTTTTTCTTTTGGCTTTTGCAGCCACATTTAATTCCCAAACAAGCCATATGTTGCACCATCCATCACGCTTAGAGAGGTGGCTACATGCTTGATTTCAGTGATGTCATTCACTACTAAGAACGGTTCCAAATATTATATGAAAGCAGATAACAGACACATATTTGTGAATTAAATATGTACTTATATTTAAAAATAACGTTTAACGTTTAAAAATAACGTTTATGGAGAAGACATACACTTACAATACTTCCATTCATCCATCCATTTCAAATTACTGCAAAAATTACATACATGAAGTCAACTTACAACATTTACCAAAATATTCATAAAAGAAAGAAAAAGCCCCACCTCTAACCCAACCCCATGAATGCTACTTTGTCATTAACTAAGCATTAACTAAGATACGTGTTGAACTTTATCACAATCGTTTTGAAGATAGAGATCAGAGAGTGCCATGTCTTATAAAACATAGTAAATTTTTCCCTCAACATATATTTAATTCTTTTCAAATTTAGTGTATTTTTTAACTCAATGTAGCAAACTACAATGGCGCTTCAGCCCCCTTCCAGTTGCAGAGAATACATTATCTGATGATGGGTAATCCATAGGAAGTTGCATTTGTCATGTGGTGAAACATCTGATGCAAATTTATGTGAAGATGGCTCTAAGCAAATTCACCTATAGAGCCTTCGTGAGACATTGCACTCACTTCTGCTTATTTATCTGTATTGCCGCTCATTTTAATTCTTTATATTCAACATATTTCAGTAAAGAGCTTCTTTAGTTCTCCACTGAAGCTTCTCTTGCCAATATGAACTCCCAACACATTTTGTGCCTTTGAGATGTATCTACAAGAAGGTGAAATATTGAAATACACAAAACATAAAGTCACCAATACACCACAATCTCTAAGACTAAGCTCCCAATGGTCAGAGCAGAGCTAAAATAACTTCTAGCAGAGCTTTTTCTTAAACTCATCTTCAAGTACATAACATGCATAACAGAAATGTAGTGTGGATTTACTGAAACAGCGTTACCAGTGAACAGCGATCATAAAAGAACTGAAATAGTCTTCATGTATGTGTATTCATTTTCTGAGATTGTGTTAATGTATATGGGATATATAACAAACCTGTGTGTGTGTGTGTGTGTGTGTGTGTGTGTGTGGGAGTGTACGTGAAATCTCTTAATGTTCGGCAGCTCCAAGGTGAACGAATGCCTCCCCACTTCCTCCAAGAACTCATTCCATTAAAGCAATCAGATACATCATTTGCTTGTCATGACTCCCTCCAATTCATGTTTTAATTAGCATTTGTAATGGGAAGACCTGAAATCTGCAATTGCTCAAAGATATTTATGGACATGGGGATATGAGAGCATTAGAGATAGCAGCATTAAGATGAAAGAAAAATAAGCCGCTTGTGCTCAGCTGCTGCTCATTCTTCAGAAAGTAGAGCATCAAACTTTCATCCACCAAGTTCCAGTCTATTCGTCGACTACAGGCAAGGCTTTAAACCCACAAGCTGAGAGATTTACAGAGAAATGAATCTGATTTATCTGCTCTGGCCTGTAAAGTGAATATCAATTCCAGTCAAGAAGTGAGGTATCTCTGATTAAATGTAAACTGCACTTTTGCAGTCTCAGTAAGAGAAGGATCCACATTGTGGGTGGTTTGTTCATTAGGGAGATGGGGCGACTAAAAACCAGAAGGTAAAAGGAGGATATTTTTTCTTTAATTCTCCCACACTGTTGATCCAACTTTCTGTATTAACCAACTCTGCGAAACGGTTTGACCTACCTCTGAGAATCACAGTCCACTCTTTTTGAGTGATTTCAATGTGGTGTAAAATTGTACCTAACCTCTCTCATAGACTTTCACGTTAAGGCTCGTTTTCAAGCTGCAGAGCCTTCAGTTCATGCACTTGGCTCACCCCAATATGCTTTTGATATACACAACGTGAGGCATGTTCCAAATGGCCTACTACTCTGTACACTCCATTGTCCATTATGTAATAAATATATAATGAGTAGGGCACAAATTACTTTCAGGCACAACCCTGTACAGGTAATTGAAGGAGCCGGAGCCGTGTAGAGAGAGCAGTTAGTGGTCTGGTCAGTGTAGCTACAGTAAACTTGAAAATACTCTTAATTCTGGATCTCCTGCACCTAAACTAAAATGTTATCCAAAGAGTGGATAATGTATATAGGGTCAAAAGTTGCAGGACACCCTTTTGTTTCATTGATATGCTACATGACCACCTTCTCATTGGAAAAACTTGATCCAATATGACAGCTTTTAAGGTGGCGGCCATGTTCCGAACATAGCCTAAAAGATAGATTACCTCATCTATTACTTGCTGGGGTATTCATATAAAATGGGGTTCTGTGACTGTTGACTCAACTTGTAGACATGTATATGAGTAATAATAAATCTGGTATGTCTTCAAAATATTTGTGAGGGTGACTAAATGACAGTTTATTTATGACCATAGTTGATTGTTCAGTCAGTGTAGAGGCAAAGTAACTTTATTAAAAAATACCTTGTATAATGCCTTATGAATCTAGTAGTTACTGATGGTATTTCTACATGAGGTGACCACAGAAATAAAACTCTTCAATGTTAGATGGCAGTTTAAATTAGTTAGTGCAGTATTCCAGTTGTCTAGGTGGTTAGGTCTTAATTTACCCATTGAACATGATGTCATTACAACTTATTTCCTGATTTTTTCCTCACATTCCTATGGCAGCTTCTTTTGATGTAATGATTTAACAACCTCAAGGTTGCTAGTGTACTGTACATACAGTAGCCCAATTTGAGAACATACTCAATGTAACTTCTAAAATGAGAGTGTTCAGATGTAGTCTGTCCACCTTTTCTCAGTAACAGCTTGTATTCTTCTGAGAACATACTCAGACTGGAACTTTGTTGGGTGGATGAAATTCAGTCATGTGAACATGAGAAAATCAGTGAGGTCAGGTACCGATGTCATATAGATTAGTTCTGGATCATTTCAGCTCATCCCAGCTGTACTGGTTGAAGCTCCAGAAAACACAGTTTCACTGCTACACAACCAAAGGCTTTGGCCAGTGGAGGTCCCACGGCTGCTTACAAACTAGGCTGCATGGTGAAATTAACCGCATCAGTATTTCCACTGCATGGTACCTACACTACCTGACTCGACTCTACTGTTCAGCTTATCGATTACTCAAAGTTTGTCTCTGGTACCTGGAACTGGGAACTTTTTTAGTATCTGTTCACTCCTGGTTCCAAGCGAGCAGAGAAGGAACTAAACATGCTAGAGGGACTTATCAGTCATGACAAAATGTAGGCATCCAGCACAAAATCACCATTTGTTTATATGGACCATGACCATAAAGGCGGAAACAGGAAGGCAAACTCAAATTTATTCTGGGCTGGAATTTGACTTGGATTAACAGTGTGCTTCCCACCGTTGGAAGGAGAACAGGAGAAAAGAGAGGGAGTTGGGTTGGGGCGGCGGTAGGAACGAGTTGTCCAACACCAGGATGACATAAGGTTGGAGGGTACATAGGGCTGAGGGGAGGGGTTTGTGCATGGTCCTACACCCAAAATTAAGTTAATACACAATTCCAATTCATGAAATCTCCAAACTACAGTGATCATGATGGATTATTTTTTTGACTAACAAAGACAGAATCCAGTGAGAGCTGGATGGTGCAACAAGGAACAAAAAGCTGATCTGTCTAAACTGGTGCACGGTGAAGCTTTGTTTAGTCTCTAACAACAACAACACTGCTGATTACATGATGAGCAAATGAGGGGGGGACAAAATGTGGGTCTCTGTCCACACGTTTATGCCAAACAAAGGCTTCAAATGGCAGTATTCACTCAGAGCCATCAGAGCTGTTATTCGTTTTGATGAATGTTAATTGTGAAACCACCCTTATAAGCAGGAAAACCCTGGAATGAGGCTTTAAAACTAGCAATGCACAGTTTAGCAAGGAAAAAAACATAATTAATTTCCATATCATCCATCTCCATGCTGAAAATGTGCCTCCACATGCACTCAAGAAAAAAATGGGCAGAGCTCACAGAGTCAAATTGGTTGCCTCCCCATCTCCATATAGGCAGAGAGTAATTAAAGTGTCACTTTAAGATGACGGAGAATGCAGCAGTGGCTACAGGCCCCCCCATGTGGGGGGCTATTAGTCACTCACAGATGACTTCTGAATGGCTTCATTTCCTCAGCCACACATCTGATTGGTACCCTGACTTATGCTCTGATGTCACTGGCATAGCTTTTTCTTTGTTCCAGCACATACGAATCTTGTTGGGGCCCTACCTTACACCGAGCATTTAGACAGAGCTTCAATCAGTCTTTCAGCCACCTATTGTTTACACTGGCTTGAGAGAATCGTGTGCATTCATGTGTATGGTTGGCCATCTTGGGCATCATTGTGGCAATCTAGCCCTGATTTATTATGCAGGGATAATCACATCTCTTAATTGTGCCTCATGATAAACTCATTATGATTTTGGCTGTCGTTTCTCTGGAGTCACGGCTTCATCAGACAGCAGGGCGGATTAAAAGTAAATTCATATTTAGCTCATGAGATATGTTTTCAAAATACACTCACTATCCTCTTTATTAGAAACATATAGATTTTAAATACACGTACCAACTTACTTCTTAAGAAGGGTGCACTTAAGCTGTTTTCCACTCTATTGTAAGTACCTGAATATCTGCTACTGCAACACTTCCCTGTCCACTGGTCATTAAACCAGTTCTAAATTCCAGTTCCAGGTTTATAGTATTTGGAATCTACTTAAGATATCTACCAACCGGACCCCATGTTGCTTGAGGGGGGTCTCTCTTTCTTTGGCAGATCCTTGCAGCTCGTATTGATTAAGGGAGAGTGACTTCAGCCTATCATTTGCACTATATTCAGTGCCCCTAGTAGATATGCATCAAGTACAATGAAGTTGTCTTTACACACACCAGTGTCCCTGCTGGACTAAGAGTAGTCCAAAACCCACAAATATTAAACCAAAACCAACTCTGTGGTCAGAAATTGAGCAATATTTGAGGACTAGTTCAGCTAAAATGTAGTCCCAATCTGAACATGAATAAGATGGATATACAGAAGTTTTCCAGTATTGTGGCTACTGTGTGCGTAAAGCTAAGCAGAATTAAATCATAGGTTCCAAATTTAATTAACTCTACTTTAACATGGTTGCCATGTGATCACTAAGTGCACACTTATCATCCATCTCTGCTAAATAAGGAAAGACGAAAAGCTTGGGTGTCTTTTGTTTCCCCATTTCATTCTGGAAGTGTCTTAATATTCATAGTTGTCTTACTGTAGTGCTGGGGACTGCTCCCTTTCTATCTCCATTCCCTGGGACCACAAATCTCTGCGTCTCTCCATGTTTAATTATGGATGAATAGGGAACAATAGGCCTGTAATTGATGGACCTCTTCTCCTCATCTCCTCGCGTTCCTGCTTTATCTACCGCACAGTGACAGAAATCACAGTCAGCTTCTCTTGCCGCCACCTTTCAGCTCATTCATGTAAGACTGGCTTTATTGTCCCAGCCCCTGCCTGAAAAGCCACTGATTATGTTAACTGGTTATCACATCTGCAGTAAAAGAGGTGAATAAAAGCAGCCGCATTAGTGACTAGGAAGAATTGTCTGTTTGAATGTTGGAGATTAGCACGGAGATTAGCGTTATTATTTTCCATTGCCATTTGGGAATGCCATTCACATCCCTTAATGACCTTGGAGATTCTGTGTCTCTGAACACTGGAGGAACTGTATTTGCCTCAATTTTAAAACCTTTCCAGGTCCCACATGTACAATGAAACACCTTTCCCTACAATTCGTTTAATACTTTCTCACTTATTGCTCAATGAATCAAGCTGAGAATAGTGGAAAGTACACATTCTAAACCTTCAGTCTGTACAAAAATGTATATTTTACTATGATTTGAATTATATTTAATGTTACTGTATATTGGGGTTATTGTTTATTATTAACACTTCACATTTGCTCTAAAATGAGTTTTTCTATGTCATTGCTCCAAAGATATAGTTGCATATCGGTATGCAGCTGGAAATGCAAACAAAGTGCAGGTATGTGTGTAGACCCATATTATACTACCTTTCACTGGCTAATAAAAACAGCCAGAAAGTATAAAGTAGTCATGTTTCTGTGGATAGTACTGAGAAGATGTAGTCTACTTTATTATGCATGTTTTCCAATCTGGAAATGTTGCTGTTTTTTTCAAAACAATGCCCTAGTCATGACATTGTGATAAATCTGTGGATATAGATCACATTTCCATGAAATGTTTAAAGCAAGTCATCTGAAAAAAAGGAAAGCTGTAAGAAAGGCAAATGATACAAACAGTAAGTTCTGAAAAGCAAATAATATATTTCATTATTAATGCTTCTGTATAATTTTCTGTATTGTTTTTTTGCTTTTATTTGACTTTGAAAAAAAAATAACTTCCTAGCTGTTTGCAAATGAAGAAATGAAGGGGACATTTTATATACTGTTTAATTTATTACTACTAATAGTTGTCCTTCATAGAGAATATTCATTTAAAAGTCTGAATGAAAAGGTACCATACAACAGATAACGTGTACTTAAATCAAACACATTTACAACTAAATTCTGTATTAAAGTATGACATTGTGCTAAATAATTATGACTATGTTCTAAATAAAACAAAAATCACATACCTACTATAGAGAAGTGTGTGTGTGTGTGTGATGCAGGTTGACAGAGCTAGTGTGTAACATGAGTGAGTCTTCTCACCTGAGGCAGAGAGAGTGTCCTTCAGACCCATCTGCCTGTTTCCCAGCGGCTAATTAATTTCCCCTTCACTACACACTGCGGACTTCTGACAGCTGCTGAACAGTAAGAGACACTGGAGATATCTGGAGAATAAAGCAGTGTCAAAAAATTGATGTGTATCATCAGGAGAATACACTGACACCCTGCTACAGTCCCTAAGTCTTATGAAGAAACACAAAGCCAAGTGTGAATAGACCATAAAGAGACAGATATCCGCACAGAATCTAAGCTCTTTCCCCACATGCTGATATACTTAATAACAACACTCTTATAGGTTACAGTATGACAGAGTGCCCTGCAGCTTTGCAACCCAAGCTCCAGTTCACTTCACGCCAGGTGTGTCACAAATGTTGAATTATGCATAATATGTTGAACTTTCCTAAGAGTTTATGGGATTCTTCGTGATGTCTTAGAGATGTCCATATTAGAGATATGTACTCTCTGTAGTTATGTTTTATACAAATTATAACTGTAGTGTTGTATATTTGCTATTGTACATTAATAATGTTTCTTGGGAGGATAAAAGTCCCCATCAGTTCCACCACACACCAAGCCCAAATCGCTGCTTGTACACATGCTCTTTTCTGCTTAGTGCCCTTGTAAGGGAACTAAATAAAGTTTGCTTTTTTGCAGTAATAGCTCTTTTCCCTGCCTACGGTGGTGATACTACTATCATGCAGGCATGCAGATTTATCACAACTGAACATGTATATTTCATATTATCTAACTTTAAAAGTACTTTTGCAGTTACTAAGAGGGTAAAATATACTTGAAATAGGTATTTTGTATTTAATGTTATTCATGCATTATGAGACGTGCATTGCAGATTTTACTTGTTAACATGGGCTTAACTCTACTCAAAAAGTGAGTATTTTGTCAGTGTAAATACAGTGTCAATACGTAATTCCTTATTCTTATTGATTATTTATTTGATTTTTATTTATTGTTTTGTTTAGCTCTTGACCGAGGAGACTTGAACTGGATATTAACAGGGTTCAGAGATGGTGCAACTGTTTATTTAGCCCTGTCATATCTGATCAGGAGTCAGAAAGAACACAATTATCCATCAATTAGAACATAACAGGATTGGTCATTCTCCTCCAACTGTGTTGAAAGAGAGTCAAGTGAAGTTAAGCTGTTGACAGTTACAGAAGAGGCAATACCCAGTTTCACATGTCTAAGAGGAAGCATGTGCAAGCCTTCAGCCTCCCAGCTTTGTAGCACCACGTCAATAGGGAGACCTTACTGGGTGGGATGGGCAGAAACTGAATTGTAAAAATTGGTTGGGCAAAAACTTTTAGGCAAAATTCGAGAGAAGCCCCCCAAAGGTTTCACATGAAGCCAGATGCAATCTACATTACAGAAGTATTGGATTGAAATATTGTGACCCAATTGTCTCAGCAGATGTTTCTCAGTGAGGTGAGGGGGTCCATTATTAATCTTGCAGGGCCCAGCGTATGCAGCACAAGCTGACTTTTGTTTTTGTGCAATCTGTCACTGTCAGACTGTCCAGAATAATGGCGATTAAATATTAAGGGTGCCCCAATTGGAAAACAAAGTTTAACACAAGATGTTTCCAATTAGGGCCAGGCACTCTCAGGAACGCTCTATTATAACCTGCATTCCAATAAGATCTGCAATCATACACACTCACCTGCCATCTTTATCTGTGTTATTAAGGTTTGCTTATACTGTAGGTTTACTTCATGTCTGCTTTTTAGTATTAGAGGTGATATTATATTGATATATTATTATGAAATATACAACAAATGCACTCAAAGAGGTCAAAGAAGGTCAAGTGCCAAAATTGATGTGAAAAAATAACTCGTGTAATCCATAAAGATTAATGAGAGGCGCACACAAAAAGGCCATATATTAGAAAACACTTAGCCGTCCCAAGCCCCCCAAGGACAGGAGTTTAATGCATCTATTTTTGCACTTTGTGCAGTACTACAAAGCATTGAATAAAGAAATATTAATTAAATTTTAATAAAATTAATAAAATTAAATTTACAATGTCATATACAACATGATTCATTTGAAGCTAAATATATTGCAAAAACCATGTACATGTTAAAAGTATATACCTACTTCTCAACTAGGCTTTTTTATTTTTTTGAATACACTACGTCCATTTATTGGTGGAGTTTAACATGTTAGAAAACAACAAAACATAAAATAGAATGTATATGATTTCCAGGATGTTGAACTCAGCAAATAAGCAAAAGTGTGGCATTAAAATCTGTTTTTAAAAACATGTATCATTTATAAAAACAAAAATCCATGTTATATTCCAGGGTGGCCCACATTTTTGTGCACATATGCACATAGCTATATACATTAGCTATACACCCTCAAATGATTCCAAGAAGGTAGGTGTTTCTGATATCGTGGCCAGTGATTGCAATACAGTGACATCAACAGAAATGAGCATCCTTTGAACCTAAAAGAATTTTTGCATAATTACATTGTTAATTAACAAAGTTGGCCATTCAGAATGGACTGATGTGAACTGTTTAATGCCTCTAAAAGCTACATTACAGAAGGTTGATTCTCAAATAGTAAGCTATACACATTACAGTGTAATAAGCTGCAATATTTTCCTTTATTATTTTTTTCTATAAAGCACAATTCAGATGAAAAACCAAATGATTATGTAGTCCATGAATGAACCAGATTATGTTCATCAGAGCAGGTGTCCAACACATTTTTAATGTAGGTCAGAATCACAGACACATCCAAGCCAATGGATTTCAGTTTAAAAGCCTTTTTACAATGTGAAGGAGAATCACTGGAGAAAATTACAGACAGTTTCTTTAAAACACTGATAGACTAGAGGTGCATACAAAGTATTGCAAGGCAAAATAGACTCTAATTAACCTTGAAAGTTTCAGAACTAGCATGATTTTACCTTTAACAACATTACGTGAAAAAATATTGAAGACACATGTAGATTCCCATTCCAATGGTTATAGTTGTGCTGTCAACATTGTAACCCCTGGTTTCTATAACTATCAGTATAAGAAAGCAGAGATGGTAAGTTTCTGTACAGTTCACATCAAACTATTTTGCATGATTTTGTTTACATCTCAGCCATTGACTTACAACAGAAATAGAAGCGATATGAGACCCTATGAAGATAATACATTTATCCAATTCTTCAGATGGTGCTTTTTCAGACAATTTGCATTTATTCCACAGATCTATAGCGGTAAACACTAAAGAGGCCCCTCAGATTTAGAGGCATCAGAATTCATGCTGAGAATAAGCCAGACTCCCTGTGCTCTAAACTGAAGCAAGTACAAATCCGATCTCAGCGTGTGTTTTCTATCAAAGCTATGGGCTGGTTAATTATAGAACAGCAGCGAGAAGGAAGGCACATCTATCACTGTGGGTGTGACCCACTAAACCAGATTATTCAAAGTGTGTGCTGTCTTTTGTCTCTCTCTCTCTCTCTCTCTCTCTCTTTCTCTCTCTCTCTCTCTCACAAACACACAGATATATATATATATATATATATATATATATATATATATATAGAGAGAGAGAGAGAGAGAGAGAGAAACCATAATATATGGAAAAAATATTGTGGTTATCCAAAGCATGCAGTTGTCCGTCTCACTGTGTAAAGTTTGTGTAAAATTTCACTGAATGAAACAATAGAAATATTGTCTTGCATTATATTACATTAATTATAGGATGCCTATGCTTTGTTTGAAAAATGTATAAATTTTGAGAGATATTTACTGCAACAAAATGGTCACTAATAAACTTCCAAACTATACACAAGATTCAAAATGAAATCATTTCCCTATAAAAAAATAGCTTTTAGATATACATATAATCCATTGTCAAACAGAATTGATTGACACCTACTCTTCCAATATTTCCTCTGAATTTAAGGTTATTATTAGGGCCACTATGGGAAGGCTTTTGATTCCATGAGGATTTGAAAAAATTAGAAAAATCAGGTAATGATGTTGGATGTTTAATTCTGCATCACAATCATGACTCCAGTTCAAGTTTGATATGATCAGAAAAGCCAAGCGGTTGGAATGAAATCCTGGAGAGGGTTTTTTGGAGAGTACACGTTTTTTGACACCTCGGGTGTCCTATCATTGTCCGTAAATGTGGGTGGACTGCATGTTGCTGCTACAGGTAGTGTCACTGCCACACACTCCAGGTTCCTGGGGTCCTGGGTTCCATTCTCTCCTCAGACCACTGTCTTTGAGGAGCATGGTGTGTTCTCTCCTTGTCTGGGTGGGTTTCCTCTGGGGGCTTCAGTTTCCTCCCATAGTCTAGACACACATGCTGGTAGCTGGATGAAATTGGCTGTGTGAAATTGTTCACAGGTGTGAATGTGTGAGTGACAGGGTGCACACAATGCTTTGGTTACACCACAGTGATGAGGATGAATGAATGAATTAATGAATTTAAAACATCTAGATTAAGGTCGATGTAGATTTGTCTAAGTAAAGAAAATTTGAATATATTCTAAGGATTTAAAAGATACATCTGTGGCCCTAGTTATTACCATTTTTAGACATTTTTAAGCTTTGCTTTAGAAATAAATAAAAAGGAATAGAAGGCAATAACTCGTGTGCTGACATTGGAGCATTCTTTGTTATGATTCTGAGCACAGAGGCAATCTTGTGTTTCATTAATTAGCTAAATCGATAGCTTCATGCAGCCTTGTTTGTCTTGCTGTCAGATAATAAACTTAGGCCTCCCTCCGGGTTGCGGCCAGTTTGATTGGGATCTCACTTCCATTTTTCAAATGAATCTTTTATTGATCAGAGAATGGGTGAAGTGCATGCACACTTTCCACCCGCCCCTGTGAGTTGAGGGTGTCTGAGTCCAGTGCAGTAGATATGGAGGGGCTGCTGTTACATAGTGATAAACAGGACATCATTTACAATGCCAAAGATTCGGAAAAGTAAGGTTAGATCAGATTACAGTAGAAAATAACTCAGAAGTAATTTTGAAGCTAAAACAAACAAAACCAAATGCAGAGCCAATGCATATGCAAATGTGGGCAATAAATTATGTTTATGGATGCTATGTGATGCCCTGAAGCAGCTATACATGTGCTTAAGTTCACCATTTGCAATGCAAAAATTAAAAGTGTGTTCTAGGAAGTGTCAGCATTATCCAGTACATTTGGGATGAGGGGTGCTGGAGGTTTGTGTGTGTGAAATTCAGGACTAATCATCCATTAACAGTGCCTGACTGAATACAGTCAAAACTTCACACAAATGTTCCAGTACCAAGGTCATGTTGTCAATTTGTACTTGGTGTTACGGCTGGTGTAAGTGGGATTTCTCTATGAATAAAACATATGATAGATATATATATATATATATATATATATATATATATATATATATATTACCAATTGCTACATTTATAGAGAAATCATTGTCAAAAAAAAAACATGTATCACATTTGCCAATTTACAGTTTATTACATAATTTGAATACTGTCTTTCATATTCTGTGAAAATTACACTGGAAATGAATGGAAAAATAGAAATGCTTCAGAATTACATGGCATAAAATCTTTTTTCATTGTCTTTCATTAAAAGTTAGGAAGATTTTTTCCCTTCTCCTATAAAGTTGCATACATGTTTTTCTTCGAACAGCGGCAAAATGGAAATCAGATATTTGAACTTGATTTTTTTTTGCTCATGCTGTTTTTGTTGAGTGTCACAGTGGTTTGGGCACAGGTAGCATTGCTGCCACACAGCTCCAGGGTCCTGGGATTGTGGGTTTAATCTTCACTTTGCATCACTGTCAGTGAGCAGTTATCCTAATGTCTGTGTGAGTTTCCTCGGTTAGGTTCATTGGCCATGTGAAATTGGCGCCCCATTCAGGGTGTGTATGCCCGATGATTCCAGGTCGCCTCTGGATCCACTGCAACCCTGAACAGAATGAAATTGTTATAGAAATTAATGAACTAATGAATGTTTCTTGTTGGGATATGTTGCTTCTACTTGTCATTACTTAATTGCATTGAAAGCATTTCAACTGAAGTGTGCCTTAACATTACTCCAACCAACTCTGTTCTAATGCGAGAATCAGAATGTGAAGTGAAGCTCAGCCTTAAATGCTACATAACAAAGTTCTAGCAGCATAAGTAAGTCTGTAGCAAGGTGCTCACATCTTGTAAAGCCAAAACATGCAAACCCAATCATCTTGAGTGGTTCCTTCCATTTGTTTTCATTTGCTCTTCATTTTTCAAAGCTTCAGGGGGATTTGTAAAGGATTTTTAAAAGATGTACCATCTGTGTTCTCCAGGAAAACAGGACCAGAGATATTCAGAGCCAATAGAATAGAATGCCCAGCCACGCTCCCCTTCCATAAACCAGTTTGACTCCTTCAGAGTAAATGACACTTAAAAAGTTAATGGTCAGAACCGAGAGATTATAAAGACTTGGGACTAAGGGACTTCATGGTCCATATGGTCAGAAGCCTTTTCGAATTTGATGCTGAAAGCACTAAGAATACTGGTCAGAACCAATGCATGCTGTTTAGTTCAATATGCAAACATATTTCAAAGAAAAAAGAAACAACAGTCCCTAATAAACAACCTCTTGTTTATAAAAGTTGTTCTCTGTTGTTCAAACATATACATTTCACACAATTAAACAAAACCATTATGTAAAACAAACATGCTAAATCCATTTATTAAAACCTGTGTCTTACAGTGTTAATTTAGCACTATAAAAAGGTGGGACAGGATTATTGACAAAGGGTATGTTCCAATTCCTAAGCTGCCACCTACATAGGCGCAGCAGTGTAAGTGGTCAGTGTTCCAGTCAACGTCCAGGTTTATAAGAGAAGGTATAAAGATGGACATAGATATCACCTCAGAGTTTACTCAGCTCACACATCAGAAAATAGGAGAAACCTTAACATTTTTCATTTCATTTCAAGAAGTGAGTAAATTTGAATGGCATTCATAGTCTGACCAAAAAAACACCAGGGTAGGAGAACACTCATTATATTATAAGCATTGGACCTAAGAAATCAAAGCTCTTTCTACCACAAGAAAAATGAGAAAGGTTTGCATTTACGGTAACCTGAGGAATTAAAATACTGTTTCATGGCAGCTTAGAGGCATAGGGTTCATGCATATTAATGTATTTAACCTCAGGCCTAGCAAGACAACACTAGCAAGACAGCAGACTGCCTGTGATCTGTGGTTTTCTTTTAGAAGATGAGTTTTTCCAGAAGCGAAGGTGTGGACGACTCATTGGGGAGTGTTCTATAGAGATAAAATCACTAGAGGCACAGTAGTAAATATGTTATCATGAACGAAGGAGAAGTGTAAAGTGCAGCCGAGGGAAAAGATTAGCCTGGAAAGAGGTTTGTGTGATATATCTTCTCCTTGTCCCAGAATCGAAAAACTTATAATGTACTTATTGTGCTGTATTTCTTTATGAGGTTGGCTGGTATGCTTATAAGGATTGAACAGCAGACAGTCAATAAGATAAGTGTGTCTTGCTGCAGTTCAAACTTTGCGTGGAAATTCAGCTGAGAATCTGCAAGAGAAGCAGGTTTTGAATCGTGCGTGTAGTGCTTGCTGCCTGCATGTGTTATGTATTTGTTTCCCAAGTTAAAACTCCACTGTTGAGCTTTCTTGTTGGCAATAAAGATCGAAGGACTGTTGTAATTCAACTACTTTGCTTAGCTAGCTATATGAGGTGTCACGGGGGACGTGAAGAGTGGAATTACGGGAGGCGGACACACTCGCTACAACACAGATAGTTTAATAATGAAGAGATAACAGAACGAAACAAACTTGAAGGGAACGACGAGATAACATTAACGAGCAGGAAACAAAACTACAAGACTGGGGCGTGAAACAGGCAGGAGACAGAACGAGGCACGAGAAACGAGAAACAAGCTAGAGAAACAAACGCTACAAAATACAAACAAACTAAAGGGTCATGAAAGGAATAAGAGAGCGAACGAGAAACAAGAAACAAACGACAACGAAAACAAACAAACAAACAAACAAAATGACCGATAACAGGAAGTGAGGGAAGAGGGCTTAAATAAACGAACTTAACACGAAACACCTGACACAGATAACGAAGGTAATGAAGGAATGAACATAAACAAAGCCATGTGCAGGGATAGGAAAACAACAAAGAGAGAGCCACATAAAAAGGGAAAACAAACAAGAAAGTGCCAGGATGTGACATGAGGAAGCCAGCTCACATTCCCAATACAGAAAGTATTGCAGAGGCTGCGAAAGACCCTTCCTCATGTCTGAGGAAATGAGGAAGAAAAAAGAGAGTGACTGGGCAAGAGATTCGACAAGAGTAAAATACTGGATCGGCTTTTAGTTGTTGGTGTGAGCTAAAAGAGATAAAAGGGCGAGAGATATGCTGACCATGTTCATGTTGGTCTAGTAAGTAATAAATGATTTTGTTACACTACATTTGTTAAGTTTTGCTTTGTTAGAGGTAAACAATGAAAATCTGAAAGCAGAGCATACGTTTCTGCCAGTGTTATTTTTGAAAGATTTTTGTGAAAACTGTACAGATTGTGCTCCTAACAACATTTTTCAAGATGTTTTTGTTGCAATCACACCTCAAACCAAACAATCTGGTCAGTCTTTGTAAATTGTTTGCCCAAAGAAATCCTTGTAAGTGTGCAACTTTTTTTTTTTTTTTTGTAATTACATGGATCAAATTATATTATGAGATAGATATATATATATATATATATATATATAGACTATATAATGCTGTCAACAAAATTATATTTTAGTACGCACATTCCCCATGCTCAACTTTCAAAAGCTAAGCAAATATTTCATTCATTCATTCATCATCTGTAACCGTGGTGGGTCTGGAGCCTACCCGGAATCAATGGGCGCAAGGTAGGAATGGGTGGGGCCAGTCCTTCACAGGGTGACACCCACTCACACCTATGGACAATTTTGAGTAGCCAGTCCACCTACTAACCTACTATGTGTTTTCCGATCTTGGGTGGAAGCCGGAGTACCCAGAGGAAACCCATGTGGACATAGGGAGAACACACCAAAGTTTAAAACACACAAGCAAAGATCAAAACCAAGCGAAATATCAAGGCAAACTAATCCAAGGGAGAATCCAAAAGGGAATAAGGAGACTTCAAACTGAAAGTCAATACACAAACAAACGAAAACTGCCCGGTAAGGCTCCAAAACATGAGGCAATACTTCACATTGAGCCTGTGTACACATGGTTTAAAGGCATAAACACAGGTGAGAATAATCACCTCTGGTTGGTGTGGGAGCTATCAATCAGCACCTTGTGACTCCTGGTGGAATCCTGAAAATCTTAGTTTCACAGAGACAGAGACAATGGAAACTAGACTGGAACCAACCTAATACAGAACAAATAAAAGTGACAAATAAAACTGATAAAATATGAGAGAAACAGAGAACCAGCATAGTAAGCCAGAGAACATGCCCTATTTGGACAGGATTAGTTTTACGTGGGAAGCTGGGGTAATTTCATTTTACCAAAGACTGCAGTCACAAAGTGTAGATTATACACAGCACTGTTACTGGAGTTTTTACACTGTCACTACTGTTCTGAGAACAGTCCTCCCACCAAAATATATCCAGCCCTCAACAATTTTATCTCCTTGTCCTTCAAAATAATGAGCATTTTGTGAATATGAGTGCGGGGCTTTGTTCCGAACAGAAACAACCTAAACTGGAAAATGAGACCAAAACAATAAGGAGGAAAGATAAGCTGTGACAGAGTGTAAAAGGGTCCACAGGTGTGTGAGTGACTCGCTGAGTATGTGATAACATGACAGACTGGTGTCCCATTCAGGGTGAGTTCCATGACTTGTGCCCAGTGTTTTAGGGTGGGCTCCGGACACACTACGACCCTGAACAAGATGAAGCAGTTACAGAAAATGAAAGGTTAAGAATGTGCATTTACCCCTTGCATTAGCATTTAATGGAGGTAAAGGAATGCTTACAAATTGGGATGTCATGACTCTTATGTGACTCCTTGTAATAAGTTTTTACATTAGCAAATCTCTTTACTATACACAGGGCCCTACGTTTTCTCATGATGGATCCAGTGTGGGTTTTTTCCAAGTTTATAAATCAATCATTTGTGTTTGAAAGTCAGACCAGGGCTACTTTCTTTCTGCCAACAGACAGACACACACACACACACACACACACACACACACACACACACACAGACCAGGCATGAAGCCAGTAGCCTTGCCAAGATATACAGCTGTGCATCTTTCCACATCCCTCCTTTTCTCATTCTCTTTTGTCTTCTCCATTATTTCTCCACCTCAACAGCGTTATAATTATTCCCTTTGTTCTCTGAACCCAAGCTTCAGCAGGTTTTGTTCAGCTAAAGCCTAGAAAATGAAAATTTAATGCAGGCTTCTGCACAGTATCTGTGTTGTTGATGGTGTTTTATAGTAAATCTCTGGCTGAACTCTCTATGACTGCATTCAGCTGCTAAAACAGTGTCTCTCTCACAGATTAACTTCCATCAGCCAAACTCAACACAGACACTTCGGTCCCCTGGCACACACTCGTCAATCTCAGACATATTCAGCTGTGCTGTTTCCCAGCTTTGCTCTTTCCCCAGCATGAAATCCACAGGTCTCGTTAGAGACTGTCACCACGCTCAAGCTGCTGGAGCTGAGACGAAACTCTGCAGGAAAGAGCGAGAAAGCAACTGTGAAAAAGTGCAAAAACATTTTGATGAAGGACCTAAAGACTTGAGGAAGAATCATTTATATTTAAACACAACCGTTTAGCTTTGCATTTTTTTTCATGGGGAAGACTGGAAATAGGATTCTTCACAGAGGATCCTCAGAAGTTTCAGAAACAGGAACATGAGGTTTATGGGCAGTTGGAAAACTGAATCCCAGCAAACTTCAGGCAATTCAGGCGGTGCTGTCAACAAAGACAGGCTCTTTAAAGAATTACCCACTAAAAAGTCCTTAGGGAACATCTTTTTTTTAATGACCTCCATGTGTGTTTAAACATAACAGACTATCATCACATATACAGTGAAACAGAGCACTGCAAATATTTGCAACACTTGTATATGACTAATTATGAGTCCTACTTATTTTATGCTTCCATCCGCTGATAGTGCTGTTTCTGTAAGTCCACACAGCCGAACTGTAAGTTGAACGGTATGTTTGACAAAAAACGACAACTGTTTGTGGCTTAAGTTTTACTTGTCTGCAAGTTTTATCCAGTGTCTAAATTACAACAGCATTTCATTTGGAACTTGAGTTGGTTAGTTTTTGTAGCTCTTTTGGTATGTGTTTACTTTTGTTCAGTTAATGATTTAAGGTCATTTTACTTCATGTGCAGTGACTGCAGCCATTAATACTAGGGCATGCACATTACATACAGTTATATTAAAGAGTTTTGTCAAAAAGCAGCTGGCATAACCCCAGTGAATGAACTGGTTCGTCTTGCATGAATTAGAGAAAACATTTGTTTTCATAACAATTGTTAAATGGTTCCCTCTGATTCATTAAAGTGTGCACACAGTCACTCTATATATATACAGAGGTTGGACAATGAAACTGAAACACCTGTCATTTTAGTGTGGGAGGTTTCATGGCTAAATTGGACCAAATCCTAAATCCTCTTTAATTGCACATTGCACCCGTAAGAGCAGAGTGTGAAGGTTCAATTAGCAGAGGGTAAGAGCACAGTTTTGCTCAAAATATTGCAATGCACACAACATTATGGGTGACATACCAGAGTTCAAAAGGTTCAAGAGGACAAATTGTTGCTGCACGTCTTGCTGGCGCATCTGTGACCAAGACAGCAAGTCTTTGTGATGTATCAAGAGCCACGGTATCCAGGGTAATGTCAGCATACCACCAAGAAGGACTAAACACATCGAGCAGGATCAACTGTGGATGCGAGAGGAAGCTGTCTGAAAGGGATGTTCGGGTGCTGACCCGGATTGTATCCAAAAAACATAAAACCACGACTGCCCAAATCACGGCAGAAATAAATGTGCACCTCAACTCTCCTGTTTCCACCAGAACTGTCCGTCAGGAGCCCCACAGGATCAATATACATGGCCGGGCTGCTATAGCCAAACCTTTGGTCACTCATGCCAATGCCAAACGTCGGTTTCAATGGTGCAAGGAGCGCAAATCTTGGGCTGTGGACAATGTGAAACATGTATTGTTCTCTGATGAGTCCACGTTTACTGTTTTCCCCACATCCGGGAGAGTTACGGTGTGGAGAAGCCCCAAAGAAGCGTACCACCCAGACTGTTGCATGCCCAGAGTGAAGCATCGGGATGGATCAGTGATGGTTTGGGCTGTCATATTATGACATTCCCTTGGCCTTGGCAAATGAAGAAGTGTGATTCCTCACTTCAGAGAACATTTCTCCAGTATTTTAGAGTCGAGTGGGGGCATGTTTTACATCACTGCATCTAATGCTTTGCATTACCCTTGGTGATGTAAGGCTTGAGTATAGCTCCTTGGCCATGGAAACCCATTCCATAAAGCTCTCTGTGCACTGTTCTTGAGTCAGTCTGAGCTAATCTGCACTATTCGGCTAAATAATGTTGAAAGTAGACTGAACACAAGGGCTGAAAACAGCATAAATTAACTCTATAAGTGAAAGGGTTGCCACACAGTCTAAAGACATAAATGGATACACCTCAGTATGTTTCCACCATTAATTGCTATCAAAAAAGTTAAAAAAGAAAAAAACAGATACACTGTACAGTTATAACACCACTGTAAAGGAAGAGATAAAAACCTAAGAAAACAAGAGCACAAAAAATAAACAACCAATTCTCACGTGAAATATAAACCTCAAATCAGGTAAAAGGTCGCTTTAACACTTCATTCATAAAGGTCGGAAAGATTTTAAACAGTCTTGTGAGTAGAAAAGGAATCTATGTATTTATGTTGTCAGAGAATCTGATGTTCTGATTGCTATTGCGGTGTAAAGAGTATTTCAAAAAATAGAACAAAAACTGCTTACTTTTGTCACATGATTACAAATGTAAGTTGCTACGGGTAATCTGCCAAATGCTATAAATGTAAATTGGCTTGTCAGCTACAGACAACAAACTGTAATGTTCAGAGCTACTGAGAACTCTCTGAGCTATGGCTTTTTATATTTAGCAGCAGAAGGTAATGCATAATTTTTTGAATATTATAGATAATAGGATATTAATAGTAAAAAATATATGGCAGTGTTAGCAACTATATTTTCTCTTTCTCTCTCTCTCTCTCTCTCTCTCTCTCTCTCACTCTCTCACACACACACACACACACACATTTCCTTACTGGCTCTTCATCTTCCGCTAAGTGGGTTCAGCTGTTCCTGTCACATGCCTAAAATCAATCTGACTCGCTGTTAATCAATTACCCAGCCTCACCATTCAATGATGTATATATATCATTAATAATGGCAGGAAAATATATCACAAATTTTAAATGCAAGCTTATTTTGCCAGATGCCATTTCACCAATTCCATATGTGATGGCTTCTGCGTTGATCCCAGCTACAAATGTAGCGTTTCGCTTAGCTAAAAAAAAAGGTCTCACTGTTAGTTACAGCACTCATAAAGTTTAATTATGTGCTTGGTCTACCAATTAATGAGTGTAAGTGTTAGTGATGATATCCTTATAAACACATCGTACCTGTATTAGCCCTGTTGGAATAGCAATGCTTGAAAATCACAGTACTTTAATACCTCCCAAGGTCCAAAAACACACATTGGTAGGTGGATTGGTGACTCAAAAGTGTCCGTAGGTATGAGTGAATGTGTGAGTGTGTGTCACCCTGTGAAGGTGTGTTCCTGCCTTGCCCCCAGTGATTCCAGGTAGGCTCCGGACCCACCGCTATCCTGAACTGGATAAGCGGTTACAGATAATGAATATTTGTATATTTATGTCCCAATTTTATTTTTTTCCTTCCAAATATCTATACATTACCAGTTCCACCTCTTAGCTAGGAATCCTCCAGCCACACCATGCTACCATCCTAATTAAAGGGTTTTAACAAGAATATTGTATTCATCATTCAGGAATTTCTTCCATTTATTTAAAGTCCCATTTTCACATTCTCAAAAGTAATTGGACAATTGACTGATAAGCACTTTCAAAGTGTGGTCTTTTCCCTTATTATTTCATGAATAATTGAGGAGATTAAAGGTGTAGAGTAGATTCAAAAGTATTAAAATTGCTTTTGGTAGCCGTTCAAGGGAACACTATGCAGTCCACAAAGGTGTCCAGGCTAGCGAACGAGGCCATGAATAGGCTGAAAAAGTACAAAACACACCTCTCAGAGGGATATCAGACATGTTAAAAATGGCCAAGTATTCATTTGATACATTCTTAAAAACAAAGAACGCATTTTCAAATTCAGCAACACAGAAAAGTACAGAAGACCATGGAAGACAAAAAAGGGGATCACATAGTACTTTTCATGATAAAAAAAAAAAAACTTCATGTCAAAAACACGCTAAATGTAGCCATATCACTGTCCAAGATCACAGTCTAAGAGACTTAAGAGGAAGGGCACATGATCTGAAATATACCACCATCTTTCAGACATGATGTAGACAGTGTTATGGCACATTTATTAATTATGTGACTGCTATAGAAGCCATTAACTACAAAGGGTTTGCAGCCTTAATTATCTGTAACTGCTTATCCAGTTCAGGGTCGTGGTGGGTCCCGAGCCTACCTGGGATTATTGGGCACAAGGCAAGAACACACCCTGGAGGGGGCACCAGTCCTTCACAGGGAGACACACACTCAAACATTCACACACTTGGACACTTTTGAGTGTCCACTTTTTGGACCATGGGAGGAAACCAGAGCACCTGGAGGAAACCCACACGGACACAGGGAGAACACACCATATCCTCATAGACAGTCACCCGGAGCGGGACTTGAACCCACACCCTCCAGGTCCCTGGAGCTGTGTGACTGTGACATTACCTATATACTATAGTATGTGAAAATACTACTTTAAGCCTATATTGCTGTACATTGTCATACCCACATTGAATTTAATTTGACTATGTGTGCACTTGACAGTGTCAATCCTATCAGGTAAGGACTACACCAGATTTTTTTCCTGCTATTTGAATCTTCTACTTTATACATTTTTATACATTTTTTAATGTATAATTGGCAGGATTGATGCTATAATTAAGACAAACTGAAATATAACCAAGTGTTGTAATTTTTGACAGTTACAGCTGACATTATATTGTTGCCAGTTTATCTAATGCACTTGTCACTAACAAACAAGTATCTCTGCTGTGCTTAGAAGAGTCCACCCCTTGTCATTGTTGATGGGTAGGGTAGGGGTGGGCTAAGTTGTGCAGCAACTGTAAATCTACATAGTGCAGTCATTTATAATAAAAGGGTTGATGAATAAACGTGAAACCGAAGACCTCAGTAAAAAGATGGAGTCCTAAGGGGCTGAAGATGGCATTGTCAAAGAAAAAAAGCTGACAAAGGTAAGAAAATGGTGACGCAGTTGAATGATGGAGTGACCCTGGGGTGCTGAAATGGTTTATAGGGTGCATGATAACTGATAGGAGTAGTTTGGGAATGGTCCTTTTCCCTAACCTCTGTTATTAAATGACTCCATTAATATTAGAAAGTAGATCAAAAACAAAAATATGAAGAACATACTTGAGTTCTGAAAGGTGTGAGTAATTTTGTAATAGACCCTAATACCATCTTTATGCCCCAGTAGTGCACACCTTTCATGTAAATATGTAAAATGAAGTGTTTCACTTGTTTTGATGTTGGGGTGACTTGACATTCATTAAAGGTCTATATCATTTAAGGGGTTTCTGTGCTGATAAACATAACGAGTTTTTGAATTTTTGAAACTTCAGACAACACAAGGGTTAATAATAACTACAAACCGGATTCCAAAAAAGTTGGGACACTAAACAAATTGTGAATAAAAACTGAATGCAATGATGTGGAGGTGCCAACATCTAATATTATATTCAGAATATCTTGTTGAAAAATGCAGGGTCTTCCCTGAAAGAGATGACATCTAGATGGGAGCATATGTTGTTCTAGAACCTGAACAAAGTTCTCTGCATTAAAGGTGCCTTTCCAGACATGCAAGCTGCCCATGCCACAAGCACCCATGCTTCAAATTGTGACTCATCTGACCACAGAACAGTCTTCCATTTTGCCACACTTCATTTTAAAAGACCCCTGGCCCAGTGCAAATATCTGCGCTTGTGGAGCTTGCTTAGAAATGGTGGATTGTGTTCACTGACAATGCTTTCTGGAAGTATTCCTGAGCCCATTCTGTTATTTCCTTGACAGTGGCATTCCTGTTTGAGGTGCAGTGACGTTTAAGGGCCCGGAGATCACAAGCATCCAGTAGAGTTTTATGGCCTTGATCCATCCATCCATTATCTCGAACCCACAACCTCCAGGTCCCTGGAGCTGTGTGACTGTGACACTACCTGCTGCTGCTGATAACTTAAAGTCTTTGTATTTTACACTGGGTAACACCATTCTGGTATTGCTGCAGTATCTTTCTGCGCAACAATGGTGGAACTGGTGGTCCTCTTACCATCTTGGCTTCAGAGAGACACTGAAACTCTGAGAAGCTCTTTTTATACCCAATCATGTTGTCAATTGACCTAATTAATGTTAATTGGTCTTCCAGCTGTTCGTTATATGCTCAATTTCCTTTTTCCAGCCACTTATTGCTACTTGTCCCAACTATTTTGGGGATTTGTTGACACTGTGAAATTTTGAATCAACATATTTTTCCTTTAAAATGTTACATTTACTCGGATTAAACTTTTGATCTGTCATCTATGTTCTATTATGAATAAAATATTGACATTTGCCATCTCCACATCATTGCATTCAGTTTTTATTCACAATTTGTTTAGTGTCCCAACTTTTTTGGAATCCGGTTTGTATGTAAAATTGTCCAAGCAATGAGTCAAAAAAGAGGCTGGATGTAGTTGCTGACATAACAATAAAATAATAAAACATTCATTCATTATCTGTAACTACTTATCCAGTTCAGGGTCACAGGTCCAGAGCCTAGCCAGAATCATTGGGTGCAAGGCAGGAATACACCCTGGAGGGGTCGCCAGTCCTTCACAGGGCAACACACACACACTTTTGAGGCACCAATCCACCTACCAATGTGTTTTTCGACTGTGGGAGGAAACCGGAGCACCTGGAGGAAACCCACGCCAATACAGGGAGAACACACCAAACTCGCAGGACTTGAACCCACAATCTCCAGGTCCCGGGAGCTGTGTGAGTGCGCCACCGTGCCGCCCCATAATAAGACATATGAACTCAAAAGAAACAGACACTCACCACAGTGCAGTTTTAAGGTACAAAAAAGTATGCAAACAAAGAACTAGTGTAAGTACTAGCATACGTAGACACAAAGAGCAACAGCTGAACACTGGGGCAAAGACAAATGACTAGAAATGAATGTAGGGCTGTGAAGAGCCCAAGCAGTAAATATATAGAAAAATAATTTCCTATATATTTATACACCTTTATATTCTTTAAAATATCTGTCATATCTCTGACCATTTACAGGTAGAACTCACTGTATATGTGCTTAACTTTCCCGCCAGATCTTTTTTTTTTTTTTTTTTGGTATGCAAAACTAGCATGAGGCCAAATACTGTGCATAGAAAATACTTGAAATGACTTCCATTTTTTGTTTTCCTTTCCCTATAAATTTACTATATGTAGATACGTTTTGCTCTGGACAGTGGTGATATAAAAACCTTAACATTTTGTAGTGTGATGCTGCTTATTTGCCGCCCTCCACAGATGAATAAAAGTATTATTTTTTGCCCACAGGTGGAAACTGATGTATGCATCTTCAAGAACAATAAACATTCTGCAGTGTCTAGAATGTTATGAATGGCATGCCATTGACCAATACTGTAAAAACACTGGTCAGCATGTGATGAAAGAATGCAAAAGGCAGAATACAATTTGTGGCATTTCATGCGCTGCCAGTGTGAGCTCTGAAACACCTAGGCATTATGAAAGAGCGACAGGAAAGAATGTGAAACAGACAGCACCTCTCACTGTCACCCACACAAAATCCCAGTCTGGTGTGAAATCACACTGAGACCAAGCTAAAGTAAAATTTATTCAATTATCTGCGGTGTGAAAGTCAGGATTAATCACATCCATAAGAGAATAGTGGAATGAGAGAATGAACCGTCCCTGCCATGCTTTCATTACTCATTACTGCAGAGAGAGAGTGAGAGAGAGCGAGAGAGAGAGAGAGAATAAGAGAGAGAGAGAGAGACAGAGAGAGAGAGAGAAAGAACCTCCTTTGATATCCCCCTCCCCAATCCAGCTCTTCTCCCCTGTCAGTCATGTAGAGTAGGTATGAATAAATGAATATGGAAAACTGCAATAACAAGGTAAATGCTGATTTTCTGATAAACCAGCAGGCGCACATGAAACACGACCTAGCTCGCCATATTCCATTTGTGTGAAAAAATTATTATTGTCCTGACGTTTGTGCACAGCTGTGGATTACAGTCAGTCAGAGACAGATGTTGCACCTGCATAGTAATTTAAGGCTGATTTTAAAAATGTGGCTTTGGTCAGACTCCCATAAAGTAACTAACAATATTAATTATAAGTAATAATATAAGTATAAGTAATTACAAAGAAATAATATAGACATTCCAACATGTAAGACTTACCTTTGTCACACATGGTCTTGGTAAAATCAGTAGCCAAGCTGTTGCAGCTTTAGCAAGCTTTCACAGGTAATAACAACAATTACTGAAAATAGAATAGAATCTGCATTTCCTTGAGTATTACATATTTTTAAAGATAGATTTACTAAATTCTGGGAAAAACATTAATTTTGTCTCTATACACCTTCAGACAATAAGTGCAGAACAGTGTTCTTTATGTTTTCGCTACCTGACTTTAAAGAACATATCAGTAACACATTCCGTTATATTTACTTTAAGTTGCACTGACTTCAACCCCTACAGGGTGTTACTCGCCTTGTGCCCAGTGATTCCGGGTAGGCTCCAGACCTGCCACGACCCTAAACTGGACAAGCAGTTACAGACAATGAATGAATGCATTGCACTCATACGCCTTGTACTGAACCTGGGCATTTTTTTTATTATTATTTTGGGCTCAAAAGAGTATTCCAAAGATAAACATGTCCTGAAAGACATGTTGTAAAAGACATTTCTAGTGGGTGATTCAAAATGTTGGCTTTACTTATCAAGCTAAATGAAATATCTTCTTAAACATACTGTCTGTCTTAAAGCCAAGTATATATAGGAGGAATGTTTCTCGTCTGTTATGTCACTGAAGACTGTTTAGATTTTGAAGGATGTTTTGAGTTTGTCTGAAAAACTGTGGCCTTCAGTTTCTGAGAGGAACACAACTGATGTATTATTTGAGAATTTCAAGTAGCCACAATTTTTGTGTAGAAGAGAGCTGAGGAGACTTTTTTATAGTGATATGCAGAAGTGTGGGCATGCCTGTGCAATTCATATTCTTCATATGTTATGTGTTAATATATAAAATGTATTCACTTAGAAATTCAGACATTTGCATACACAGTCCCCTTCACTTTTACTTTAAGGGCCCAGCTTCATAATCGAGCACATCTGATTCAGCTTATGAAGGACTTCATAATTAGCTGAGAGCTAAAATGTGGGAGTAAACATTCACACTGGTTAACACAGTGGTCCCCAAAGTCATTCAACTTCTCTTCTGTAAAACACCTGACCCAGCACACGAGGAGCTTGTTAATTAGCTAATGAGCCAAATATGGTGCATTCGATGCGGAAATGTGTGGCGTGTGTGGTCCCTAGAGCTGGGATTGGAGACCCCTGGATTAACACCACCACTAATACTTTTGTCATGTGTAGAATAATCATCAGACCACCTCATGACCACCCAGAGCTCCATAGGCAAACACCAAGCCATTAGCTACGGTGTATTATGAAGCATTTCCATATTTGCAAACAAAGCACCTGCTGTTTCCACCCCATCCCTGGCAGCATGAGCTGTTTTGAGAGTTCATACTGAGGCAGGGGACTTTTAGTATGCTGCTTAATCAGTCTGGTGTCCAAAATACAGACTGGCTATGCAAGGTCAGGATGCTCAGATAAGGGATAAGGGACAGCTTGCCAGGCCAGAGGCTGATGTACCTGCTAATTAAGCACATTCAATTGGTAATATGATTAATACTACATATATGTTTTGTGTTTATATTAATACAACCCTCCAAATTATTGATTAGAACTCTATATAGATGTTCTAGCTTGTAACACCTCCATAGAAAAACAGCGACAATATAATAGGATGCTCTGAAGCAGGTACACATGAGCCTAAGGTCAGTATAACACAGATAGCACAGTATAAACCCAAAGCCCTGGGGTGAGTCATGGAATGTCTTCTGCAGTATGACAACACACAATTAAGTGTCTCAGATGAGCTGGAGAGATATTTGCAATCTAGAACTAATAATACAGGATCAGTTCCTGATTTCTCTAATGATGTAGCTGAATGCAATCAAATACTCGCAGCAATGTTCCAACAAGACTCACAGGGCCGAAGGCGAAACAAACTCCTTATAAGAACTTTTGGTTGAGCTGAGCAGGTGTGTACAAACCTTTAGCCATCTGGTGTTTGTCTTAATGAGCTCTGCCTTTGTAGGTTGCTTTGTTAGAGGTTCTTTTAATTGTTTATTATTAATGAGTGCTGATTTATTTACCAAATTTTCATGCAAATTTCATTTACACTCTTTTCTAGCATCTGGCAAGCCATATATAGGACTACACATTTACAAATTTACCAAATTTCAGAGTGCTGAGAAGAAAGGTGTATCATGTATCAAGTCAATCAAACATAGAATCTTAACATCAGAAACATGCAAATCTTCTGAAGCTACATAGGTTTGTGCCTGGCCAGTACTTGGGTGGGAGACCTCCTGGGAAAGCTTGGATGGTGGCGGGGGTAGTCTTGTTGGGGCCTACCTGGGTGGTTGTCCCAGTGGTCTGTGTAGATCCCAATGCCTGAGTGCAGTGATAAGGACACTGTACTGAACAATTGGCGCTGTCTTTCAGTGAAAAATAAAACCCAGGTCCTGACTCTTTTATCCCTCTTCCACCTGTGTGGAATTTGGAACCATTATAAATAATAGGCTCTTCAACATGAACTGTGACATAGTCCATCTAAAGAAGCTCCAGAAAGAACTCAGAGCCAAAAAAAAAGCCTTATAGTGGAGCTGGACAGGGTTCTTTAAAGAAATAAAAAGAAATATAACAGCAATGTACTCAGTTTCTGTGTTTTCTGGGGTTGTGTTCAGTGTGATACAAGACATGTTGGCTGTTTCACAGGACAGAAATCAGCAACTGTCAAATATCACTAGGATGTGATCCTGCTGTAAACAGTGGATTAACCATGACTCTATCTGTTTATCTTTGATATCTGTGATGCTGGATCTGAGATGCCTAGCAATGACAAACCATATACTTGGTTCCACATCAAAACTGGTAGAAACGTGGGCCGGTTTGCTGGATGGCACTAATATTCCAAGAATCCTGAAAAGAACTGGTTCAAGAACCAGAGTTCTTTTAGTGGAACAGGGCTGTCTGAGGTCAAAAGGATTCCAGGGCATTTCCTTGAGAAGTGTACGGGTGTTACCCTGATGTCCTGCTAAATCTAGTACTGTGGCCAATTATGGTCTCCTAATCATTCCCATCCTCAAATAAATGAGCAGAATCATTCCCTCTCATCTTCTCTTTACCCAATCACCAATATGTGATGAGTGTACCAAAATGGTTTGATTGCTGTACACATATCCATGTGAATTCTGCTCATTGATGTGTGTTGAGGCAACTCCGTAATGTTTAAAGGAATATAGCATGCATCAAGTATCCACAAAAGCACTATATGCATGTAAAACATTAGACTTGAATCAGACCCGTGTATCTTACAAATTCATTTGGTAAAACTGTGAAAAAGGCCACAAGTGGATACTGGATTGTAGATAACTGTGCTAAATTGGCCTTGAATAACAGAGACAAAATCTCTCCATTGTGAATTTTTCTCCATTGTGAAATTGCGAAAATTAATGTTTAGCAGCTGTTTCACAGAGAGTCAAACCTCTTTCTGGTATTCTTCTTATGGGAGCTGATAATCTACAAAACTGCTACCCATGACAGTGTCCTGTCAAAAAAAGAAAAGCCAAACAAAAAAAAAAAGCCCACCAAATCATACCCAACAAACACCAGTATTTTATCGATGTGATATATGCTGTGATTTCAGCTGGAGGCAGACTTCACTGATGCTGCTAGCGATACTTCCCTTTAAGAATTCATGAGAGCCAAGCTTCCACACTTTCATCCATTCTAAACCAAAATAATGAGCGAGAGAACGGGCTCCCCGATTGGGGAATCCCTTTCATGATAAAAGACAGCCGCACTCGATTGAATTTGTAGGGTATGAGGTGAGTTTGATGATAGTGACAGGCATGGCCTTTTTTTGCAGGGGCTAGAATACAGCAAATGTCAAAGTTGTCAACTCTTCAGGTCATAATTGGGATGCTGTAAGGTGCTCTGTTGCCAGTGCTTAAGCTCAATCAGCTCAAGCAGTTAATCAACAGATGATTGACTTGAAGTAGATCACACTTGCAACAGATCAATTTGAAAATTGGACAGAAAACAATATCAGAAGTTGTTTTATAGCAATAATTTATTAGATCTTTTTTTTATCAAGTAGCACACTTGAACAAGTAGAGCATGTTGACCTGGCTGCTAAGTGGCCATCTACATGGTAAATAGCAATGTTGGAGGATCAATAAGTTAGCAAAAAAATGCACATTTCTTCACCACAATGTATAGTAGAAAATGAGTCATTTCAGACAGTGGAAAGCACCAGAATCCTTAGGCACAACAACAGTGGAAAATTTTAAAATAGCTTCAGAAATGTCTCATTACCGTTGTCCTGGAATACAGCTAATTACTGTATTTGGCATTGGAGATGTAATAAGGTGTAGAACTTTCAGACATAAAATATACTGTATATAATTAATATACAGTAGCTACAGAATAATGGACGATGATCATAAATACTGCATGTTACGGTATCATCAAATACCATGTGAAAAAATCCTTTGATCTTTGTAAACCATTCAGGTTCAAAGAACTTCACTTATAACAAGGAAGAAATGTCTAATGTCTATTTACACTGTATTTGAAGAGCTGAATAGTGGCGCATAAAGCCATACTGAAAATTCAAGTACTTTAAAAAACACACAGGATGGTATAAAGGGCAGTAACATTAAGGTGCCAAATGTTGTATGGTTATGTTTGAAACTATTTCAACTGGCATTCTTATACACGTGTTAAAAAACAAAACAAAAAAGAGGTCTGCAGTCGTCAAATACATCCAGTTAATACACTTTTAAAAAGTTTCAACATTTAATCACAGTTACGTCTTACTTAAAACATGGTCCGTTTGGAGTGTCATACAAAAACACATGAAAAATATCTCATTTTGTACAGTATAAAACATTTGGAAAGAGTACAAAAGATCATAGCACAGAATCAAGACAGAGCTTCAGTGCAGAACAGTGGTAGGAAACACTAGTTCTGGAGTACGTCCTGCCCTCCCTGGAGTACTCCTTGTTCACCCTGATCAGTGAAATATAGGCATGGCCTTTCCAGAACCAGAGTTAGAAATCACCGATTCAGAATTTGGACCTCTACACTGTGGTGACAGACAGGAAGGCATTGTGCACTTTGGTGCCTTCAGGCGATCTGGCCCCATGACTCATCAGCTCCTGAATGGTCATCCAGTTGTCCAAGATCTTCCGATTGCGCTTTTTCAGCATTTTCTTGTGGCTCAGTTCCAGGATGCTGACCTCAGTGCCAGAAGTTCCAGCAGCCTCTTTCAGGCACTCCAGCCGGCTGCGCTGCATAAACTCTCGACGGCGGCGCTGCTCTCTGGCCCGTGCCAGCTGCTGTTTGCGTTCCTCCTTGCTCCAGTAGCGTCCCATCTTTAGCTCACTTGCTGCATCATCATCTGTGGTCATGCCCCCGCTACGCTCCTCGCGGATCCGAAGGGCCCGTTCCCGTAGTATTCGATCTCGAGCCGGACGCCGTGCTACGTACCTAGTCCCATCAGCCCGGACCTTTACCTTCCATTCCAGCCTACCCGACTGAGGTGGTGAGGGTCGGCCACGAAGGCTCAGCAAGCTCAGCTGGCTCTGTGAGTATTCCAGGGAGGAGGAGGAGTGTTGCTGGAGGAGTTGCATGTAACCCTGGTAGTGACTGGGGTTTGAGTGGTGAGTGGGGTGCCCACGTCCTGGGGCTGTCCGACTTCGGCTTTTCGTCCGATCTTGCCGCTCGTCATCAGCTGGAAGGGCTGGGTCTGATTCAGATGGGTTGCTGGGACTCTGCTCCAGGCTGCTGGACAGGGCCTGGCCTGGACCTTGTGACCCAGGACTGGTGATGGAAGTCTGCAGTGGGGGAGTGGAGATAGCCTGAGAAGAGTTACCGAAATTGAAGTTACTATGTATCGGCAAGGTGTGACTATAAGCTGGACAACTGTGGGAGGTTAAGGGGCTACCGTAAGAGACCCCTTGGGTATTAATTACATTACTACTACGCAAGTTTCTCTGATTGATCTGGTTGAGTCGCCTTTGCAAAGAGAGGTCCGGCGATCCTTCGGTACCCAAAGGAGTGGAGCGTGAGCTTTCTGCTGTGTTGTATGCACTCGAGCTGTCTTTGTCCTTCAGTTTTTCACCTTGTACCCTCTCAGGCTGCTCGTTGATGTCTTCCAGCTTGGCCCGGTGTGTCAAACTGTCCTTGTCAATTCGCGGTGAGTCCCGCTTGTTCCTGCGCAGCTGATGGGCCTGCATGATGCTCTGGCACTTGCGCTCAATGCTCCGTAGTTCCTCATTCAGCATGCGCAGCTCCCGCTCCACCCCTCCTCTGCTGGCCTGCTCTGTCAGGCTGCACTCAATAGTGCTGCTGCGCCGGTACACAAGGCCATCATTCCGGATCTGGCACTTCAGTTGCAGAAGTTGCTGGAACCGGTCGCATTCCACTCCAGCCTCACCACTTTCACACTCTTGGCTCAGCTCCTCGTTGGCTGGGTTTGTGTGAACCAGATGTGACACTGACTCCCATTGGTTCTGAGTGCGTTTTGGAGTCCTTATTTGGACCTGAGCCCCGGAGTGTTCCTCAATACCATGTCCCATCCCACTGTCTTTGTCCTGGAGGCTGGAGGAGCAGGTGGCTGCTTCCTCCTCTGGTATGTTGGACTGCAAAGAGACACAAAAGGGGGAGGGGTTCCGCTGGAGTCTGGGTTCTTTGAAATATCTGCCTGGATTTATTTACTAGTTCTACTTACTTGCTTTTCACATTTGGCTGTTTTAAAGATATCTTCTTTTCTTCTTTCCTCAAGAATCTCCATCTTTAGCTCCTCTAGGAAGTCATGGTGCTCCTCGTCTAACCAACCTTCATCCATCTGGAAGAGGAGACAATCACTAATTTAATAATTAGTCCACTGCAGGCCCTGATGATTTAAGCTATTCACTATATGTTTCTTCAGCATAATGGGGTAAATGTTAATAAATATTGGATGAAAATGGTGCTAGCTTTGAGTGTGATACAACCTAACACTTTTAAAAAGGATCATTCATTTTAACATTTGCATGCTAAACGACTGTAACTCTGTGTGATGAAAGCAGGCAAGTTGTATATGAGATTGCATAAGTCTGGATAATCAAGGCTTCATAGTGAAATAAAATGCCAGAGCAGTGTTAATGAAACAGTGTGAGACAAATATATGACAGAATTTAAGGAACACAGAATATGTTTAATAAAATATACAAACATAAATGCTAAAAGAGCAAAAATAAACATAATTTTTAAAAAATGTTACTCAACCAAATCCGAACATGAACTATCAAAATAAAAGTTGTCCTAGTACAGACCCATGTGGTATACCATAAAGAATATGTTCTCAAGTACACAGATCCACATTCTAATGAATAAATCCTTTGAATTTAAGGTGCCGCTTTTGCTTAAACTGATGTTATTTTGCACATGCAGCCTCTTTAATCTCTACAGCAAAAAACACTGGGTAATAGAATAGGACCTGTTTGTGATTCAGAACTAAACAAACTAGTCTAGTTTTTTGAAAAACACTGAATATAAAAAAACAGTTCTGCCACATAGAAATTTGACTCAAAATGTACAGGCAACTTCACCTATAAGTATCAAGGACTATTAAATAGAATTAAATACCCTCACCTGTGCCTCTGGCCGGGTAACCAATAATACAATATTCCTGGTGTCTTCATTAGAGAGAAGAGCCACAGCTTCCTCCTTGTTCTGTACATCGTGACCATTTATCTGGAAACACACACACAAACAAACAAACACACACACACACACACAGAAATAATGATGGACTACCAGTAATATGCAAATAAATGACGAAAGTGGAACAAAGACTCAACATAACGCAAATCAACACACACAAACTGAGTCACAGACACCAAGGCACACACTAACACAGCCCCCATCCTGAGATAAGAAGCCACAGTCAATTATATATTTACAGGAAAAGTGGCTGTGCATCGATTACGGAGGGAGCCACCTCAGCCCCAGGAGTCCGAGCGCTCATAAAAGCATCCAGCAGCACACGTTCAGACACACAATTAACTAAACCTTGACAGGTGGCGTTCATCTCTTCCTTTACAGAGTAATGGGACTGTCACAAAGAGATAATGGGGTGGGGAGAGACAGTTAGCCAAAGAGTGGAGGAGAAAAGCGAGAAAAGGAGTCTGTCTTTTCATTTTCCTTCAAGGTAACAATACTGCCCCTCCCTCTTTCCATGTCTTTCCTCCTATGTCACATATACCTTCGGCTTTCCTGGATATTTATGTTCACCTTATATTTTATGACTCAAAAGTTGCTCACTGATTGCTCAGGAGACAAAAGGAGATATGAGACACTTCTAGCTCAGATTAAAATGAGGATAGGTATACACAATTTCAAAACTGAGGTTCTTAATGTCAGATGAAAAATAGTTGGGCTCCTGGCTTTAGTTCAGCTGCACATGAAAATGAGTGTTATTATCTCTGCAAATCTGAGCCCAGTGTGAGATTTTTCTGACCACTCCAATAAAACTCAAGAGGAGACACATGAGATTCCTGAACTCCTTTTCTCAGGAGTAATAACAGAGTCCCTGTTTGTTTTCCCTCTGATTAATGGAAAGAGATGTTAAAGAATTTCAGTCTTTTTTGTGTGTGGAGTGTAGCATGCATTTAGAAAAATAAACAGCTGCAATCCATTGCAAGCACAGTGTGCTGACACCCAGAACGTCTCAAATGTACAACTGAGCGATTTCAGCAGGAATGTCTCATAGAATTTAGCTTGTCTTTTTTCATCAAGTTGTTATAATAAACAATGTAAAATGACTTATATACCAAACAGCACACATGGCATATTTATTGAACTAACTACATTAACAGGCATTGATTTTACAGTGAAAGTGAAACTCTCGAATGCTTGACAGCTTTGGAGTCAGGCATTGCAAACAGTTGCAGGATTTTGTCATAAGACATGAGATACATGCAGCTGAGAAAATTTATTCAAGTGCAGTATGACTCAGTGGTACTGAGGAACTCAGAATAAAAGCTGTTAAAGCCCATACTACTTTAAAGGGTTGCCAAAGGATTTAAAATAATAAATAAATAAATTGCATTAGTTAGGCAAATTCAGTATATAACTACTCAACTTATTAGAGGCAGCCATTTGACGACACAGAAAAAATTCAAAGAGTTAAAAAAAACTTCTTTTAATTGTAGATGTGTTTAATGCCTATGTTATGCACTGGTGTAAAGTATGTAATAGTAACTAGACTATCTGTCGGTTTCCGTCTGTCTCCGAAGTTTCCTCCGTCGTCGCTTAATTTCCTATTCTCCTTTGTCCATTGTCTTATCAGTCGTGTTATTTAGTTTATCTGTCTGTCTCTGCAGTTTGACTTTAGTTTCAAATCCAGTTGTTTCGTTTCCTTTCACCGTTTCGCTCCCCAGTCTAGTCTGTCTATGTGTTAGTTTAGTTTCATTTCGTGTTGTGTTGTTTCTACTGTTGCTTGTCGTTGTTTTGTTATATCTTTCGTTATAATTAAACTTTCTGTGCTTAAGCAAGTGCGTCCGCTTCTGTCAGTCCGCCCCGTGATCCGTGACAGAATGTACGACCCATACATGGACGCAGCTAGCTCGGACTACTTTGTAAGGAGGGGTGCTATTCGCCGGACTCCATTTCGAACAAGCCCTAAATATCCAGTGGAGGAGGCTTTAAGAACAGCATCAGAATGGAGTCCACGGCTCCAGCCCAGGCCCGGCGCGGTTCCTTTCCCTCCTACAGAGGACTCGATTCGAGACTCAATGGATTATTCCAGCGAGAAGCTAAAAGAAGTCCAGGTTCCCCTGCCTCCGTGGACGACGTCGCAGGTTCCCCTGCCTCCGTGGACGACGTTGCAGGTTCCCCTGTCTCCATGGACGACGTCGCAGGTCTCCCTGTCTCCGTGATGGCGGCACCCGCCGCTCCTGTCTCCTTGATGGCGGCACCCACCGCTCCTGTCTCCGTGATGGCGGCACCCATCGCTCCTGTCTCCGTGAGCGCGGCTCCCTCGGCCGCTCCTGTCTCCGTGAGCGTGGCTCCCTCGGCCGCTCCTGTCTCCGTTTCGGCCCTCGTGACTGTGGCTCCGGCCGTTTCGGTCCCCGTGACTGTGGCTCCGGCCGTTTCGGTCCCCGTGACTGTGGCCCCGGCCGCTCCTGATCGTGTCCGTGGGAAGGCCCCAAGGACTTCGGGGTCGATCCCTAGAACTGTGCCCAGGCTGGTTCCTCAGACTGCCCCACAGACATTTGCCAGTCCTGGGCACCCACCAGTAGTTTTGGTTCCCCTGTCTGTCCCTGTCCTGGTTCCTGTCTCTGTCCTTGTCCCTGTGCCCTTGTCTGCCTTTGTCTCTGTCCCAGTCCCTGTCACTGTATTTGTGTCTGTCCCCCTGAATGTCTTGGTCCCTGTTCCCCTGTCAAGTCCAGTCCAGTCTCCTGTGAGACCTGTCCAGTCCCCTGTCAGCCCTGTCCAGTCTCTGTTTCAAACCCCTGTCCAGTCTCAAGTCCCGTCTCCGGTCAAGTCCCCGTTTCAACCCTCTGTCTTGTCTCATGTCCAGTCCCCTGTTAGTCCTGTCCAGTCCCTGTTTCAACCCTCTGTCCCGTCTCCAGTCCAGTCCCCGTTGCAGTCTAGTGTCATGTCACCTGTCCTGTCTTCTGTCCAGTCACAGACCCCTTTACAGTCTAACGTTTCTGTCAGGTCCAGTGTCTTGTCTCCTGTCTCGTCACCAGTCTCTGCTCCCGTCCATTCCCAGCACCCAGTCCTGTCATCTGTCCAGTCCCCGTATCAGTCCAGCGTTCAGTCACCTGTCTTGTCTCCAGTCCAGTCTCCCTTTCAACCCTCTGTCTTGTCTCAAGTCCTGTCACCTGTCTCGTCTTCTGTCCAGTCCCTTTTCCCATCCAGTGTCATGTCCAATGTCAAAAACCCTGTCCAGTTGCCTGTCCAGTCTCATGTGTCCACTCCCGTCCTGTCCAGTCTGCTCCAGTCTCTTGTTTCGTCTCCGGTCACCCCACTTTGTCAGTCTACTGTCCTGTCCCCGTGTCCGTCCAGTGTTCAATCACCTGTCTTGCCCCCAGTCCAGCCACCGTTTCAACCCTCTGTCTTGTCTCATGTCCAGTCCCAGTACCCAGCTTCATTCCAATCCCAAGTTCTGTCTCCTTTTCCCTTTTTTCAGTCTCCTGTCATGTCCCCAGCTCCTGAGTCCGGTCTCCCATGGTTCCTTGTCTTAGTCTGTCATGTTTTCCGTGCCCTCTCCTGTGCCAGCTCCAGTGTCATGTGTTAACCCGTCCTCCTTGTTATCTGTCCAGGTGTGTCTCGTTTGTGTCAGTATTTAAGCCCTCTTGTTTCACGTCCTGTTTGTCGTTCATTTCACTTTTCACATTTCTCCGTGTTCCTCATTCTAGTCAGTCATGTTATCTGTCGGTTTCCGTCTGTCTCCGAAGTTTCCTCCGTCGTCGCTTAATTTCCTATTCTCCTTTGTCCATTGTCTTATCAGTCGTGTTATTTAGTTTATCTGTCTGTCTCTGCAGTTTGACTTTAGTTTCAAATCCAGTTGTTTCGTTTCCTTTCACCGTTTCGCTCCCCAGTCTAGTCTGTCTATGTGTTAGTTTAGTTTCATTTCGTGTTGTGTTGTTTCTACTGTTGCTTGTCGTTGTTTTGTTATATCTTTCGTTATAATTAAACTTTCTGTGCTTTAGCAAGTGCGTCCGCTTCTGTCAGTCCGCCCCGTGATCCGTGACAAATACAAGTAGCACCTACATTATATATTTATATATAGTGTTGTACACACATTACAAGCAAACATTTTCCACTGATACATTAGAAGGCCTACCTGTAAAATCCGGTCTCCCTCTTTGATGCGTCCATCTCTGGCGGCTATGCTGTTGGGTCCAACCTAGAAGATACCCCATAACAGTAGTTTATCTCACCACTGTCCACACTTAAATGCAAAATGTTCTTTCTGATTGTGGGGAAACGCTGTTGTCTCAGGTTTATTTACATTCAGAAGCACTGCATCTTTTAAGGTGGTTCACAATAGATCAGTTTTCAATACCCAAACTGACTGGAGAGCTAGTGAATGCTGAACTCATTCATTGTCTGAAACCGCTTATCCAATTCAGGGTCATGGTGGAGCAACACAGGGCGACAAACACTCACACCTACGGACACCTTTGAGTCACCAATCCACTTACCATCATGTGTTTTTGGACCGTGGGAGGAAACCGGAGCACCTGGAGGAAACCCACTCAGACACGGGGAGAACACACCAAACTCCTCACAGACAGTCACCTGGAGCGGGACTTGAATCCACAACCTCCGGGTTCCTGGAGCTGGGTGACTGAGCCCCATGCTGAATTCATATAGGTTCAAATGCTCTAAATTGTAAAAAAAGGTTTTTTTTTTTGTTTTATTAAAACTGTGAGTGTCGCTTTTAAGGGTCTGTATATATGGGATATTACCACCTTCAGGGACGTTGATGTTTGGTGAATTAGACAGGTATTACACAGCATTTGGAATATTCATTCATCCATTCATTACAGCATTTGGATTACTTCTGTGTTTATCTGTGCTACTACCCCTCATGTTCACCATAAACATAGCTCTGGCTTCATGTTCAGTTATGAAATATCACTTTTTATTAACAAAATATCTCTGTTGATGCTTTGTGCATTGATCTAGTTAAGATTTAAGAAAAATTGACAGAGACACCTGATTGTTTTCCTCAAACAAATGAAAATCAAGGTCAGAGAGTGATGAAAGAAAACGAAACCTACTTGCTGTCACTCTTCATTTAGGGTGCAATTCCAGATTTGAATAAGAAATCCGTGTTTTCGCACATCGCAGCTGAGGTGCTTAGGACCTTGCCATTGTTGTCCTTTGTCACAGCTCCTGTTTGTGTTCTTGTAACTTATAAACATCATCAAGGAGGTATGGCAAAATTGAGGCGTACCAGAGAAAACCAGAGAACCTCCCGCAAGCAGTGACACAGACATCATATGCATACATGCATTTTTAATGAGGTCATTAGCATACCCCCCACCCTCTTCTCTCCCTTAGAGGTGTATAAATAGAATATTTCCGTAGGTTGGTAGATTGTTTACGATGTGCCTTCTGCCTGGGATCTGAGAGCAGTGAAAAAATGTGTTTTAGGTGCAGCCGAAGCCGTTTTTGATGTAAGATGCGCTGTATTTACATATTTCAGAGAGATTTTTGAGCTGCAACAGTGAGCTCTCCGTGCTCAACAAGAGACAAGTTCTTCCACTGGGATGCATTCCCCTCATCCATTCTTTCCTTTGTTTGTGACTAATGTGTAGAAAACAGTGCTAGGGCCCAACGTTCCATTTTGCCTGCCGCTGGAGACGAGAAGGGGTATCATTCCCGAGCAATTAAAATCATCAATTAAAACACAGAAAAGGGAAGGGGCGGGAATCGCATTTCAGACTTCACTTCCTCTCTCCATGCATGGCTCTGTCTTAGCAGATAATTAGACTTCTGACTTTGGAAAAAGAACAGAAAAAAAAACTGAAACACTACAAATGAACCATCTTCCATTTTACTCGGTGGATGCTCTGTTTTGAAACAAAAAGGTGGCATCAGACAGAACCGTGGCTTATCTTTTAATTACCTGACTGGAGCACATAATCTCTGCTTGGGTTCATTTACTGGCTTGAATTCATTTGATGGTTTGATGTGTTAGGCTTCCAACCTGACGCTGCTTGAAACAGTAGCAAGACCTTCACAAAGGCAATACACAGAACAATCACTGGATTAGGAACACCTCCCTTGTATCTGCACTCATTGTCCATTTTGTCAGCTCCACTGACCATAGAGGAGCACTTTTTTAGTTCTACAATCACAGCCTGTAGTTCACCTGTTTCTCTGCATACTTTCTTATTTTCATTTCACGCTGCTCTTCAATGGTTAGGAACCCCACAGAGCAAGTATGCTTTGGGTGGTGGATTATTCTCAACAGTGAAGTGACACTGGTGTGGTGGTGGTGTGTTAGTGTGTGTTGTTCTGGTATGAGTGGATCAGACACAGCAGTGTTGCTGGACCATTTTAAACACTGTGTCCATTCATTTCAAAGTTGTGGATGTAAACTCAGAGACAGAAGCTCATGTGTTGCTGCAGTTTGTGTTGGCAGTTTGTGTTGTGTTCCTAATCCAGTGATCATTCAGTGTATAATACAGCTTCTCTGTTCTCTACTTTCATGTTTCTGTTTTTCTGTGTTTGTCCTCATTTTTGATAAGCATGGGCAATATCCTCCTAGATCTAAATAACACTATAGCATTTAATTTTTTTCCACATATCTTCTAATCATTTAATTCAGCCGCATTAAAGCAACAGTATGTTGTATCTTTACCTGAGCTACTCCAGATTCAGCACTACAGAAACTGCACTATGTAACTTTTGGTGGAGGATAAGAAACAACCTATTACCCCTCCCCCTCCCCCACCTTTGATTTCAGTAATAGTGCTATAAAAGTGGATTATAGTCTACAGCAACTGTAGAGGGAGCCCAAGAGCGAAAATACCAAATCTTACCTAGTGCTGCTTTTAAGTGTCACCATCGTACACATAGTATGATCTTTTTAATCTTTTATTGTGCACACTGGTAAAATCTTCTTAAAAATGCATAGGAGCATCTCTTGAGCAGCCACACATGAAACTACTTTAACAGTGCTCAATGCCATATGCAGGCTAGAGGGTTATAAGGCCCCCTTGGAGCAATGGACCGGTGTTTTCTGTTTGGACACATATCCAATACATTTGGGGTACTAATTATAATTAACAACTAATTATTCAATATATGAACCTTACTTCACTAAAGCACCCATGGCTGAACGTCATCAGAACCCTACACCAATGTTCCAACTTCTAGTCTAAAGCCTGTCCAGAAGAGCAGAAGCTATTACTACCGCAGAGGGTGATTAATTCCCTATTACTACCCTTGATTTTAGAAGAAAATCAGAATGAACTGTAGCTATACAGTGTATTATATAATAGCACTGTGACTTCCTGTTTTCCTCTGTTTTTCCCATTTTTTGATAAGCATGTGCCATATCTCTTTCATCATCGAAATTATGAGAATGAGAACAGGGATCATTTCAAGGCCCAAGGAAATAATCAGGCAGAAAAATAATAAGTTCATAAGCCTCTTCTGCGGGGCACGTGTGAAAATACAAACATTGATGGTATTCATATCTGGAACTGCAGTGCGTTTGCAGGTTAAATGAAATGTGACAGCTAATATGCTGCAGATGCTCGCTTCCTTCTGTGCTTGGTGTGTATTTATTTGGTGAACGCAAACAACTGTCTCTTTTCATTCTTGGATATTTGGATTGAAGGAGAAGGGGTCACCTGACTGACGTAGATAGCTGTGTCTTCTTCATCATCCGTTCTGTAGCACAGAGTGAGCCCCAGCTTCTCCTGACTGTTCAGACGACACAGCTCCACCTCCTGAAAGGATACACCACAAACAGAATCACCATCTATCACTCTTTCATTTAGTATATATATATTTTTTCCATTGATTTGTCCATACAATTATCCACATCTTCAGTCATTATAAATATTAATCAATCCATGCTAATCTGCCTATCTACTGCCTAAATTTACATTTATCACAATCCACTGGTCTATTCATACACCCATCCACTCCACTGTCTATCATTCACAAATAAATCCATCAACCAATCTAGCCATCCATCCCCTAAAATACTCTTACTTAGTACCTACTCGGCACGATTGGAACCCCGAGCGAGCTGGGACTGAAAACCTACCCAACTCCTGGGACCAGGTACCAGATTTGGCCAGTGGAAAAGCAAAAGAGCTGTGGCAAGTCGAGTAGAGTCATGTAGGTTCCATCCAGTGGAAAAGCGCCACTCATCAATCCATCTGCTAAATCCTCCATCGCTCCATCTAACCATATATTATTCTTCTCATCTACCCATCCAATACATGAAGTCGTCTGGTCTTCCATCTACTCAACTATTTATGCATCCACCTTTGCATCTACTCCTCTGTTCTTTGTTTCATTTACTTATATGTCCATCCATTTAGTTGTCTATCTGCTTATCTATCTACACACCTGAAAATACACACCACTACACACCACTCCTCTAGCCCATCCAACCACCCATTCTTCCATTCATACATTCATCCATCCATCCATACATTCTTACATCAACTCATTTTCCTGATTAAATCAAATTATAAAAATTAGTCTGAAAAGATGGGGCTTTATATTTTTCATTGTGTATGGATCATGATTTCGGAGCTATGTAAACTCCTGATTGCTGCAGTGGGTTGTGGGTTGTGTTTAGACATTGCATGTAGATAATAAACTGCTTAATGAACATGATCTTGATCATTAACATCAATGGCAAAGGCACAGAAATGAAACCATTTCCAACATGTTTAAAAGAGTAAGGGTGTCTCATGAGAAACAAAACTGTAATTGCATTTTGAAAAACACGGGGAAAGCAATTCGATCATTCAGAGACTTTAATCTCATGATCAGAAGGCTGCAAAGATCAAAGCATCTGAAAATAAACTATGCACTTATAATGCGTGTGCAAAATGAGATACGCCATTTGTTGAGTTTTAGCCTCAGATTGAAATGGGAACGCTGAATGCCTGAGCACTGAATTAATCAGGTAGAGAAATGAGGGGGCATGTCAATGCTGCCATCCTAACACTGAAGGGTGAGGACAGGACTGTGTTTTGAGTGACATTCATTTGTCTTAGGACACCATTTAGTCACAGCTGACGGCTCTGGAGCTCTAACAACCCTGAGCTGCTGTTCACTGGATCAGAAACAGACCATTTACCACTCAGCAGTCTCACTGTACCACCCTACTACCAGCCTCCAACGTAGCCCAAATCAGTTAAAGACAAACCTTCATAGGTTCACTCACTCTCTCTCTTTTTGAGTTTAGGGTAATATAGCCCCTGGCATAAGGCTGTGGAACAGTGACTTTATGGTCTCGGAATGAAAGGAACACCAACATCACAACTGGAATGTTTTGGTGGCTTAATGCCATCAAATTCTAACTGAAATCTTCTAACCACTAATGTGCTACTGCAGTCTCCCTAATAATACCTTTAATTACAGAAGATATGTCGAATGCATAAATGTCCTCCTAACCTAACTTCTGTCTGGGTGATTTATTTGTGAATCAATTTATTGTGTTCTTACACAGACAGGATGTGTTTTCTAAAAGGACAGATTTGTGGATTTGTGGCTGGGTTTTCCCATAATCCTGTAGGGAAAAATCAGTGAAACTGGATTTTTAATCTGTTGCTTGTTCAATGTTCAATGTTTACCTTCAGAAGAACAGCGTTTATAATACATTCCCTCATGTCTGGCTCTTTCTGATGCTATGTGTACATTTAAAAAAAACTGAAAAAAAAAAACCAAATAAAAAAAAAAAAAAAAAAAAAAACAAGGCTCCTAGCAGTGTGCAGCCTAATGTGGCATGTAGCCTTACTAAGGTTGCCATGGTGACAGCATCACTGCCAGTGACACCAGGCTGATACCAGGTATCAGAATTGGTTTGATGTCAACAGAAAATGCAGTACAGGCTCTCTGAGGGAAAACAGAATGAAGCTGATCTGTTCATAGCTGTGTAGTTCTTCTTTGTGATATTTTAGTGTCTGAGGCAAAAAATCAGATCAGTAACGGTCGATACTTAAGGTTTAAAGGTTATTATCAGTATCAGCAGTGGAAAAAGCAAAGTGATATTGTGCCATCTGTTTTTGTAGTGTAGAGCTTAACACTGTTCCACATTGCAGACCAGGGTTTAAATCCCAGCTTAGACAAAAATACTGTACCCTGCACCAATTTAGCACTGTAACTTTGATTTAAGTTGAACGTGTGGATTCAAGTAAATACACCACTCAGTCAAACATTAAAATGACCTCGCTTCAACTCTCACTCCATTCTCTCAGTTCTACTGACCAAACAAAAACACTTTGTAGTTTTGTATTTACAGACTCTAGTCCATCTGTTGCTCTGCATACTTTGTTTCTCCCATTTTACCCTGTTGTTCAATGGTCAGGACCGGATCTGGATTGTGGATCATTCTCAACGCTGCAGTGACACTAATGTGGCAGTGGTGTGTTAGTGTATGTTGCACTGGCACGAGTCAATCAGACACAGCAGTGCTGTTGGAATTTTAAAACACCCAATTTTTTTTCTCCACTCACTGTCCACTCTGTTCCACACACCTACCTTGTCCTAACCATTCATGAACAGGGTGAAAGTGACAAACAAACATATGCAGAGCCACAGATGGATTAACATCTTAAATAGTAGGACTACAAAATACTCCAGTATGGTCAGTAGAGCTGAGAGGGTGGATAGTGAGAGTAGTAGCCTATATATAGACGTCATATAATCTGCAAAATTGTTAGGGCATGAGGTTATATTATATTCAGCTAGTGCTTTGGTAAAGCTCTGACGTGCTCTATAGCATTATTATTATTATTTCTAAGGAGTAAGTGAGGAGAGCTGTTCTCTAGTTCAGCCCCAGAGTGAAGCCAATAAGCATGTTGAGGGATATTCATCATCGCAAGCTTTAATATGGCTCAGTATTGATCTGTCTCCTAAGCTCTGCAATAACTCAAAATCTCTTCAAGGCTTCTATTGTTTCAGGCAGTGCGTTCACTGATGGGTAACTCCTCAGCTTCTGGACAGAGAAGAACTGATCATGCCCCATAATCCAGAGTATGTCTTGCCTGTTTTTCATCACAAGAACCCTTCTACTCATTTTAATCTCTGATATGAGCCTCAAGAGAGGGACATTACTGTCTCCTTGGCTCTGTGAGGAGAGTGTATTCGTAACAGACACAGATGTAGTCGGCTCATGCGTAGAATAAATCACCCATGTGTGAAAGAGCCCAGACTGTTTAAGAACATCCAGAGTTGTAGGGGTTTTCTCCAAAGGACATCTCTCTCTGCCACATCTGTAGTATTCAGTCTGTTTCTCTGGACAATAATTTCAACATGTTTCTGTGTATGTAAAAAAACTGCTTAGACACCTAGTGTAAAACCTCTCCTCGGAATTGTAGAAACTCTTACTGTAGGAAAAGGGACAGAATACATATATTTACATTCAGCAGAGTTGTGGATGAGTAGGTGTCCACAAACCTTTGGCTATATTGTAAAATATGTACCATTTTCATTTATGAATGGAAACTGGAGCAGCTTTTTACTGTGTTCCTTAAGTGTTCAAGATTTAGCTTCAAAAGTGCAGCTTTTATGAGAAATGTTCTCATGTCTGGCTCATTTCTAATGCTGTTTATTGTTTGGCACTGAAATAAAAACATGTCTCATGTCTCGTAGCGGTACTCTAGCATTAGTGTCATGCAGCCATAGAAGCATTGCCATGGTGATGGCAAATTTGCCACAATCTGCAGAGTATCAATAAAATAAATTGTACATTATTTAAGGTGGAAGGAGTAGAATGATCTGAATAATTTTCCTCTGTTTGTATCATACTGGCTAGGCCTGGACTTTTGGGTGCAGTGGTCTACACGTTTGCCCTATCATAGGGAGATCAGTAGTTTGATCGCTGCTGATGTTTCAGCCCTGGAGAGCACAGCTGCTGATGTTTCAGCCCTGGAGAGCACAGCTGGTGCTGCTCTCTGGGTAGGACGAATGACCACCACTCAGCGTACTATGGTAGCCAGCACAGGCAACTGTCAGCTGATGTAAGAGATTTGGGCAGTTTGCATTCTTCTTCAGTGCTTTAAGCTTTTCAGTGTTGGAAATTATGTGGTGGGTGTTGTGGAAGAAGCTTGTGTTTGCCCCCATGCTAACAAGGCTTGTGGCACAGTTTCAATAAATAAATAAATAAATAAATAAATAAATTTATTGACAAAAGTTGGAAAGTTTTCATCACAGACTGTGATGAAAAATGTTGGGCTGTTAGAAATGTTGAATGGTGAACATAACACATACCTCATACTCAAACTCATCTGTCCTTTCCACTTCTGCCCGAGGGTTGGACAAATATTCAGGACACTCAAAGTATTCATGCTCCATTGTCTGAATGGAGTGACAACTACAAGAAAAGACAAAAAAAAGGAAAAGGGTTAAATGTAAAACATCTAAAATATATTTAAGGGACACAGGTTTTATTATAGCACAGCTTTATCATTCATTCATTCATTATCTGTAACCGCTTATCCAGTTCAGGGTCACGGTGAGGAGGGGGCGCCAGTCCTTCACAGGGCAACTCACACACACACTTACACCTACGGATACTTTTGAATCACCAATCCACCTACCAATGTGTGTTTTTGGCCTGTAGGAGGAAACCGGAGCACCCAGAGGAAACTCACGCGGACACAGGGAGAACACACCAACTCCTCACAGACAGTCACCTGGAGCGGGAATCGAACCCACAACCTCTAGGTCCTAGAGCTGTGTGACTGCGACACTACCTGCTGCACCACCGTGCCGCCCTAGCATAGTTTTTGCAGTACATAATTTAATTTATTTAACATATAACCTTAGTGGAAATAACAATTTTGTGGCACATTAGTCTATATTTATTTATCCATGTCTTTACTAAGAACCCACAAGGAACCATTTCTGAATGTAGACCCTGCAAACCATCTGGATATTTTGGACCGCTTTGCTACACCAAAGAATACAGAACTGCTACCCAGTATACGCTTCCTTCATATACTACTTTCAGGTATTTTAAGATTAATTTTTTCTTTACTAATACATAACACTGTGCGGTAGTTAGTGAATTACCATTTATGTACTATGTAACTACTATGTAATTAATATAGTGAAGAATGAAAAAGACTCACATAGGAGTTTAGATTTAGGTTAAGGCTAAACATCACATTTAAAGGGTTAAGGCTAAACATCACATCATTCCAAGATGTACTGAAAATACTAATGTTGTCTGGAGGCAAAGATTCATAACATAGTCATAAGTTTGTGGACACCTACTCATTCAGCATTACATTTGCTATCAGAAGTATTAATAAAGGTCAGATACTGATAATGGATGATTATCTCTGGATTGCAAATGCCACTCTAACTGACCCCAAAGGTCAGTGGGTGGCTTAATTTCCTTTTAGCCCACCCTTGGCTTAATGCATGGTGACCTTAGGCTTAGGTGCGGTTGCACCAGAATATTTTTTTTTCCATTAGCAATGCCCGATATGGATCAAACTATGTGTGTACCATTGAGAACCTGTGTCAGCAACGTGTGTCTACAAACTTTGGGACACATTGTGTATTCCCCAGGTCATGACAAAAAGCCCTAAAACTGCATGGTCAATTTACAAGACAAATTGGTTCAGTCTGGCGGCAGTTAAAGGTTATAACCATACTAAGGATAAGTGTGCCTTGTTTGCCACTCAATTTGCTTTTAATCACACTGTAAACTCTTTATTAAACCAATGGACAGAGCTCACAGTGGCAGTAATTACATACAGGGCATGGTGCAGCTTTATCATATTAGTGGAACAAGTAAGGGAGGGTACCACTTATTTAAAAATAGCTCCATAATGAAGGCATTCACAGCAAGATGGCAGAGCTTAAATGTGAGTCCATATTATTGATGGCTTGAAAAATGAAGTGGCGTTCAGAAATTGCTCGATGCAGCAGCAGTGTAGTGAAGTTCAGATCCACTCAGTGATTTTACACCAACAAAAGTGCTGAGCCTGTCAATTCATGAGCTATAAGGCTGATATGCTGACCTGTTCTATTTCATCTTCAGAGAGGGAGGCTTAGCAGCAAAAATCGACAACAGTAATATACAAGCTAATGACTCAAAATAATATTAGAATGGGGATGAGGAAAAATGGCATATTTCAGTTTCTGTCTTCAAATCCCTTATTGTTTTGAAAAACTCCTTCAGTAAAGCTTCTCATAAACAACATATGACATCATATAGCATTACTAATGCACAGTAATCTACAATAAACATACCACTATACAAGATGTACAGATCACCCTCAACTGATTTCATTTCCAAACAAACTAAACATTACATTTCCTTTTATTTTTTAAGGAGGATATTTATATTATCCGATTAAACAACTGTACAAGCAAATCAAATGATTATTTAAAGATGTTTTGAAATGTCCTGGAAATGAAATGGGCTGTATGAAATAAATGCAATTTAAAAGCATACAATTAATATAGAATCTTGTAGTTATGTTCTCTAAATGTAGATACACTGATTCCTACACAGATAAGGCAGTAAAACACTGCATTTATAATGATGTGGAACAGCATTTGATTAACATTAACATTAGAGACACTGTGTCCCAAACATAGGGATGTGTGTGTGTGTGTGTGTGTGTGTGTGTGTTTTCATGCAATACAGAGCAGTAGTGTACAGTTTGGGAAATGGCCAGAGACTAACATTAATTTGCTGCATGTTTAGAGTGCTTTCTCACAACCTGAACACAGCTAATATTAACTTTAACTTCCGATCCTCCTCTGTTTCCCTAACAGTTATATACAAGTCGTTTTCATAACTGTAATTATCCGTAATTGTTGTCTGTTGTGCTCTCGTTACTGATCTCAAGCCCAGGGCTGGAAATAACTAACTTTATAAACCAGACTCTGATGGTGAATCGGAGGCCACTGAAGCTGATTATTAGAGCAGCTTTATATTTGAACAGGTGCCTTATGAAGGCTTAAAGAAGACCCACTGACTCACTGCCAAAACGCGTTCACCTCAGTGGCGCCCTTTCAAAATAAAAGTTTACCAAAGAAAAAGCAATTTTTTTTCTCTCTGTTATCTTATTTATTTATTTATTTATTTATTTATTTATTTATTTATTTATTTAGCAGCTGTTTTCAATTTTGTAGGCGACCCCCCAGTCAGTGGAACTACTAAAATGGACAGTGAGTATAGAATTTTAATGTTTTGGCTCCATCATTTCCACCATCATTTCCCATCATTGATCAAACTTTTCAAGTTCACAGTAATACAGTATAACAGACTTATATAGGACTTAGTACCTGTCCGACAGCAGAAAGGGGCAGATGTCAGGCACTGGAGGAGTAGCTGGCCTCAGTTTGGCCAGAGCCATAATATGCTCAAAGGTGATGTCTGTCTGTGTACACACATCCACCACGCACACCTCCTGAAGGTTGCCATGGTTACTGGCTGTGGGACCTCGCCGCAATACCTGGACAACCACAGGGTCTTTCCGCATTGCTTCAACAGCCACTTCATGTCCAGTTTTGGAGAAGTCACGCCCATTCACCTGAGAAGGAGAGAAAAGGCTCCATCAGAAAATAAGCCTCTTTTGATCAATATTTGTGTAATGCTGGTTGGTGGTAAACGCCCATTATTTTATAGCTATATTAGACAATAAATGGGTCAATCAATTCAGCCAGTTTGATTTGCATTACAATGATGTTCTGTTATGTACACACAGCTTTTTGTCCTTAAAAAGGAAATGAAATTACATGCTCTGGAGGAACTGCTCATGAGTTTCAAGTCACAATGCTCAAGCACTGGCTAGAGATGTAAGTCCCTGGCATTGGGCTGTGGAGCTCTGAACCCATGTTTCCTGGCGTGATGTGGAGTGCTGTGTGGGATCCAAATATGATCTTCCAACACCAGACCTTGAACTCAGTAATAATTTTGTGGCTGAATGCCCTGAGCTATTCACAGAAATATTGCAGCTTATGTGTAAAGCTTTGAAAGAGAAAGGGACAGCTGTTACTGTAGCAAAGGCAGACATGCATATTATATCCTCAGTTTCAGAGGAACAGTTTTAATGAGCAGGTGTGTTTATTTTTTTGTTTTGTTTTGCTTTTTGTTTTTTTGTTTTTTGGGGGGGGGGGGATATAGTGGATATATACACAGTAAATTAGGCTACGATTAGGCTATGATTATAAATGATTATAAATATGACTTAGTTCCACCTATTCCTTCAAATACAAAGTATTTGACACACCTGGTCCTTCAATGTGAATGAATGTTTGTTTGTGTGTGTGTGTGTGTGTGTGTGTGTTCATCCAGTATGTGGAACTCACAAGGGACCTGCTGTTCTTAATCAAACTGAATGCTGTCAAGCAACACCTGACACCTGTCAAACCCGCCCTATTGGCCTCCAGTCAGCCAGAACAGAGGCTTCACAACTCAGCCAATTAAAAGAGCTTCTAATATCGTAAGTGCTGCTTGAAGGGTAAGATATTAGAAGAGTTCTGTGTTGAATGACATCTGATTTTTTTTCCTCTGATTTTTTTAGGTTTTCAAGTGCAAACAAAAGAACACTATAAGTGTATAACAAAACTAGCTCAACACTAAAGGAGAACGCTATCTATCCTGCCCACCTGGTGAGAAAGAGAAACCAAAATTAGTTCCTAAAATTAAATTCATCAACTATTTCTTCACAAATCCACACAGCTGTCGTGATATAGGAGGCATGTTAAAAGTTGTCTCCTGCAGCGATCAATGCATCCAAGATCAACGTTGACAGAATAGCATCTTTTAAATCTTAATTAAATCAGACTTATCCCAAGTTTACCTCCCAATACAAAGACAGTCCTCTGCCATTTGTCTCTTTAATGGGACTGAGTTTAAATTGTCCATAATGACATAATTCCAGCACTTATGGAGGAGAACAGCAATAAATACAACCTGACTAGCATAATCACTTCTGCAGTACACACTATTTATAATCATTTTTTAGGATGCTATAAATACGTCTAAACAATATTAATGTGAAGCAGCTACATGGTTGACAGGAGTTTTAACTGTTTCCACTGCATGTGGTGGCAAGCTTCATATGGGTGTTATTTCATTCATTCATTTATTCATTCATTCATTCATTGTCTGTAAGTGCTTAACCAGTTCAGGGTCATGGTGGGTCTGGAGCCTACCCAGAATCATTGGGTGCAAATCAGGAATACACACTGGAGGGATTGCCAGTCCTTCACAGGGTGACACACACACACATTCACTCACACCTATGGACACATTTTGAGTCACCAATCCAACTACCAACATGTGTTTTGGACCGTGGGAGGAAACCGGAGCACCTGGAGGAAACCCATGCGGACACAGGGAGAACACATTAAACTCCTCTCAGACAGTATCTTCCAGAGCAGGACTTGAACCTCCAGGTCCCTGTAGCTGTTTGACTGCGACACTACCTGCTGCACCACCATGCTAGCCCCTATGGGTGCTTTTGTATCTCCAAAAGGGGAACTTTGAAGTCTAATCCGGACCTTGGATCTGGGTTCCAGACAGGGATTTTAAAATGGCCAGCAGGTATGACGTTATAACTTCACCAGACTGGCCAGGTATAACGACATATACCACCCAGCCATTGTAAAATCCCGGCCTGGAACCTGGCTCAAGATTTGATATGATGAACTATGATCTGTAGTTTTCTCTCTTTGTTGCAGTAGCAGTTTTTCCAGGAGAATTTCTGAGCAATAGTTTAATAACTAGTTAAATAACTAGTTCTTGATCACAAAAACCACTCTAACTTAGCCCAAAGATATTGGATGGAGGTCTGTCTTGCCAGATACCACACTTCCACTGCATCACAACCCAAATTTCTACTTAAACATTGATCATTTACACTGCTGTTTTCTGCAGTAAACGTGGCTTAACATGACAACCTTGGCTTTAAATTCCACTTCCACTTCAGTCTCTAAAAGCTCAGGTTAGCCATGGACAGCCATAGAATGAGCAATGTCACACCAGGGCAATCAAACATCTACTCACTGTCAAATTTCCAAAGTAAAGGAATCCCTAGAGTCCCATCAAAGTGTGTCCATGCTGGTATGATGCATACAGAAGTGTGTTAGTGATGCCTCAGGTCAGAATGTGTGCTCTGGAGTGACAGGCATGGCCAGGAGAGAACAGCTGTGAGAGCTGAGCATGAATCCAGCAGCTCTCAGGCTGCCAAACTGGCTCAGAGCATCCTCCACAGCTCTCTCAGTGGGACACCACCACCAGCAGCTTCCTGGCAAACACACAACCTTGCAACGACCTTGCAGCACACTCTCGGTCTGGCGCAGGAGGAGTCCAGTCTCACTGAGAGCCAGGGCAAACTCCAGCTTAAGCTCAAACAGTTTTCCAAGCCACTTGGAATCTCAGGCAACAAATTACCTGATGCCAATTTCCACCCAACAAGTATATCAGCAGTTTATATTAAAGTTTTATTTTCCGAACTGGTCTAGGGTCATATATGATGAATTACATGAGGCACTGGAAAAAAGATTTATGTTTTCATTTGTTGCAGATATGCAGGGTGCATGGGGAAAAATATAATCCTCATCTGATCATCATCTAAATCCATAAAAGCTCATTTTTGGTAATTAGAAAGTTTAATCCAAGACAATTAATCTCTTAATACCTTAAAAATGGGCTTATGTCGCTTTTCCACTGCATGGTACCTACCCTACTCAGCTTGGCTCTACATTATGTTTAGTTCCTGATATGGGTTGGTTTTCCATTACAAAGTCTCCCCCCAGAAATATAGACAGTGATGTCGTAAAAAACAGTTTTTAACAAGAACCATGGGCTTTGGAATCCACAACAACTAAGCCAGTAATGTTAAGCGCAGTTTACCCATCGTGTATTTGCATGTAGTTGTTGTTGTTGTTGTTGTTTTTTGGGACTGAACATGGCTCTGCCCATGAGTTCCTTTTTGCACAGTGCGACTCATGCATTTTCATCTGCCACCAATCCAAGGAGTGTTTGCAGCTCTTCAAAAGAACATGGCATAAATTTAAGAGCTGCTGTTGTGAGTCACATAAAAACAAATGTGATCTCTACTGTAGCTAGGAGATTTAACAAACTGGAAGTCTGAATTATGTCATGATTGACAAGTCTCACTGGCTCAGTGCTCTACAAGGTTTACCGATCATGTTTAGTGCCTACTTTGCTCGCCTGGAATCAGGAGGGAGCAGATGTTAAAAAAGAACCCAGTTTTGGGTGCCAACGATCAAATTTGCCTAATGGAAAAGTTAAATAAATAAATAAAAGAGTAGAGTCTTATCGAATGTGGCCATGTGGTTAAATGCTTGTTCCTGTTCCTGCTTATTCTTAGCAATAATAAAGGAACACCAGGTAAGATTTGATATTTTTGCTTCTACAAATTTCCTCCTCCATAATGCAGTTTCTGCAGTGCTGAGACTTCTCCTTTAAAGTGAAAGGGACTTTAATGGCACAGAAATTCTTGCAGTAAGTCTTCTCAGCCAGTTACAGTTTATTTTAAGAACTTTGTGCACACCTGGTATGTATTCTACTCTGCATCAGAATGCAATTTATAATGTCAGAGTTTAGATTTTAGTTGCCTCTCCAGAATAAATATTATAATTTGCTATAAAATACTCCTAAAAATCTGCTATAAATCCTTATGACTGCTTGACAGACCTGTTTATGTTGTCTAACATTTGATGGCAATTGCAGTCAATGCTGTTCATGCCATCTGCAGCCACTGTACTCCCTCCCACCCATTCAGATGGAACCTTCCACCTGGTCCTGCACCTAAGAAGCTCCCTATTGTCCCAAACATGGCAGTCATTAATCAACCGGACCACATGCAGAGGGAGGAGAGGCACAATCAGCGCGGCTGTGTGTCTGACAGATGGGCCAATTAATCGAGCCTCAAGAATTGAATAATAAACGAGTGCATAATAAAGGGATAGAGACGGAGTGCTTCTTTACCTGCCCTGAGCAAGATGACAGTGCTCAACAGATGTTAGAGTCTGAGCGGAAGAAGTAGGGGACAGGGTGTTAGACAGAATGCATAATCACGGAGAATGTTATATTAGCATTGGAGTCCTTAAAGGCAACACAGACAATTCTGGAGAACTACTGTTCTCACAGCTAAACAAACTCCCCTTGTCTTTCAGAAGCTCCACATTTTTAAAGTGTAATGGTATTTTTGAGTAAGTAGCCGACTCTAATTTGTCCTTTAAGATTTTATTCATTCGTTTATTTTTGTAGCACTTTAAGTATGTGTTTACTTTCATGAAATACAACGATCTGAGTAAGTTCCATTTTGATTAATTTGAAATGGCACACAAAAGTCAATTTTACCCACTTATGGACCAGGAATAGAGCAACATCCTCAAATCTTCTCCATCTCTGTACCATCCAGATGTGGTTTCTCAGCCAGCAATGGAACGAGATAAAGTCTGAGCCATTTGTTTTTTTCCCCATTTACTGAGTTAGTGCTGTGTAAAAACACCAGACCTTTTTCCAGCACGCAAACAGACCAGAGAGGTAGCATATATATATATGCTATATATCAGAGGCGATTGCTCTAAGACTCCAAGGGAAGCTCAGCTTCCCCTAAAATGTCAAAAAATAAGTGATCAAATATATAGTGTTGTGTGTACATGTCATCGACTTTTGTTCAGAATCAGCTTCTTATCACTGGTAAAGACGTGGCTTTGCTCTCAGTCATTCCCGCAGCCTCACAGTGCTTTGAACAGTGTGGACGCTGAGCGCCCACAGAGTTCAATTGCGAAGCAGCGAAGTGCAGCAAAACGAGACGAGTGATTGTATAAATGCTGAGCTTTGTCCCGCCCATCGGACACTCAGCGTCTCTGGGGGTCTATGGGGCAGTGGGCTGGCCTCGGCTGGTCCGGACGCTCAGCTTCTGCATGATGATTGGATGATCTGTCTGAGGCTGAATCCCTTTTTGATTGACAGCGAAATGAGCGAATCAGCGATCCTTTGGTGTAAAGATCCGTGGGAGCATTACATTTTCATTCTGTTCCGAGTTGAACCGGACACTCTCTTAAACCTCTTAGCGGCATTTTCTTTGTTAAAAACGACTAACGACAATTCGAGCTTCTACTTCTGGTGTTTTTTTTTTTTTTTTGTAGCTGCTTGTGTTTGGAGACTGACTTCTATCACTCTTTCTGACTTCTATCGCAGTTTCTGTCCAGCGGGTGCTGCTGAGCCCCTCCACCGTCACAAAGCACTCACAGGCGGACACACTTCACATGGGCCAAGGCCGTTTAAACAGCCTAGCTCTGCTGGCCACTGAGAGGACACTAGTCAAGTCCCTGGAAAAGACGCCTTGTTGGTACGACAGGGTCACAGATCATTTTCTTGAAAAGGAACGGAGGGTAGAATTTACGTATAAATAAATCGACACATTTTATGATGTAGGCCGAAATTGAGCTTCCCCTCCTTGAAAGACCAGCATCCGCCACTGCTATATATATATTTATATATATATATATATATACACACATACCTTTAAGGCCATCAGTGCAGCTCCTGAAACCTTAGGTTCCAGGGAGACACTTGCTTATATTAAAATGTTACAGAATAGTAAAATCCTCAGTACACTGCTATCTTCTGCCACTTCAAGACTGGAACAATTTGAGTGGTCATACATATCAAAATACCATCAAGATAAATGCCAGGATCCAAGGATTCCCAGGAAAACATAGCACCTTCCACAAGCTATTTGGAGATGCTGAATGTTCATTTGCTGCTAATTATAGCCTACCCCATGACAAGTGCCACTGTAACATCATGTAACAACATGATAATCCATATTATTCATGGTGTACAAGCTGCGTGTGCAAATTTTACCAACTGAGTCTACAATAGTCACACACTAAATTAGTTGAAGTCACTAATTATAAAGCGCTTGTTGGATGTGTAGAGGAAGTAATTTTGCATCCCTGGTTAAAGAATAGAGGTAATACATTTATTACAATATAATTATTGTCAACAACTCTTGCAGTTTTTAAACTACACAGATAAATCAGTGCCAAGCATTTGCAGCTGCCATTCAAGAGTTTGTAAAGATGCTACTGCTTGACCATGTGATTGATCACAGTCAATCAGAAACCACTGTTTTTTGTTTTTTTTTGGCCTGCGGCATTTCACATCAACATTCATAACTGTCTATATAGTCTATGTGAAATGTATGTGCTGTTAATGTATTATGAGACACTTCAACCGTAACCTTTAAATGAAGCGTCCATTCTTTCCAACATCTGTTTCTGTTATCCAAGAGCTGTCCAAGAACAGACAATGGCACTGTCCCAGTATTTGCCCTGAGCTCTATGGTGTCTGTGAAATGTACACTTTCTTGATGCCTTGTAAATAGAATTGGGGCATGCCTCCTTAAATTGCTCAAATGTAAATCTTTATGGTAAGTTATTGTGGTTTGTTCTCTTCACACAGAAAAAATATAAATCGAGGGGCAGCATAGCGTCTCTGCAGGTCCAGGATCTCAGGTTCCCTCCCACAGTGCAAGAATATATATTGAGAGGTAGAATAGCTGTGTGAAATTGCCCATAGGTGTGAATGTGTGAGTGAGTGTGTAATACCTTGTGATTAAATGGTGCCCTCTCCAGGGTGTGTTCCTGCCCTGCACCAAAGGATTTTAGGTAGACTCTGGACCCACCATGTATCAGAATAAAGTGGTTACAGTAGAAGAATGAATAAATGAATGAACAAATGAATGAATGAATTTCTTCTTCACTGTTTCTGAGCTGTTTTCTAATTGTTTTATGTGTAAATCCTCACAGGAAATTTAGGGAATAAATGAGTAATAGCCTTTGTCAAACTGAGGTGTGATTCACACTTGCAGAAAGGGAAGAGTAAAGACTCATGAGGGGCGCTCATGAGCACTCTTGTTGTGGGAAATAAAAGAAATGGTTGGCTATACAGCCTTTCACACCCACATGGGCACACACAAACAAGTGTGATTACTGGGACAGGGCTAATGAGGGACCCATAGCCATAGTCCAGTCACTTTCAGCTTCAGCAGCATGTAGCCAAAGGTCATTAATGTCAAAAGAACATGGTTTCCACAGCCACACTCTTCTCTATAAACTGTCAGGAAGGTGAGCACTTGGCCTACACACTTTCTCTTCAAAACACAGGCCTGAAAAGGTCAGGCGTCTTCCTCGTTTGAGTTTAACATTTTACATGACACAGATGCACACAGCTATCAGAGCCGTCCGTTCAGTGGTGTATCGATCTCACAATGCAGTTACATACACAGTCCATGTGTTCAAAACACATTCAACTATTGAACACTTGGGTTTCACCAACCTCTCCTTGGTGACTGAAGTCTTCAATACTGGAACCAAACCTTGTATCTCTGAAATGTGAAAAAACTATCTTTAATTTGTTTGGAGTGTTTATACTGGGGCTAGACATTTTTGTTATGTCAAAAATTGAGATACAAATGGAGATTTGCTCCTATGGTGACCATATATGTATTTACATATATAGAGAAAGGCACACAGTGATTTAACTAACTGAAAGAGTACTACACTGGTCCACAACATTGCTCGGAGTGGTTTTAGTTCTTCATTAAAAGTACACACAGGTTCCCTTAAGACATTCTAAAAGCTGTTTTGTGCTGATATCAAATAACCAACTGTCAGCGACCAGGGAATTTTAATTGCATGTCATGTTTGGCTCTTCCTGTTTCAGTGAATGCTGCATCCACAGTACCATCAATTTTTTCCATCCTTTAGAAAACACTTTATTATTTTTATCATGTGCTGCTTAAGAGAATTTAAGTGCATCTATGAGCACAACACTCATTTACTATCATGGTCTAAAAATGAAAGGGGAAACATTTATATCATTGTATTTATTTACTTCAGTGAATGCTTCAAAGATGTGTGTATGTGTGTGTAAGTGTGTGTGTGTGTTTTTGTGTAGGTGTGTACCATGTTTTTGTCTTCCTTGTGGGGACCATCAGCTGGTTACCACCAGGGTTAGTGTGGAGTTAGGAAAGTGGTAGATATGGTTAGGTTAGTGTGTGTGGGTGAGGGGAGTGGGGTATAAACATGTATAGATGCGTCCTCAAGGGAATCAGTCATATCCATATGTGGGTCAGTTCTCTTCAGGTGACACATCTTCAGAGTCATTATGTTTCTCCAGCTGTGCCATTTACACAGGTAAGATAAGGCAAGCTGGAGTGAAAAGACTATGTTCCCTCCCTCTGCGTGTGTGTGTGTGTGTGTGTGGCCTGTCAAGATAAGAGCTGGATGCGAAGCTCTTGGCATTGCAACCAAAGCTTGGAGATAGGGAGCAACGCAACAGTATGGCACAGATTGACCTCACACACACACCCACACATATACACACACACACAAAGACATCAATGCAGAAAGAATTGTTCAGCCCTTAGAGGTTATTTGGACAGCCCTCATTCATAAGCGTATTGTTTTCCTCTGTGCCGGCTGCTGTACGAATGGAGAGCAACACAACAGCATGGTCCTGAGTTTCTCTCTGGAGAATTCTCTACTCTATTCCAAGGCTGAAGTGGACAAAACAAGCCCACTTACACCAATCTCCCAAACCGATCTGCTCCATACTGATTCAATTTGAGCTTCTCTTTTTAGCTCTGTGAATATAGGAGAGGACGAGATGAGCAAGCCCAGCTGGGAAAGGCCAAACAATCAAAAAATGTAATCTCCAGCGCTCCACAAAGGCAGGGAACTTTCTGGGAGACAATCGCTTTCTCATTCAAGACCCACAGGACGACTCATTTCAATACAGCGCGTGCATCAAAAAATACAAAAAATAAATAAAAAAACAACTGCCATGTGCTGCAAATGCCAATTCATTCTGTGGAAGGCAAACAGAGTCCTGACCCACAGGAGAGAAAAACAAGCCTTGGATCTCTTAAATATCTCTGTAGTTTCTCCTAGACTGCAAGATGAGATGGATAGACAAAGAGGACGTTACCTTTAGTTTTTCTTGCTGCTCATATATGTCTTCTGAGAAAAAGAAGCCAGGAATCGCAGTGGAGGTCTCAGTAAAATCTCACACTGGGCTCATGTTTGCTGAGATAATAACACTTATTTCAGAATCAACGTTAAGTCTCCTAAGCATCAACCAGCAACTTTTGAGCCATAAAAGGCTCCTCTGGGGAAGCAGACTCCGATCGTCTCCACACTGCGTGTATATATACGACACAGCTGTGGCCTATAACTGCATTAAATGTAGTGGCATTTCCACACATCCCAGCTAAAGTAATTGACTTGCCATTTCCTCACTAAACCTCCACAGAGACCTCCCACTTTCTGGGAATCATTATCATAGTTATATCACTTTCTCACCAACCACCGTAGCTACTCTCGACCTTTAAGAACAACCTATACTTAGCTAGACCCTTTCATAAACCTTTATTCTGGGTTTTCCTTTAGTTCTTTCTGTTATATTCTCCTCCACTGGGTTGTGGAAGGAAAAGGTTAAAGTAAAGGTAAATCTGTGCTTTGAATCCATAAATCAAACTGAAACACAGACAATATTTCCACAAATGTGTAGACACCTATCTTCCAATGTTTCTTATGGATATTATGGACAGTGTTCTCTGTTCACTGCATTAATACCATCTACTCCCATGGGAAGCTGAAATGTTGAAACATTTATGAAGATTTGACTGCATTCAGCCACAAGAGCTTTAGTGAGGTCAAGCAGTGATGTTGGATTGTTAGCTCTGAAAGATAAACCTCGCTCCAACTTAAGCAAAAGTATTGGATCTTCATTTCACACGTCACCATCACTCCAGAGAACTTATCTACACCCATACTTCACCCTTCTTTGGACACGCGTTCCCTTCAGTGTATCTACTTTAAGCCTGACCCCACCCCCTCAAACCCCAGAACACCCTGCCCCTTCCCAACATACTTTCTATCAATTGGTCTTTATAGTTTATATTTAAAATCAAAATACTGGAGCTTTATCTGTGATAAAGAGATAGTGAAGCTGGATCATGGAGTCAGGTAATGTAGAGCATGTCATGTTGTTCTTCATGCGCTGGGTAAAAGAACAGAGAACTGGATGGATCTGTTTACATTTTTGATTTGACATATTTTTTAAAAATTACAGAAAAGGGCTTGCATTGTATTTTAACACGGGGCATGCTGGCTACTGTACTCTGCTGTTTACTTTAACAGACAGATCTCAGCATCATTCCCATATATGTATCTTACTATGATCTGACCCTGTTGTAAACAGTGGATAAACCATGACTCTGTCCTGACTCAAGCCATCTATCCAACTGACTTGATTATCTATGGCCCTGGAGCTGAATTCAGCGACCAAGCACCCCCACATTTTTCACTGTCGGTCACATTCTATTAAACCAATTGACAGGAGCTGTTTGTCATTTTCCAATGCAGCCACTCGTCTTAACAGTTCTTCCAAATGAAGGCAGTAGTCGTGGTGATATTGGGCAGAGTCCAGTGGATGGGAAATTAATAAGGACCATCAAGTCCACTGAGTGATTGAATGGACACACACACACACACACACACACTAGTACTCATGCACTCACATGTTGAAGTCCCCTGCTCTAGACTAATCATCCTGGATGATTTGCACCCTTCAAGATCTATACACTGATCTATAGAACCTGTGTCTTTTTCCCATCACATAGTACAAACCGGATTCCAAAAAAGTTGGAACACTAAACAAATTGTGAATAAAAACTGAATGCAACGATGTGGAGATGCCAACATCTAATATTTTATTCAGAATAGAACACAAATCACAGGTCAAAAGTTTAAACTGAGAGAATGTATCATTTTAAGGGAAAAATGTTGTTTCAAAATTTCATGGCATCAACAAATCCCAAAAAAGTTGGGACAAGGCCATTTTTTACCACTGTGTGGCATCCCCCCTTCTTCTTACAACACTCAACAGACGTGTGGGGACAGAGGAGACCAGTTTCTCAAGTTAAGAAATAGGAATGCTCTCCCATTCATGTCTAATACAGGCCTCTAACTGTTCAATCGTCTTGGGCCTTCTTTGTCGCACCTTCCTCTTTATAATGTGCCAAATGTTCTCTACAGGTGAAAGATCTGGACTGCAGGCTGGCCATTTCAGTACCCGGATCCTTCTCCTACCTAGCCATGATGCTGTGATTGCTGCAGAATGTGGTCTGGCATTATCTTGTTGAAAAATGCAGGGTCTTCCCTGAAAGAGATGACGTCTAGATGGGAGCATATGTTGTTCTAGAACCTGAACATAGTTCTCTGCATTAAAGGTGCCTTTCCAGACATGCAAGCTGCCCATGCAACAAACACTCATGCAACCCCATACCATCAGTGATGCAGGCTTCTGAACAGAGCGTTGATAACAACTTGGGTTATCCTTGTCCTCTCTGGTCCGGATGACATGGCATCCCAGTGTCCCATAAAGAACTTCAAATTGTGATGCATCTGACCACAGAACAGTCTTCCATTTTGCCACACTCCATTTTAAAAGACCCCTAAAGATCCAGTAGAGTTTTATAGCCTTGACCCTTAAGCACAGCAATTGTTCCAGATTCTCTGAATCTTTTGATGATGTTATGCACGGTTGATGATGATAACTTAAAGGTCTTTGCTATTTTACGCTGGGTAACACCAGTCTGGTATTGCTGCACTATCTTTCTGCACAACAATAGTGGAATTGGTGATCCTCTTACCATCTTGGCTTCAGAGAGACACTGACACTCTGAGAAGCTCTTTTTATACCCAATCATGTTGTCAATTGACCTAATTAGTGTTAATTGGTCTTCCAGCTCTTCGTTATATGCTCAATTTCCTTTTTCCAGCCACTTATTGCTACTTGTCCCAACTTTTTTGGGATTTGTTGACACTGTGAGACTTTGAATTAACATATTTTTCCTATAAAATGTTACATTTACTCAGATTAAACTTTTGATCTGTCATCTATGTTCTATTACGAATTAAATATAGACATTTGCCATCTCCACATCATTGCATTCAGTTTTTATTCACAATTTGTTTAGTGTCCCAACTTTTTTGGAATCCGGTTTGTATGAAACCATGAAACAGGCAAGAGATTGGAGGAGCTTCAAATTCTAGCTTTTATTTATTGTGAATAATCAAAATCAACTATTCTGGTTAGCTAGCATTGTTAAGAGCATCTGGCTTGAATTATGTCACCATTTCTAACTGCATCCATACACCACAGATCAGTATGCTTAATATCCCAGGAGGAACATGAATAGTCAGGTATTGTATGGATGACTTGGCAGAGGAAATAATAGCAAAATCCATCATGCATTTTGAAGCATATGAACTGCCCAGTGACACGACAGCATTAGCGATCCCCTCAGCAAGTTCATCATACTCACTGAAGGCTTAACTACTGGTAGAGCTGAGAGAAATGCATATTTAGAACAAAAACAAAGAGGATATGAATGAATAATTCCAACTACACACAGGTGGCAGGATTAAGCAGAGTTCCCTGCAGTAAATAAGTGGTGAAGGCCTCTGGCACTAGTCTTCCTGAACCATCCAAAATAAACAGTCATTGGTCTTTGTGGGTGAACACACTGCTCTGTTCAGTCGCTCCTAAGTCTTTGTGTCACATTGTTCTCTATGTTTACTATTTCACCTTCTTTGCTTAGTCGGCTAACTGGCCCCAATTTCCAGCAAATTCGCCTCTGCATTAAAATATTCATACATTCAAAAAGAGACTATTAAACATTTGCATAGAAGCTATTTTCCATGGCCTCTCTGCACCAATTAATCAATGTGACAAGGAATTAATGAGAGGCAATTAGCACTTTAACAAAATGCACAGAGCACACACACATATGCACATACACTCAGCAAGGTAGAGAGAGAGAGAGAGAGAGAGAGAGAGAGAGAGAGAGAGAGAGAGAGAGAGAGAGAGAATAACTAAGTGTGTGGGAACAAACAATGCAGGCCTGATAGAAGGAAATCTGTTTGCTAACAGAGTAAAGGTAGGCTTCATTACACTTGCATCTGAACCCAGCAATGAGCAGCGAGACTGCAAACAAAATCTGCATATGAATGAGGCTAATAGCGCTAGTTAGTGATTCATTAAACAAAATTTAATTTGCCATCCTCATCTGTCCTGCCTTTGTCCTGTATTCTGTTGGATCGAGTTCTGAAAGTCTTCGTCTCTCAGAGTTCACAGTCTGAAAGCAGCGCTTGAAACACTGAATGATAGAGAACACACTCAGGCCAGACTGGTATAGTGTGCCCTCTGTATCCACAGATTTTGTGCATTGAAATTGTTAAAAATAAATATTTAAAAAACTCTGAATGTTCTAGAAAGTTAAGCTTGAGTTTGTCACTGAGAGCTATGTTCATTACATGGGAATGAAGAGATGTGTAGCCAGTCCCTGCTGTAGATTCCCACCATTTCACAATGTCTGCCTCGCGTGTTGTTCATATGTTGGACATGTCCAGTGTAGATAGGCCTATTACAGTTGTAAGGATTGAATAGATAGAGGCTTTTTTCTTGTAATGATTCACTAATCAATACAGTATAACATCTATTACATAATTTAGTTTGTATTAGTAACTAAAAATGATCTAGAGATTATTTATGATATACAGGATGATGTGTGCAAGTGATAAACAAATACTGTGTCATTTTCCTGACTGTCGGAAATAGATATTTACTGGGGTCCTGGAACTAATCCCCCGACAGACATGAAAGAACATAGTCTGGTTGCTATATGTGGTTAATCTTAAAGTTGGGTTTAATAAACTGTAAGAAATATGCTTTTCTTTTTTGTGCATACCAGTAACACATAATAACATAAAACAATGTTTCAGCCCAAAGAGTGTGACATTCCAACCCATGTTTTCAAAGCAAAGAGTGAACCTAAACCTGCTTTTCAGCATCCAGAGGCAAATGTGACAAATGATAAGTGTATTTATGCATTTTATTATGCTAAATATACTCATGTCACATTAGTAAAGCTATTTGAGAAGCACAGCTGAGCGATGAGAACTTAAGGTAACTGATGCATCTTAATCTGGTTTACACTGAACATTGTTGGAATTAGTTTGCATCTCTATTTCACTGTTCATAATTTATTTCTTTATTAATTAATTTTTGTCCACATCAGCCGCTGTGTTGATTTTCCCACCTATAGTGAGAAATCACAGAGCAGCCAAAAACTACTCTAAAGTAAAAGTGCTGATGAGAATAAGGATTAGCAAAATTAGCAACATCTAGCATGAAGCCTTCCTAGAAGAAAAGATGCTACACTCTTTAATATTATGGTTCTTCAATTTCTCTTTATTAAAAGAGATGGCTCTACAAACATGCATGGGCATTTAAAGAGCCCTTTGCATGATTGAAGAGTTCTCTAAATTGATAAATTGTTCTTCAGATTGATGGGGAATGAGCTATAGATACTTCTTTACAGCACCTTTCAGAAATGGGTTCTATAAGGCACCAAAAAAAAAGGCTTCTTCTATTGTCATGATGTCAAACAATAGAAGAACTGTTTTTGGTGCCATATACCCTTTTCTGGAAGGTGCTATGTAAAAATATCAATAGCACATTGCCCATCAATCTGAAGAACCCCTTCACAGTGCAAAGAGCTGTCACAAACTCTTTATAAGGTCTGGAAAGTTCCCTACACAGCTTTATCCTTCACTTTAATCATAACGTCCCTAAGTGGCATTAATGACCGTCCTGGATGATTGTGATGTTTGTGTTAAATTAGGATTTTAAGTCAAATATAATTACAGAATACAGCAAGAAATTTGGGGCAAAAATTGTGTTCCATTTTGTTCCTTTGGTGTGTTTTATATTTCTCATAACTGGGCTTTATGGTGACATGAGTCTGGGCTCCTATAGGCTAATCATGCAGTATTCATGATTCTATATAGAACTATTTCCTTTACTAAAGAATACTTGTAAAACCATAATTTTTTAAGTGAGTTCTACTGCATCAAAACAGAACAAACCACCAATTAACACCCTTCATTTCAGAAAAAAATGTTGGATGAGCAGGTGTCAACATCCTTTTGGCTAGGTTCTAAACCAGGTTCTGTATCATGTTCTAAATATTCCAGATATGATTTGCTGATCCATGTGAGGTTGGAATTTGTTGTTAACTGTTAAACAGTGATAATCTGCAGTCAGTTTCTGCAGTAAATCTGTGTAAATTGATATGCATCCAGTGCAGAATTACAGTCTGAGCTGAATTTAATCACAGCAGCAACACAACAATAATAAAGTTGCCCCTGCAGGCAGCCCTCCCCAGTATCTCACATTAGAATTAATTCCAGCTCCATTAACGCTAACCCAGCATCCATACGCTCCCCCTCCAAGGGAGAGTCCTATCATACACAACACACTCCTCAGTTTGCGCTCTCCCAATGAATAATGTATTGGGTACAACAGGGACATACATCATCGCAGGCTAACATGTCTATCTCTGTGTGTAGAAGTAATGGGCCCTTCACAGAGGCCCAGCCGCGGATGGTACGAGTTATGACAAACTGCATCAACACACCATTTATTAACTAGAGCTCACAACACCACACAATTACTCCGACACCAGCATTCACCCAAACACCATCTCCCACTTCAGGACACTGTGTTACTTTTGTAGCACATGGCAACTAAAGTCTACTTTTAAAGTGAATACAAGTAACAGCAATTTTTCAGTGAATCGACTCATTGAATCACATTCGATTTCTGTGTGAGCAACATGCAGTTTCCTTTTAAGCCAGTAGTAGGTAGTGCAGCAAATCAACATGTTCAATGAAAATCATTAAATAATGAATTTATTCATTCTCTGTAACCGCTTATCCAGTTCCGACTCACACCTACACTTTTAAGTTACCAATCCACTTACCAACGTGTGTTTTTGGATTGTTTGAGGAATAGAGGGACCCGGAGGACACCCATGCTGACACAGTGAGAACACAACAAACTCCTCACAGACAGTTACCCAGCGTGGGATCTGAACCCACAACCTCCAGGTCTCTGGAGCTGTGTGACTGCAACACTGCCTGCTGCTCCACAGTGCCGACTCAATGAAAATCATGTATCTCCATATAGCAACTTTACAACAGAAAGAAAAAACATTTAGTTTGGTCAGTTTGATGCAAAGTGTAGATGGACACATGAATCCAACAAATATACACGTTGAAACGCAGAGGGTACTTATTTATTTGCCAGCTGTAAGGACCTCATCTGTATCGCCTCTCTGGTACTGAGGTTTAGATTGCATGTTGATTGGAAGCTGAATTTAGGACTGTGGAGACAGGTTTTATCATGTGATTATCTTTGATAAATGTCCTAAATATGGTCCCTGGTAGAGCAGAAAAGGGGCTGGTTGTAGGCTGTTGGGGTCATGAATGTAGAGAGATTAATGGGGGTATGATTTAGGGTTTCAGTTCTCTTCAGTCATTAGTAAACCTCTCTGCCCTGATAAGAGTGAACCACCGTGTCCCCCTTAATGACTCTAATGAAGGGCTCTTGTACCATGCCCCAGAGAAAGATGGAGAGGGAGAAAATAAAAATTGAAAGAGAGAGAGAGAGAGAGAGAGAGAGAGAGAGAACGAGATGGCACTAGAGAACAGAAGAGGAAATATGAAACACGATCAACAAAGGAACAATTTGATCAGAGGAGCACTAAGTGATGAGACACTCGTAAACATAGAGTGCAGCAGCAATATGGACATTATTCTGTTGGACTTGGGTCCAGTCTGAGAACATGTAATGGATGTTGTGTGTCTGGGGCCTCCTCCCACGCTCAGACAAGGACATTAATCCCTCATCGGCTATGGCTACAAGAAACAGCAGCTTCACAAACAATAGCCTGACACACGCACACTGCAATCTGTCTAAATTAGGCCCTTAGAGGAGCACATTAGAAAAGCTGCATTGTAGTGTGATGAAGAGTTCAGGAGGAGGTCACCGTATCAGACGTCTTGCAGGGAGATAAGAGATAAGCATCTGGGATCAGCTGCCCCAACTCCATGTCATGAGATTCACTGAAATATTAATGCCAACAACTGGTCTCAGATCAGCCCTCAAGAAACCGAAGAACCCTTGTTCTCAAAGCTGTTGATAAATTATTAGGGCACACAAAAGCAAGTTCTACCAAAGAGATTTCACATCAGGGAGACATGGTACTAATGAAGGTATTTGTAAGAGTCTGCTGAGCCTGTCGAGACTAAACACTTCGATGCTATCACAAAAGTGACCAACATTAAAGGCACAAATTATACTTATGTAGCCAAAGGTGTTGACCCCTGCTCATTTCTTAATAAGACATTTGCCCTCTTTTCTGTAGTAACATTTAAATACTGAGAAGGTTTGTTGTAGATAAAGGAATATCGCTGCAAGAATTTGTATTTAGTCACATTAGAATTATGGAGCTTTTCCACTCCATGGAACCTATTTGGTTCTACTTGGCTCTGTTGTTTTTCAGCATGAAATCTGGTCCCTGGAACCGGATACCTTTTTTAGCACCTGCTCATTCCTGGTTCAAAGCGAGCTGAGTAGGGACTAAAGATGACGTTTAAACTTGACATGACTTGTCTACACAAAGCAATGCAGACATCCAGCACAAACAAGCCATCTGTAAAATCTGTAAAATGGTTTAGAATGGAAAACTAAGAATGTACAGCTGAGTAGATGAGTTGATCTGGGTAGATTAGAAAAGCAGATTGGAAAAGTGTCATTAATAAGGTCAGGTACTGATGTTGGGTGATTAATTTTGGATCACAAATGCTCCAACTCATTCCAAATGTATTAGATGGAGGTGGAGAACTCTGAAGGACACAGTTCCACTACTACACTGTCCAGTCCTAGTGGTAGTGATAGTTGTTAGAGGATTATATTCCACTAAATGATGCTTGGCATTGATGACTGTGGCCTGCTCCAGAGCATCCTATTCACTTAGAAGTGCTTTTCAAACGATGTTTGCACATTTGATCTCATGTGCCAGCAAGTGGTGCACTTAAAAGGAACTGACCTCATTAATCACAGTGGATATCAAAGGCAAACCTCATGCATTGTTATGCGTTCACTGTCTTTATTAAATTAGAAACTCAAGGTTTATGCTGCATTGCTACATTAAGTAAATAACTAACAGTCACACACTGTGGTAAACAAGAACATTTCAGTCCTGACACAACAGGTCATATGTATATTTTCCCCAGAAAAATCACAGGATCCTCTAAAATATATGATTGTTTAGTACTGTAAATAATCTGCTATTAAAGTATAAATAATAATATATAATCACAGCACACAAAGATATTAGCAGTTAAAGGAACACTAGGAAGTATTTGTACCTTTAAACTACAGCTTCAAAATAACTGTGATGCTCCACTGACCTGTAATAAGGAGAATAGAGCCTACTCTGTGCTCAGGACTGCAGAAACAACACTGTGTAACTTGTAGAGGAGGGTATGATACACTTTTCTACCTCGTACCCACTGATTTAGGTACAGTGCAATTTAAATGATCTACATTCTGCAACTATAGGGGGTGCCTAGGAACAGAAATACCAAATCGTACATAGTGTTGCTTTAAAGACATTTTACCACATTAGGGAAAGTTTACTCACCATTATTTACCATTTTCTAAAGCGTAAATCATGTTTCCCTTTAGAGAATCCGACTTGGAATTCCTCATATGGGCATGATGGTGACTACAGACTAACAGTATGTTTCACAAGTGTTCTGATATAGCCTTTATCTATAGGATTGATAACTATAGATATTTCCTCTGTAGACAGCTCACTAGGTATGGAGATTTAGTGAATATGACATTTTTGGCCCAAACTGGAACTCAGCGTGGCATTAATGTGCCACTACAGGTGGACACCACAACTGCGGTCTGCGCTCTGCCAAACTGGGCATCTGCTCCTCATCACATTCAGGCTCATGATCTGATTAACCTGCCAGCTTAGAAGCAAGAAACACACACACACACACATCCTAATGTGTGCACTTACCAAGACTGAAGCCAATCAAGATCACTTTTACGTGCGAGACATACATTTACATTCAATTACGGTGTGTTTTTAATAAGCTCTCAACCATCAAGGAGTGTTTTTCCTCCTTCAACGTGAATGTAATTGGCCACTCTTCCTTTATCACACCAGCTAGCATTATTATTCATGAGGGGTGAGTGATTCAGCTGACTGACAAAGCAGAGACAAACATAGAAATCACACTCACACCTTGGCACACACCAAAAACACTGGGGGAAACACACCCGCACACACTCACAATCCTAAGAAATTAGCCAAGGTTTTTACCATCTCCAATAATTATTACATAACGAAATCATCACAAATATATATACATATACAAATATATCACAAATATGTTTACACACATTAGAAGAAAGTTTTGAGGAAAAAGTTCTTTCCTGGTGTTACAGAGCATTTAGGTTTGATGTTAATTGTATCAAATTTGTGTAGCTAATATTTGTTAATGACAAATTTATCCTTGTATATTGGATGCTTAGTAAAAATTCCTCCAAGATAAATTTAGTTTTTACCTTGTTAACTCATTCACATGGTGTTGTTGTTTTTATATCACAGGCATATGAAAGCAATCCCCACAACAGGTTCCCTCAACATTTGTTAGTTCCTAATTCTGTTTGCCCTAGTGGCTGTAAATGGGTTTTAAAAAACTGTTTTTGTCTCATAGGCTTTCTTTCAGCTCATGGCAGAGCAAAGGCATCTGGAGATTTTAGACAGTGAAGAGACCTCCAAACATTGAAAGTCATGAACTGAGATGAGGATATTGCTCTATTCCTGCTCCATAGATGGGTAATATTGACTTATGTTTGTTGCTTCAGATTATTTAAAGTGGGATGTCTCCAAAATCGGGAGACAGCTAACTGCAATACTGCAAAGTGCTATAAAACTAAACAACTCAATTTAAGAATGAGTTCTGTGGTAAATCAAACAGTGAATAAAACCATACATTCATTCATTCATTCATTCATTATCTGTAACCGCTTATCCAATTCAGGGTCCCGGTGGGTCCAGAGCCTACATGGAATCACTGGGCGCAAGGCGGGAATACCCTGGAGGGGGCGCCAGTTCTTCACAGGGCAACACAGACACACACACACACACATTCACACCTACGGACACTTTTGAGTCGCCAATCCACCTACCAACGTGTGTCTTTGGACTGTGGGAGGAAACCGGAGCACCCGAAGGAAACCCACGCGGACACGGGGAGAACACACCAAACTCCTCACAGACAGTCACCCAGAGCAGGAATCAAACCCACAACCTCCAGTTTCCTGGAGCTGTGTGACTGCGACACTACCTGCTGCACCACCGTGCCGCTCCTAAAACCATACAGTACATGGCATTTCTGAACGTAAATAAACAAGAGAACTGCATTTCCCCACCATCGTAGGTATTCCCTTTAAAGCCCTTACTTTATTTTCCTTTGAAATAACTTCTAAATATGTCACTTTGTGCAGTTGTGGGGAAAAAATAAATAAATAAATAAATAAATAAAAAAGAAGCTTAAATAGAAAGAAGCTTAAAGAAGCATATATGTTTAGCTTATATATATATATATATATACCCTTATATATATATACCTTATATAGCTTATATAATATATATATATATATATATATATATATATATATATATATATATATATATATATAAGCTAAACATATATGCTTCTTTAATCCACATCAAACATTTGAAGGAGATTCTAGATGCTGTTAGGTAGAGATAGCAGGATTGAATTACACTGTATCTCCCATAATCAATCAATCAGCTCATTTATTAATATGTTTTCTATGAATGACTTCTATATTGAATTAAACACAATTAGCTAATTAGCATGACATAATTTATTTGACACGGTCACATTTCTCTGACAAACAAGCTGCTGCTAAAACAACAACAACTCACAGCAAGAAGAGTAAAGGTCTTGAGTTCCAGGAAAAAATGATCTGCTCCAGAGCCATGACCCAGACCCTTGTTAATGACTCATAGCTCATCTCTGGTTACAGCCGTAAGCTGCAGATGGTCTGTCTGTTACTCAATACTCAACTGAGCAGCACGGGGGGTGGGTGGTGGGGGTATGAAGCAGTTAATGACTTTGCGCACACACAGTTAAGTGAGGAATCCAACAATCCAGCAATTAGCTTAAGATCAAGAGCACATATGACACATATGGCATATGTTCATTGAAGGAATACACTGTATACTATGGCTGCACAATATAAACAAAAGTGTGATTTCAATATGTCCTGCAATACAATAAAGTCTACAGAAAAACACCAACAAATTATGAAATATTATCTGAGAAGTGTCCGTATGTTACAGTAGCAGGTAAATGCTCTGGGACCTTGAGCAGGAAACTGTATCTTAATCTAATATTAGAACGCAGGTGTTACCCACTCTGTTCTCTAATACAAACAAATTATACAATCGAATCACTGTGCTTGGCTAGAGGGGTCATTTGCATATATCAGCTGTTGCTGATATATGCTTAATATTGTGATAATGATAAATGCTTAATATTGTGATAATGACAAATGTATATTGTGTAGCTTTACACAACACCTGATCAGATTTACAGATGACCATTCTATTCCAGACACACACACACACACACACACACACACACACACACACACATGCACGCAGAAAGGATCATGGAGCAGCAAGTTAACACTGCCCCGCATTTCTTAATGAAGGGTGCATTAAGCTGCTGAATGAATGATGGATGAGGTCAGTGTGGAGTGGGTTATTATCAGACACATGCAGGCTCAGAGGAAGTAGAGTGGCCGAGCCAGGGTCTGTCAGTGGTCAGACAGGCTGTCACTCACCCAGGGGGCCACGGCCAGCCAAGGGGAACAGACAGGAGCACTGACCCCTCAGTCTGCCACTGTCTGTGTGTGTTTGTGTGTGTGTGTGTGTGTTTATGTGTGCTTGTGTGTAACTCACTAGGGCTCCATTGCTCATAATAAATAAACAGGCAAGGCCAAGGTGACACACTGTACAATACACTGTCTGTCACTTCCACACACTATACAGTATATCCCAATATGTCACACTGTCAAACAAAGAGCTATGTCCATTTACATACCTTTTATACCTCTCTGAAAGCTTCTTTATTCATGCTTTCCCCTGTCAAAACCCCATTACAGTCTGTTTGCAAATGGAAGGAGATCCCGTGGTGACACCTAAGTGCAGCCTATTGTGGTCTTTGCAAGACCATTTGAATTTGATTCAGCCAGACACTAGTGTCCTGTATAATGCACTGGATGAGGGGAAATAGATACTGAATATAACAAGGGCAAGTCTATTCAATGCTTATCAGACCATGTTGAGATAACAGCCATTCAATACACATTCACTGTATGGTCACTTTCAACAAAAGCCCTTCTTTAGATTTACCTGCTCAAGTTTTTTTTTTTTAAGTTTTAATATGTACTTGATGTTCCTCCCATTGTTAGTTATTCCATGCACTGCTTATGTTTTTCTGAGAGTGAGTGAAGGCAGGTGACTGCAGGTGTCAGTAACTGCCTGTACTCAAACTGCAATTCTCAGCAAGCTTGAAGGAGAGCACAAACTGCCAATACTGCAATGTCAGATAAAGCACATTTTATATTCAACACAGGGAGCTCTGTCTATTTTAGGTGTTTGTGTTTGTTTTTGACTTTCTATATAGTACAATTTCATATTCTTGCTATAGTAATCTAGGACTACAATCAAATTTTTTTATCTCATTTTTTGAGGTGCCTAAAAATTTTGCACAGTGAGATACATATAAAAAACCTCATAATTCATCAATATCTCCAAAACTAAGTCCCCATATATCTAAAAAAGTGCATATCAATCACAAATATTATTAATCAGCTGATGAAGACAGTGAATCCCATCAATGTTGGTCAAACATGAAAAAATACAGTGTGGACAAGATTAGTTCCTTTCTTCTTTGTCAATATGAAGCATGTAAAGACAAGTCTGGAGAGAAATTGGCTTAACAGGCATTCTAGTTGAATAGAGAGCCCTTCCACACACCCAGCGAGACCAAAGACAATTATGTCGTCTTGCACTCTATGGTCCTGATGGCTATGGCATCACCAGGGATAGAACTTGGTATCTGGATCCAACACTTGGACAGCAGCTGCACTCAGCCCCCCCTGTATGATCAGAAACGTACCATTTTCATCCTTGCACCTCACAGTGGCATGAGAGATGATGTGTCACTTTTTCAGAGCTCGCGGACAGACACATCAGGACCTGTCACATTTCCACTGACCCTGTCTGTACATGAAACTCAATGAAATGAAGAGTCAATGTCTCTGTTTCTCACACAGACAGACTCACAGACACATCAGCAGTCTTCATGGGCTCAATAGTTTTCTCCCCTTTAGGGTTTCTCACCATTCCTATTACCAATATAAGATTGGATAGCAGGATATCTGCATAATAAAGAGGAGCTGCCATCACTGAACCACTGTAAGAGGTTGTACACAGAGCTCACCTTCTGTTATACACATTATAAATTTGCATTGCTGTATTCTGTGCTCATAAAATTCTGAAAAAAAAAACAGTCAAAACAATGGCAGCAGTCAAAAACAGCATAGATTCCGCAATATCATTATATTATAATATTCCACTATAGGCCTTTGTCCATAAGGCTAGAAGATACATATGTACATTTTTCATCAACAGACAGAAATTTATACAAAATAGGGCTTATTCAACATATGAATTTGTGTTTTTCTCATGTCTGAATGGTGTCTTCTCCACATGTATGATTCTATGTATGATGATTCTCATCAGGGCTCATATAAGGCCATTTCAGAATAGTACAGTGTTTAGATCTCAGCTATACTTGAATGCATTAGGCTGTTGTGCTGTATGTCATAATCCTGTTAGAGAACCTTTCTTAAAATTGTCAGTATGTTTCGTTAAATGATGCCTTGATGAGATTTTACTGTGCCCTGCACAGATTCAAAGCCCCTTGTATGAGACGAAGCATAGTAGCCCCAAAACATAACCGAGCCTCTTCCATGTCCACTGTCTCTCTTCAAAAAACGACTGATGATGCTGATGAACCCTGACCTTGGAGCTCAGCTTGTATCTGTTTGGAAGTTTTCCTTGATTCTTTGTCTACTATTCACACTATCCTTTTGTCCAGTCTGTGGTCAGTTTTTTCTCTTGTGGCCATATCCCTGGAGGTTGGTTGTGGTTTAATGGACATTAAAGGTCTTAACATTTGCAGCTGTAGTCACAGCAACATCAAGCTGCTTGGAGTTGGTATTATAGCATTTACCATTAACATTAACATGCTTGTCTAGAATTTTCTTTCTGATCTCTTCAGACAACGCTATCCTATGTTTCTCTGGTCCATATTCAGTGTGGTGCACACAATGACACCAACCAGCAGAGTGACTACATTTCTCCATATAAACAGGCAGCATGGCTGATTATAAGATTAAAGACACGTGTGAATCTGGGTACAGAAAAAAAGTTAGTTTGAAATATCAATATATTTCTACCCACAAATCTGTCCAGGCCATTGTAGGATATATTTGTTGAGTAAGCAATGGTTTATCACTTTTCACACTTGCTTTACTATACTATATGACATACCAAATGCATGCAGTTATACATGAGGAAATTACTTTAAATTTCATCAATTATCAGGAGAAATGAAGCATTGATTGAATTAGCTGTAAGGTTACCAACAAATGTGTGCATGTCTGTATACATTTTTCAATAATGTCAAAAATAAAGAGAGGTGACACCTCCTAAAAGTGTGAACACACACACACACTTGTAGATTATTGTGGGAACAAATGAATAAATGTGTAAGTATCACAAATACTGGGCGACGACAGCATAAATCCAATATTTGATACATTCATTTGCACTTTGTCTGCAGCAAAAAGCTAATAAGGCGTTGCAGTGAATTTCCTGCTTCTAGTGTTTCACACATACAAGAGGTTGACATAATCCTGCAGTGCTGTTATTGAAAAATGGGGGTTGAAAGGGAAAACATGTGGGCTATATTTACATTTCTCCTCATCAGTTTTTCAATGATATTAAAGAACTTGTCATACAATATGGAGCCAATTATGAAATTGGGGTTTCATTGCTCTAAAAGGTAAGATACAAGTACATTATTGTTCCTAAAGGTGTAGTTTAAATATACTTACTAAGGTACAACAGTGCTTTCAGAGTCTTGTTTTGTTCTGTAAATGTATATTACCTTCTCTTCTCCAGAAAAATACAAAATTCTATTAAAGAAATATGTAAATCAAAAGAACTAGAAATAATATAGGACCTGGAGATGAAACACAATTTAAACATCTACAAATGTTATATTTATAAATATGTTCCCTAACTAAAGTTACTGATAATGTACCCTTGAGGGTACTACTACAGTGAAAGCAAAAGCTACCACCACTGTGACAATTTTTCTGACAGTGTGGGCAATGTCCCTTTGCTGCATTAGTAGCCTCTGCATGTCTGAGAAGGCTATAATATTATATTGGAACTGTTCCACAGCCTTAAGTTTAAGGGTTTTATAACCTCCTGGCTGACACTTGACATTAGATAAGCTGATATTAGTCTTCGTTCAATTTTGTTTCATGGCATTTCTGTTTAATTTCTTTGGTGGTTATGCAAGTTGTGCGCACACAGTTGAGCATCTTAGCCTGAGATGACTGATTATATGTTTGGACATACAGTGTGTTAAATCACTGCTTCACTGATTTAGTGTGATTTCCTGCAAACGTAGACCACAGCATTCTGTTTCTATGAGCTGAAATGTGTTCATGTTCACCCCACCCCCCAACCCCCTCTCACATTTAATGCTAAGAGCTATTTCCTGTCTTGGCTCTGAGCCAGCGGAGGTGTTACCCATGTGTCTTCTGCCCATATGGGCCTGTTAATCAGGTGATAATCACAATGGCACACTTCCCCATGCTGCCACACTGCTAAAAAACACATCCCGTAGAGTGGAGCTCATCGCGGATTTGACAGCCTACATATTCACCACCACTGATTTTAACATCGCTGTTTATACAGCTTTCATAAAAAATGACATATTAGAGCTTGGCATTAAGATTTACACTCTGTACAGTGAATGAAATACTGAACAAGTAGTGTAAGATCAATTTGATTACAGTGGAGACCCATTAATACACAGCTAAAGGTGATCCTTTCCAATCTGAATCACTTCATTTCACCAAGCATGTTCCATATAGGAATTTTTCAAGGTGAATACATACAAAACAAGCAAGATATTGTCTAAACAGAGTCTAAGTAAAACAATCAAGAATCAAGAAAGCAATCAACTATAAATACAATGTATAGAAGTATATATATTTATAAATAGATGAAGCAAATATAAGAAATCTACATTAAATTTGGTTTATCTGGTGTACAGTCTTCCTAAATGCTTGCGTCTGACTCTGGTTCACATTCATAATGATCACCTGTTCACCCAGGTAATAGTGGCTGATAAAAAGAGCTTTGTTGTACTTATAGATTCAAATTTACATTGCATATCTACTTAGTTAATTACTTCAATTAAATTAACTATATTTCATCAATTTTACTGAATTCTGAGTTTTGAAGGAGTTTTTTATTTATTTATTTTTTTGTGCAATAGCACACCAAAATTGCTGTAATCAGTCCAATCTTCTCACTAAATGGAACATCTCACAGAGGACTCTAGGACTTGTGCAGGTAATGAAGGAGTCCTCTGCAGCTAAACCTCACTTCATAATTACCAATCATCTTCCAGAGAGCTCAGGAGCCCAGCACTAATTACACACATGCCTGTGCATAGAAGGGGACAGTTGGGTCACTTCCTCTTCTGACTGATTTACCACAGAAGAGACTTTCATAGCTCTTCAGCTCAAAACTGACAAAAGAGAAAGTGGGGGAAACAACACACCATTATTCCAAAAGAGATCCAGATTCAAGAAACACACAATAAGCTAACACATGTACACACCCACACACACACAATATTATCAGCAGCACTGTCTGTATGTATATGCTGGGTTTCTGGTTGTTTATTATTATTATTATTATTATTTTTATTTTATCATTGTATCATAAATGCCATATGATTATGGGTTTGCAGGCATCTCTTCTATTGGGGGATTTCAGCTAATTTAACATGCATTTCTAACCCTTCCATTAATAGAAATTGACCATCAGTGTCCACTGCTGACCAGGTACTGTAGTGACAGTAACTGGGTAGAGTGCAGGTGTATTGGGAGACACCAGCATAGTTCACAACTAACAAGGTTAAAATCTCCAAGGTCATTTAATACCTTGCCTACTAGCAGTCAGACTGGAACTGATGGATTGGATTCTAAGATTTTATTCTATACAAAAATCTCAGATCCAACCAAGATTAGAACCAAGACATAATATAAAGGTTGTATTATCAAGTATATAATATGACTAATGACAAAAGGTTTTGAAAATGTAACTTTCTATTATTGCAAGGTAAATGAGCTACACATGTTTGAGCACTGCTAGCAAAAGAAATCTCAAATCAAGCTCATACGAATCACTGAAGAGATGAGGGGATTAACTGTGTCATTTTTACAGAGCAAATGTGCAGGATTTAGGATTTTTCTCTCAGGAAGCTGTTTTATAATTTATTTTTTGTGCAGGGAATCAATTAGGAGCAAATATGTGTAACCATGACTGTTAAGCACAATCACGTAACTTATTTTTTTTCTATGAGTAGATGCAGTTTTGTATTAATGTATAAATACATTCCAGTGCAGCTTGGAAGTAAAAGATGTATACATGTGTCAGTTCTCATCTACAAATATTTGGGAACCACAGTGTTAACTGAATGTGGCATTGGGAGCTTTAATAAGGAAATTCCAGCTAATTTGTACATGTACAAGACTCTCCCCTGTGTACTTCTTTATGTGAGCAGAGGTTTTGGGTATTGTTGTAGTTCAAATGTAAGCTTTTTTTTGTAGCTATAATTATAACAAGCAAAACTAGATAGCAAGAAAAACCTATCCTCAGCTAAGAGAAGTATACAAGTATATTTACATTGTAAGAGGTAGGATTTTTAACCATATGATGTGGACTAAAGGATTTATAGGTGTCCAGTGAATGGGTATAGCATGGTGTTTTTATGGCTGAAGGATACTACTTACATATAGTCACTTTCCAAAATATTTACCTACATTTTTGCCGATTTTTAGTTTACTATATTATTGAAACACAGCAGCTGTCCTTCACATTATGTGAACATTTCATGATGAGTGGACCAATAGAAATGCTCCAAAAATGACTTAAACCTTTTTACATTGACTTCCATTGAAAGTTAAGAATGTTTCTTCCTTCTGTTGTAGTTACAATTTTGGAGATACCTATTTTTCTTAGACCAGTGACAATGTCTAGGACATACAATACAGATGCAGGAAAAGCTACAGTGTAAGTCTGTCTTTAGCCCAGTGGTTCCCAAACTATTTCTGAAGTGCCCCTCTTTTGTAGATGAGAATGTTTTTGAGCCCCTCCACTCTGACACACATGTACATGTCTCCACACTGACAGTGACAAATCACATTTACAGAATTATTACAAGTGACATGCATTCTGATATTCATATATATTCACATAGTGTCGCAGTCACACAGCTCCAGGGACCTGGAGGTTGTGGGTTCGAGTCCCACTCCGGGTGACTGTCTGTAAGGAGTTTGATGTGTCCTCCCTGTGTCTGCGTGGGTTTCCTCTGGGTCCTCCGGTTTTCTCCCACAGTCCAAAAACACACGTTGGTAGTGGACTCAAAGTGTTCATAGGTGTGAGTGAATGTGTGAGTGTTTGTAGGTCAGTGAAAGACTGGTGCCCCCTCCCGGGTTTGTTCCTGCCTTGTGCCTAGCGATTCCGGGTAGGCTCCGTTACAGAAAACAAATGAATGAATGAATGAAATCAAGGTATTTAGCATAAATAGCAAGGTATGAAGTTTGGTCCATAGTTAACAGCCCTATGGTGTTCTGGTCCAACCCAATTTGTAGTGTGGAAGGCAGTGCTGTTATCCATTAAGCTGTACCAACCACATACAAGGAGCAACAGGTTAGGTTCCTAATATTGTAATAAATGCCTTAGTAAACATATATGGTATCTGTGTGGGAGAGACATGGAGAGACAGTATAAAGCACATTGAAGAGCAGCTGGACAGGTTGGATAAACAGATGAAATGTCAAGCCCTACAATCTGTTGAATGGAAATCCACAGGAAAGGAAAAGGTCACTTGATTATTCCATATAGTTGGCTTCAAGGCTGTCAAAGACCTTGCGAGCCAAACCAGGAATGTAAAACCTAGCACAACAGATAAAGGAAAAAAGTCCTAATATATATTCAGTCATTACCTCTATTTTCCCCTCAGATTTTTAACCCACTTTAGTATTGTTTATATCTGCATAATCTCTCCCCTAAGAACATCCTTTGGTATAGTTAATAAGAAACAGATGTCTTGTATTTAATGTGACTTTAAAAGGCTACAGTCAATTACATGCCACAACAAACGAGACATAAAAATGGAAGAGGGCTTCAGTTGGAAAGCACAAGCCTTTTAAAAGTCTGCAGCTTGTCGTGATCGGCACTTTCCCATTTAATCCGAATAGTACCTATTAAACCAGGTGCATTTTGTGTGTAATTTGGGCTTTGTCAGCCAACCAAATACAATGGAGAGAAGATAATGAGTGCACATATGGTTTCTCTCTCTCTCTCTCTCTCTCTCTCTCTCTCTCTCTCTCTCTCTCTCTCTTACACACACACACACACACACACACACATATCTATCGACAAGATTCTGACTGTTACTGTCTGCTCCCTGAACTTTCCAGCATGCACTTTCACTAGGGTGGTCCTACCAAGAATGTGTAAGGGCACATATTATATGTATTTTATCATATTTATTTGTTGCTTTCTTTATTGCACTGACTAGTTAAATTGCATTAACTTTAATTTGAGTGAATATCAGCATGGTGCTCTGTTCATATTGGGAGTATTTATTCATCATTGTCTGCAACTGGTCGCGGTGGGTCTGTTGCCTACCTAGAATCACTGGGCACAAGACAGGAACACACCATGGAGGGGGCGCCAGTCTGTTGCCAGGCAACACACACTCACACATTCACTCAGACAATCACACCTATGGACACTTTTGAGTAGCCAATGCACCTACCAACGTGTGTTTCTGGACAATGGGATACTACTTGCTGTGCCACTGCCCATGTAATAATGTAATGTAATGTAATATACATAGTTTTAATACAACTTTCCATGTTACAGTATTGGTACTTCATGAGAGGTACAAATTGATTCATGTTTTAAAGTTTTAGAACGTTAGCTACCATAGTGAACCCTTTGCTCCTTAAAAGCCATGATGTAGATTTAAAATTGCACTTACACTCTTTGCCTCTTGGGGAACTAAAATATATCTGGACAGAGTCTTTTTTGAGAATTTAGTCAAATACTGCTCTGTTTACACCTAACCCTACCTTAAACTTAAATGGAATTTCTAAGGTTGTAGTGAAATGCTGTTCTCTCTGGTTTGTTTACATTCAGAGGCATCTTTGTTTTTAAGGTGGGGTGGTATGTTTGAGGAAATAATTTGTCTGTAAGTTTTTATTCATTGTTTGAATTGCAACAGAAACTCATTTGTAACTTGAGTTGTTTAGTTTTGTAGCATTTTGCAGTAATGCAGTTAGCCGTATCCTGAATTTAGAGAGATTCATTTATTCATTATCTGTAACCGCTTATCCAGTTCAGGGTCACGGTGGGTCCAGAGCCTACCTGGAATCATTGGGAGCAAGGCAGGAATACATCCTGGAGGGGGTGCCAATCTTTCATAGGGCAACACACACTCACACATTCGGACACTTTTGAGTCGCCAATCCACCAATGTGTGTTTTTTGGACTGCGGGAGGAAACCAGAGCACCCGGAGGAAACCCTCGCGGACACAGGGAGAACACACCAAAGTCCTGACAGACAGTCACCTGGAGCAGGATTCGAACCCACAACCTCCAAATCCCTGAAGTTGTGTGAGTGCGACACTACCTGCTACCGGGAATAGGGCAATATCCTCATCTCGGTTTGTGCTTTTGAATGTTTAAAGTTCTTTCCGTTGTTTATAAAACTCATGCCATTTCTCTGCTGTGAGCTGAGAAAGAGAAAGCCTGGCATACCGGACCGAGACACACTTTTTTTTTTTTTTTTTAATTACCTGTTTACTGACACTGGGGCTTCATAAACACATTAGAGCAGTTTTGACCGCACAAACAGACTGGAGAATGGTCAGGGAACGTGCTCAGAATTTATAAAAAAGTATTTTTAAATTAAAATCATGAATGTTACCTTTAAGCTCATTTGGTACTCACATAGATCTACATGGCTAGACACACAGAATGATATTTTCTATTATTTGCCCTATAGCATGTCAGGCAGGAATACCGTACTACACCAAAAAAGCCTTTGGCAAGATTGCTAATGCTACATTAGCCTACCACTGCAACACGATTAAAACTGTAAGCAGCTCTGGATAAGAGCTTCTTTTAAATGTAAGCACTCTGTATTGGTTTGTTTGGCATTTACTATGCTTTGCTTTTTCATCATCTTTTAAATACATGTTCAGTTCAGTCTGGCACAGAGTTCTGACTGGCATTAGATAACACTCATTGTTTGAGTTGAAGATCTGTTCCTCTGTAAATGGCTCCAGGCAGTGATTTGGATAAAGTCAGCCAATTCCTCCTAGTGTATGGCTGAGTGGAGAAGTGGAAAAGATCAACTCAGCAGCTTTGCTGTTACATCCCTAAGCATGGATACTTCAGCATCTTTAAGCTTTAGTGTGTGGCTAAATTTAAATAATGCTATAATTTAAACATGTTTCTTTGTATTTAGGCCCTCTCTGCACATATCTGTATAATGACAATTATTTTTCCTGCTTCTTGTCCACAAGTGAAAACAATTTTGAAAACTTGGACCTCCAAAATGCAGTGATTTTGAAAGCACTGACATCACCAACATTTATTGGGCATGCATTACTTTCTGAAATGCAGCTAATGGCTGGGTTGTCTGGCTTTGCACACCAGTTTGACTAGTAAGTGTGCAGGCAACAGAAATCTCAAGTCAGATTTGGAAGAAGTATTTGTAAATTCATAATTGAAATGGTTTCTCCACATGATCAGAATTGTGTCAGTGACAAAGCCATTGCAACATAAACAAGTTTTTGGCAGCAATTACTTTGGATATCTTTCATTTTTAGTTTTTTTGGCAGATTTTTGGAAATTTCTAGTCAAAGCCTGCTGTGTTTGTAACACCAGAGTCATGGTTTTAATTAATCCCAGTTTCAGCTTTATTTTTTGTGCTGTTTGCATAGTCACAGTTTTTGTGAAGTATTTTACACTGGATTTGATACATAATTATTATTCTCTTCTAGCCTTACATCCAATGTTACCATTTCTGAGACATTTTGTATTACATTTGTAAACCTCTGTGCGAATGGGTAATACATTTTTTTTCCCTAATGTATGTGTAAACGGCTTTTATAAAAACAATGGTACAGTACAATTATGAACCGGGCAATGGTTTCTGTGCCTTCCTATTGGTTTCTGCTATAAAATGTCCGTTCTGTATTTAGGGTTTTGTTTGCTATTTTAATCAAAAAAGCATTTTTTAAAACATTCAGAAGCTATTTCCTCACCATTTGCTAGCTCTCCAGTTTGTCTGCATGCTGCAAAATGTCTGGGGTCTTAGCCCCAAATGGCATTGCCTCTATGCATCGCTGGCTGTTCCATGGCCGAGAAACAGCATCTGGAGGTGTTTGAATGGTAGAGAGACCTCCAAACAATGAAAACCATGAAAAGACATGAGGATGTTGCTCTACTTCTGCTCCATAGGGTTACAGATTACTTAAGGTGGAACTGAAATTTGGGTGAACGCTAACTGCATGAAAGTAAACTCAGACAACATCAAACAACTCAGATAACAAATACATTTCTATGGTAATTCAAACAGTGACCAAAACCTTACAGACAAGTTAAACTTCAGCCACAAATCACACTCCCATTTCATACTCAAGCATACTGTTCCACTTTAAAATATGCTGAGCTTCAGAATGAAAACAAACACTGGGGAGTTGGCTTTGCTGTGAGAGAAGTAGTTGCCCTGAATTGTGGACGTTCCCTCTAAGTACAGGGAATCACGAATTAATTGTCCTTGTCGTTTGGCCCTACATTACATATGCAGCACTATAGAGGCTAAAATGAAAAGCACTGGAGCACAGTATCACCCAAATGTTCTTCAGTGTAGAAAGCCTCACAGAGGGAGGGGGTTTAACTGCCAATCAAAGCAGTTCTACCCCCATTACAACAGAGGAATAACATATGTCTTAAACAAGATTCCCATGACAGATGAACGTGCACACAAACACACTCACACACACACACACACACACACACACACACACACACATTTCTAGTGCTGTCTCGTCCCATTTCAGAGACCCCTCGAGGGCGTGCGTTTTCTGTCAGACTTATCATCCAAGCCTGGACACAAGATCAATCAAAACAATGTGCTACTCTCTCTCTTACTCTCTCTCTCATTGTGTTTTATGGCAGAAGAGAATCAGTCAGAGAGCTGCTTAGGGACAGAAAGATGGATGACTACATTTGTGGCCGACAGATAGGGCTTTGAGGCTGGCAACGATGATGCTGATAACTGCACACAAACACGAAGTGCTAGTGCCTGATGCATAAGCCAAACACACACACACATATTCAAGATCATCATGAGTGCATAATACCAAACTCTTGTTACCACTGACAGTAACTATGATTTCTAAGGGTTGAAGGCTTAGAACATATCAGACTAAACACATGAAAGACAACTGTATGAAATATGTCCATCTTGACAGATTATGTGCACATTTTCACATATACAGACATTCATTCATTCATTCATTCATTCATTATCTATAACCGCTTATCCAATTCAGGGTCGCGGTGGGTCCAGAGCCTACCTGGAATCATTGGTCGCAAGGCGGGAATACACCCTGGAGGGAGCGCCAGTCGCCAATCCACCTACCAACGTGTGTTTTTTGGACTGTGGGAGGAAACCGGAGCACCCACGCGGACATGGAGAGAACACACCAACTCCTCACAGTCACCCGGAGTGGGAATCAAACCCACAACCTCCAGGCCCCTGGAGCTGTGTGACTGCGACACTACCTGCTACGCCACCGTGCTGCCACATATACAGACATATGTAAAACAAAACAAAGCAAAAGGCATGCTCACTTTTCTTTCCTAAATTTGCTCCATCCATCTAGAGCCACAGTTATGACCAAGATATTCTGACCATATTACTCCATATGGACTTCGACACACAGCAGCATAACTTCATTTCTATTTTTTTTTTCAGTTAGCCCAATAACTTAAGTCTACTGTCACGCCCTCGTCCTGTCATGTCTGTTTTCCGCGCCATGTGCTCTCTCAGCACATGGCTCTGTTTGTTGTTGCCCTAGTCCCACCTTTGTTCCGCCTCCTCGTCTGTGTCTCATTTGTTACCCTGCCCCCTCGTTCTGTCTCAGGTGCGTCTCATCTGTGTTTTGTATTTAAGTCCCCTTCTCTCACTTCCTCTTGTCGGACGTTTCACCTTGGTTGTGTCTCGTATCCAGTTGTTTCATTTCTAAGTCGTATATCTCCCATCAGTTTATCTGTTTCTCGTTTTGTCTCATCCGTGCCTCGCTTCGTTTCCTGTCATTGTTTTGTTTCCCTGTCATCATTGAGTCTCACGTCTGTCTGTTTCTACTTTCCCTCGTTTTGGTTTTTGCCCCAGTCCCAGTCTCTGTTTCGTTATTCCTTTTTTGTAAATAAAAATTATCTGTGTTTTAGCATATGCGTCCGCCTCCGTCAGTCCGCCCCATGATCCTGACATTTACATTTCAAGAATGTCAAATAGGTGGATTGATGCAGCTGTCTAAGTGTTGGCCTTATTATCAGGACATCAGGCCCTGGTAGTGTCAAACCTATCTAATGCTCGGAGTCCAAAAGTGTGTCCCCAGTGCCAGTATAACAGAACTGTGTAATTAGAACTTTCCTCACAGATTATTGAGCTATTTGATGGATATTTGTTAGTGACAATTAAAAAAAAATCCACGGCTGGGCTCAATCTGCTTTTTTTTTCACCCCCTTGCCAGCATTATGTGATGGGGATTCTTATCTAGCAAATGACATTGACTAAACTGGGGAGAAAAAAGGTCAGAAGAAAGACTGACCTGCAGAAATGTCACTAAGCCTTTCTCCTATCGTTTATTTAAACTTGGATTATCTGGCTAAACTGAGAAATCTTTGGGAAATAATGGTAAATAATGGTTTGATATTGTATTGAATTGATAAGTTTGACTATACGGACATTCTTTTTCTTCAATCACACCAAAGAACATTAGGATTGAAGTTTGCTGTTATGTATCTATGTTGTCTTTAGCATTTTTGACAATTATAATATTTCAGTCATTGGAAAAATAAAACAGACATTTAAGGGGAAAATTTACCTTTGGTTTCATATATGTGCATGGTTCATTCTTTCATTCATTCATTAATTTATTGATTCATTGGTTTATTTGTTTAAGTAAACCAAGGAAATAAAATAATATATATAATATTTGTGTTTATGAATAAGCAATATTATGTTTGCTACCTGCTTGCGTAACAGAGCCCTTGCCACAAAGAACCAAATGTATGAAATTTTTCTAACACACCTCTTAAGGCTGAAATGGTATTGTCTGATGCCATCTGATTAAAATAAAGGCATGAATAAAGCATTATTTTTCTGTTGTTATTAGGCCTTATTTTCCCCTTTAAACATACACTCACACTATAAAACATTATTTTCACTACAATGACTGGACATATATGCTGCTAAAAATGGAAATGGCTGATATATGGTTCTTCATTACAAGGGCTCAACTATTATGATCCTTTTATTTTCATAATAATAGGAAACTTATATCAGGTTTGGAATACGTCACTGTGCTCTGTGGGTGGGAAAAGCCCCTAAGCCTACCCCGGTGCTGCTCCACAGACAGGGCATGTGGCAGAGCATCTGTCCATATGGAGAACTGACCACGGCCAGAAGCTCCATCAGTCCCCTGGGAGCCAGATTCACAGCGCCACCTAGCACCACAACCCCAGAACTAATTCAGTGCCTCAGGCTGCTGGGAAATAACAGCTCATAAATCACAGGGATATTTTGAGATATAAAAATAAAAGAATAAATATATCAATACATAGGGGATGCGCACTTGAAATAATAGAAGGATTGCTCTGCAAATCTGCAGGAAATAGGCAATAAAACATGTATTAAACATTTTTACTTCTGAATCATGATCTGAGAGGATCTTTATGAGGGTTAATGCAGAAGCAATTGGCGCAAAAATCTGGGAGATATCTGTCATTGTAGCTACTGCGCTACATTTGAAACAAAAAGAAGCAGAATATTTGGAACACAATCAAATTACATTCCTAAAACTCAGCTAAAATGTGATTCACGTTCCATTACAGGATGATTAAATCACACAAAGTAGCAGGTAACAGTGAGAGAGAGAGAGAGAGAGAGAGAGAGAGAGAGAGAGAGAGAGTGAAAGACAGTGAGAGAGTAAAATGAAATAGTGAGAAGATAAGACAGAGTAGAATGAAAAGCATGAGTGAGAGTAGAATGAGAGTGAGATTAGGATAAAAGAGCAAAAGATAGAATGGAACAAAAAAGTGAGAAAGAAGAATAAGAGTGAGAGGATGAGTGCAATGTGAGATGATGAATGAGAGCAGAATCAAAATGTGTAAAAGAGAGTGAGTTGAATGAAAGAAAGGGTGAGCAAGTATAATGAAAGAGAGTAAAAGGGTGAGAAAGAGAGTGGGACAGCAGAATAGAGAGAGAGAGAGAGAAATGAAAGAGGGTGAGAGCGTAAAATAACACAATGAGAGTGTAGAAGGAACAAGTAAAAGAGAGAGAGAGAGAGAGAGAGAGAGAGAGAGAGAGAGAGAGAGAGAGAGAGAGAGAGAGATGCAAAATGTATGGGTTCTTTGTTGTGGGGTAAAAAGTGGGGAGTAAAGAGGGGAATGGGTTTCTATGGTGAAAGCAATGAGAGAACACACACCCTACACTGCACTCATAAATCATAAATCTCTCTCAGGCCTGCAGGGCTACGGAGTCAGAATGATCAGACACAATGTAAATGCAGTGTGTGGTACACACACACACACACACAGACACCGCATGGACAGGAAATTTCCACTTTTCCATATCTATGCAGTGAGTGTCATTACTCTTATCTTTACATCTGCTTGTATGCGCTTATTTAATTTCCGGTTCTTCCACATTGTTAACGTTGGTCATTTTACCCAGTGTAGCTTGAAGTCTGCTCCATGTAAATCTGTTACCACACTGTAAATGGAAATTGTAGTAATAATGTAATTAAAAATGTTTCAAATGAAAGCAGAGTAAGAGAGAGAGAGAGAGAGAGAAAGAGAGAGAGAGAGAGAGAGAGAGAGAGAGAGAAAGAGAGAGAGAGAGAGAGAGAGAGAAAGAGAGAGAGTAAGATAAAGAAAAAGGGAAGGTACCTAAAACAGCAGACAACAAGAGAAATAATACTTAAGGGAAAGTGTGAGAAAATAATAAAGAAGAAAAAGGCAATAACACCAGAAAGATAGAAAAAGGGGAGAGAGAGAGAGAGAGAGAGAGAGGGAGAGAGAGAGAGAGGATAGAAAGCAAAAATGAAATAAGAAAAAATAAAAAGAAAGAAAGAAAGGGGGGGGGGGGGGGGTTGAAGTGGTTTGAACATAAAAAGAAAATCCAGAAAAAGAGGCTGAGAGGAAGAGAACACTGATATGTGCTGCTTTGAATTGACAGTTCCACCGGAAAAAAAAAATACATTTGACAGTTCATGGCAAAGGTAAATACAGCACACAGCAGTTGGTGTGGTGTTGTAATATACTTCATTCATGTGGAACCAGTTTGAATCGAGCCAGTTCTAAGCAACTATTGTTTTTTTAAACAAGAGGAACACTGAGGGATAGAAAAAAGTCACTGAATCCAGACTCTCTGACACACTTTCTCCGGCTCTCTGTCTTGGCATGGAAATGTGTTCCTCTGAGAGTTGCAGCAGAGTTCTACCTCCTATCCCCTGTGGTACTGTACTCTCTCTCTCTCTCTCTCTCTCTCTTTCTCTTTCTCTCTCTTCTCTCTCTCTCTCTCTCTCTCTCTCTCTCTCTCTCTCTCTCTCTCTCTCTCTGTGTAGCATAGCACCCTCGCACACCCATTTATTTTTCTCGCGGTAGAGCTTTGCCTCAGTGTTATAAGGATTAAACACACTCCACAGGATCAAAGGTAATATCGCGTGACACACATACAAAATGGTTTTGTGTTATTGGGGAGCGCATACAGAGACTAAAACAGACACACAGCTTGAGCAGGACACAACAGCAATGTGACTACATGCCATGGGTACAATTACAGACTAACACAGAGCAATACACAAAGACACAATTGCACACACACACTTAGAGCATTGTGGGCAGGACGCAACAGTGTTTAACTACATGCTAACACACTTATATACACTAACACACACACACACACAAACACACAAACTACTGTGGGCAAGACACAACAGAAGTGTGAGTACAACTACACAGAAACACAAATAATTATACTAATATTCATGTACCAGAAAACCAGAATATTCACTAAAGCCCTGGTCATACTGCATTTTTGCATTCTGCTTTGCCTCACAAAATGGGAGTGGCTGTGAGCGGGGCCAAAAATCTGTAAACAGTCCTCCATTTTGATTTAGCAGTATCATATCTGAAGAGTGTTGGTAGCAGCAGTGGCGAAAATGGGTTCTCAGAGAAGAATTTTGTTAGCTCTACATTTACTGTGACTCTCGCTTGTGTTGTAGTTTGTAAAGAGTTTGGAAGAGCTTTATAATATCTTCTGTTTTAAAACCACAACAGTTAGCGCTGTTTCCATACTGGCTCAGACAGAGTAGAGACAGTACAGAGTGTGTCAGAGGTCACGCAGTCATTGCAGTAGCACTACTGGTCAGAGAAGTTGAACCTGAAGCAAAAGTTGGCAGGTAAAATTCATTCACATACAGACTAACACACACCACAGGTTCAAACCTGTTTTTTTTAAATGTGTCTCCTGAGACCACTTGGGATCAGATTTTTTCACATCATTTCCAGATGTGAAAAAATTCAACATTCAACAGTTGATGTGTCTGGTGCTTATTGCTATCAGAGGCACATGGAGGCACTTTGGCATTCACACTACAAGAATAATGTTTTTATATCATCACTGTAAATTTATAGGTGAAAAAAAACCTTTCCTAACCTTCAATGGAAGGCAAGTACTTCAGAGCGTTTCTATTGGTCGATTCATCATGATATTTTGACACAATGTGAAGGGCACCTGCAATGTTCAAATGATGTAGTGAACTAAAAATCCAGAAATATAGAGATATGTGGGGGTTTTTTTGGACAGTGACAATATGTTTCTCTGACCACCTCTGAATGTGGTTTGAGTTATCGGCCTTTGAGAAGCACTGTACCTCATTCACACTTGCTGGCTAATTATGATCAGACCACACAGGATGCTTGTTAAAGCCATGTGTGAACAGAACCAAATATACACTGGAATATACTAATACACTAATACTAACTCTAATATATACACACATCATCACAGAGCAATGTGAACAGGACACTACATGAGTACTGTAAGAGCGCACACACAATTTTAGCCAAGAGGTACCTCAGCAGTAGACATGCTGAGGGCACAAAAGAGCAGGAATAAGAGGATGTGTCTCTTTGTTGTCTAACAGGGCACTGGGTGAAGGATAAAGCTGTTCACCAGTGTCTCCTTTATTGCACTTCACTCCTCAATGGCCAGCCACAAAGAGCCAGCAGTAGCTACAGACACACACTCACATGCAAATAAATGTGCTCTATCTCAGTCGAGCAAGGACAACTGGGAATCAGAGAGGGACCAATATAAAACTCTGGAACCCCAAAGCTCATTATTCAGTTATTAGTCTTAAGCCCTTAATCTTAAAACCTATTCTCTAACTGCTATACACTATGGTCTAACTGAACATCTGCTCATCCAGCTTTTCCTCTGATATGAAGGGTATTAACAGGGAGTTTGTCTGTCTTTACTGCAATAACAGCCTTTACTCTTCTGGGGATGTTTTATACTACACTTTGGACCATTTCTGTGAGGAGCCATGAATCAGTAAAATAAAACGGATTGATATAATATTGACTTTTACAACTGATGTTGTCGCAAAGCAGCTTTACAGAAGTCCAGTATCTGACTTCATTCAGCCATGAGAGCATTATTTCCACAAATTCACAAAGTCAACTCCAACTGATTTCAGAGAGATACCAGATGAAACTCCATTCCTACAAAGAACACAGTTCCACGGCACAGTGCTCTGTGACTTTATATCTCCATCGTTGACATTTGGCATTGGGCATGTTAACAATAGAGATATAAGATTTTCTGTGAAAATTATTTAAGCTGTATTTATGCAAACCGAACATCTGTTTACAGTGAATGAATATTGAATGTATTCAGTACTATTTAAGTTAAAGCCTTTACTAGTTGCAAAACAGCACACCAACTGACATAAAAAACACATATTTTAAAAAAATTCAGTGAATGTTTCCTCATCACTTTCTAGTTCTCCAGACTGTTTGTGTGCTCCATCTGGTCTAATGTGTTTACGAAACCCCAGTGTTAGTAAATGGCTAAACAAAAACCAAAAAAAAACCAAATGAGACCTCCAAACTTTGAAAATCACTGAGATGAAGAGGACGATGCTCTATTCCTTTTCCATAGGTAGGCAATATTGACTTTTCTTTGCTATTTTAGACTACTAAAGATGGAACTGATTCTAAAATCCATAGAGCGCTAACTGCATGAAGCCCAAAAGTGCTACAAAACTAAACAACTCAAATTACAAATGGGTAATTAAGTAAGTACAAACAGTGAACATTAACTTGGAGACAATCTGAACTTCAACCATGAACATATAACAGCCATTCTCTTTTTTCCTCAAACATACCCTTCCTCCTTAAAAGATGTTGAGTTTTTGAATGTAAACAAGCCAGAGAGAACTGCCGTTCCCCAGAATCTTAAACATTGCCTTTAAAAGGACCACAAAAAGCATCAGATCCTACTGTATATAGCTGTTAAGTTTCAAATGGTGCACACACACAAACAAACACACACTTAGAAGAAACTTCCTATGATCATCAGCCAGCCACCAGTAGAGAAAATCTTTCAGATATTCAACCGTGTGCAGAAAAAAAGGCCCGTTTTTACATCCAATTAAAGCTCAGAGCAGCTTAATGAGGCCACGATCAGAGCAGCGTGAAAATATTCATTAGTGCACACAGTGCTCAGGAGAGACAAGACCCTCCCACACCGCTGAGGAGCACTGGGACCATTCTGCGGAGAAAAGTGCCGAGACGGGGGTCCTGCAGAAGCCCCACTCACAGATAAATTCCAATCTTCATGATTCCAATCTTCATAGTGTGGTAAAAATCATATTTATTACAAGTGTCTCTTAGTGTATTGTCTGAAGTTGCCTTCTTTAATGTTGCACTGGAACAATATATATATATATATATATATATATATATATATATATATATATATATATATATATATATATATATATATATATATAAACAGTAACAATGTATCCTGCCTGTACTTATGTCAATTTTATTATAAAGTTTAATGTATAAAATGGTCAGAATCCACAAATGTCATTTGAGATTCCTCCACATAAACTTAAACAGCCTTGCTTGTTTTGAAACACACTGTCCATTCGCTCAGCTCCACTGACCATACAAGCACACTTTGTAGTTCTACTATTACAGACTGTAGTCTGTATGTAGCTCTTCATACTTTGTTGCCTTTTCACCCACTGCGCTATGGTCAGGACCTCCACCGGACAACAACAGAGCAGGTATTTGGATGGTGGATCATTTTCAGTGCAGCAGTGATAATGAGGTGGTGGTGTGTTAGTGTGTGTTGGGCTGGTACAAGTGGATCAGACACAGCAGTACTGCTGGAGTTTTTAAACACTGCATCCGCTCCACGCTGTTAGACATACCCTCCTCATTGGTCCACTTTGTAGATGTAAAGTCAGTATTAGCTCATCTGCTGGTGCACAATTTATGCTTGTTGTCCTGTACATCGGTTGAAAAAGGATGCCGTTGACTAGATATTTGTGAATAGATATCATACCTGCTCTGGGACGGTCCTGTCCATTGAAGACCATGGTGGAAGAGGGGAAACAAAGTATGCAGAGCTCTTGGTTTGTCAGGGACCAAATGTGTGCATTCTCCATGATTAGCCTCCTCGCACTCACGGATCACTTGCATAAAGCATGAAATGAAACGATGTCCTTACGCAAAATAGATTGACCATTGCCCTATATATTGTCTATCAACATATTAAATAATATAAATAAATATAAAAGCATATATGGTCCATGCATATAATGCAGTATATGGAAAAATGCAAGTACATGTTTTGCAGATATGAAAGTATTGTATTATTATGTTGGATTTTTTTCCCAATATATTGCCATATATTTTTGCTTCATAATGATGTAAATGGTGTCTAAGGCTATTTTACACGTGTTTGTTAAATCAAACCAAACCTGTCAGATGTGAGAACAGCTTTAGACCCCATGAACACCTTGCCCTATCATACATCTTAAGGATCAAGATGTTTTCCTGAGACTCAGACTCCAAAACATCTTGTACCTACCTTGTGTAGCTACCATAATATTGTCAATACATAATACTGTAAATTTACTACTATATTCTTCTAGCATTACAATCAAAGGAAGTGTCACTTGTGATTTCTACCAGGGTCTGAGACACAATTCAACCAAGTAACTCTGATCTGACTTGGGCTTCACTCTACAGACACTGTACCGATAGATCCACCCACACCAACACAGACAGTTACGATGACAGTCATCACAAAACACCCAGCCCGTTTTCACATCAAATCTAAACCTTTGCTGTGACTACAGCTCAGTAATATGAAACCAGAGCTCCACAGAAGCAGACCCCACTGGGACACAGTGTCTTAATATGAAAGACATGGTTAGGACAAAACACAAAGAGGTCAGCAGAAACAGTGGACAGAAGCTGGTGCACACTATATGTCATTACCACACAGTCAAACAGCAACAAGTAACATCATGAACTACAACACGCAGCATCCAGCTATAGGAAATCATAGGAACTGGACTTCTGATAGTAGCACTTTCACCACAATCACATGATTCATCAGCATGTTTTTGAAAATATGAAGTCGTTTTAATGGATAAGAGTCTTCAAGTAGCAAAATGTCAAGTCTGGTCAGTTTTATGTTTTTTAACAGTGGCACCAACTTGTTGAGACACTTTGACCATTAAATCACTGGTAAATTCAATGGAGTTCTTAAGAAATCTAGAGGTAATTGAAGTCTGGGGCTGTTTTTCGTACAGTGACATCAGGCTTGTGCTCATTGATGGGATCATTAAGTCATATAAGAGCATAGCAATTCAATGCAAACCAGTAGCATCTCATCAGATGTTTTGTTGAGAGAATGGAATAAGATTTTTTTTAATTGGCACACGTGGCACAAATGTCCAGATATATTTATGAACACTGTAGAGGACTCAAGGCCATCACAGATATTGTCACTGTTCAAAGAATAATATGTATCTCCAAAATAGTAACTAGTGATAAAAGAGACAAAATATTAAATAGATAAAATGTTAATATGTACACTGTGGTACATTTTTACCACAATATACCACAATAATAACATATCAGACAAGCAAGTATGGACCTGTGTGTACACTCTCAGAGAAACTGTCACTATGGTGGTACCTTCAGTGGTACATATTCAGTAAGTTAAGCAACATAACTGTACCATATTCTATAATATTTTTAGGTTTTATTTTGCATTGATCTCATATGCTCCATGTCATCTACAGGACTTATATTTTTATTATTAATTTATGTTTATTTAACATAGTTTTATAATAAAAGATCACACATATTCACTTCTTCTTCTGAGAAGAGAATGTAATGTACCTTTAGGGAACACAGCGGGACTTTAAAACCACTGTTGTATCTTTAAAGGTAAGTTTACACTGTTTGTACCTTCAGTGACAATAATATATTTCTACCGTACCTTTTTTCTGAGAGTGTAGAAGCAAACGTGCAGTTATCTTTTCATGACATGAGATAACTCTACAGTTTAGAGAACACAGTACACAAAAGACTCTAACAGAGTGTCCAGTCTGCACTGATAAAACATGTGGCAAATAAATACACTTGATCAAACATTCTGGTCTGTATATCTGTTTGATATAAACAACATATTTTACACTCTTGAAATAGCATGAAGGGTCATAGGGTTCCACAGAATAGTGTAAATGTTCTATGAATTGCCCTTAAATTGGTATAGTGTCTTCACAATTTTTTCATAAGGTGGGGGCAAAAGCAGTTCTTCTAAAGAAGGTGGGAGTGATCTCACTGAAGAACAGCCTTTGATCCCATATAATACCAAATCCTAAATGAAACACATTGCAAATAATATGTGTGAGTATGAGAGACCTTACAGTTTAAAGGATCAAATAATAAAACAAGTCGATATGAGTCTAAGATTTGTCCCTAGAAGTGTACACCCAAACCAGGAACTCATTTGAAGCTATTGATTATCAAGAAACACGTTTGTGGTATATATTATTCCAGAGGGAGCAGCATTCCCTTCAAGTACCTTGAGACCTTAAGTTCAGAAATTTCCAACAGGACACACTAAAACTGTCCACTCAAACTGAGGAAAAACGCAGACATGAATAAAAACAAAAAAACAAAAAACATTGCTGACCTGAGCGATCTCGTACAGCAGTTTGTAGTGCTCCTCTCTCTTCTGCAGTGTACAAAGGTTACAGCCCATCCTGACCAAGTGTGAGGGTCACTGCTGAGACCCCCACACAGACTTCTGATGGCAGCACACACACCAGGGTTCTCAAGTTCTCTCTCATCAGTGTCCCCCTCCTCACGCTCTTCTGTTCATCAGCAAAAGATAAATAACCCAACAGAAAAGCAAAAGAAACAAAACAAAAAAACAACAACCTGCACCTTGAGTGTTACTGAGCACCTTCCAGAAGATTATTTGTGTGTGTGTGTGTGTGTGTGTGTGTGTGTGTGCACCAGAGAGAGAATCAGTGTTCTGTTTAAGTCCCTCTCTCCCTTTCCCTCTCTGTACTCCTCTCTCGCTCGCAGGCATACTACTGAAGCAGAATCAAACACACACACATTCATACACACAGCGTAGTAGCTCCGGCTCCAAGACACACCCCCTTCTCTCTCTCTCTCTCTCTCTCTCTCTCTCTCATTGAGTGGGGCTCAGCGCACATGACTACACTCACTTCAGCTCATGAATAATAATGAACCTCATTGGTTATTCCTAAAAAGGGGTGTTAGAAGGCTAGTGTGTGCGTGTGTGTGTGTTAACTGGTTACACATCTGAAGACAGAAAATAGAATTAACAAGATGACTGTATCATTACATCAGCTCACATAGGAGCCTGGGTGATTGTTGTTTTATTTTCCTGTATAAAAATAAAAAAAAAACTAAATAAAGCCATGGATTAATATGCTACATTTTCTGAACAGAATAAAAAGACATGATTTTGTAAACTATATGTAATGATTAATGAATTTATATATAAACTGTTCTAGGTAGAAACTAGGCTTTGTGTAATTTCCATCAAAACAGCCATAGATTTTAGAGCTTATAAATTGGGTGTAGAGCGGTACGGTGGTGCAGCAGGTAGTGTTGCAGTCACACTGCTCCAGGCACCTGGAGGTTGTGGGTTTGATTCCTGTTCCGGGTGACTGTCTGTAAGGAGTTTGGTGTGTTCTCCTTGTGTCCACGTGGGTTTCCTCCCACAGTCCAAAAACACACGTTGGTAGGTGGATTGGTGACTCATAAGTTTCCATAGAGTGTGTGTTGCCCTGTGAAGGACTGTTCCCGCCTTGCGCCCAGTGATTCCAGCTAGGCTCCGGACCCACAGCGACCCTGGACTGGATAAGCGGTTACAGACAATGAATGAATAAAATTGGGTGCATTTTCTTTTTACAATCCAGGTCATTAAGACCACATTCGGTGATGTTGAGGTTCAGGCTCCGGGGTGGTCAGTCCATTATTCTCCTATTTCTCAAAGACGAATGCTTTAAGCACTTTTTTGATATTTTAGTTATTTTCTTTAGTATGTCCTAGTGCCTTATTATATAGCTATTGAATCTTATATAAAACACATTGAGCTTTTTATACACATTTTCCATATTTTCAGCTACACAATTTAGGTGCATTTGTATTTCTACAATTACATACAGTAATCCACCAGTTTCTCTGTATACATTTTTAGCCCTATTTCACCTGTTTATCAAAGGTCATAACCATCACAAGGCCTCCACCCTGCGCTGTGGTGGTCCAGTGTCAGGATCCTGATCATTGAAAAATTGAGGATAAAGGGGGGGGGGGGGGGGGGGGGTTAACAACAGATGGACTATATTATGCAATTGTAGAATTGAAAAGTGCCTCTATAAGTTATGCGGATAGGAAAATGAGTGTAGGAACAAGGGAGTGGCTTTAATGATATGGCTGATCAGATCAGTGTATATCACCATGTATTTATGAGCAGTGCGATTGATGGGAAATATGTCCAGCTGAAAACATTAGCTATGAGGCACCTGCTTTAAAACACAGGAAGGCACACAGACGACAATTGATTATCAACAAATTGGCTTCCTGGCTAAGTGCAGAAAGAGAGAGAGAGAGAGAGAGAGAGAGAGAGAGAGAGAGAGAGAGAGAGAGAGAGAGAGAATTAGTAGCAGGGCAGTATGCTGGACATGGAGCTGTCCTCTTGGGAGGTGGTAATCCGATTAGTGGAGCTTTAATTTCACTCAGCTGGCCTGCAGGGGAGCAGGATGATCACTACTGACCACATCAGGAGTTCCTCCTACACAAATACAAACACACACACAGACACACACCCCACTGACACTCCTCCTGCCAGTCTGAATGGCACCCTATCCAAGCCACTTTCAGAAAGGAAGTAAAATAGTCTGTTTAAATAGAGCCAGCGTACATCTTCAGTAATCTGCAATTTATTTATCTTCCAATCACATACTGTTATATTTTGACATCACGTCTCTTCACACCCCCATGAATCTGAAACATTCAAATCTATTCTACTCCATGCGAGAAAAGGAAAGGTCATGTGAGGAGACCTGAAGATGTTCTTCAGGATAACATGGGCAGATGTCAATGACTCTGTAAAGGTGGAAGGACAATGCTTTGAGCTGCTAGTGACCTCATATCTCTTTGTAAACCCTTGAGCCCCTGACACAGCAGTAGGTCCAATACAATCATACAGATAAAGGTCAGAGGTCAAGTTGATATCAAACATGCAACCTTCTGATAGACAAACGGGCGATTTTTGGGTTCATGTGCATGATCAGTTAGTTTTTTCCATTAAAGTATAAGGATCAATTTCACAACAGCTGGCAAAGCACTGATTTACATTTCAGGTAGTGGTGACAGCTTGGTGCTCTCCTTAAAAATACATAAGCAAAAAGTACAGAGATTACACATACTAAGTATGTTTAATTGCAGTGACAAAGTAGCCTCTGTTTTTTGCCTTGTAGATTTGTAGCTTTGACACTTGGCCCTGTTTCCTCTGTTTTCTTTATTATCATCACTGTGGACTTCTGTGTATAAAATGTGTTCTGATGTTGCGTTAAGCTGAGCAACAAGTGGTTAAATGGAAGCGGTGAGAATACTCACTTTTCACTCACTGAAGATAATTTGGCAAATCTGCTTTTATTGGTAAATATAGCTACAGTCTACAGGATATTAATCATTTTAAATTGAATTAACATAGAGCAAATATTATGTGAACTGCTATTCCTAGTAAACATTTAGCCATTGATTCAACGTTGAAATGACATAATGACGTTATCGGCATTTTCTTAAAGTTGAACATGAAAGTTGAACACAGATGTTGAAAAGACAACTATCAGACGTATTTTGGAAGTTCATTGGCATTATTAATTGGTCACCACTTAACTGACTTACTAAGATGGATTTTGGCCGCCCATTGATGTTTAAAATATGTCCTTGATAGACTGACTATTTTTAGACCTATTTTGAACGTTCAGGGACGCTCCTTGTTTACTGGGTTTGAATTGCATAATTCTTTTTTTAAGTGAATGGAATTCTGCAACCTCTCACATACAGATTTCAGATAACCGAAATTGTTATGCAATAGATTTACAACAGTAAAGTGATGCTTTATGGTGACTTCTCACTCATAAACATACATGAAAATGAATTTCCCTTTTTGTTTGGTAAATAATTGTCATGGCTGTAGGGAGGAGAGAGGAGGTGGACGTACATGCAAGGAACACTTTATTTAAACAAAACCAAGAAACAATATGAAAACAAACATGAGCAGGGCAGACGGAAAACTAGACTAAACTATATAGAGCACAGAAAAGAAACACCTGGGAAGGATAACAAGACCACAAAAGAGGCACAGGTGCTAACGCTAATGACAGGGCAGGGCTAAGGCGGAGCTAAGGGAGGTGACAGGAACCAAAACAAAAACAGAGCCATGTGCTAAAAGAGCACATGGTAGAACAAATGAAACAAAACATAGCAGGAGAACAAGCAACGGGGCAAAAGTGTGACAATCAAAGTGTGACAATAAAGTTGGCAAAAATTCGGGAACTCCTTGAAGATCATGTACAACATAATGTATATTCAACATTATAACACATTTTGGCTGTTACAATATATTTACAAATGCTTAATATTCAAAAGCATCTGCATAACCTTGTCAGCAATGTCAGTAGACTTAACCATGAGCATAAACTCAACCCACCATCCTCCTTCTAACAAGCTGCCAGAGGCTATAACAAGAGCTGCGCATCTTAATAAGTAGTTGATGGAAACTTCTTCTGAAAAGTTTTTCTTTTTCTTTCCTCCATAAGGGGATGATGGGTGAATCTGAGGCAGAGACATCCTTTCATGTTATCCATGGGGCACCTTTGGGGATTTGGGCTCGATACTTTTTCATGAATGAGACTGAACGGAGATCTGAGACGCCCTTCTAAGAGACCTGGGATGAGCCTGAGATTACTCAGTGTTCCACAGCTTTAAATCCCTGTATGACTCTTCAAATAGACGCAATCTCCCTTCACACAACACTCAGACTATATACTATATACTTCGTACTTTCTATTTTCTGGAAAAATAAGTATTGATCTCCTACGCAAGTACAGCCATTTAAACACATGGTGAAAATGTTTTATTATTATATGCCTAATATATGTGTATTAGCATATTAACAACACAACCAATGACAGTAAATTTACACAACAATGTATTCACTCTTAAAGAACATTTTGTGCCCATTTTTATTAAGTCTCTGTAATAAGAACACAGTTAAAAAATTATTTCTCTATAGAGTCTCTAGCAAGTGTATTTACACATTACAAAAGATCAAAATTAATGTATGTGTCACGCCCTCGTCCTGTCAGGTTTGTTGTCCCTGCCATGTGCTTTATCTGCACATGGCTTTGTCTGTTATTGTCCTTGTCTCCGCCCTTGTCCCGCCTTTGTTCCGCCTCCTCGTCTGTGTCATGTGTTAACCCGTCCTCCTCGTTATCTGTCCAGGTGCATCTCGTCTATGTTGTGTATATAAGTCCCCTTCCCTCACTTCCTGTTGTCGTTCATTTTGTATTGTTAGTTCCCTAGTCATGTCGTGTCTTTTGCTATGTTCCGGGTCTTGTTGTTTTCTTCTGTCCAAGTTAAGTCTAGTCGAATCATGTCGTTTCGTTTAGTTTCCCAGTCGTGTTGTTTCACCTTTGTTTGTTCCTGTTCATGTCCTGTTGTTTCTCTCCATTTCAAGTTCTGTCGTTTAGTTTACATTTCTAGCATTGTTGTTTCCTTTATACCTTGTCTGTGTTTTGTTATATATTTTGTTATATTAAAACTCTCCGAGTTCTAGCAAGTGCGTCCACCTCTGTCAGTCAGCCCCGTGATCCGTGACAGTATGTATGTACATAAGACAAGTCCAGTAGTTACATCATCATTAGATGTATTGTTACTGTGTAATTTCACAATAATTTATGTTATTAGTTGGTGCAAATCAAATGTGTAATGTATTGTACAACAAATTAAAACATAGGCAATTGTTTTAATAACTAAATTCTGCAGTATTGTATTTTGGCTATAAATGCATTTATTTGTTAATTTAATATACTTGATTATCCTCAACAAATAATGACACAGAATAATGGAATAACGGATTAATGGCATTAGGATTAATTAACCTGAGATCATGTGCAGCATTTCATTTGATGCTTTTCTATGGAAAATATTCTGTTCTCAATAAAGGTTTGTTTGGAGTATGGAATTACCAAAAACATTTTTTTCAGAGCTATGTATAGAAACATTTCAACATGAGGAAAGTTAGAAAAGCATAAAAGAATGTGATTTAACCTGACAAATATTCCAAACTATACATTGTCCAGGATCAGAAAGACCCAACACTCTCTGAGTAGTGGCATTTGTGATTGAAAGAGCTCCTGTACTGGTGACAGATTCTTCAGGATGGTCCACAGCCACAGGCAAAACTTGTGCAATTATCACCTACAGCAGGATTTCTCAATGATTTCCCTGATTTAAAACACCTACTAAACTTGCCAATTAACTGAAAGGTTATGTTGTGTTTAGGGAATTTACCACAGTCTTCGTGATTCCCAAGTGCTCGCTGTTGTCTCTTGGTGATGTCTATGCTGTGTTAGATGTGGTTTTCTAAAATGGCAGTACATGTAGAAGACAGTGGGTGCTCAGACATTGTCAGGCACAACATAAAAACAAAGAATAAGACCACAAAGAGCAGGAAAAACTAATACAAGGTTAAGTTACCAAAAAAATCTATACATCTAAGTGGCTCTGTGTATGGCAAAAAAGAGTATTGTTATATTATATTTATCAGTGTTAATTCAGACATTTTTGACTAATAACACTAACCATAACCTTAAAATAGCACCTCAGTAAACCCAAAGACTAAGTATAAGCTCCAAAATGTGGCTCCAGAAACAGGTTTAAAAAGGGTGTTGTTGTGATTTCAACTCAATATGCATCACTGTTAGCTCACATGACGCAATATATTTCAACTCTCTTGTATTTCAGAGGCTACAGCAACACACAGAGAAAACGAGAATCAGATTTGAGACATTTTTGTTTTAGCACAGGATTCATTTTTGAAAACATTCATTATTCTCATAAAGATGACAACTTAGATCTAATCTGTGCATCAAACTACAGAATGATGATATGACGTCAGAAGTCTAAGATCAGTATTCATGGGCGGCAGATCATTGTGTGTGCTGTGATTGTGAATCACAGCACTGGACTACCCCACAAGCCAGAGAAGGGCACCAACTGACCAGATCCATCACATCAGATGACAGACACCTGCGCTGGCTGGCACAGTGCTATTTGATGAGGGGAGTAGGAGGCCATGCCACCCACCCAGAGAGAGAGTGAGGCCAATAGTGTTCTCATAGGACTCCCAGCCCCAGATGGTTGAGGTATTACCATGGATCTAACAGGCAATCTCCTGGTGAAATGGCCAATGCCCAGACTGCTGGTGAAGTGTTTAAACTGTGTTTAAATGTTGGAGATTAATTTAAACTGATTTGTTAGTGGCTTCAGTTTCAGTTGCAAGTCATCTAACTGTATTTACAGTTTAAACTACAAGTCACTTAAGTTGTGAGTTATTAAAGAATGAATCGCAGTTTAGGTGTGAGTTTTTTAAGAGTGATTCTGAGTACAAAGGCACATAATCTAATAGTGTGTCTGAGTTGAGTTGTAAGTCAAATAATATACTGAGATAGATACAGAGAATGTTAGACACTGAGTAATGCTCTGAATAAATCAGAGCAAATCAGAATTAATTGCAAATTTGTGAGTAATTTCAGAATTATTCCAAGTTGAGTGGTGAATCATTTAAAAACAAGACTGGAGTGAATCTCAGTGTTATTGTGAATAATTTAATAGCAATTCCATGTCAAATATTGAGCCTTTTGAGAGCTGCTGAGTTGTGTTGGGACTCATTAAGGAGTGATTTAGAGTTGATTTGTGAGTCATTTAAGAGTGATTCTGAGTGGGAATGCACATAATCTGGTAATAACTCTGATTTCAGCTGTGGTTCAGTTGAGACACAGATAGATATAGAGAAAGAGTGATATTAAATTTAGGAGCACATTAGGATTAAGTTGGGAGTCATTTAGTCACAATTTTAAGTTGAGTGATGAATTGTTTAAGAATGAATCTGGAGTGAGCCCGAGCTGAGTTGTGATGTTGTCTGGGTTGAGATGTTGAGTCAGTCAACATGTGAGTGCCCATCTCTGTCAGAGTAAAAGAAATTTATTAGAGCCCAGTACCCAGCACAGATCGCTGACCCAGGCTTGTCATCACATCAGCTCAAACAGAGAGGGATTAGTGGTCATCTGCCTCCCAGCTGAGCCTCAGTCACCGATATTACAGACACTCACACCTAACACAGGCCTGGGCCTATCTCTGATGTGTTAACCTAATACAGCAGCTACCATAAACTTGATTATGGGTCTTTCCCCTGGCAGTAAAGCCTCTCCCTCTGGCTTTAGACATATAAACTGCTCTTGAGGGTCTCTTTAAAACGTAGGAAGCATCTGGGCCAAATGTGAGACACGTTCCATTAAGAGCCAAACCCAAAAGGCTACCAACTGCTCTCTATGGCAGAAGAAGCTATGGTTACATTTGCACAGCAGGGGTACAGTAAACTAATGCCATCCATTCTCTCACTCCCCCCCCCCCCCCCTCTCTCTCTCTCTCTCTCTCTCTCTCTCTCTCTCTCTCTCTCTCTCGCCCTCACCCTCGCCTGTGAGAGTCCAGTTGGTGTCAGGTTGCACTTAGCCAGCTGTCGGCAAATGCTTTGTGTTGATTGTACATTCAATGAGGGATCTCCATTCACTCCCTGCACTTCTTTTCTTATTCGCTCCCTTGCTCTGACACTCTGAGAGCGAATGTGTGTATGTGTGCCTATGTGTACACAAGTGCACTCCAAGCACATGCCAGCTGTTCCCTCATTGTGCAGGTGCTTAACTAGATTATAACATCACAGGATGGGCCAAATGATCAGCCCTGAACTTGCAGCACAGAGGACACCACATGTGAATATATAAGCACATGCACATGCTCAAGCTTAAAGAGTCATTTTTGCCTAAAAGTGGCACGTCACACATTTATATGCATAATAGTTGGTATGGTAGAATTGCATGTTTAGTCACCATTTATGATAAATTATGTTTTCTCACTAAAATGCACAACATGCATTGCACAAATAAATGATAAAATCAATAGGGAGTCTTCATAGTGATAAAGAAATGCAGCAGGCTAAAGAGTAGCATATGCAAAAATGACAGACTACACTTAAGTAGTAGGTTAGTCCTGCATCAGGTCAAAACTAAACATGGAGAAGCAGCATTTAGCTACTATGCCACTCATAAATGGAACCAGCTGACTGAGAATATTAGAATAGCCCCGACTTTAGACACTTTTAAATCAAGGCTTAAAACATTCCTGTTTGAGCAGCTTACAGTTCAGTTTAAAATATTCTGCACTTTTATTTCTGTAATGGCATTTCATTTATTTTCTTTTATTGTATCATTTTAAATTGTTATAATAATTTTACTCTTTTTATGTAATTGTTTTATTCGACTTTTATGATTTTATTCTTGCTTTTAATTTAACTGTTGTTTAATTGCTTCTGTATGAAAGGTGCTCTATAATTAAATTTGCCTTGCCTTAAAAATGCCCCTTACAATGAGTGAATTCAATTATTTAAAGGCAGAATACACAATTCTGGAGAGCTACAGTTCTCTCACAACAGAACAATCTCCCTCTCCTGTTTATGTTCATTCTGAAGCTCTGCATTTTTCAAAGTGGAATGCTGTGTTTGAGCAGGAAACCCACGGCAACTTGTTCATGGTTTAAATAGTCTTTAAGCCTTTATTCACGTTGATGTGAATTCCCATTATATTCCCATCAAATCTCTATCACAACTCCATCTGTTTACTTTTGTACCATTTTTGGGTGTGCGTTTACTTTCATGCAAAATTTGCTTTCTCCCAAATTTGGAGACAGTTCCACCTTAAGTAATGCATCTGAAATTCAGTCAGTAAAAAATACCCACCTATGGAATGGAAATAGAGCAGCATCCCCATCTCATTTCATGCCTTTTGATTTCTGAGATCTTTCCATCATCCAAACACCTGCAGATGCCATGGCTATGCCAGCGATGGAGAGAGAACTCCTGAGTCAACTTGGGCTAATACACTTTATTTGATTCCCATTTACCAAGTCAGGGCTGCGTAGAAGCATATATTAAGCAATGTAGCATGTTTACAACAGATGTAGTAATGTAATCTTTTTCCATAATGGTTGGAGCCTCTCTTCAATGCTCTCTCTCACACTCCCCCCCAATGTGGGCCATTCATTTACCATAATCTCGACATTCAGTCTTTATCAGTGCACCTGGATAAAGGCCAGACATCACGTTGTGTCCTAATCTCACCACACAGAGTGAAGTATTAGGCTGAAAGAGGGAGGATTTGACACACTCCACTGAGTCCCGCTCTCGGTTTGGGGCGATATGTGAGATGGTCAGATGTTTCATCTTCTTGCCAGTCAGCTTCCTCTCTTTGTAGCTGCTGGATGTTAAGGTTGCTCTCAGGCCAAGATAAGAGCGCCACACGTCTTATCTCTTATTTTCTCTGCTTTGAACCTAATACATCCTCAGTTCACATATTCCATTCATAATTATATAAACCTTTGGGAGCAAGACGATTCTTAAAAGCTGTGTATTAACATGCAAATCTATTAGGATAATTTTGCTGAAGAAACAGTAAACACGTGCTGACTGTCAAAAATATTATGAACATTTTCAAGCTGCTATCCCTTCTTTGACATTTTGCAAAAGCATAAGATTTTGTGTCTGTCATCAATATAGAAATTTTAGGGATACAGCTATATCCAACACTAAGCTTAACTCCTGTCCAGAAAACTAAGTAAGTAGAAAGAGTAAGTATAGGTTTCTATAGAGAATTTCCTTGCAGACACTATGACTCAAGACATTTCATGATTTATCAAGTCAGATATATTTTATTTGAAAATATGCATCCATTTCTGCTATTCATGTCTATAAAACCTTCAACATTCATGTTGGGGTGAGTAAATTCAATTGTGAGTAATGAGATAAAATGAATAAATTATGTGTTTTGAAAGAGCTGGTTTCTGAAAAGCTTAATCCTGAAGCAATTTTAAGGCATGAAGTGCAAGGTCAAACGATTAATGTATAGTCATTTGTAGGCGACTGTGACCCAAGTACAACTCTCCTTGCATGGTTCTGGCCCCAAGCATCTATTGGTGTGAGTTCAATGAGAAACAGTTGGCAAAGTTGTGCCAGTAGGTATAAAGGGCAAGAGAGTTTAGGAGAGGGACAGAAAGAACAGGAAGAGGGAAAAAGGCTTTGTTTAGTTTGAGGTGTTAACAAATGTTGTTTTATTTTGAGTTTGAGATGCTTTCTGTTAATTCATGTCCAGAAAGTCTCCTGCTTCCGTTGTCCTCCTGGGTGGAAACACATTGTAGCCACTGGTAGAAATTAACTCTGTGTTCTCTGGACTAAAGTAGAATAGGAACATCCAGACTGTTACCAGCAAGAAGTGAAAAAGACAGATTTTGTCACTCTTAGAACATAAAGGTTCTGGAGCAACATATGCTGCCTTCAAGATGGCATAATTTCCAGGAATGCCCACGCATATTTCAAAAAGACAATGCAAAACCACATCCCGCATGCACTACAAAGACAGGACTGCAGAAGAAGTGTGGTGTAAGGATCGCGGAGCAGACTGATGGAGGCGGATGCAATCACAATAACACAAACTTTATTTATATGAACAAAAGATAACAAAACATATGTACAGACAGAGCTTAAACAGACTAAACAGAGAGAGCTAGACAGAGGGAACAGACAGAGAAAGCTAAACAGACTAACCTGAACAAAGAGAGCTAAACAGAGACCTGAACAAGTACAAAAAGGGAAACAGATGAGAGAGAGGTACAAACAGACAAACCAGAAAAAGCACATTAAGGACAAGGAAGGGATAGACATAACAGACTGACAAACACAGGGAATAGAAGCGAATCAAGGAATAGACAAGACAGACAAGCATATATGGAGTGAGAAACAGTAGAGACAAACAGACTTGTACAAAACAACAACGGTGGAAGCAAACGAAGCAAGTAACAGCAGAGACAGATCGACTGGATTAAGCAAAACAAAAGGTGGAATGTCCAACAAAGAGGCACAGAGACAAGGGAACTTAAATGAACACCACAGACAAGGAACACCTGGGATAGATAACGAGGGGGCAGGATTACAAAGGAGGCACAACGAGAGGGTGGAGCTAAGGCGGAACAAGGGCAGAGAGAGGAACAACAACAAACAGCCATGTGCTACGTGAGCACATGGTGGAAACAACAGAAGACAGGACCAGGGCATGACATGTGGGTGCTGGAATGGACTGGATATGCTTTTCATCCTGTCCACACAGAGAACATGTGGCACATTTGAAACACAAAATGCAGCATAAGTTAAGTACACACCTTACCTGTGCAAAGAGATGGCCATGTTACAAAGAATTTAAAGCTTGTCAAACCCAACTTGTTTAAAATACGTAACAATTAATAATTTTAGGGAAAAACATTCATGAGGTAAGCATTAATAAACAATTAATGTCACAATTAATCATCAAGTAATAATAATGAACAAGAACTAGCATTCATTAGCATTTTTTAGGATTTTAGAAAATCCTTTCTTGTTCCTCTTATTAGTTAAGGATTGTGACATTATTTAATCCTTTATTAAACTAAATACACGTCCCAACTTTTTTCTGATTTTCTATAATTGGTTAATGCTCTATTCCAGGCATGCTGAACCTTTGACAGAGGTCCCAAAACTTGAAGCTCTTGCCCTTCCAAACAAAGAAAAAAAAACAAATACATGTTTTCTATGTGCCCAGAGCATTGATAAACATAACACACAATGTACAAGGCTGTTCTATAGCAACAATTTTTTGTTTCAACTTGACATGGCATAGTAACTGTTCCCTGTTCTAATCCTCATACTGAAACCATGAGTTTCAGTCAGTATTCATACTTGTTTTAAATATTTTATTAAAATGTTTTAAACTGCACTATTTTGACTGAGGCAAGTCAATTTAAAGTAGACTGTGATGCTCAAACTGAAACACTTACACAGTGTGAGCTATTTGAGGACAGATTGGTTACAGTACTGGAACAGATTCATTCTTTGACTCTCCCTCTGACTGAATATTTTTTCTGCTGATACTGATCCAATACACTGTAGTCAGATCAGAGGTCAACATCTCCACAGTTTTGCAGTGGTGAAATTTATTTTGTCTGGCTGTGGAAAGAGGGTTAGTGGTAACACACTGCATTGATCTTAGCTTCTGTGTTTTCATGTGTCCCTCACCAGGGTGTCAGTCAATACTCTCAACAAAAAACCAGACTGGAGCAATGGCTTTGGCTCTGTGGACCAGGCTTAAACAGATCTATAAGACAAATTCGAACTGAAGGCACTAAGGGAGTCCTACCCAAAACACACACACACAATGGACCACAGCACTGGCTGAAGTCCCCAGGCTGTAGTAACAACCCCATAAAACTTTTACTGGCACAAGATTGGCCCATTCCCTCTGGGATGGGCAATCTAAAAGATGCAATCATGTATTCTGACACATTTGTGGTCCAATTTTACACTCATTAAAGGGAGTATTATATATTATCTAACCACGAGAAGAAGTCTTTTGAGGTCAAAAAAAAAAAACTAGGTTTCTGCACATTATTGGACAGAACAGGCTATATCACGATGTTTCAATTTTTAATAAAAGAAAAACAAATTCTATACAATTCTGAGGATGTTTCCTCATTATTTGCTGTTCTCTGGTCTCTTTGCATATTGTCAACATATTGTCTGTGTTTATAATGTGTTTATGAAGCCCTAGTCTGTGTAAATGGTTTAAAAATAAAAACAAAGAGTCTCCAGTATGCTAGGCTTTCTCTCACCCATGGCATAAAAAGGCAGGTTAAAAAACGTAAACAAATTATGTTCATTTAACAGCAAAAAAATTTTTTTTCAATCAAACACACTGTTCCACATTAAAAAACATGGAGGTTCTGAACATGAACAAAATAAAAGACAGTATTTCCCCATAATAGGAGTTGGTGTGTTCTCCCCGTGTCCGCGTGGGTTTCCTCCGGGTGCTCCTGTTTCCTCCCACAGTCCAAAAACACACGTTGGTAGGTGGATTGGCGACTCAAAAGTGTCCGTAGGTGTGAGTGTGTGAGTGAATGTGTGTGTGTCTGTGTTGCCCTGTGAAGGACTGGCGCCCCCTCCAGGGTGTATTCTCGCCTTGCGCCCGATGATTCCAGGTAGGCTCTGGACCCACCGCGACCCTGAATTGGATAAGCGGTTACAGATAATGAATGAATGAATCAATCAATTTCCCCATAATCGTAGGCTCATTTATTTATTATACCTCTTGACACACTACTCTCATTTGGGCAGCACAGTGGTGCAGCAGGTAGTGTAACAGTCACACAGCTCCAGGGACCTGAGGAGTTTTTTTTTGTTCTCCCTGTGTCTGCGTGGGTTTCCTCCCACGGTCCAAAAACACGTTGGTGGGTGGATTGGCGACTCAAAAGTGTCCATAGATGTGAGTGTGTCGCGCACACTCATTCCGCACACACATTCCGGGTAGGCTCCAGACACACTGCGACCCTGAGCTGGATAAGCACTTACAGGCAATGAATGAATGAATATCAAAATCAGTAGGCTAATTAAAATGGGATAAAATCATCTAAAAATGTTCAAATAAACAACACCCCCTAAATTACACAGCATACTGTCTTTTAACTTCTGGTAAATGGGATTACAGCTATCTCACATGCAGATGTGACACAGTACTAAAATCTGGGTAGGCTCCGGACACAACGCCACTCTGAATTAGATAAGCAGTTACAGACAATGAATGAACGAGTCTTTTAAATCTTCTTTTAATGGAACGTAATACACCTGTGTATCTTCTGCAGCTGTAGTGTACTAAGTTACAGCTAACTGCTATGGCAGCTCTGTACCACCATTAACTATTTATGACACACAAATGGAATATAAATTTAACACTGCCAGGGTTCATCAATTTTTGCTAATGACCAACCACACAGTCCAATTATTTCCAACACATTAGTGACATTAACCAGACCCAGGTATGTGTTTTAGCTACAAATCTTGTCACCACATGTTTATACTCTCATTAGCATATTTTAATACACTTAAATGGCATTAATTAATTTTAAGCTTGTTTGTAACCTAATACTGAGTTGTTATGTATCACCCCATACATATCTTTTTATAGTTAGAAAAGGCTGTGTTTTTTAATTGAGAAACATAAAGTCATTTGACACAAATATCAGTCCATATAATCATAATAAGCTGAACAAGAGGGGATAATCATTTTAAAATCCTGTTTTTGAGGGCAGGAGGTCCTTAAGAGATTATTCCTCAATTAACACAAGAAGCCCAAGGGCAGGCATGTTATTTTCTGCTTTTCTGATAACGCTATATTCATTGGGATTCTTGACTTAACAGTCCTACCTAATCCTAGCAGTATGTTCACTAATAAAATTAAAAAATAAAAGTGATTTTTTTAAGGAAAATACATTCAGCACTGCAGTTAAAGCAATATATCATGTAAGAAGAACATGTAATATATATGTTAAGTATAATCAACACAATACCACACATGACCTCCAGTAGAATGTCTCCATATGGTGAGGAAGTAAAGAAGGTCTGCTCACCTTCCTAATAAACCCCCCACTGCAAATAAAACAGAAAACATGCATGGTAATGAAAAGAATACAAAGGCAAACACTTTGATATTCATGGTTTTACCTGATCAGATTCACAGTAGTTCATAGATATATTCATGAAATCAATGATGCTTTGGAGAATTATCACAGGCTTTTCCAAATTACATAAAACAAAAAAGAACAATTATGAAAAATACAGACTGAAAATACAAGTAGGTTAATTTACTAAGTAAGAGATCACTCACTGGTTTATCAGTGAGGTCAGGGGAAGATGACAATCTACTGTCTTTTGTTTTATTAATTATTTTACAAGTTACTGGGCTGGTCAGTGCAAAGTATATTCCTTTGTTTGATCTTTCACATCCAGCTTTACCTTGCTCTGTTTCTCCCTGTATATTTTGCTTTTGTTTTGTTTCTTTGTTCTTGCCCCATACTTGTCATGTCCTGCACCTGCAGTGCTTGGTTAAAAAGGTTACTGACTGTTTCCACGTGTTCTTTGTTTATCTTCCCTGTTTATTCCTGATGTCACTGTGAATAGTGGCTGCCATTTCGAGGACTTAGTCTTTACTCATAAGGGCACAGCTCAAAAAAAAAAAAACTGGGATGATTGAACTGTTTCTCTGCCATGTATTCTTTTAGCACATGGATTTGTGTTTGTTTTAGTTTCTGTCTCCTTCCTTGTCTCCGCCTTAGCCCCCACCTTGTAATCAGGGGTCTCCACATATGTCCCTTTGTGGTCCTGTCCTCTTGTTATCCTTCCCAGGTATTTCTTGTCTATTGCTGTGTATATAACCCCTAGGTTTTAGTGTTCCTTTGTCTGGTCTTGTGTGTAGCTCAGTGTTTCTATATCTGTGTGTTTGCATTTGTCTACACCGGTTCACAGTTGTTTTCTGTTCCATATATTTTAGTTTGTTGTTTCTGCCACTCGTGCTTGTTTTCAGACTGATTTTTTGTGTTTACTCTTGTTTGTGTTAATAAAATGTATTCCTTATGTGTACGTCCGCCTCCTCATCCTCCCTACATCTGTGGCATTATCAATCATTTTCCAACTTCCAGCATATCAATGACAATACATGGACATGTTTAAAGACATAATTTTCACTAGAGGGGTCCCTTGGGGAAAAAAAAAACAATTCTATTCTTCTTTTCTTACATTGTTCATCTAAAAAATGTACAGGAAAAAAAAATGTTTCCATTTAACAACTTCATTGTATTTTGTGAATATCAAAAAAAAAACTGTTGCATTTAATGATTGTAACACACTACTTGGGACATGTGCAAAATTTAACTGAATTTCATTCATTCATTATCTGTAACTGCTTATCCAGTTCAGGGTCGTGGTTGGTGCAGAGCCTACACAGAATCACACAAGGCAGGAACACACCCTGGAGGGGGCGCCAGTCCTTCACAGGGCAACACACACTCAAACCTATGGATGCTTTTTGAGTCGCCAATCCACCTACCAACATGTGTTTTTGGACTGTGGAAGGAAACCAGTGCACACGGAGGAAACCCACGTGGACACGAGGAGAACACACACACTATAATCAAATAAATATAAAAGTTATAAAAGTAGCATCTACACTGTCAGAAAAAAGGTAGGGTAGAGGTTCATTATTGGTCACTAAAAGTACAAAACAGTGTAAATGTACATTTATAGGTACAACAGAGGTGTTAAAGTCTCATTGTGTTCCCTAAAGACTTAAAGTTCTCTTCTCCAGAAGGAGAATCATTCATTATTGAACTGTGTAAAATAAAAGAACAATATATAAGTACTGGATTTGAAATTATGTATATGAAATCAACACAGTTATAAAAATTTTCTGTGGAACATAACAATAGAAAAAAACACAGTGACAAAAAACATTAAAACTATTGCCTGCAAAACCAAAGTTATTGATTACTGCTGTTATTGACTACAGTTGTTTTCTGAAGTATACAGCAGCATACGAGCTGAGGACGACTGGTGTGAATCATAGTTTCTTTTGTTCATCTTTCTTTGACATTGTGAGAAACTACACCTCCATATCAGTGCTATTCTCTATAACTACATTTGCAAAAATCTGTGACTTCAGCATTTGCTGGAATACAACTTCTTTTTCATGCTTATTTGACTGACATTTTATAAAAGATGGGATTTTAAGGTGAGCGTGCTAGACACCACAACATGAAAGTAGTCTACTTTATCGTCATTTAGAGAGTCCTCAACCTGAACTGGAGCCAATTGCCTTTCGGCTGCTTCAAAATGAGCAGTAGAGACAATATAGACAAGCTTCATAAAGAGTGGAGCGTCTAGATGTCTTCCAGGGATGAACATTGATTTTCTGGGAAAGATGAACAGGCCGGATGCATGGAAATCCACTTGATAGAGTTGTGGTTGATCTAGGTTTTTTTCTTCCTCTTCTTCTACTTCTTCTTCCCCTCACCCAACCAACCAAATAGGTTCCTTGGCCTCTCCGTGGTTGTCATGGCAACCTCAGTGTATAACTGAATTCGTGACAAAGAGGTAGCGAGGTGAGATTCATCTTGGAAATAGGCGCTACTGTGGCGCGGCTATACTCACCATGCAGCCATGCGTGCCACATAACTCAGCCGCAACCTGGAGCCACACAACATACACAAAAATATATTTATTCAAATAGGCCTTGACCCAAGCTAAGTATGACAAGGCATGATAGACAATATGCATTTTGATAACCATAGCTTCAGTGGAGCGCGTGGCAGATGGAAAGATGGATGGAGTTTTGTGCATGAACAAGGCATCTAAGAGAAAGACAGACAATAGCTTGAGTGTAATGACAGTTTGGTTCCTCTGCAGCTGTGGCTCTGCTGACTTTCAATTCTGAATAAAAGACAGCTGTGCAAACCAATGCCTTTTAAACACGTTTGATCAAAAAGAGTGCTTCAAGTGCTTTTAACTGCATAAATGGTCCTTTGCTGGTCAAATAGTGAGTACTCACTAAAGCAGAATCTCTCAGTTAGCCAGATATCTTAAGCCCAAAGATGAGGATTAATAGGAATATCCCCCAGCTCTATTGAACAGGCTTCATTTTAGGCTTAAGATATCTGGCTAAACTGAGAAAGTGGAATTCCCCCAGGGCATGATGAAAAATTTTGTTAATTTATAAACTCAATGAAGAAGCTTGTTTACCTTTTTTGTTACTTTGTTTACCCAGCTTTTGTTTGTTTGTTTTTTACCAAGACCAGGATGCATCAAGACTAAGACCTTTAGTAGCTAAGTCTGTGTTAAGACCGAAACCAGCAGTGGCAGGGACTGAGACCAGACCAAGATCAGATTAAGATCTCTTTGATCTTATATCAATAAAAAGAAGAAAAATATATGAGCTTGTATTTAATTGTACATGATATATATTAATAAACAGTATATTAAATTATATATTTTGTTAAATATAAATAAATGATACATAGCCTAAAATAATGAATAATAAAATAAAGTCAAACTAGGGCAATAAAACCTTTGGAAGCAAATTAAGTAATAATTCCATGTCCATTCTTCTCTAAAACATACGTCATCACATAAAGTCAACTGAATATACCTGAAACACCCATTCTATTCATTTTTATTATAAAATGTGAAGGCATATTAGCATTTCAGTCTGCCTTCATGAAAAGAAAAAACATCCAGTTAAGCTGTCATGGACAACGAACAACAATGATTAGGACTACAATTCCTGGAATGCACTGGAGCCAGCCAAACACGAGAGACTGTAGGAATTCAAGTCTCCAAATCACAAACTTTCATTCTAGTATCCCTTGGGGGGAGGGGGGGGGATTTAAGGTACAGCACTGGCTCCTCCTTTAACATTCATGGCTGAGGTGCCCTTGACTAATTCATCTAATCACCAACTGTTCCATGGCGATGGGATGGCTATACTCTGCTCACGGTGTGTGCACACACTCACAGCCCCTAAAGCACTAATGTGAGTGATGGATTGAACAGAGGCACAATTCTGTTGCAGTACACTGCAATGACTATTAAAAACACCATACACACCCATCTCAGAAAGAAAGGTAAGCCAGCCGAGATACTTGGGTTCGGGTACTTGCTTTTCTGAATGTCTTCCTTAAAAATTGAAAAAATGGATTTACAGTGGAGGAAAAGTTGGAAAAACTTGGACAAAAAAGTTTGGAACAAAACATTATGTTTCTGGCATTTTAAATGAACAGTCGCCCTTTTCTTTTGTACATTACCCTGTCAGACTTCTCACAGTGAATCTCCCTCCCCTCACTCACACGTGATCAAACACACAAGTGCAAACACACATTGTCTGACATCACCACCAAGAGGTGGTCACAGTGTGAAGCTGCTGGGTCTTGTAGAAATCCCCCCGGCTGTGGCAGATAATGCAGGTGCTTAACTCTCCATCTCCAGTTCATCCAGTTCTCCATCTGCACACTCTCCTTGGATTTACAGCCCTCTGTGCTACCCCTTTTCCGGTGGATGATTGCCCAGTGAGTGGGTCAGCAAGCCTGTTCTAAAGAGCTTCTGTAAGACCCCAGTGTTTGCAGGATTGCAGGGCATCCACTGTGACAGAAAAAAAGTCTATATATCTGACACCACGGAGTGTTTTGACTCATGCTTTTAAGTGCACCTCTTGCCAAGCACTGACACTGGAGGAGAGGTGGTTCAGGGTCTCAGAATAGAGCAGAGTTTCAGGCTCTAGAGTGAAACCCCTGTCTTTTTGCTAAGGCTGCTGATGAAATTGCTTTGACAGGTAGCGCTTGCGGTCCTCTTCAGCTTCAGAGAAGACTGAGGTTACCAGAAAAAACATTAGTATTTGCCCTTACACTGACCCTCAGTAAGGTGTTTGGAGGCACTTTGAATTAAAAAATAATAAAAACTGTTTGATTCATTTTTTCAAAGGTGTTGCAAGCATTGAAATCACTGGGGATAAATAATAAAAAAAATATATATATATATATAACTTTTCTGCTAGATAAATATATTGATTAAGCAAGGCACAAAATGTGCCTATAGTGCCAAATTTGTGTGTGTGTGTGTGTGTGTGTAAGAGAGAGAGAGAAAGATTTAATTCTGACATTTACTGTATTGACCTTTTTTTTTTACCTAATAAAACTGCTTATACGTAACTAGGCTCTGTTAAACAAGTGAATTATGAAAGGAAGTTGTGTCCAAATGTGGTCAAATTATTAATTTGTGTTAAATACATAATTAAACAAATATATCGATAAAGATAGTGTGTCTATGTAGAATCACTACATGACTAATGTAAATGCACATTAAATACACAGTAATAAAAAAACAAACGATACGACTATGTTAAAAATTTGGATATGGTTTTGAAAGCTGAACGATTTTGACATGTAGACCGACTTTATAACAAGGAAATACAATGTATGAGGTTCGTCATTATTTACAAGATAGGGCTTTCATAAGGGCATTCCCTTTTACTGGTGTTGCCCTGAAAATGCAAGATGTAATAACAAGTGTCATTTTAGCCTGCCTTCTTTCACATGATATGGAAGAATTAGTGAGAATGAGTGGACATTGAACCACGGGTCAGCAGTCAGTGAGCTAGATGGATAGGATTATAAGCCTGTGTAGTAAGATAGATCCATATCACTCTAATGAAATCATAATAGTGCTGGGACTCACCCACTCCTTCCTCATTAAGTGCCCAGCCTTGAGAGTAATGCTTACAGACAGCCAGGAAACACTTCAAGTCTGTCTGTCTGTCTGTCTGTCTATCTATCTATCTATCTATCTATCTATCTATCTATCTATCTATCTATCTATTCATTATACCAAGAACTATCTCATGATGCCATGTGGTGCATCAGTCTGAATATTAACCCAAATATTTATTAGTCTGATGCTCGCAAATATATCACTTGCTGGATGCTGGAACTTCAGGACAAAGACAACTGGCCTTGTTCTTGTGATGGGTAGGGTGTGTTTCCCTCTCCTGAATCACACAAACACAGAGCTAGCCAGCACAGGCATCTGTCAGCTGGTGTAACAGATCTAGGCAGTTGGCTTTCTTCTCCAGCACATTAAACTGTCCAGTGGTTTTGCATTAGTTGCCGTTCATAAAGAAGTGATGGCTGGCTTCAAATCAAATGCCCTGCTCACTTTGCTGTCATTGTGTGTGACTGGGGAGTCCTAGTTAGCCATCAGGTGAACTTGGACACAATTTAAAACTGGGGAGAAATCTAGGATTAAACTATGTTAAAAAAAAAAAAAAATAGTATCTCACTGCCTTATTCACATACAACACAGCATTGACAACCAACTATTAAAGATGACACAATACACCCTTTTCCACAAGTTAACACAGTTCCCTGGGGTCTTAATTAAACATCTGTGGCATGCTTTTGTCAAAATACATAATGCCTACACAGCCCTGTTCAAAACAAACAATTCCAGCACCTGTTCTTTTAAGTGAATGAATCACAGCTCAATTCAACGTGAGAGAGCGAGGAGCAGAAACTCTGGATTGTAGGATTTTTCTTAATGGATAGCTTTATTTCTCCATTTTAATTTTTGCTGATTTGTTTGCAACATTGATTTTGTTTAATCAATACACATTTCTCCACACTCTGCATTTGTTTTGCTCTACTGAACCTTGTCTTTGCACTCTCACACAAACACAAGTTAAACCGTTGTGATTGGCAAGACTTAGACGAGGAGGTGGGGTGATTCTAAAATACTGCCCTTCTACCTAAGAAGCAGGAAAATATATAATGCCTTGTTTTATCACATATATTCTGGCTTAGGCAAACCACACAAAAAAAAACAATCATCCACTATAAAATAACAACGTTCATCACAATTAATAAGCAGACATAAGATGACTTACTGAATGGCAAGCAGTGGCCATCGACAATACCAAGACATTTGATATACACAGCTTTTGGTATGTGTACTTATCCATTGTGAGGTAGAATTCTGATAATGTTACAGATGTAGGAAACTATAATTATATAACTATTGCCTATGGAATTGACCTCTGGTCTGCTGCGTTAATGTGAGCAGTGTTAGGCACTGCACCACAATACACACACCAGTAAATAAACTTTCCCTCTGTAATCGACACAGTGAGTGCTCCTTTTGATGGATGTCCCATTCCACATTAAATACAATGGTTAAGGTACCTGTCGCCTTTCATCCAAACACATTTGAACTAACATTATTGATAAATGTTTGAAAAGAAACTAATCAATGAGATGGAGAACGGTGAGCCTTTTGTGCTTCTTAATTCAAAAAGGTCTAAAGTAACTAATATGTGACAGAAAGAATAATACAACTAATTTGTGTCAAGGAATATGTGGTGAAGCAGCCAAAATTTGTATTTCCTTAGTTTTTCACTAGCACTTACAAGGCTTATAAATACCAGCTATAAACTGCAGGCTCAAATACCAGGCTTCCATCCACCTGCACTGTTTTGTGTCTGTTCTAGCGTTCAGCTCCTGACAGTTTTAACAGTTTCCAGAAGACTTGCATCACCTCTTGCAGGGCTGTGCAGACTGGACCTCATGCCTTTCTTAAGAAAAGAACAGCAACAACTGTCGATGTTGTCCAACTTGGAGTATTTCATTCAAATTTGAAAATGAGGAATGAAAGTCTGAGTATAGGGAATTAATAAGTTTGCAGTGACCTGTAAGCTAAAATCAAATCAGGGCGATTCTAACCCAACTGGCCTCCAGTGGGAAATGAGTACAAACCACGTTTAATTTCTCTCAGGTGTCCATACCACATTAGCCTCCAATGTCCGGCTCTGCTGAGTATGTGACCGCTCCAGTAATATCCATTATCTGCACAGAGGCTCATTAAAGGCTGATATACTGTAGAGCACTAGCCTCAGAACTGTGCAGAACTGTGTCGCAGGGTCAGTGACGGTCATTTGTGGGCAGTGGGTCACTGGTCAGATGAAGAAGAAATAGTGAAGATGGGGGTGGATAGGGTGGGATCAGGTGTGTGAAGCTGAGCTGGACACAGAGCTATTTCTACACCTCCTCAGCCTCAAAGTAGCCCCAGAGCGGTCATTTGCTCATTGGCCTGTTACGACCAGCAGAAGCCATGGTAATTGGCTTTTTGAAGCTGGTGAAGGTTGAGCTGACAGTGGGAGAGGACCTGTGGACCACCTGTCAAAGATGTGTATCAGGGCCATTCATCAATTACGATTGTAACATTGGAGTGACGCTACATCACAGGCCACATCTGCCAGGTCCAACATATCTCAAAACCTAATATACACTCTAAGAAGTGCACTCTGTGTGTGTATGTTCTATTTAACTTAACGTAAAATTTGTGATTTCACTTCACAGTTACTCAGTTAATACTCTTCACAGAGCTGATTGTAATCATCAACAGAGTAAGCAGTGAATACCAGACTGTGCCATTGTGTAAATGTAATTACTAATCTGGTCATTATTACAGTGCAGGACTGTATAGAAAACAAAAAAATATTAATATTGATATGAGTAATGAGTTTTAACTAAAACCACAGCTTAAGTGTATTGTATGTATGTTAATGGATTTTCTAAAAATATTTAGTCACATACACGCCACTTCCTTTGGACCAAAATCTCCATTTTTGTCTCTTTTTTTCATGTTTTGTCAAGTCCAGCCAATCTTTATTTCTAAAGCACATTTAAAAGACCAGCTGTAAAAGTTAAACAACAAATATAAAACAGTAAACAGACTAACAGAGTATAAATAAATCAAACTAAAGCTAAAATAAACAAACAATGAATAAAAAGCTATACAATAATTTTAAGAGGAAAAAGCCTGAGAATATAAATGGGTTTTCAAGTTTGACTTACTGTTAACTGGAGATGACACTCTTATATTGGCAGGCCATTCCATGGTTTTGGGGCAGCCACAGAAAAAACCTGTGTCACCTTTAGATTTTAGTAGAGTCTCAGAAGTGGCCAACAGCAGCCAATTTGAGGATCTTAAAATTAATTTAGTTGAATATGGGCTCAAAATGTCAGCAATATAAGTTGGAAAGACTCCATTTACACACTCCATTTAAACCATCAATAAAACCTTAAAAACATTCCTGTATTTAACTGGCAGCCAGTAAAGTGAAGCCAAGACAGGTGTGATGTTTTCCTATTTTTGTGGTTCCTGTTAAAAGCCTAGCCACTGCACTCTGTATCAGCTGCAGGCATGACAGGCCAAACATTTTTGACATCATTTTAAAATGCATGAGTGGTAATGAGGGCTGACCACATAACAAGGGGTTTAAAAATATAGGCTATGGTTTTATTTGTAAGATAACACAGTCTAAAATATTACTGTCATGAAATTATAATATTAAATATGTGGGGGGAAATATACATATATAATATATATAAACTTTTCTGCAAGATAAATATATTGATTAAGCAAGGCACAAAATGTGTCTATAGTGCCAAATTTGTTTGTGTGTGTGTGTATTTTTGTTTTCCTCAGTATGCATATACCAATCAACCATAACATCAGGACCACCTCTTTGTTTCTACACTCAGTGTCCATTCTCTCAGCTTCACTGTCCATACAGGAGCACTTTGTAGTTTTATAAGTACAGACTGTAGTCCATACATTGCTCTGTATACTTTATTTTCTCCCCTTTCACACAGTTCTGGTCAGGACCCTAACAGAGCAGGGTTGATGTGGGTAGTGGATAGTGGACTGCAGTGACATACATTGAAGAGCAGGATGAAAGGGAACAAAGAACGTATGCAGAGCAAGAGATGGACTACAGTCTGTAATTGTCGAACTACAAAGTGCTAGTGTATGGTCAGTGGAGTCCATAAAAATAAACCATTAATGTAGAAACAAGGTGGTCATAATATTATGGTTAATTGGATTATTTGCACATAAAGTATACTGTTATTAAGGTACACTGGAGTTCATCAGTTTTCAGCACTGGAGCTGTCTACCCTGTGTTTTTCAGTCTATGCTTGGTGTGTGTGTGTGTGTGTGTGTGTGTGTGTACATGTGCATTGGCTAATTAACTGGTTCACTCCTTTTTGTAGGGTGGGCAGTGAGAGTGGGGTTTGGTTGGGGTGATTTAGAGGCTAAATTAGCCCACAGTTCAGTGACTGACCTAATGTGATCTGGATGATGCACTGAGAGTAGAAAGTCTGTTCCGTGTGAGCAGTCCCTGATATGGTCAGAAAAGTGGGAATGACCCACAGTGCTATAAATGTAGCAGCACACTTTAGTCATAAAGTAACTCTATATTTATCAGTGATGTCTGATCAAAACACATTGGACACAGAATTGCAAACTGTGTAAATTTACAGTTTGGACTAAAGGTAAATCAGCCTCATACTTTTTTTAGCACAATTTTCTTTGCAGTTTTAGTCATTGTCCCAATCACACAAAGATACAATGGGGGGATCTGAGAGACAAGTTCAATGACATTCAAAAGCAATTCACCAATTCACACAAAGACAGTTATGTTTATGCCCATTTTAATGCTGCTAATGTGCTGATGTGTGCTACTTAAAGTAAACAGGAGAATGTAAAAGTGTTTGATGACGTTGGCCTAATGTGAATTTTAAAAGGCTCGGTGAAGCTGTACCCATTAAAACCCAGCCAGATAAATTGGAGGTCCAAACTGAAGTGGCAAAATAAATTTCAATTACAGTCTCCATTATCTGAAATTGGATTTCTCTTAGACACCCACGCACACACCCACACACACATGTGAGAGCGCCTGCATGCACACACACACAAACACACATTTAAAAGGCAGAATCATTAGAAGGTCAGCAGAAACCTCAGAATCATTACTTTGATGTGGTCAACAAAGTTGGCCCTAATCAAATGAATTACACTAAACCTTATCTGCCAGAATCAATACTTTGAAGCCTCTTTGAAGATTATGCTGCTTCTCTAGCACGCTACACATGTTGGATCTAATTGTTGGGAGCACTGATGGGCTTGTGAGTCATTTTCCAACACACACTCACCTCCCGAAAGTGTGCAGAGACTTGGACTGGATCAATACAACAACAGAGACACCAATAGGACCACTACTGTTGAGACCACACTTTTGTTTCTGGAAACAGATGAGCCTCAGATGAATAAAGTGTGTGTTAATGGAGTTCTGAAACCCTTTCATTCAAAGACAACTGTGGCCCAATCAAACACACTGCACAACAATCACATCTTTATAAACAGAGCTCTGAAAGCTGGTGTAATTACAAGTGTGGACAAAGAGAAAGCAAGACCTTAAAAGCCCACTGGGGTAATTGTCTTAGAGGGATAGAGACTCAGAAGATTCCCCTGGGCCCTCCACAAGCCTGAGCTGTACTTGTCTTTGTTTTGTTTTTGTTTTTTACAATGGACACAAATTCACACTTGACATTGAGCATAGTGAATTTAAGCTTGTGCGTGTTTGTTCCAGAGTGTCCTATTGTATTCACGTATTACTGTAGAGAGTGCTAAGTTTTCCTTTGAGAATTCCCTGGTTGCTCTGTCTGAAGCTGCATGCACTCTTGGTGTAATTCTGGATGATCAGATATCATGCGGGTTTATGCTCTAGGTTTCAAACCTCCCTCTCTCTCAGGACACCACCCAGTTGCATCTGGGCTCATCTCAAAGCTTGACAACATGTTCTTTTATTTTGCACAGCTCTATAAAGAAAGATTATGCATATTCAACTCTCTTTCTGGAGAAGAGAATGTAATGATACTTTAGGGACCACAACTGGACATTAACACCACTGTTATACATTTAGTGATGATAATGTACCTGTATAGTACGAGTGAAGAATGGATCAGCTTCTCCCGCAATGATGGGAATGGTTAAAATCTGTGCCTCAAGTGCTTTGTACATCAAGTACAGCTCAGCATGAACATCATGTTTACAGGCAACATTCAAGACTGTAATAATGTAAACTTTTTTTTTTTTTTACAAAATTCAGATGTTTTCCTTACCATTTGCTGCCCTCCAGTTTGCTTGGGTGCTCAACACTGGTCTAAAGGGTTTACAAAGCCCAGTGTTAGTAAAAAAAAGGAATAAAAAAAACGGTATGCTAGCCTATTGTTCTCTCTGCTCATGGCAGAGTCATCTGGAGTCAAAGTCAAAGTCAAAGTGAACTTTATTGTCATTTAGACAACACACAGCAGTGCACAGCTAAATGAGATTCCATTTCACTAAACTCCAATGTGCTAGGCAAAATAAGACAATACGTAATTTAAATAGACATACTCACAATCAAATATAGGCAATACAACCACTGGAGCTTTTTAGACAATGAACCGAGATGAGGATAGTGCTCGGTTCCTGCTCCATAAGTGGGTAACACTGGTTTATTTTGTCTTCAAATTCAATTCCGGAGATGGCTAACTGCATTACCAAAAGTGCTAAAAATTTAAAAACTCAAATTACAAATGAGTGGTAATTTAAACAGTGAATAAAACTTACAGACAAGTTATACTTCAGCTACATGCAAACAAGAGTAGGTGTTTTCCTCAAACATATCATTCCACCTTTTAAAGGAATTGAAACCTAATTTCTAAATTTCACAAATGTATAGAAAGCTGAGATTTTGCTCCTCTGTATACATTGTTTGCCTGCTTTGATCCTGGTTCTTCAATGGTAAGGACATCCAAGAGGCCTGTTTTACTGATACAATTTTAATGCATCCATGAAGTATACACTAAAATAACAGACTCTGTTTCTTTTTCTATTTTACCTTGATACTCAGTAATAAATGTACTGAATTTTCCAAAGTGATTATGTAATTGTAATAGTGTGACTGTAATAATTATGAATATCTCATGCACACGTAGCTCTATAAAGCATAACCCCTCCATCATACCAACACATACAGGGGTTGGACAATGAAACTGAAACACCTGGTTTTAAACCACAGTCATTTATTAGTATGGTGTAGGGCCTCCTTTTGCGGCCAATACAGCGTCAATTTGTCTTGGGAATGACATATACAAGTCCTGCACAGTGGTCAGAAGGATTTTAAGCCATTCTTCTTGCAGGATAGTGGCCAGGTCACTACGTGAGGCTGGTGGAGGAAAACGTTTCCTGACTCGCTCCTCCAAAACACCCCAAAGTGGCTCAATAATATTTAGATCTGGTGACTGTGCAGGCCATGGGAGATGTTCAACTTCACTTTCATGTTCATCAAACCCATCTTTCACCAGTCTTGCTGTGTGTATTGGGACATTGTCATCCTGATACACGGCACCGCCTTCAGGATACAATGTTTGAACCATTGGCTGCACATGGTCCTCCAGAATGGTTCGGTAGTGCTTGGCAGTGACACGCCCATCTAGCACAAGTATTGGGCCAAGGAAATGCCATGATATGGCAGCCCAAACCATCACTGATCCACCCCCATGCTTCACTCTGGGCATGCAACCGTCTGGGTGGTACGCTTCTTTGGGGCTTCTCCACACCGCAACTCTCCCGGATGTAAACGTGGACTCATCAGAGAACAATATATGTTTCACATTGTCCACAGCCCAAGATTTGCGCTCCTTGCACCATTGAAACCGATGATTGGCATTGGCATGAGTGACCAAAGGTTTGGCTATAGCAGCCCGGCCATGTATATTGACCCTGTGGAGATCCCGACGGACAGTTCTAGTGGAAACAGGAGAGTTGAGGTGCACATTTAATTCTGCCGTGATTTGGGCAGCCGTGGTTTTATGTTTTTTGGATACAATCCGGGTCAGCACCCGAACATCCCTTTCAGACAGCTTCCTCTCGCATCCACAGTTAATCCTGTTGGATGTGTTTCGTCCTTCTTGGTGGTATGCTGATGTTACCCTGGATACCGTGGCTCTTGATACATCACAAAGACTTGCTGTCTTGGTCACAGATGTGCCAGCAAGACGTGCACCAACAATTTGTCCTCTTTTGAACTCTGGTATGTAGCCCATAATGTTTTGTGCATTGCAATATTTTGAGCAAAACTGTGCTCTTACCCTCTGCTAATTGAACCTTCACACACTGCTCTTACTGGGGCAATGTGCAATTAATGAAGATTGGCCACCAGGCTGGTCCAATTTAGCCATGAAACCTCCCACACTAAAATGACAGGTTTTTCAGTTTCATTGTCCAACTCCTGTACCTCTCCATCTTGAATACAATGAAAACATGATTTAAGGATGTGTCAGACATACAGGGCATAGTTGTAACCATTTCAAATCTGAGGCAGCTTTTAGTGACATTAAACATGTAACCAACAATTGAGTTAGCTTAGCATGCTAACTCTATATTTAACACCATAGGAAAGCTAATCTTTCATTAGAACAACATGAAAAGTCCTCAAAAGGGTCCAAGGTTTTAAACAAAATCTACTTTTATCTGCAGCAGAAATTAACGTTTGATTGAGGAGAATAGGCAGAGGAGCCAAAGAGTGCACGTCTAATCAACTTGACCCTACTTACTGTTCTCATACCTGTTTTTACTTTAAGGAATCCCTTTAGCTCACTGTTGCAGGGCTGGAGGTGGTAATGATATTCCAGTTTGTCAATAGTACAAAATTACAATTTAATGCCTTTTCAGACTGAGTAAGATTTTCCGCACATAGAAAAAAGATGTGACTTTAATGCAGTGGAACCTTACTGCGTCCAATGCATGTTTTGTCTCAGTGCTCTGAAATCATGGGAAGATGCTGGAAGAGGAAGAATAAATGTAATTATCAAGTAGGAATAATGATGAATTTATCGTTTTATTTTGAACACTGCAAGTAAACACATACACTGAATCCACCCATGTCTCCAGAACAACTCGGGGAGTTCAGCCGTGTTTCCAAAGGTTACTGAGGGAGGCTGTGCTTTTGTGTGTTGTTCCACTCATTAAAAGGAATTATATTTTCTTTAGCCCTGTGAAGGACTGGCGTCCCCTCCAGGGTGTTTTCCCGCCTTGCGCCCGATGATTCCAGGTAGGCTCTGGACCCCCCGCGACCCTAAATTGGATAAGCGGTTACAGATAATGGATGGATGGATGGATATTTTCTTTAACTTCCACATTTTAGTTCTCAGTGTGTTGGTAATTTTTTTTTAGCTAGAAAAAGATGAGCTGTTCAGCCGCCACCATCCTGCTCCTGATTTTTAATGTATTAGTCAAACTCACAAAATAGAACAGCATCACACTCTGAAGGTATGAAGGACACTGTTAATATGTGTGTGTTTATTTTCAAAACTTTACATGCAAAAAAATTGGACTTGGTGTGACAGGGCCTTTCCACTCAAAACCACATTACAATGTCGGTTAATCCCAACCACAATTCTGGGGACAATTCTTGTTTTAATTTAAAGCCCAGAGAGCAGAGCATTTAGCGCTAATGGCTAAATTATGTAGACATTTGGTCAAATAAACCAAATGCTTATGGATAATTTTTATAATGAGTGAATTTGACTACTTTAAAGCACAACTTTATTTCCATATCTCCATAGAAAATAATTTACAAATATAATGAGACGTTCTAGGGGAGTTCTCCATGAGCGCTCAATCCAGTACCTTTGGAAAGAGTTGGAGTGGAATTTGTGATCCAGAACTAATTAGTCCCTAATTTCTAATGTTCTTGTGGCTTAATGCAACCAAATTCTTGCCGAAACATTTATTGTAAAGCTTTTGCAGAATAGTAGAAGCTGTTACTGCAACACATAGAGGACAAACGTCATACTAACATTGTATTTAGAAGAAATACTGGATGAATAAGTGAAAAAAGTGATATTTTAGACACATTGGTTATGTCATATTGTGAGTTAAACTTAACATTAAGTGTGTTCTGTTTTATATTTACTTCACTAAATAAGAACCTGTTGGCTACGAATAGTGGTTTGGCTAAAACTCAGTGGTTAGAGTTAATTAAAAGCTGATAAATGATGCCACACTCAATGTATCTGATTTGCTGATATGCATACGCAACACCCACTTCATAGAAAGGCCTCAGCATTCATTTTCAAAATGCGGGTTGACCTTGTCACACTCTGGGGAGTGTGTGAGCACAGTGGGGTGAAGCAGATGTCACCCCTCTCTGGAACACATTCACTCTCACCCGTTTAATCCCTGCAGAGGGGTCTGGGTCAGCCTGGGGTCAAAAGTCAGTGGATAACCCGCACTGCTAATCTGCATTTTTTGCATGCACCACAAGGGCAGCGTGGGTGGCTGAATGCATGAATGGAAAGATGGATGGTTGGGACTGCAGGACTAACCAAAAATCAATATAAGAAGAAAAATCATACAGGCATGCTTATCACATAGTAAAAAAAAGTATAATGTTTATATCAGACAGCATCATGCAATTAGGCCACAGCAGGCAGTTTCCATTCAAAGGCTCCACACCAGTTGTACCAGCTGAACCAAAATACTAATATGAAGTCAATAACAGTATATCATCCATACGCAGTCTATTAGCCGCAGGGGTAGATATATGCTGAGAGGCGCAGATGGGTCTTTTATTGTGATGAGGTCACTGCAATGTATCAGTGTCTAACTTAATTAGCCTGACATGGGCCTTGTGACCTCTCCTTGATATTCCTCCATGAGGTCGCCTCAATACCTGCACTGGGAAAAAAACGACAAGAACCTATTGGCAGTGATCAACACAGAATTTGTTGTTCATTACAGGTAAGATGGAATTGATGAAAGAAGAGATGATTGAGGTGATTCTGATGTCCAGTGAGGGTTTTCATCAATCCAGTACCTCACATTCTGGAGCTCACCACTGACATAATAAACTCGACATGTCATGGGTCAGGGTCATCATTTTTGAATCACAAGAGATATTGCAAATCTGACTGAGGCAATCAATTTCTGAGAAAATTCTGGTGTTCTTTGATAATGCTACATGACCACCTTACCATTGGAAAAACTTGCCCTTGATGCAATATGGCAGCTTTGAAGATGGAGGTCATGTTCCAAATATAAGGCTTTTTAAAACTGAGTAAAAATAAAAACAAACAAAAACAAAAACAAAAAAACGGATGCAATTTTTAAAGCATCAACGTGTTGATACTTGTGTTATGTCTGGAGAGGGTACATCGAGAGAATTCTGAGATTTTGTATACAAAAATACAAAATAGAGCTGTAGTACATTTTCTATAATAACAACATGTTTTCTAATCATCCCAGATTTCAACAATCTTTGGAGAAGTTAAATGACAGAGTAAAAGCAAATTCTACAACATTATCTCTCAAACTAAAATTTCTCCAAAGAAAATGTAATACATCTCTTTACAATCACACTGAGACAGTATGCAGGAAGAGTCTTTGTTATTGTTATATACTATAAACATTATAGCTACACTAATAGCTGTAAAAATTATGTATAGTACAATGTTTTCTATTAATACTATTTTACTGCTAGCTGCTTTTAAATTGTAAATTTTACAAGACCTATTTTTTCAAGTATTTTGATTTTCCTTTGTGGATGCAGCATGGAGGTTTCATTTTGATACAAGAACAAAACTTGAGAAGTATCTGTACCATATTGACTGTGTTCTTGTGAGATGTTCTTCACTCTGAGACATCCCATCTTTAGTTACAATTTTTGACATCATTCTCTTGCTTTAAAAAAGAGTTCTCCTCAGACAGTGAAAAATGACACATCACTTTAAATCAGCCGCTCTGGGGTTTAAGAAGAGTTAACATCATCTTTCTTTCTCTCAACCTCCCTGATCCAGGGTAGATCATTAGCGGTCCTAGCAAATGACAACCCACAGTGGCACCACCTGGAGGTTCGGCTGAGCATCATGTTCAGAGTAATTTGAGTGAAACAGAGATTCAAAAAATAAAACCATTTCATCTATAACTTAAAATGCATTATCCATCAAGCTGTAGTCCATTTCTGCTTGTTCTCTGGTGTTTATTCTGCCAGTGGAATGGAAATCAATTTTAATTCCATCAAATCGTACAATTTACTAATAACACTGATCAGATTAACCAAGGCACTGTTTGTGTACAGTGCTGTGAAATCTGTGTAGAGCTGTTAGAGAGCAATGAGGAGTGAGGGGAGATGAGAGAAATGTTCCTGCTGTAAAATAAAAAAGAACAAATAAATAAATAATTTAATTAAAATTTAAATAATAATAATTTTCCAAAACAAATGGCATTCCATAGACATTAGAACTGAAGGTTTCTTGACACTGCCACAATGAAACACTGGTTTCACTTTGCTTGCTTACATACAAAGATCCGGTTCTGTTTAGTAAAACATTCATTCAAAATTGAATGAATTATTGTAGAAAAATAAAATCCAGTAGCAGCAAAATAATAGCATTTGACTATAGTGAAAACAGCCTAGGGAGTATTAACAAAAGCCTGCAAACAGATCCAAAGCAGCATGAAACAACAGAAGAAGTAAATAAGTTATGCTTAAAACACAAGCATATGGAATCCATTATAAGTAACTGAAGCTCCACTTGTTCAGCTCTCTCTCTCTCTCTCATCTGCTTGCCCTCTGCATCCATTTACTTAAGTCCTCTGTAGACATGTCATATGACAACATACACACACACACAAAACAAAACAAACAAAAAAATAAAATAAAAAAACAAGGGCCCACACAAAGCCATATGATAAATATTTAATGGCAGCAGCTCTCTGAGGCTAATATGAGGAGTTATGATTTGCTGGAACATTGCTTACAGAGACATGAGATGAGATTAGGGTCAGCGTGCTGTCTGTTTTAAGTCTGGCTGTGGTCCACAGGGAGGGATTTGTGTGTTGTTTTTCTAATTAGTGAAATGGAGAATGGTACGGTTAAGTAAAGCTCAGTGTCTAGGGGCATGCTCATTAAACTACACTGTCACTGCATTCAAAAGTGTAGACACTGAGAAAATATTTTGGTTCTGGCTGAGTTGCCATGTGAAGCCTCGATCACTGAGGAGGCTTCAGAGCACCGACCTCTGTGTGAGAGAGTGTGTGTGTGTGTGTATGTATGTGTGCGTGTGTGTGTGTAAAATGCACAGACTGTGAAATGTCTCCCTCCTGTGCATTTCTCCAATGACAGATCTCAGTGGGAGGAAGCACTGGCGTTTCATTAACTAATCCTAGACGATAACACCACACACTCTTTTTAAAGCATCCCCCACCCCACCCACCAGTCCCCCGACCTCTCTCTCTCTCTCTCTCACCCTCTTTTCTTTTTTCCTCCCAGGTGTTTCCCCCCCCTCAATTCCAAACTGCTTACTTCACCCCAATCTCTTGAGACGTCCTTGGAGCTGTCACTTAAAAAATAAACACTTTGCTGTCTGACACAAGACAAAACTAGAGCATTCCACATGACATCCCTCAACAAATACCAAAACAGAACTCTCTTAGCATGACATTAAGCTCCTCGTTAAAGCACTTGCTTAGTTTGGCTTCAGTGTGTTTTGCATTGGTTTGTAAGACATATGTGGGTTTTTCAGAATCATACACAAGTGTGTTGACTGCAGAGAAAAGTACTAATTAGCCACAGATGGAAACAGCTGCCAATAAAAAGAGGAATTCTTTTACAGTCAGAAGCTTTCAGAAGTGCATGAGTGTTCCCAGTCTCAAAAGATTAATTAAGAATTGTTATGTTTGAAGATGCTGCTCGGGTGAGTGGGCCCTAATGAAATGTTAATCTAAAGGATGGCTGCAGGTCTCCATTAGTAAAACTCTTTCTCTCTTTATTTATGTCTTATATCTCTTTATGTCTGTCAAAATGTTTTCCTTTCTGTCCAACATCAAACACACGTGTAATTATAAAGGCTGCACCACAGCAGTTTACCTGTAAATGCTCATTTACTCCATCTGCGTAGAGAAATGTATGCGTGCGCTTCGAGCGATATAACCGTCACTGCCCACATACTTCTTGCGTCAGCTCCGTTGACATGGCTTTTGAGCAACACGTCCAGTAGAGGGCAGTTCGGAGTAAAAAATCAAACATGGCGAAGGCGGATGAACCTGTAGTTATGTATTTATTTCAAAAACATCGAGAAAGGCAGCGTTCTAGACGGCGGTGGTCTGTGAGGCCATTTAAATAGCATTTAATAACCTCCCTTCAAACTGTCCCGCCATTTCTTCTTTGTTGTGTCCATGTGAAAGTGGTTGAATCTTGCGCTGCCCCCACGGTCTCCAGTTGTATTGCTCCGTATCCGTAAGCTTTCAGAAAGCATGGAAGTTATTAACGCAGAGTACGAACAGAAGGCTCCGTCCGTATCTGTATTTAACGTTGAGCATAAATGAGCCTCAACAGTGACTAGATCTTGAGTGGTTCCATAGTCATTATACAGGTTGTAACTGAATGTGTAACAAAATTTTAGTTCTGTTACAAATATTCACATACTCCTTTGTGTAGCCTTCTTGCTGTGTAGGGCCTAATACTGCAATGTGCTATGACCATAAAAACGACACCTAGCTTTCCAAAGAGTAGTATGCACAGTATACGCACTCAGTACTTGGTCGACCTTTTGCACGTCCGTGTGTGTGTTGGTGGTTCTTGAAGAAGTCCAGCAGCAGTCCACTCCTTGTGAATCTTCCCCAAATTTTTGAATGTTTGAAAACCGTTTTTCATTCAACTCCACTTTCCATTAATATATTTGGATACAACAGGAGGGTGTCAATGCCTGTCAATGCCTGTCAAGTCATTGGCGGCACGGTGGCTTGGTGGTTAGCACGTTCGCCTCCCAGCACTGGGATCTTGGGTTCAAGTCCCATCTGGGTGGAGTTTCCATGTTCTCCCCGTGTCTGCGTGGGTTTCCTCCGGGGTCTCCGGTTTCCTCCCACAGTCCATAAACATGGAGGGTAGGTGAATTGGCTTCTGTCTAATATATAATGGTTTGTGAGTTAATGAGTGTGAATGTGTGTGTGCCCAGATATGGATTGGCGCTCTGTCCTGGGTGAAATCCTAGTGCCCGATGCAGTCCTCCAGGTGGACGGTCGTTTCTGGTTGAGAGTACGCTGTGCGCGTTTGGCTGCCGCTTCTCGCCAGTGTGTGTGTGTGAATTGAGCATTCTGAGCAGTGTAGATTGTAAAGCGTCCTTGGGTGTCTAGAAAGGCGCTATATAAGTGTAACAAAAAAAAAAAAAAAAAAGTGTGTAGACACAGACGAGGGGAGGTGCCTACCAGGTGACCCCTGAGAAGAGCTAGTGATGCAGTGGGTGGTTTTGGTACTCATGTGAGGGGCTCAATGAGTAACTGTAGTTAAGGGTAGCTGGTTGCTGATTGGATCATTAACGACCAAAGCAACCTTAGTGGTTAAGTGTAGGATTTAAACAACAGAAATTTAATGCTTGAAGATAGGAAGAGAGTGGGGTGAGCCCTTATAAATATCCATCCATCCATCCATTATCTATAACCGCTTATCCAATTTAGGGTCGCGGGGGGTCCAGAGCCTACCTGGAATCATCGGGCGCAAGGCGGGAATAAACCCTGGAGGGGGCGCCAGTCCTTCACAGGGCCCCTTATAAATATATGTTTTTTTTTTCAGATTGCAGTACACCCTGACACATTAAATAGATATCTGTTTTGAGCTTGAAAAAAGACCTAAAGGAAAACTACATCATGTCCTATATTGGAACACTCGTTTTATTCTTTTATTATTATTACTGTCAGCAGGAGCAGCGCTCCAAACTTTAATCTGTTTCAACCAACTTTTAAACAAAAGATTTTCAGCAGGTGCTTTTTTACAACAGTTTAACAAAGGAACCTGTCAAACCATTGTTTAGACAAAGCCTGCTCTTCATACCAAGAGAGACACCTTGAAGAACGTGAAGCTGAATAAAACCTCAGTTTATCTTCCTTTAGTATCCACTATTTTGCTTTACTACTATATACTTTAAATGCAAGTATATAAATTAACAGTTACATAAACCGTACACTACGTAGTTATGACATGCATTACATTTAATTTTTATTCAACTGTGTTTCAGTCTATTGTTTCAGGTGAATTTTTTCTACACCATCATGAATTGACTGACGTGCACAAAGTACAAGAAACCTGGAAAACCTTGCAATATGTGCACTTTTTTGTAAACAATACATATTATAAATTATTTAATTTATAATGAAAATATCATTCATTATATTAAATGTTGTCTTTATATTTAGCGTACTTGTTTTTTAACATTCTGAGCCGTCCAGCTGAGCTTGTGTAGCAAAAACTGTGTCCATAGGTGTGGATGTGTGAGTGTGTGTGTCATCCTTTGAAGGACTGGCGCCCCCCTCCAGGGTGTGTTCCTGCCTTGCGCCCAGTGACTCCAGGTGGACTCTGGATACACTGTGACCCTGAACTGGATAAGCGGTTACAGATAATGAATTAACGAACGAATGAATGAAATTATCATCCTCATCATCATCTTCTTTTCCGTTTCCCCATTTCAGGGTTGCGGTGAATAAATAACATGATATATATATCAATATATATATATATATATATATATATCCCACCCTTTCAATTTCTCTCTCTCTCTCTCTCTCTCTCTCACACACACACACACACACACTATACCCCTCTCCTCTCCCTGTCTCTGCCCTTATTGAACAGATCCAGGCCATATTTAACTTTTGTACACTAAGTATCACAGAGTTCAGTTCCTCTCTTTCGTCCTCATTAAAACAAAAGGGCAGCACTGTGCCTCATGTCAGTGACAGGCTTGTAGCAAGAGAGCCTATTCCAGCTCTCTGAGCCTGAAGCAAGATTATTAGTGCTTCCACAAACAGGCCATATCTTAGTGCCTCCTGTACTTGATGAGGCAAGGCGGCAGAGGCTCAGCCATTAAAAATGCATCTGTCTCAATTAGGCCCTGTATTTCTGCCTTCCCACGCAAGGTAGCTCCAGCTACAGACCGGCAGACATCAGACACCTCACACCACAGCCTAATCACACACACACACACACACACACACACACACACATACACTTTCTTTCAGACAACATTACATTGACTTAGATTCATTTTCTTGGGGACTTGTAATAATACCCAACCACTAATAGTAGCCAAACACACATTTTAAATGAAATTATTTACATTACAGGTACATGTCTTTTTAGGTCCCCATACATTTACAAACACAGACACACACCTTTACAATATGTGTGGGTAATGCCCTGAGGAGCTCTTCCCATGAGCTTTACTGAGGTCCAAATAAAGGCTGTTTCATAATTCAGTCAAGGGAAAACAGCTTAAGTAACTTTACCCAGACACTAAAGTTACACAAGATACATGAGAGCATCATGAAGTGTGTGTACTTGACCTCAGGTACAAAGACACACACACGCACACTCGCATTAGTAGAATACTTTTGAGCCCCACCCCCAACAACCCCAATTGCTATCATTAGTCAAACATGCCTCATTCATTTGCCTTGCTGAGACCCCTCTACACACCAACACCACTCGCACACTTTGGGAGACACTGTAATACAGTATCAGAAACCACATTCATTCTATTTGAATGAGGCACTGTGTAAGCAAGCTTTCATTAGATATTACAACCCCAATTCCAATGAAGTGTTGTGTAAAACATAAATAAAACAGAATATGATGATTTGCAAATCCTTTTCAACCAATATTCAATTGAATACACTACAAAGACAAGATATTTAATGTTCTTATCAATAACTCTTATCAAAAATATCACACTCCTTTCCTTCAGTAGCAGCCTGGACTTCTTAGAAGGCATTTTAATATGTGCTGGGACACTCCTACCAGCACAACACACTAACACCACCCCACCACATCACTGTCACTGCAGCACTGAGTATGATCCCAAATAATTCTATCCTCTGGGTGAGGATCCTGACCATTTAAGCACAGGGTGACAATATATGATAAGGATTAATGAGCATAATAAGGAATAAAACCTGTAATTCAATTAAAATATGCTTGTATATAATATGTGGAACTGATCAAATAGACAATGAGTGTAGAAATAAGAATGTGGATTTAATGTTATGGCTGATTGTTGGTACACTATAAGTATAGGTATACGTACACTATGTAGGATCACAATTCCTGACAATTACTGTTGCGCATCTACTGCTACACAATGTATAAGTCCATGTCTACACCAGGGGTCATCACTTCTAGTGCTGGAGGGCTAGAGTCCAGCACAGTTGATGGTTGTTCATGAGTTTCTGAAAAGCAAAGAAACCACCCAAATGTGCTGGATTCCAGCCCCTCCATCCCGAAACTGATCCAATGCTGACCAGATATTATTTGTCTGGTAGTGGCAGTGATAACAGTGGTGGCAGGCACAGCAGTGCTGTAGAAGGCAGCTGTCTTGATTCCATGTTGTCCCTGCTGTCTCCTGAGTCAATGTCTTAGAACAGATTTTTGACAAGAAGGCACCTGTAAATGAAAAGTTTGATACCGGGGCCTAAAGCAGAAACATGTTGCTAAGATACCGGCAACAGACACAACTAACACAAACATAAGTTAGCTATTCTGTCTGTCGTTTACAGATTTTAAAAATGGTTGTACATGCAAAGTGTAATTGTTTATAATGAGATGTTTAAACCATCAATTGTGCAGGCACAGCCTGGATATACTTCTTTATACACAAGTATGAAATAAATTGGATTGCTCACTAGATCACCATGATAAATATCATGCGAGATTGGGAGAAAAGGACCCGATTCTAGGGCTTTGGTGCAGTGAAACATTTCCTGGTGTGATGGATAACCTAATAGTTCAATTTTGGGTTACTTTTAAAATGTATTCCATTATAGAACACAAAATACAGTCTCTAATATAGTTTGTAATGTATTCTGTTAGAATAGTCAATGTTAAAATAGTATTCTGAATAATTTGGAAAACTTTTTAAAATGTGCCTCCAACATTTTAAAGAATGTGAATGTGGCAACCACCCCCTGCTTACTTAAAGTAATATTCTGCTGTGTTCTTCTACTGTAGCAACTAGAGTTTTCCTAAATTTATATATTTGCTGTAAAGGTGTGAAGACTATATGAGTACATAAACACAAAAGATATTCAGTGATTTTGTCTGGTTTCAAAAAAAAGGCCCAGTATTCCCCTGACTATTTCCACAGCAGTTAAGATGAAAAAATATTAGGCAAACATTGAATGTTCAGTTTCTGTATTGAATTTACTGTTATTACTACAAACATTGTTAGCACTTAGTTAACTTAAGTGCATTTTGGGTTGCAATGAATCTTCTTAAAATAAAAGGAGAACCAGGGAAATAAGACCCTTTTCTTTACATTACACGAGACACGTTTATTTCACACAACTCCTACAGCTCAAAGGAAATGTTTTTGAATGTAAACCATTTAATGTGAAACTTTGGAGCAGGTTTTTTTTTTCTGAGCAGCGTTCAAGGTGGAAAAAAACAGAAATTCTTTACCATTTAAGATATATCCAAATATAATTATAGCACTGTTTAAGGACTAAATGGTGTGTGTACAAGAGCATCAGCTAGCCCATAGTTCATTTTCTCTTCTTCAGCTTCAGGGTCTTTAGTTGACCCTGATCATGAGTTGGTCAGTTGATCATTACATGAAACAGTTGATTTAGATGTATAGAAACCAGGATCAATGAAATATAAGCTGCAGATTACTTTAACCAGAGGGGAAAAAAACCTTACTTTAAGACGCTACTTTGGAAGGAGTTTGGAGGAGTTTTTGGGTGCTTAAATAAAATCAGTAGCTGGCTTGAGGTTACACTTCACAATGTTACCCTCTAATTGTTCTTGCTTAAATATTTAAAACTGTTTGGTAATAAATGCATTTCTCTCCTGGCTGTGTCATGACAGCTCTAGGACCTTGAGTGCACAGGCAAATAAACATGTTAAATAGATAGATAACTTGTAAATCCATTAATTTCACCAATGTAACTGTTTTCTGAACACTATCTATTTACATTGTAAACAGAATACAGTTACTTCTCTTTCGTATTCTAAATATGTAACGCTTTTATATGTATTCCTTTACTCCACCATACTATACTACTATTGGAGGTAGTTAAAGAAGAGTTTGTAATCTAGAACTAATGACCTAATATTCATGTGACAGAATTCAATCAAATTCTCAGAACACAATCCAACATCTATAGGATAAGGCTTTGCTGAAGGGTAGAAGCTGTTACTGCAGTAAGGAGGTGAGACATCCAACTTCCTAATATATGATTTCATATAGCATATAGCATTCTGCAGAGTTACTGTATTATACCTGTCTGCCTTTGTGTAACATCTATTTTTTTAACAACTCCTCTCCACCCTTTCATTATGTAGGAGGTGTTCCAGCAGAGTTGAAAAATGTTCATCCTGTTTCCGCTCCCAGCCAGAAGCAAAGACACCTGAGCTCAGCTGTGTGTGGATGTATAAGGATAAAGGGCTGGTGAGAAGCTTCTGCCTGAAAGGAGAATTCTGTTGAAGAAACAGATAAGTCCATGACCTCATCTACTGAGCAGCAGGTCACTGTCTTTTATATCTCTCTCTGGTGCTCTCTACTCCTGTTCTTACAATACTTTATATGGCCAAAGTTTTGTGGACATCTGGTCTTTCAATGTTTCTTCGGGAAGATGTTGCAACATTGAAGTCATTCATGAGGTCAAAACTCCTCTAGCTTTCTCCAGTGCTTAGCTTTATGAATGTTCACTTTATCCTTTTATCTGGATTATAGAAGCATGCATGTACACATTGGAATGCACGTCTTCAGTGTGCGCACCTTAAATTAGGACTGCGTAACATTTTCACCTTAAAATTAAAACTTCAAAATCATTGTGATACTCCGAAGAAACTACACTATGTAACTTATGGAGGAGGGTAGGAAACCCCCTCCCTCCACCTTCTCATTGATTTCAGTACATTGCTGTAAAAATGACATACACTTAAAAAGAAAAGCTAATTTCATATATTATAAAGGGTGTCTACTCACATTTGGACATATAATGTAGCAGCTCTACATCTGTCACCTCAAGATTTCAGAACTGGGACACCACAGGAAATTGGTTTTCGACAGGTAAATCACAGAAGCTAGAAATCTAAAGCTGTCAGGACATTACATTATAAACAGAGAACCTGATTGACAATAATAGCAAGGTGGTTTGAATAACGATTCAGTACATAAAAGGCTGGCACAATGGCACTGCTCAGCAGTCTGGGTAATCCTTAATTAGGCTCTAGGAAGGAAGGGCCATCCGTCTTCTGCCAGGGAAAGCCAGTCTCCCAGAAAGAGTTGAATTTAGTAAGACTGCCAAATCTGACTAGGGGTCTTACACAAGACAGTGAAAAGAAAGGAGCAGACTGTTGAGGAGGCAAAGCCAAGATATAAAAAGCAACTGCACACCAAGACCAAGCAAACACTGTTGAAGAAAAGATCTTGTAACACTTACCATAGACTAAAAGCAGCAATAAATTCTGCATTCAATTTTCAAAATGGATCTTTACAACTGTTTATAGTTTCATTTAAAGTAGATTTACAAAGTAAACAGAAGAAAATATATTTTAGAATGCCTACTTTTGACAGGATTCTGCCCTGCCTTTCATTTTTTCATTCTTTGTCATGTATTGTTTTAACTACTCTCTTTTGCCTTTGTGTATGGTGTTGGTAGTTCTTTTATGGTTTCCTTGTTCTTAAGTGTTCTCTGTTGTTCCTATTTCTGGTTTTTTCTTTGATCAGGTTTAGTTTCTGTCTTTTCCAGTCTATCTGCCTCCTTCTATTCCTGCAGTTGATTAGTCTTTGGCCATTTCTCAATATACATTCTTGTGTTCTTCCTTGACGTCATCTTCCAATGCCGAAATGACATTTCAATACTGAAAAACACAAATGCCAAAAAGGTTTCAAATGCCTGGATGTTGTTCTTGCTCCAACCAAAATAACGAGAGTACATAAGTTCATGACCTGCCAACAATGACCTGAACATCCCATCATTCACTGTGGCATCACTAAATTTGCTTTTGCGAGGTCACTTCTTAAGAATGTTCCATTCTTTGTGTTGTTGCTATTGAGAAATAGCATTTGTCTCAGTCCTGCATTCATTTCCTGGTTTGTTTCTTTGATTTATGTGAAATCTCCAGTTTATCTATGTTTAAGGTATATTAGTTTTATCTCTGATTTGTTCTTTATTATTTGATTATTCAGATTTGAATCACTTTCATATGTGGTCTTAGATAGGATAAGTATCTGAATCGTGGGCACACAACATGATTGTGAACTGTCATATCTGATTAGCATGTCTTTTTTGCCTGTACAAGGCAGCATGGCAAAACTACAATGGAGGAGAGGCTAAAGCTGCATCAGAATTAGTGCCATACTCCTACATAATGCACCTCACACATTGTAAACTACTACATTATTATATTACTACACCCAGACAGGGAACTAGTTCGACAGGCAGATGTGAAGTTTATAGCCAAGAATAAATGCATTTATAATTCTACATACAATGCACTACTTGAATGCAGAAACCATAATTTTATGACTTACACTGTGCACCACATAGTGCCGAGTGAGGCATTTGAAACACAGATGATCTCTTGGTGCAGCATTAAAACCAGTCTGGCTGTTTTTTTTTTTTTTTTTTTGTCATCTTCCCATCCAAATCAAGTACATTAGATGAGATATTAGCTGTACTCCCAAGCAAAATGCAATAAAAAAATACATAGGGGCAAGTAACACATCCGTTTTTTCCAGTTTTAATGTGTCATCTCGCAAATATAATGTTTTTGTTGTTTGTTTGTTGTTGGTAACTAAATCAACACGTATAAACATGTCAATGTGTGTCATTTCATTGTGAAGTCAGATTTGATATGACAAATGCTTATAATCTGTAAATTCAGCTACTTCAATATGCACCCACTAATGACACAAGCATGTAAGTTCTCCTTAGAAAAAGGGTGGAATGAAACTCGATGCTCTGGATTATGATCCTTCATTCTCCATATCCAATAAGCAGCACGCACTAGAAGAGTATAAAGAGATCATATGACCCAGAACTAACCACCCTACATCAGTAGAGACCTCACTAATGTGTATGTGACTGAATGGCATCAAATCGTAATTGTAATGTTCCAACATCTAAAGTTTCCCTGTTCCTGGGAGATACAGCTTGAAAATAACATTGATTTCAGAAGTTAGCATGGATGAGTGAGTGTCTACACACTATTGGCCACAGCTCACCAGTAGTCTATCAGGCGCAATCAGATGCTATCATTAGTCATGAAAAATAGGGCATAACCGTAATGAATTGAAGAATCACTTGATGTTGGGTCATCTACAATTGAAGTGCAACCAAGGAAATAGAGAAGGACAAGATTCTGTTAATAGACAAATATACAGCTGTGCTCAAATGTTTACATACCCAGCAGAATTTTTGCTTTCCTGGCCTTTTTTCAAAGAATATGAATTATAACACAGATACAAAAAAAATTCCACTCATGATTAGCGGTTGGGTGAAGCCATTTATTGTCAGATGACTGTTTTCTCTTTTTAAATCATAATGACAACCAAAAACATCCAAATGACCCTGATCAAAATTTTACATACCCCCGTTCTTAATACTGTGTATTGCCCCCTCTAACATCAATGAAAACTTGAAGTCTTTTGTGGTAGTTGTGGATGAGGCTCTTTATTTTCTCAGATGGTAAAGCTGTCCATTTGTCTTGGCAAAAAGCCTCCAGTTCCTGTAAATTCCTGGGCTGTCTTGCATGATCTGCGCGCTTGAGATCTCCCCAGAGTGGCTTAGTGACAGAGGACAGGAGATGGTCACTCCAGAACCTTCACTTTGTGATTGTTGTCATGTTGGAAAGTCCAAGTACGTCCCATGCGCAGCTTCCGGGCCGATGGATGCAAATTTACCTCAAGTATTTGCTGATAACATGCTGCATTCACCTTTCCTTCAACTTTGACCAAGTTTCCTGTGCCTTTATAGCTCACACATCCCCAAAACATCAACGATCCACCTCCATGATTTACAGAGGGAATGGTGATCCTTTCATCTTCAAGTGCCTCCTTGCTGTGCATCTTGACACAGCCATACCGCTAGTTTTTAGAGTCCTGTATTTCATGTTATTCGTGGGTTTTCTTTGCATCCCGAACTATTTTCCTGGCAGTTGTGGCCAAAATTTTTGTTGGTCTACCTGACTGTGGTTTGTTTTTTATAGAGCCCCTGGTCTTCCATTTGTTAATCACAGTTTGAACACTGCTGACTGGCATTATCAATCCTTGGATATCTTTTTGTATCCCTTTCCAGTTTTATACCGTTCAACTACCTTTTCCCATAGAAAAGCAATTATTTTGCTTTCCATAACTCACAATCCAGTACCGTCAGTGGCTGGATGAAAGATGCAAGAGTCTGTCTGGATTCCAGAAACTTACTCAGCTTTTATACACACACACTGATTACAAGCAAACGAGTCACAGGTGAGGATGTTACCTTTAGTAGCCATTCAAAACCATTTGTGTCAACTTCTGTGCATGTTATCAGGTCAAAATCACCAGGGTATGTAAACTTTTGACCAGGGTACTTTGGATGTTTTTGGTTGTCATTATGATTTAAAAAGAGAAAGCACAGTGGTTTGGCAATAAATGACTTCACCCAACCACTAACCATAAGTGGGAAAAAAGGTTTTTGTGTTATAATTCATATTCTCTGACAAAAAAAGGCCAGAAAAGCAAAAAATTCTGCGGGGGTATGTAGACCTTTGAGCACAACTGTAGTTCTTGGTTTGGCCAGTAGTATCACTTTTATGAGCAGTCAGTTGCTTAAATGAGCCTTTAAATGAGTCCTTTCCAATAACTCTTCTTAATGCTGTGAAACAGACATTACATTGACGCGCAGTGGCCTGGGTGTGTCAAAGTTCCTGCACTAAATCTATTATAAGTATGTCCACCCCCATCTGAGAGACTTGCTCTATAGAGTATATACTAATTCACTTAGAGACTACACTTTGGTTTCTCCCCGTGTCCGTGTGTGTTTCCTCCGGGTGCTCCGGTTTCCTCCCACAGTCCAAAAACACACGTTGCAGGTGGATTGGCGACTCGAAAGTGTCCGTGAGTGTGTGAGTGAATGTGTGTGTGTCTGTGTTGCCCTATGAAGGACTGGCGTCCCCTCCAGGGTGTATTCCCGCCTTGCGCCCGATGATTCCAGGTAGGCTCTTGACCCCCTGCGACCCTAAATTGGATAAGCGGTTACAGATAATGGATGGATGGATGGACTACACTTTGGTCTTGAATAATTTTCATAAATATAATTTGCTTCTGTTGGTAAAAGTGACTTTGTACTCATTATTAAATAAGGTGACAAGCACAGAGACACCACAGTGGACACTAAAATAGGATCATATCAATCTGTCATTGATTGATAGACAGATTAATTATTTGAGGGTCCACAATTTGTGAATTTGTTTTTGGCCAGCCTTAGCACTTAGAAACATACAGGTAAGAGACCACATAAACAGGATGCTCTAAAATGAGTATACATTGTCAAAACCATGTATTGCCAAAATAGTAAGAATTATCAAAAGAAACTTTGAATAGGGGATAAAGGAATAAGGTGTTTTTTCCCCATGTAAATTTTAACTATATCTACTGGTCTGATTGTCACTATACACTCAAAAATAAATGTGCTACAAAGGGTTTTTTAAGCAGTGCCATAGGAAAACCACATTTAGTTCCATTACTTAGAACCATTTTTAATAATATGTTTAAATGAGTGAAGAAACTTGAAGTCAAGTGATGGGCTTTAAAACCTTTAAAATGTTCTTCAAACTCATACATCTCTTAAAAAATGTTCTTCTGGGAACCTAAATTGGTTGCACCATGGCATCGCTCAAAGAACCCTTTGTAGCACCTTTATTTTTAAGAGTGAAACACAAGGTAAAAAGCAGCTGGAATGTTAAAATTATGGCCCAAAATTCAAAAAGAGATCTTGTTCCATGACAATATAACTGGACAACACCTTTAAGTCCTAAAAATAAAAAAGTGACAGAATCCAGAGCAGTGTGGCGGAGATCAGTAAGGCCACAGGTGGGGTGTCATGCTGCTATATTTTATGGCTAAGCAGCGCAGTAAATGTGTCCATGTAACAAGCAATTTCGATCATATATGACACCCCCCGCCACGCCAGTAAAACTGCAGGGGGCTTGACAGGGAAGGAGGCATGCTGACACACAACATTGTATTATGAATGACAAGCTGAATCAAATTGGCCCGGGAGAGACGGGTATATATGTGTGTGTGTGTGTTTCCAAGGGTATTCTCATCAAACCGTTTCTCTTCTCACACTTTCCACAGAACCCTCCTCTCAGCAAGGCATGGGACTCTTGCCATGTGCACTGAGATTGATGTCCCACTGTCATAACCAGCACATGCAGTTTTACATGTCCCTCTACAGAATAAGAGCAGGCCCAGACTTTATGGCAGGTTCAGATTATTCACACCAGTCTCATTGTGCTGTAACCGCCCCACTAAATAACAGACAATGCACTTGCTTCTGAAATTCATAGAGCCTTGTCTTAGTGCCAGCAAATATGGCCAGTCCTTGACAGTCAAGGGTAGAACTATTTCATTTATCATCTGGAAAGAAAGGAACCAGGACAGCTGTGGTCTCATGGGATCAGCTGGATCAGTCACTCAAATTCTTCTCTTAAGAATATGAACAGAAAGCACAAGAACCACTGCTGCTACAGTGTTACTAGACCACAATAAAATTTTATCCTACCAAACATTTTATAAATGTTTCTGAGAATAGGGACATTTCTCATATAATTCATGTTTGCATTCTATAGTGCAGTGGTCTTGTAACGGTGTTTGGTGAATTTCTGCAGATGTGGGAAAGTAAGGAAATCATCCCAATTACGTTTCGGCCCAGTGTGGATGACCTTACAACAGTGGTGTCAAAAGTACACTATATGTCTGAAAACTAACTTGCCTGGTGGGACTTCTGAAATCAAGGGTGTTAATTAATAACAGCTTGTACTCTTCAGGAAACATGTTACAGCAGGTACTGGGACACTGCTGTGAGGATCTGAGGAGACATATGTGAGCTCAGGTGCTAAGGTTGGATGATTAGTTCTAGAGCATGAACACAAACTCATCCCATTGATACTGGATGGTGCTTTATCATTTCAAAATGCAGTTCCAGTGCTGTGGGCTCAGGCAGGTCTCAAGGTGGTTTCACATACATTTTACTAATAGACCATTCCTAGGATTCATACAGTAAGTACTAATTATAATTGGCACTCCTAAAACTGTGTATGATTTGTGGATATTTACATGAATATCTGGAACCCATTGTGCAAAAATCAGCCTTAAATCTTTCCCCTAACCATAACCTTAACCCTAACCTAAGACTAATCTTGATGCTAAATTAATAGGGTAGGGGTGTGACGAGATCTCAGGACATGAGAAAAAATCAGTTTGTTAGTGTGAACTTTTTCAGCGGGATCAGGCAGCACAGCAGCAATGCTACAATAGCTCAGAAGTTAGAGCAGCTCTCAGGAGAACAGGTATAGCTTGTAACGCATTGTCAGTTGCAGAGGATCTTCACTAGTAGCAGCCAGTGTAGCATCAAAGTTGGAGGAAATTCGCATAGAAGACGTTTTTTCGCTACTTTTAATATTTCGCATGTCTGGCTGCATTTTGGGTTCCCAGTGGAAAAAAATCAATGGTGACAGAGCGCTTTTCCACCAACGAGGTACCGAAACGGTTCCATTTCGCGAAATATATTTGGAAATGTTTGGCGCGTTTCCACTGACATAAACTGGTTCACGAACAAGAACGGTTTGTTCCCAGCGAAAGAAGAGTTGTTTATTCGGCGTGACATATTATTTCTTACACACATATTACATCTGAATCTAATCTGACACCAACGTAAACTAAAAATAAACAATGACCTGTCAAAATTGACCAAAATGACCTGTTCAAACTTGACGTACTTTGTATTGAGAAACAGCCGGTGACTAATCAAGTACGCTGGCGTTCCAATTACAGAATGACCAGAGCATCCTCGGCAGTTTGTACTCAGCAATTGAACCCGCCAAGTTTGTTCAACCAAGTACGGCAGGTCGAATCTGGCATACTTTGTAACAGCCTTTATCTCTGGCTCTGGCACAGTATTCAGCCACAGAAACTTAATATGGTTGTGATTTGCACTTACTGTTTGCACTATAAAGTACTATGAAAATTTGTATTTATTTTTGTTATGTATATATTTTTAATTTTTTTTATATTATATTTGTGGAAAGTGGTTCTGTTAGGTCATTGCTTCAATTAAAAGCTAGAAACTCTGGCATATTTCATACACATTTAAGTCTCAGGAGACTTTTCAGTGACAGCCTTAAAACTTTAAAATGTATTTACTATGGTTATGGGGTCAATCAGGAGAGAGTGTAGTCTGTTGAGTTTGCTTTTATTGACATTATCAAATATCAAAATATCAAAAAGCTATATAAAAACAAAATAATTTTTTTAGACATATTTTTCTTTTTTTCTTAAAAATATTAAAAAGTCTCGTCTCATCTCGTTTTCAAGAACCCAATATCATGTCTTGTCTCATGAAATGAGTGTCTTGCCACACCTATAAATTAATAAATCTAACACTAACATTAGTGCTAAGCTAAACCCTAACACCATATTTGACTCTAAATCTAATTCGACTTAATTCAACCATAAACCCAACCCTGAAAAGATTACAAACAGTGTATTATAAACCATCACAAACATCTATCCATAAACTTACACAGAAAGCTCGTCCTAAACCTAAAACTAACCTTAACCATAACGTTAACTTTTAGCTTGAGTGTACGTAGTGAAACAGCACCACCAGTGGATGGGAGATCAGTGATCATAAAATGACTAAACTTCAATGAATAAATAAGAACAAATGTTAGGAAAATCAGGAGTTCTTGTTTTAGTAATATATGTAATCATTTTTGTAGATCTCATTGGTGGGCTTTTTCCCCTCTTGCCCATGCTTGATTCTGGGCTTGCCATAAACATCTGCTCCAGAGCGGCCCATTCTCTTGGGTTAGTAGAAGTGGCCTGATGCAGTCCAAAACTTGAAAGGGTTCACACAAATGGAGCCAACAAAATCAGGCAAAATATCAGAACTGAGAAATCAGGAATGGAATGTCATTTTAAACCTAGATCATGCACGTGATTGTAAGGTGTTTTTTTATGGATGTGAACTATATTTATGCCAAGAGGTGAGAGCTTGTTAGATACATGAAAGAGGAGAGAAATCACATGCTCAGGCTGCTTTAAGCTGCTCCACTTCAATCACAGAGCCGAATCAATCAGGCTGACTATCTCCCTGTCTCGACATGCCATTAACTCATCTGCTTGTGATCTCTGCAATGAGACAAGAATGAGCAGCAGTTGCTCAGATTAGCCACAGATGCCAGATATCTCTATCACTCGCAAACAAGCAACTCACAAACTGTACAGAATGAAAATAATAATTGGAGACTTCAGGTCCTCAGAGTAAGCATCCAGGCTTGTGAATAAATATTGTGGAGGCAATAGAACTAATGAAAGCAACACTGTAGCTTTAGTGCAGCACCTCCAGCCTCTCCCTTGATTGTTTACACACAGGGACCACATCAAAATGATTCTCTCGAGCTGGATGTAGGTTTTGTCATTGGTGGGAGAAAGAAAAGAGAGCGACATCCTTCCCTCAATAAGAAGAAAAAAGATAGAAGAACGGGGAGGGTGTCAAAATCTCTTTTCTTCTCCCTTCATCAGCAGACAGCGGTATTTTCTAACATTACATCCTAGACACTACACTATACAGTAGAGTCTATTACTACCAGCTATCACACACCATGTTTTCAGAGCTGCTACACAATCACAGAGATCACTGCTTTTCCTCCACTGTTTTCCAGAACAGGGATCAGCAAACCTTGTTGAGGGTTGACACTGGCGCATGTTGCAGGCCGAGCTGGGATAGCTAAACCTGGCAGGTGCCACACAATGGAACTCATACTGCCAGAGAAGTAGCAGTAAATGTGATATCAGTTTTCAGACAGAAGACAAGGACAAAAGAAACATGGCAGTTCACATTAAGTGTGTTATCAATCCCTGTATGACAACAAAGAGTTAGTGTCCTCACAGGAGACAGGTGGTCACCTTCAGACTGTATGTTTGAAGGCTATATCAAAGATGGATGTCATTTTCTTTTTTCATAAATTATATTTCAACTCTGTACAAGACAAAATCAAATATTATCCTTCATTATCTAATTCCCAATCAAATCATTATTATCATTAAATGACATTAATAACTGATATATTATAGGAATAAGAGTAGTATTAAACTTTTTTTAAGTCCTTGCAAACATGCAAAGGCTGACAGTGCACCAAAACTGTCACCACCAGATAAAGACAGCTTTCATCTTTGAAAGAGAAGAAAATCAAGCTAGACTCAACCCTTAGATCTGAAAAAATCCACAGATGTATCTGTCCATTTTTCCAATGTGAGAAGACAGCTCAAGCCACTATGAGTTGGAAAAGTTGTGTAGCAGTAGCTTTCTGATATAAGAAAAGAAGCCAAAGAATGGGCTGACTGCCCGGAAGCCCAGATCTGAACATGACTGAAACATCACAAGTCAGAGGAAAAAAATAAATACAAACCAAACAGCTTCAAAGACTGAACTATCTCTACAAATTTCATACATTAAAGAAAAAAAGAGAAAAAACAGCACAAACTTAAAGTTGCACTAGGCACTTTCACCACTTCTTTCTTCACTTCCACTCTTATTGTAGTTCACCTATATAGCCACCAGAGAGATCCATCCATCCATTATCTATAACCGCTTATCCAATTTTAGGGTCGCGGGGGGTCCAGAGCCTACCTGGAATCATCGGGCGCAAGGCGGGAATACACCCTGGAGGGGACGCCACCAGAGAGATTGCCTCCTGAATTCAGACCAATGCACTACCGCATAAGTACAAGACAGCCATCACACACACAACGCACAAGACAGCCATCACACACACAACGCACAAGACAGCCATCACACACACAACGCACAAGACAGCCATCACACACACAACGCACAAGACAGCCATCACACACACAACGCACAAGACAGCCATCACACACACAACGCACAAGACAGCCATCACACACACAACGCACAAGACAGCCATCACACACACAACGCACAAGACAGCCATCACACACACAACACACAAGACAGCCATCACACACACAACGCACAAGACAGCCATCACACACACAACGCACAAGACAGCCATCACACACACAACGCACAAGACAGCCATCACACACACAACGCACAAGACAGCCATCACACACACAACGCACAAGACAGCCATCACACACACAACGCACAAGACAGCCATCACACACACAACGCACAAGACAGCCATCACACACACAACACACAAGACAGCCATCACACACACAACGCACAAGACAGCCATCACACACACAACGCACAAGACAGCCATCTCTGCCCAAAGTGCCGCTTTCAAAAGGCACAGAGCACACATCTGTGACCATTGCTACATTAACTACTATTAATCATGTTCTTCATATTTTAAAAGAATAATATATTTTTTATATATTATTTTTTATATTTATATTATATATATTATATTTTCCTCTGGGTGCTCCGGTTTCCTCCCACAGTCCAAAAACACACGTTGCAGGTGGATTGGCGACTCGAAAGTGTCCGTAGGTGTGAGTGTGTGAGTGAATGTGTGTGTGTCTGTGTTGCCCTGTGAAGGACTGGCGTCCCCTCCAGGGTGTATTCCTGCGCCCAATGATTCCAGGTAGGCTCTGGACCCACCGCGACCCTAAATTGGATAAGCGGTTACAGATAATGGATGGATGGATGGATATTATATTTTTTATATATATTTTACACACACATTGTATGTTTTCATAGTAGGGTCTTTTTTATACATTTAATTCATTTACTCATGTATGGATATTTGCAGATTGAATGGGCTAACAAAAAATTAAATTACAAGCGATTAAGCACAAGAAAATAGGGAGCTATGGGTGAATTTCCCAGTAATATTGTGTAATTAGGGATTTCTGACCCACATCGTCTGGAAAAATCTGATAATTCGTAACAGCAAATGAGATGAGACAGGTTAGACGTGCCTAATCTAGCATGAAGGATGGCAGTACGGTCACACACATACATCTCCACGCATGCGCCCGCATACACACACACACGCACACACACACATGCAGATGCACAAACCATACTTGTACTCACTGCAACAGCTAAGGCAGGTGGTACTTCGTTGTCTTTGCATGCCTTCAGGGTCTTTGCATGTTTTCAGGGTTTTTATTGGTAAATATTGAAAATGCAATGTATGGACACAGTTTGAGAACACCTGACAATCCAACATTTCCTCTTAATGTAAGGTTTTTAAAATATGTTTTTTTTGGTCCCCCTTTGATACTATAGCTATTCGTCCTCTTCTGGGAAGGTTTTGCTTTAGAGATTGGAACTTTTAAATGCTGCAACTAGAGAGCTACTAAAGAAAGAAAAGGAAAGAAGAAACCCTTCAAATTCAGACCTTGTTTGTGCCTCTGAGCTTTTCAGATATCTGGAATTACCAGGAATGAACACAACTCACCAAAAAAATTAAATAAATTAAATAAATAAATGTGGCAGTGAAGTGCTTTATAGACTATCTGGAGGAAAATGACATTCAGGGACATCTGCTAAGTATTGAAAAGGCTGAGTTGAATCTTATATTGAGACTATTTTCGAGCAATTGCAAGGTACAAATCACTGAACTGATCACTCAGACTAAAGCAGCGCTACATCTGGAGATGTGGGCGGAAAGTGGAAGACTCACTCCATACCAAATCATCCCATCTGCCACCTCCTGTGACACACAGTGAGATTCTCCTACCCACATGTTGTAGACAGAGTATAATTATTCAGAGTATTGTTCACCCAGTAAGTGTGATAATGTGCAGATATATTGTTTGCAGAGTGTGAAATTACTCTACTGGTAACATGATGATATTCCAGTTTAATCTGGTGATAAATCATATCTGCTTGGAAACTGTATTATCGTCTGATATTCTGCCTAAGGAACTTAAGTAATGAAATTAAATTTAAATGGGATGTAAATGAAATCTGGGGAAGGTCAGTACAGCTGTTACCAAACAGGAGTGAAGTGCTGCTATCTGCTGGTAGCACATCAGTAATGCAAGCCACAGTGAAAAGACAAAAGACAAGTAGAAAGAGTGGAAAACTTGTTATTTTTCTCTAAAGCTGAAGCAAATGTGTTTATAGTTAAATCATAACAAGCAAAAGGCCTACCTGTAATTTATTTTTTGACAAAAGTAACCTAATAATATAGCTAAAGCATTTACACGGAGACACTTTTAAAAAAACAAACCAGGGGAAAAAAATAGATGTACAGCTATTAATAACAGTGACAGAAAACTCAGAAGGTCTTTGATTCATCGCTGAAACAGTGAGCTGATGTGAAGGAATGAGGTCCAAGTTTGTAAATCAAGGTAAAATTGGCTGCAGTAACATCAAAGTCATGTTTTGGTTCTAATAACAAAATTTAATGGACACAGAGCTTTGTACAGATTTTGTTGCACATCCATACATCACATTAGCTGTGAGTCATGTATGTGTAGTGTGAAAAATGGCACTTCAAAAACAAGTGCCACATGTAAGCAAATGGAAAGCAGATGTGATGTAGGGTGGTGACTGGTGTACTCCGTATGCTTATGTCGCAGTATATGCAGATAATATTAATGCATTCCTGTTCACACACAATAAATATGACTAGAGCAAAAGACTAAATTGGACAGTTTTCACTCTCTGTAATTATTCCATTCAAAATCATAAAAACAACCATTAATCTGGCAATATAAACAGCTAGAGCAGGATTTAAAGCCCCTGGGAGAACTTACATTTTTGTATAATACTAAACTTGGGTGTTATGTGAAGTGTTCAACAAAGTTCAAATAGAAATCACAAAGCAGAAATATTACAAAAAACACTCCTCAAAATCGCCCAATAGCTCTCATCTCAGTGTGGGTGTAGTCTTAAAATTCCAATGAAAGCTTGTGACAGACAGCCCTCTATCACTGGCCAACAAAACATTGTTATGTTACCATAGCAGTGAACACATCCTTGAGAGGGAGTAGCTGTGTTTTTTAGTTTTTACTTTGAATTGCAGTTGGGACTCCCACAGATCTTTAGGGTTAACTGATGTTTTGATCTCTGTAATTGTTTTACCAGCTAATTTATAGACACACAACATAATGGCACATGCAGGGAGGATTGGAACAAGCACCAGGTTTACTCAGTATGAAGCAGGGAATTTGTGCTGGGTTTACTCTGCGTAAGGTTCGGTTTGACTGGGCTCCAGTGTGAGATTGCTCAGATTGAAATCTGAAAAAAAACTCTAGAGAACCTCCAGAGTATCTGGTCCAGAGATGTCCCGGAGTGACACACACATTTCACTCATACCCATGGTAGGAGATTTTTTGTGTCAGACGTACTCTTGCAGAGGGAACTGTGCTGCATGCTTTAGGCAAACTAAAACATGCTGTGTTTAGCATGCTCAGCAAATAATCCTGAACATTAGCAGCTCTGTTCTCATATGCAGTGACTCTGACATTATACCTAGCCTTTGGGGGATAGCAGGATAAAGTCCACATCCGCATGAAGTCTGGGACAAATGTTCACACATACAGCTCCTCAAGGTAAACTCTGGAACATTTCTGGGTTACTGTGCATGTGTGAAAGGGGCTCAAGAGAGGGCGGAGTCCTGTTAGCCTTGTGAATTAGTTAGGGTAAAGGGTACAAAAAGTTTCCCAATTTAGGACCACTGATTCCTCATCAGAAGGAGAGCAATACTGGTGTAATACAGCAGACATTTATTATACTATGGGAAGACATGGGAAGAAATTGTTTGTATATTTTCATGTGAATCTAAAGGTGACATTCACGATTGTAATTAAAAAAAAAAAAAAAAAAAAAAACTTTTTCTAAAATTCAGATGATTCCTCACCTTTTGCTGCTCTCCAGTCTGTTTGGGTGCTGGAAAGGTCTGTGTTTACGGTGTCAGTAAATAGACAAATAAATAAATGAATAAAACTGTCACAGTCCCGTATGCTACTTTTCTCTCTCTGAACTGATATGAGGATACTGCTCCATTCCTGTTCCATAGGTAGCTAATATTGACAAATATTCTCCAAATTCGAGAGACGGCTAATTGCATTACTGAAACTGCTAGAAAACTAAACAACTCAAAATAAAAAATAAGTTTCTATGGTAATTCAGACAGTGAATAAAAACAAGTTAAACCTCCATGTACAAACAACAATCATTTTTTTCTCCTCAAACATGCTGTTCGACATTAAAAGACACAGAGCTTCTGAATGTAAACACACCAGAGAGAACTGCATTTCCCCACAATCGTATGCGTTCCTTTTAAATAGGAAGAAACCTCAGACTTAGGTTCCCAGCAGCTTTAAAGCGGCTTTAAATAGTTTATATTTCAAGCAGAAATTTCATATTTCACTATAGATACGTCTGGTACCAACAAAAGAAAGAAACTGAATATAAATTAGTGAAAATATCAAACAAACAAATAAACTTCACACAAAATACTATTGTTAGAAATGTCAGACTTAAACCAACAGTTTAATAAATGTTATTTATTAAGTGTACAAATAAGATTTAATTTTTTTTGTGTGTGTACCATATAACTGTAATTCAAATTTCAAACATTCTCCTGCTGTTTTTTCAATCTATGTTAAGTTTTAAAAATTACATATTTCATTTTATTCAACGAAAAAATATTTTTAATTGCAATTATATGTTACAAAAAAAAACTCTTTAAAACTTATTTGTACACCTAATATTTTCATGTTGATAATATCTTTATTTTCCTGTGCTTGTATGTGGGCAAATAGAAAAGAAAATTCCTTGAGGACATTTTATAAGGCAAATCAAGAAGGTCAACTAACCAACAGACTGCACCTTTAGAGACATTGACAGTTAGGGTAGTGGTGGTTGCTTTTTCTACAGTCCATTTGACTCCAGTCAGTAAAGGGGCTCTCCCTATAGGCCCAGGTTCATCCAGGACAGCACCAGTAGCAGCAGAGAGACAGCACTGAGAGACTGAGAGACCAGTGCAGCTCGACCTGTACAGTAACACCACACAACAAACAGTGAGTGCATTCTACTGCAGTCAGGTCAGTGGAAAAGTCTATCCCTAACCTAAAACGTTAGATTATGCCATGGCTTCTGTCTATAAAGAATATCAATTATGATACATGAATTTTTTATCCGTTTATGACTCTGCATAAATCATTTACTTGATATTTTGACTAAACACACTGTTCTAAAACATGTTGAAAATATTACAGCTCAGAGGAGAAAATTATTTTTCATGTGCATGGATATGCCTGAAGAATTAAAATGTGAAACAAGGAGGAAGGCATTTTAAAAATACAAAAACTAAAGGAAAATATCAGTCCAGTCTCACCTTGCACTCGTATCTGAGAAATTGGGCCATCTCCTCCTTCACAGCGAGCCCGAATCTCAATCACATAGTCGCCTGTCTCAGGCATGGGGAAGTCTATGTAGTGCCTGCCAGTGGTGTACAGTTTCCCATAGCGCTCTCCTTCCTTTCTATACAAGATCTACACACAACAAAGATAGACAATCTTAACTCCAAATATTGAAAAATAATGTGCAAACATCATATTGATACTTATTTAATAACCCTTTAACAACTACACAGTAATTAGCCATCCTTATACAAGAAGTTAATAGGTGTAAATTTTAGAAAAGCTTAAGTTCAAGTTTGCAGGTAACTACCTTCTTGTCTCTGATCCACAAAATACTCACCTTGTAACCTTCTACATAAGACTCATTCCAGTAGTTATAGATGTGATCCCAATAGATATAGAGCCATTTCCTTGTAAAGCTAACATATTTGTATACTCTCAGGCGACGACTTGGAGCTGCAAATTTTAAATGAACAAAGCACTCAGTTAGGTCCGTAGAAAAGGCATAGCACACCGTCCAAATGTGAGACTTGAGTGACAACACATTTACAACACATATAATCCACCTTCAGAGCTACACGTAACTTACAGGACTCATTTGTCTTCATTGACAATTTATTGGTTCTGTATCCCAGTCATTATTGACAAGTTTCTGACCAGATATTATTTGATTAGTGGATCATTCCCATTTTGAGTAGTGGATCATTCCCAATTCTTACTTAAATATGAGAAATACACACTGGTTTACATGTCCAAGTGTTTTGTATATGCCATAAGACTTATCATTAGTGAAATAAGCAGTAAATGCCATGGCTGAGCATTACTGCATTGTAAGCATAGTCAACCAATGAAAGGACAATTTTGAAAACATGGATTCAAGCAGCCAGGGTTTCTTGAATCACAAACATTATGAACCAATCCCATCATACCCCTTGTGGGGTAGGGGTTTTCAGATAGACTAAAACTGCAGATGAGTGGCTTAGGGGTTTGTAGAGGTAGAGGCAGGGACTATTTGCTTATTCATGAATCCATGCACACAGTTAAATTTAAGCCACATTAAGATATTAGGGGATTTGTTCCTGAAAATAATTACTAAACACACAATTCTGATAAACGTAGATGAGTTTTCATGGGCTTAATCGATGAGAGGGACTTTTTGAGTATTATATCTAGTGTTCTGTATAAATGTCACAAATAGTGTTGGTCTTACGTGGTCTTCTGGTGAACATCTCGCAGTGCTCACTAGGTGGTCCTAATCCAGCTCCATTGTAGGCCCGTACCTCAATTAAGTAGTGAGAGTCAGGCCGCATGTTCTCCAGACGGGTCTGGTTAAAAGAACTGTGCACCAGAACACGAGAAGCAGCTGCTTCATTGTCATCATATTTCCTCCAGTAACGGATCTGGACAGGTGGGAGATTTAGCTATTAGGGAAAATGCTTAAGGTATTGCCAGTCTAGGAATCTGAAAGATGAAAACTAAAATTACAGATTGTATCCATTGTTATGCATTTACGTAATGTAAGAAAGAGATGTCACGTTACTAAGACTCTAGTTTAGATATTTTCAGAGGTCAGATCTATGACCTCTATAGAAAGTGGGAACAAGCCAGCGGTGACCTGGAATAAAAGGTTTACTAAAGGACTTGCCTGGTAGCCATCCACCCAGTGTGGAGGAACCTGGTAGACTGGCATCCACCACACTAGAGCCTCAGTGGCGGTGACTTGTCGGGCATAAACATCCAGAGGTGCCTCGGTGGGTGCTGTGCGAGGAGACCATAGGTGTCAGACCTGGAGAGTATTATATGGTGCAAGACTAACACAATCCAACTGAAAATATGTATGGAAATTTATTTAAACTGATCTGAATTGAAGTTTGTAAACAGATTAGATTTTGTAAAATTTTACTATGCCTCCTCTTAATCATAGGGATCCCTTATCAGGATTAGAAATGTCCCCTCACCAATTGAAGATGAGAACACTACTTTAGTCAGACTGTATGGCCCCTCTCCTTTGTTGTTGTAGGCTTTCACTTTGACTTCAATCTCAGTGTCTGGGTTGATGGTGATCTTAAATGTAAAGCGCCTGGCCTCTGGATCTGCTACTGTCGACCACTTCCACTCAGAGTCCTCATGGGGCTTAAATGCCACCACATAGCCAATCTTCTTTCCAAAGAAGTACTGGGGCTTCAAAGGCTACAAAGAAATACAAACATGTTGAAAACACTGAGGCTGTGCCATTATGAAAGTACTGGGATGCATGTTTTGTCATATGCAGTTTACTAAAAAAAAGAAAAAAAAAGAAAAAAAAAAACCTACAGTCCAGGTGACAATAAGCTCTCCAGTCACACTCATATAGCCATCAACATCAGTGGGAGACATGGTAGGAACTGAAATCATACAAAAAAAAAAAAAAAAAAAGATTTAGATTACTGTGTGAAAGTGACCTTCAGTACTCAGTACAAACACATTATTTTATGGTCCTTACTTAAGAATTTTCAGTAGTTACAAATACATATCTTGCATATACAGAAAACCACAGTCAGGTATCTATGGTTGCTGGAATAAGCACTTGTAAAACTCCCAAGAACTGTGGAGATATATTTACAATATATTTAATCTATGCAAATCTGCCCATAAACTCTGTTTGTACCACTTTATACTGTTATCCTTATATTTGGTTAATTTTTCCATAATTTAAATGTGTATTGTTATAAAAGCACTATATTATATATATATATATATATATATATATATATATATATATATATATATATATATATATATATAATATATAATTATATATAATTGAATTGCATATAAAATTGAAAGTTAAAAAAAATCTAAGAAAATTACACCTGGTAAGTAGGACCTCTGCATCACACAAGCACAGCTGCCAGCGCAGGCATCTGTCTGTTTACAAAGCATATTTGGGCAGCAGGAAATCTCCTCCACCTTGTTGAATTGTCCAGTGGAGCTGAGGTAGCAGCAGTTTGATAAAACATACTGGTTGGTACCACGTCTTAAAGGAAGCATGTGCTTGCCCCTTACATACAATTTTGGTGGTATTTTCTGTGATTAGTAGAGTCCTAGTCACAAGCACAGACACACTGCACGCACGTAGACACAGTGTCTGATACCTTCATCTGTATATCTGCAAATATGCACTTCCATGTATCGTTTTTTACTACATTTTCAGAGCTGTCTCCTTCTAAACATGCCAAAATAGCAGACTATGACTGGTCCATTTGTATGTCAGTCACATTTTATGGTTCCTGCAATAGTAGGTGGTTCTTGGTCACGTTATGTGGTGAAAGGTATCAGACTTCCTAGGGGAAGCTAGTAAAGTCCCAACTAACACATGTTTCAATGTCTAATGCTTGTGGAGAAATCTGAGAGATAAAAAAGTGCACTCACTGGCATCCCAGGTTTTTATTTTAATGGATGGCAGGCTGCTCACTCCTGCTCCCAACTCATTGATGGCATAGACGCGAAATTCATACTCCATCCAAGGATACAGATCAATTACTTCTGCTGTCTCAGTTTTCCCATCCAAGAAAACAGGAGCTAAACAATATATTATATAAGTATTATATGCCAGCAACAAAGCAATACAGTGAGCTGCAGGTGTTTCACATATTACTTCGTGTTATAACATTCTGGAGTACAAAACACTGCTTCTGGAAGGGTAATGCTTAGCAGAGTTTGCTGATGTCTCAGCACTAACACAACTCATCTTAGGAAAGTAGTTATTAAACTGTGCTCGTAAACCAGACTTAAACACCCCTGCTAATGTCACAGAATAAACCAAACTTCAAAGCTTTATTAAAGAAGTACAAACATGCTTTGTCAAAGTGTACACTCTAATAGACTCACAGGTAACTGCAGTTTTCCAGTCTTCTGGGTCAATGGCGTAAAAGTCTCTGGACTGTATAACATGTTGAGTGAGGGGGCTCCCGTGGTCTGAGCCCAGACTCCAAACAAGTTTTACTGAAGTATCTTTGATTTCCTCCACACGCACCCCACCTGGAGGGCCAGGAAGACCTGATACCAAGAGAAAACAAAATACAATTAAATATGTTTACATTCTAAACGGGTAAGTCTCAATTTACAATACTCAATAAATTAAGGTATTAACTAAAATAAAGCAAGGTCACTGAATCTAACCTTTGACAACAACATTAGCAATTGCTGTGGCATTGTCAACAATGGTCTGAGCTGTACAGATGTACTCCCCTGCATGCTCGATCTGAGCGTTTTTAATCAGCAGGTCTCCACTGTTCTCTCTGCCCTGTACACCAATAAACAAATATCTAAATTAATGTCAATATCAGAAAGCTACCGCCTCAAAAGTTGGCACAGTATAGAGTATAATATAATAACAGTATAAACGCAAATTTAAAAACCGTGACTGATAAACTATCTTTGACCTTCATTACACTAAAAATAATATGACTTTTAATTATATATAATTATTTAATGTTTTAGCCCATTTCTTATGTGGTACAGAGCACACTGCATCCATTTGTTCTAGAAAAAAGAAACAACTTAAACATTGATTGTCCATCCCAGTTAATGACAGAGGAAATATTTAACATAAAGCTTCCTTTTGGTACATAAGATTTTAACTGGCATTTGTCAGAGGTTTGCCAAAGTAATCTTTAGTTCAAGTGATTGTATCAACTACAAATGAATGACAGTGCTGTCTGAGAGATTGGATATCATTTGTTTTCATGGAAAAAATAAATGATAAAATAAGACTATATTATAACAAACAAATCAAATATCCTATTTCTAGGAAGCAGTGTAAAGCAGCATTACCATCATCTGCTCATAGTGTTCAAAGTCAGTGACTAAGTTGATAATGTATGAATCCCTTGTCCAGATGAAGGTGATGTCTAGGCTTGGGTCATATGAAGCAGAACACTGAAGGACAGCCATCTCACCCACCATTACTTCTACGTCTGATGGCGCTATAGTGATCTTAGTAGCCTCTGAGAAATAAACATACAGATGAAAAGTTAAAATAAGGAGATATCATGTTTATACATGTGAAGTTGGCTGCAAGGCTTTAGGTACTAAGTCAAAATGAATCACATGCACTAGAAACAAGAAATAAAGACTGCATAATATGTCAAAATCAAAAAGGATTATTAGACAAAAAGTTGTGTTAAATGCCTACATGCCTTAATCTAAGGTTGTGCTGATGACAGCTTTTGAGGAACAATTACTAACCGGTGATGGTGAGGGAGCCAGTGCTGTTGGCCTTGCCGCGATCATTCTCGGCATAACAGGTATATGAGCCCTCATCACTCATCGTCACATTTACAATTTCAAGACTCCCATCAGCCCAGATAGACATACTATAACATACATTTGACAGGAGAGGGACAGGATTAAAGACAACTGACATGTATTTTATGTGTTTTTTTTTTAACAATAATATATTATTCATTCATTCATTTATTATCTGTAACCGCTTATCCAGTTCAGGGTCGCGGGGAATCATTGGGCGCAAAGCGGGAATACACCCTGGAGGGGGCGCCAGTCCTTCACAGGGCCAATAATATATTATGTATTTGGAAAAAATTTTTATGATCAAGATATTAAATCAAGCTATATACATTATAATATATTTCATATTGTAGATTAACACATAAAAACAGCATTTATGGTGAACAGGTCATAACTTAGCAACAAAGAGGAATAAACTCATAAAATAGTACAGTAATGGTCACTTAAAGGCAATGGTGTTTAAAGGGGAACAGTTTTTATGAATGTAACATACCGAGATGAGTTGGAGAGTAGTTCAGAGCCTCGTTTCCAGATAAATCTGGGCTTCGGAGCTGCTCTTGGTTTACACTCAATAACCACACGGCCATTTTGAGCACCCAGAAGTTTTTTCTTCACTGGGTTGTATATGAAAGTAGGTGCACAAGCTATAATAAAAAGCACAAATAATGAAAGACATAAACATTAATTAAACCCATATAAAAAACAGAATTCTCCAGTAAACTACTGGATTTCCTAAATCAAGCATATTACTGGGAGGTATACATCAAACTTTGACATAAACAGGACAATGTAGACAACCAGTCACTACTGAACTGCTGTCATCTTGCAGGAAATAATTTACAGCATAATTAATGGAAAAGAACATGCCAAGATTTGGCAGCAGTAGTGTACAACTACTTACAGACCACCCGTAGCTCTGCATTGGCATAGATGACACCCCAGGTGTTCTCAGCAACACACTGATACATGCCTGAATCTTCAAATGTGAGACTAGAGAACTTCAGCTCCCCTTTACCATACTAAATAAGAGAAATAATTCAACATTAAACTTTGTGACTGATACTTTAATGGTTAAGTGGTTGTACAACAGAATGAATGAGAAGCTTACAGAATAACCATCCTTCATCCAGCGTATCCATGGTAATGGCTTTCCCACAGCAGTGCATGACAGAGTAAGCTCTGTACCAACATCCTTCTCAGTGTCATTAATATGCTCCGCCCATTCTGGAGCACCTGGTCAAAAAGATGGTATTAAGACAACAACATTCATATGTTATATAATGAGACCTATGGAAACATAATATGCCAAAACTCATTAAATGCAATATAAATTACCTACAGGCTACTCACAAGTAAGCTAAAGTCTTTATCGTCACTACCAGTTTTATTCCACAGGCATCTAGAGTTATTACTCTCTTTGTGCTACTTTCAATTCTCAAATGCATTAACTTCACAGCTTAACATTTCCTTGTCAAGTCGTTTAATCCTATCCTTCCAATTTTTTCTGTTTGCCTAGAATACATAACAAACCTCTAAATCTAAAGAATGCCTTTACTAAAAACAGTGTATTTACACAAGTAACTTCGTATCAAATTCAAATTCGCAACAAGAACACGTGATCTTATTAATGTAAAGCACTGAACCATGCCCCCTAAGCCGCTCATTTTGTTAAACTGGAGTAAATGAATGAGTGAAGTAGAATAGAAGGAAAAAAAATGTAAAATTCTACTATTACTTTTTACAACCAGTAATAAGAATGAGAAGCTTAAGAAATTCAGTCTATGACTAACAATCTTACATTCATAAAGTAAGTGAAATATAAAGGTTACCCTCCACATAGAGCCACTGGCGGTACCAGTCCATGCCTTTGACGTTGAGGGCTTCACACTCGTAGCTGCCCTCATCCTCATACTGCACATTGATGAGGTGTAGAAGTGCCCCGTTCATGCTCACCTCGTAGTTGGGTGGAAGGTCGGCATCCAGTTTCCTCCAGCGAATGTGGGGAAGAGGACTAAAAATCACAGAAACACAAACAGGATTAAGAGAAAACTGACTAAACTCCTAGTGCTGTCTAATCTTCAGCTAATTAGACATTTGTACTACTCTTATGGAAATCTATGCCTATAGCAATTTATTTAGAATTTAGCCTCCAATACAAAGATATTGTCTCAGTGCTCACTTTGTCTGAAAACTGTTTTAACTTCGGTACCACTCCAAAACGCCAGAGGTCGGAATGTAATTTCAATACTCCCATTTCTGCCATCTACAGACCAGAATGGATATTGCGCTTATATTTCCCTATTATTGCCTGGAAAATCTTCTGAGTATATTTTTGTATATTTATGTCAAGATAATTAATTGGAGAAAAAAACTCAAGTAATTGAACTGATCTTTCCCTTTCCCTGTGTCCCTTTAGGGCTCCCATACGGTGATAATGAAAAAAGGACTTGTGAACATTTAGTCTCTTTATGCATTTTCAACTCTCTTTTATTTGCCAGTGGATGATAATAGACTCAGTTGACAGGGCTCTAGACTAACTTTTTGCTCTGGTTGCACTGGTGCGCCTAATTTTCATCGCATCACATTTAACACAGCAGTTTTACAAGTTCTTTGACAAGAGGTCCTGGAGAGCAGCTGCGCAGTGCACGCCACCTCTAAACATATTCCCAAGGCTGTGTTCGTAGACTATTATTTATTAACAGTCCAATCTCGAGAAAAACAGTCTTCTGATGACACACAAACTCTCCCTAACTTGAGACGAGGGGACCTTCATTAAGGTCCCTTCACTAGGCTTCTCACCTTGGTTTTGAAACATATACACATACAAGAATATCTGAACCACTGCCAATCAGAGGGGTTCCGCCCTTCACTATATGGACCATGATATGGGCCTAATGTGTCGTTGAACTACAGGGAGACTGAGAAATTAGGATGCATTAGCCACCAAACTGCACCCTAGAGCCCTGGTTGACATTGTTTTTTGCAACATAAACAGGTGACAGTGAGTTTGTAAAATATGGTCAGCCAACCTAATTCTGTTCAACAGTAAACAATAAATCTGACCTAAATTAAACATATAGGGATGGCTTCCCAGACAAGGATTAAGCCTAGTCCTGTACTACACAATGTGATTCTCCACTGAAAGCAAGATAATAGTCCAGGACTAAAATCAGTGCATACTTTTTCTGTTGATAACTTACTTTCCCAGAGCAAAGCACTCCAGCGTCACATTCTGTGCCACCAGAGCATACGTCTTAGGGAATCTGACTCTGATGTCTGCAGGATATCGCTTCACTTCCTCTAAAAGGCATAAAGTTAAAAGGTTAAACAAGGTTTAAGTTTGAATTAGATAACATCCCTAACATTTTGTGTAGTGTGGCGTCATGAAAGGGTCTGTAAAAAGTATTACATTTACATAATGTATAATTTGTGGCCTTATTGTACTCACTTTCTATCTGGGGCACCAGTGGGATGGGGGTGCTGAAGACACTCTTGCCAATGATGGGGCTGGAAACAAAGCAAGAGTAGTTGCCAACATCAGAAGCCTCTACCTTAGCAATGTAGAGGTTCCCAGTGGTCTGAGACACAAAGCGTCTCTGGTCAGGAATAATAAAATTGGGGAAGTCATTGTATATCCAACGGTACATCACCTCAGCTGAGAAAGAGACAAGAAGAAATAAAGGAAGGAAAAACATTAGAATTAATCACTACCTATGGATTCTATGTAGAATTTCTCTATTTGACTTTATTACAAAATAGATTATGTCACAAAATAAAAGATACATTTGGGGTGTTAGATATACAGGAATGAGACCTAGGTCAGCTATATACATCCAATTATTAGGAAAAAATCATGACCTATTTATTTATTTACCCAAATTTTATCCCTAATTAGTAACTGTTAATTCAACTAAGTAGCTAGTTTATACTCAACCAATCATACATTCTACCAAGCTGTTAACCTGAGACAGGCAAATACATCAATGCTACATTGCTACAATCCATAGCAATAGGGCAGGCAAGTTTACTTTATCAAATGCTTTAAAAAAAGCAGTGATGAAAAAAAAAATTTGGTTTTACAGAGTCCTAAAATGACAGTACTTACCTGGATAGCGAGAGGGCGGGGCACATAGTAGGACAGCCCCCTGTCCTTCTTTGACATAAACAGCTTCTCTTTCATCTGTAGGAAACTGGTTCAGAACTGAAAAAAAAGATAAACCCCAAAATTGCATAATTAAAAGAATTAAGATGAAACTGCAACATTGATTATCGGGATCTAATGTCTAATCTCTTACATGAAATGTGTGGGTATTGGCTAAAACTAGTCCACAGTAAGTACATTTCAAACATCTCCCACTTACATCCAAACCTAACAATAGCTTCTTTGCTGACAGTAGTGCCATAAACGTTCTTGGCCACACACACATATTTCCCCGCATGCTTGCTCTTATCTGGGTTGGTGATGACCAGGTTTCCACCCACTAAACTGTAGTGTTCATCTGGCTGTTCCATCAGTTTAATCTCCCAGTTGTTATGCCACCATCTGCAAATACAATGTTGCTTTAAACATAACATATTCATTACATTTCAAAAGTTTATAATCACTAATTATATTAAAAAACAAATACAGGAATTAGACTGAAATTCTAAAAAGGTATTTTGGTTTTTTGGGAACACAAATACATGCTTAAATGATTACAAATAAACTTTAAATACCTACTGTCACACCTTGGCCCCGCCCTGTTTGTTGTTCCCACCATGTGCTTACTTAGCACATGGCTATATTTGTTTTTATTTCTGTCTCCACCCTAGTCCTGCCCTAGCTCCGCCCCCTCGTTATCTATTCCAGGTGTCCCTTGTCAGTGTCATCTATTTAGGCTCCTTTGTGTTACTTCCTGTTTGTTGGACATTTGGTTTGTTCTCTCCTATTTCCAATTTTGTTTGTCTTGTCTGTTTCTCCATTTGTTTTGCTCCCTCCAATCTGTCTGTTCCTTGATTTTGTCTCCATTTGGTTTGCTCTCTCCTTGTTTAGCTCTCTCTAGTCTGTCTGTCTCATCTGTTCCATGATTTCCTTCTCTTCCCTTTGTCTGTCAGTCATGTTTAGCTCTGTGTTCTAGTTTAGTCTGTTTACCTCTGTCTCCAAGTTTCCTCTGTTTAGGTCTGTGTTCATGTTTTGTCTATTTGGCTTTGTGTCCAAGTTTAATCTGTTTAGCTCTCCATGTCCAGGTTTAGTTTGTTTAATTGTGTTCAAGTCTAGTCTGTTAGCTCCTTTTTGTCTAGGTCTCAGTTTAGCTTCCTGTGTATTGTCGCCTTGTCCATATCTGTTTTGTTATCTCTTGTTGTTCAAATAAAGTTTGTGTTATAGCGTTTGCGTCTGCCTCCATCAGTCCGCCCCCAGTCCTTACACCTCAGAGGCAATTGCTCTAAGACTGCAAGTGAAGCTCAGCTTCCCCTAAAATGTCAAAAAATAAGTGATCAAATATATACTGTTGTGTGTACATGTCATTGAATAAATATGCACTACAACGCGATTAACTTTTGTTCAGAATCAGCTTCTTATCACTGGTAAAGACGCGGCTTTCCTCTCAACCATTCCCGCAGCTTAACAGTGCTTTAAACGCTGAGTGTCCACAGAGTTCAATAGCGAGGCAGCGAAACAAGATGAGTCATTGGATAAATGCTGGGCTTTGTCCCGCCCATCGGATGCTCGGGATCTATGGAGCAGTGGGCTGATCTGTCTGAGGCTGAATCCCTTTTTGATTGACAGCGAAATGAGCAAATCAGCTATCCTTTGGTGTAAAGATCCATGGGAGCATTACATTTTCATTCTGTTCTGAGTTGAACTGGAGACTTTCTTAATCCTCTTTGCGGCATTTTCTTTGTTAAAAACGACTAATGACAAATCGAGCTTCTATTTCTGGTGGGGTTCTTTTGTAGCTGCTTGTGTTTGGAGACTGATTTCTATTGCAGTTTCTGTCCAGCGGGTGCTGCTGAGCCCCTCCACCGTCACAAAGCGGACACACTTCACATGGGCCAAGGCCGTTTAAGCAGCCTATCTCTGCTGGCCATTGAGAGGACATTAGTCAAGTCCCTGGAAAAGACGCCTTGTTGGTACGACAGGGTCATAGATCATTTTCTTAAAAAGGAACGGAGGGTAGAATTTACGTATAAATAAACCGACACATTTTATGATGTAGGCCGAAATTGAGCTTCCCCTCCTTGAAAGACCAGCATCCGCCACTGTTACACCTATATACAAAGATATCAATTTCAAATTTAATCTCAACATTATTGACTATTATTTTACAAACAAGTGTTTTGGAATTTTATTTTTGAAAATTTCATTTATAAATCTATATAATAATTCTCAGTGTTTTACAACTTTACAGTTTAAAAATGATCTACAGCACTGTTTATCATTCTGGACATAGTAAACAACTCTAGAGCTTCCTATACAGCTTCCTGCCAGAAATAATGTACAGGTACAATTATGTCCATCAGTTTAAAAACAATTAACATTTTCCTCAAAGATGCAGCAGCATTGTGAAGATCTAGTTGTATATCTTAAATAAATGTTTACAAGGTTTAAAAGTGCATGTTATACCATTTCAAAACCGGTTTTAAAATAGAAAAATAATATTAAAAAACTAGAGTCAGTCAGGGTATATGGATTCAATGTAACAGTAATGAATGTAAAACAAAATTAATAAATAATACCACTGCAAAACCGAAGCTCCCTGATTTTAGAAACTTAAAACTATTTACACTAAACCTGTGATTTAAAAAGGTCCCACTGCACTGACAGCTTAGTGCCTTTTTTGAAAGTATATTAATAATCTGAATTTTAAAAATATAAAATAATTATTAAGAAATATGCAGATATTTTTGCAGGCTACTGTTGCAAGAGCACATTGATATGTGTATGTGCCTCCATCCCCAATGAGCGCCTAAGCCCTGTGTAGTGTACAATGTATGTACGTAAATAATGGCTTCTACAACAAAGCACTACACAATATGTTCAACTCAAAACCATTTATATTCTATAATTTGCACAGCTCCTTTCTAACATTCAGTACATTATGTTGGTGCAGAAGTCGTAATTTCATAACCCATGCAGAGTACTATGCAGACAGCACAAAGCCATTTGAGACAGCCTGCATGGCTGTTGAATAATTCTAAGATGGCATTAGGCTGTTTTGGGTGGGATTTGGATAAACCATTTATATTAGATGTGTTGCTCTATTTAAGTGTTGTTGTTTTTTTGTTTTTTTTGCTAGTACGGACCACGCTTGTAGAGGCTGAAACGGGGAGGTGGCTTATGAATGCATATGAAGCCGGACACCCCCCGGTTGGATAAGTGAATATGAGAAAAGGGTGGAAATGGGGTGGAGGAGGGAGCAAGTTCAAAACAGGAGGCTTGGTGGCTTGATAATGACTAAACACGGCACCGAATATGGGGATCAACAGGAATGACCCAGCGCGGAGTAGCGAGTTGATGTAGTAGAGCAGTATGAGTCGAGATCAATCTCCTGAACGGAAATGACGTAAATTTGCGAGGTATACATAGGGCTGAGAGGAGGAGTTTGGGCATGGTCCTACTCCCAAAATTATGTTATTACATAACTTCACTTATTGCAAACAGCTTAAAATTTGTAAAATGTATCATACTTAATGAGCAATGCTAATGCTAGTGTATGCTAAACCCTATGCTGAACCCTAAGGACACATGGCACTATGGAACAAAATCACAAAAACAATTTGTGTCAGATAAAGTGGTTACTTGATGGTGGCTGGTGGGTTGGCTCGAACTCTGCAGTTCATAGAGATTTTGGCTTCAGGTGAATCCTCTGCATACACCGTGTCTAGGGGCTCCTCCTCAAAGATGGGCCCAAAACCTGTGGCTTCCTCTGAGACAGAAAATAACTGAATTATTTTTAAGACTTCATGTAGGAACTAAATATACTATAATATTTTTTTTCACTTTTTATTTATTTTAGGTTTTCTTGAAAATATATATAAACATAAAACAATAAGTAATTAAGTAAAATGACAAAAAATAATACCAGTAACAATAATAACAAAAATAAAAAGAAACAAAATCAATCAATAAATAAACAATAAACAACATTTAAAACAAACATACACAAAGTCTAGTTTAACTAAATATATTTTAATTACCACTTCTATAAAAAATGAAGATAAAAGTAGCAGACATTCTACTGTGCAGAAATTGATGTGACTTACTGTCAAAAATTCTGGGCTCCAAGAACCTGGGCTTGATTGCATCTGCAAGAGAAATATACACAGGAATGTTTTCTGTCAATGCAATTTTTAATTAGGCGTTGCCTGTGCCCTGATTTAAAGATCAATATGTGAAAGGTATCTATAAACACATCAAACACAAACACAGTTACCCACCAGCTGATAAGAGCAAAAAGGAGAGGACGGACAGGACTACCAATGGAACCACCATGATGCCCCAAGCCATAATTCAGTCCTGAGAATAAGACACCAAGATCCTATAAATATAATTCATCCTACTCATTAATGCCAAGCTGCATAAATCTGCTCTGAAATCTCATTAATTTGATAGCTGTCACCTTAAACCTATTTATATTTAGATGATGGACCGGGACATCTGACTGCAGATTATTACCCTATATCCACCTATAAAGAGTGCACACTGCCATTTTTTCTTTAACATGGTATTTAAGTAGTAAATACTGTGTTGTGTATTTATTGTAATGGGGTTTGCTTTTCATGGACAGACACAGCAGCTAAAAGATGTGTGCTTTTCAAACATACACAGCGGGAGGCTGAGCTGCACTGTGATGGAAACATGAATCATTTACCATGGCCTGACACAGCAGAATATATGCTACACACAGTCTGGCTACTCAAATGTAATCCTAAAATCCTATTCACGTTGGAATTTATGTCAATGACAGGCATATCAATATGGCAATGGTACAGTTATTACACCAGTAATCTTTATGAGACCTTAATATAGGATTAATATCAACGGTAACAAAATACTAGCACTTTAAATTATGGCTGAATGATTATGAAAAATATCTAATTGTAATTAGTTAGACCAATATTTCCATTGCAACTGTATTGATTACTTTTATAAATAAAACTCCAGACTTTCATCACATCCTTTTTTCCCCTTGGAAAATGCTGAATGTAATTTGTGTTACTGTACTGGTAGTTTATGAGCCATACAGTAATATATTCAACATCCCCCCAGTGTTAAGCTTTTTAGACATAATGTGGAATTTATTTACATTTTAAATTGCAATTTTATTATGAAAACAATTAATTGCTTAGCCCAACCACAAAGCAATTTCTGATGTGCTAAATGCTTAAATGAAGTTTGTGGTGTGAAATTATGCCCAGCAGTAAAACTGTGAAAATACTAATTGCAAAATTTGTATCACCAGCAGTTTAAGTATTTAAAAAAAAAGTATAGCTATTGTTACAGCTTTAACGAGTTACAGACTAAATGCTATTCATTTATGCTCTCTGTGTTTTTTTGTTTTCGACAAACAACACTCCTTTGCCACAACAAAAGATTTTTGGAGTGGAATGGTACACATCAGGAGTTACAGACACTTACTGATTAGACAGTGTTTTGGACACCCACGTTTGTTCCCTTTTACTGCAATAACAGCATCTACTCTTTTTCACCTGATGTTGTGACATTCCTGTGAGGCTTGGATAGCATTTAGCCATGAGACATTTAGTGTACTCACACACTGATGTTGGATTATTTGTTCTGGATCACTCCAACTTATCCCAAAATACTGAATGAAAAGAAGAAATATGTTGATAGATTATATATTCCAGGCATAAAAAATAAGAGTATTAATAGGACACATCTTTGCTGCAGTAACAGCTTCTGCTCTTCTGGGAAGTGCATAATACTAGAATTTCGAACTACTGTTGTGAGGAGTTGGAACATTTGTCGAGGTACTGATGTAAGATGATTAGTTCTAGATCATAAATTCCATTCCCAATTCATCCCAAAGGTTTTGGATGGATCCATCACCTTATTATACACTGATCCACATATAGACTAGTCCTCTAGCTGACGCCTGGCATTGAACGTGGTAACTTTAGGCTCAGTAGCTCCAGAACATCCCAGTTCTTTTCAGGCTTTTCCCTAGAGACTAGGTATAAAAGCTGTGTGTGTGTGCAGATGGACTAATAAGAAGGGGTGTATGCATATTTCTGGACATTCTTTACTTTTGAATATGGTATTGGTATCATAAAGAGGAAAAAATAGCATTGATACAAACCCAGTAAATGCTGATCTTTCTAATGCAGCACAGACAAAAGCACATTCGCATGCAGTGCACTATAACACAGCAGAGGCACTTTAAGAATCCCTGAGTGTGAACACATGACTCTGCAGAAATACATGCATGAGACAGAATGATAGAGAGTGCATTAGCGAATGAATCTCAAGTGCAATACACAAATAATTTTTTTTTTATTGTAACAGAATAGAAACACACCTTGTCTATCTTTAACCCTGCCTCTAATGCTCTGCCCCATACTGCATCTAGCTTCTTCAGCATTTTTACACAGACTTTAAAGGACACACACTGCTACTTCCTGACTATGAAAGGGGGAGGGGGGCTTCCAGATGCTGCCCATGCTGTCGCCCTGTCGATAGGATATCATCTTCCTATTGTGCCTGGATGATCTCTCTGTCCAATCATTCGTCCACATCAGTGTGTTTATCTCCCTCGTGCTGTAGTGCCGTGGTCAGTTTATCCCAGAGCACGTTCTGCTGTAATCTTGTCCCGGTCTGTTGCTGCTGTCTCCTCTTTGACCAACATGCACAGATTTAGGTCACTGTTTGCTTTAAGCTGACTATGGGTGGGGGGAAACAAATTGCATTCTCAGATAAGCTTTCAGGTCAGCCCTGAACACCTACTGTACATAAATGCCTTTTTATCATCAGACTACAGCTCATAATAGCAGATGGCAAGCTCTGCAGACAGATAAACAGTGTCGATTATGGAAAGGCAGTCACTGTAAAATGGTCTCAAAAGCTAAAATCAAGTGCTAAAATACATTGTGTCCAATACTATCCAGAAGATCTTTCTACCTTGTGAATTCAGACATATCAGACATATCATTACACTGTATTCCTGCCTTGTGCCCAATGATTCCAGGTAGGCTCTGGACCCACCGCGACCCTGAACTGGATAAGCACTAACAGGTAATGAATGAATGAATGATTGAATTAATGTAATCATGTATACTGGACAAATGTTTCCAAACCCTCAATTTAATGAAACAATCTTTTAAGGGGCACCCATTCAAGGCGTTCAGTGATACCTATACATTTTTGTAATCTCCAAAGAAAAGCTTTGATTCAGAATGATTCACACTCTAGAGCAGCTACACATGAGCCAACATTGACACTGTATAATGCCAAGCATCAGCCAGATAGGTGTAAATCCCCCAGTATTGGGTTGTGGGCTTTTGCTCAATCTGATATCTCTGGGATGACTTGGGAATGGATTTTATGACACAATATCAGTACCTCACTAACTGTATAATGTTCAAACAAATGAGATAAAATCCCTACAGCAACGTTCCAAAATCTACTATAAAACACTTCCCAAAAGAGGTAAAACTGCAGAAAATGGGAGGCAATGTCGTATCAACACCTTAAATTTTAACTATATATGGGTGTTTTATGAACATACAATTGTTTGTATATTGTTATGTAAAATAGTTCCTGTATAGTTTATCTCATATGTTAAGTATATCATGTTGCATCTGCCATTTCAAGGGCAGCAAATATGCTGCAATGGCAGCCCCACCTTTTTGGATGCAAGTCTGTCCCAAACTACTGCGTCACTGCCTCCATCTCCCCACTCTCCAGCAGTCTGCAGCACTCCCTCAGACTGTCCGCTCCGCTGAGAGGAAAATAAATAGATTTCAAACATAAATAGAGTATTTACCCGCTCACCGCCACCTCATAGGAATACAACATACTTCCCCAAACTACCGGCAGCTCCTGTTAAAAATGCTGATTCACAGAGCCCGACATCACCCTGACAGAAACTCGACGGTTACCACACACACCCGAACACACACACACTCACACACACACACACACACGGTCGAACAGAGGCGCGCTGCATTGCGGTACTCCCTCTCTCTCTTTTTCAAGACACAGGTCACTTTCAGGCGCTTTTTTTAAAACCGCACATGCTTTTTGAAAAGAAACAAACTGTACACACACGGTGCTGACAAAATTAACGTACCTGCAACGAGGGAGTTTATAACCGTCTCTCTCTCTTTCTTTCACCTACTCGGGCCGCCACTCTCCGCTAAAGAGACAGTCCGATGCTATTGGTGTAGAGAGTCTGTGCTCGGACTTCCATTGGTGGAGAGAGGAGAGTGAAACCCAGCTCGGGCTCCTATTGGACAGAGAGGGTGTAATGAGAAGTGAAGTGCCCGGTGATGCATTACTCAGCTTTAACCGTACGAAGCTTAAAAAAGTTTCAACGATTGGTTTTACGGAGCCCCAAGGGCGTTAAAGCAGTAGAAGGGTTTAGAGACTTAAAAAGTTATATTTAATCTTATAAAATGCTCTTTCAAATATATAAATATTTAATAAGTTTGATAATGCATTTCCTAAATATATTACATTGGTTGTATATATACTATATATAAATGTTGTGTGTGTGTGTGTATATATATATATATATGTATATATTCTACTTTTTATGATTTTGCAGAGATCATAGGGTGAATTTTAAATTGTTCACTCTGCAAGTCATGAAATGATGACGTTGCTGGCCTCACATTCTAAATGTGTTCATATTTATTTTAAAAATCTGTAAAATTATTTGGAAGCCTTTCTTTGTATAAATAAATAACATTACAATGGTTCTTTGCATTTTACAGTAAGTTGCAAAATTACAGTAAGGGATGTTTGATCATCTTATGGGTTGTCACGGTGATGCAACATGTAGTGTCACTGTCACACAGCTCCAGGGACCTGGGGTTGTGGGTTCGAGACCCGCTCTGTGAGAAGTTTGGTGTGTTCTCCTTGTGTCCGCGTGGGTTTCCTCTGGGTGCTTTGTTTTTCCTCTGGATTCTGGGTATGCTCCAGACCCAACACAACTTTTAACTGAGCATGTAGTTTTCAGAGAATGAATGAATCATCTTACGTTTGCATCCGCAAAACTTTGTTGTTTTTATTTGTGCCTCTGACAATTACATATACTTTCCTTCGTCATGGGAACATTTGAACATATGAACTGAACACACAAACACACACACATTCACACACACACTTACTTTAATGGAGACATAACCTAACCTTAATCATAAACATACAACCTTGTCTCCTTGAAATGTTGTGAATTATGTTACAGGGACATGACTTTTCTCCTCGTAAGGAATAAAAGCCCCCGCACTGTGAGTGTGTAAACAAGTTTTGGTCCACACAATATGATGTATTCCTGGTTTACAAAAATACAGACACACAAACACACACACACATGCACAGATAAATCAGTGAGGATCCAGAGGATTGAGGATTAAACATCTGCAGTAGCAGGGGCAATGGGGTGGGGTTGTACACAACACACTGTTTTTATTCATTCAGCTCATCTCTGGCTTACATCACATCTAATAACATCTAGTAATTATGTGGATCAAGGTAGAATTTCATAAAATTTTTATATATCCATTGTTTCAGGGCTGATCAGAAACAGACCTGTATGCTGTGCCCTATGAAAATTATGATATAACGGCAGCTGCGAGGATTTAATGATTTAATAATCAGAATAAATACTAATCCTTATAAATCGCTGTCAAATGGATAAAAAGGCTGAGTGATGGCTGGTCAGCCAAACAGTACCATAGGTAAAAAAAAAAACAAGTGTGTGTCTGTGTGTGTGTGAGGTTCAAATTTTGATTATATTTATATTTCTGAAAGGGAAATCACCCCGAAAAACGTTTACAAAATCACTACTCAACATTTTTCGGGAGGCAGCGAAGCCTTTGAGGCAGGAGGAATGTAATTGGTTACCAGTCAACAGGCGGGGATGAAATTAATTTCAAATAATTTCAAGTGCTTTTCAAATACTGCACCATATAGCAGTAAAGCTCTGCCTAGTCCCCTGTTTGCCTGCTCTGAGTGACTGAAATGTCTTTGGAAGAATAAATGTCCAATATAACTTTTTTTTTTTCATAATTAGCTGGAAGGGCTGCAAAAATCTCAGTATTTTTTTTGTGAGGATAATGTAACGGGCTCTGAAAAAGTTGCAGAATGTTCTAATGCTCTGCTGCCTCTGAGCCAGATTCTGTAGAAGCACTTTCCTGCACATTTGAGACACGACTGATGCCTCAGAAGAAGCTATACGATAATGCTGTGCTTCCTCTGAGGCAGAGGTTAAGACAAAGTTAAATAGCACACGATTGCTGCCTCCAGAATTGTATGTCATTCTGGAGCTTTTTCAGAGGCAGCAATTATAAATCAAGTGTGCAACATGTACTTCTTTCAAATCTAAATCATAGACAGCAGAATTTGATTGGATAGCATTATGCAGCTTCCTCTGTAGCAACAATCATAACACAAATGTGCAGGAAAGTAATTCTTCAGAATCTGACTCAGAGGCAGCAGAGCATTCAGCAGCTTCCTCGGAGGCAGTTACATTATCATTTTTCAGAGACACTTTCTGTCCGTCAGAGCAGGCAAACACCAGGGTCTAGGCAGATGTTTTACGGCACAACATTTGAAAATCGCTCAATCCATTTAAATTAATCACATTCCTCTCCATCTGTTGGCTGGTAACCAATTACATTCTTTATGCCTCAAAAGCAGCATTGCCTCCAGGACCATTCTGATTACCAGTAGTAATTTTGCTTTCTTTATTATAAAAGTAAAAATAACTTGGACCTGATATGACATCATATTAACAGAGATATTTTAATATGATACTACAGTTGCCTTCTAAGGCTGGACAATGATTATATATATATATATATATATATATATATATATATATGTGTGTGTGTGTGTATAAAAAAATATCTGCAGAATTCTTGTGACAAGCTGTATTACCTTGATTCCTATTTAATTATAAAGTACCACCTACAACAGTATAGTCATACAATATAACTTGCATTTGCCCTGATGGTAATAGAATTTGTTCCATTCCTCACACTCCTTTTTTTTATTCATTCATTCATTCATTATCTGTAACCGCTTATCCAATTCAGGGTCGCGGTGGGTCCAGAGCCTACCTGGAATCATTGGGCGCAAGGCGGGAATACACCCTGGAGGGGACGCCAGTCCTTCACAGGGCTCCTTTTTTTTGTGCTGTCATAGATGTGCCCAACTCATGAGCCCCCTATGAGCACTTAATGTGTCACAAGTGTACATACGATACGAACTTTAATGAAGGCTGTTACCCATGATCCATTGCAATCCTGTGATGTTTCATGGCGTCAAAACTGAACAAGAAAATGATTTTCAAAAAGAACTGGTAGAAATGCTTATGAGGTTTATGCATTTGAAATTGCTGAAGATAGAAGGTAAGGTATGATTCTAATCTTGACGTTATCTCATACAGTTAAAGGGAATGTGAGTGTGTCCCAATTCTTTTTGGAGTCTCAGATGCCTTGAACACTTGCACCAGAGTTGCTGTCACTGAAGTGTGCACTTCAAACAGAGCCTCACATTTTGGTTCAAGCATTAGGACCAGGCCTTATATTTGTATGGATATTACCAAGCATTCTGAAAACTCTTCCCGAGTACCATTCAAAGTTTGCTTGTGGGAAGCACAAATTTGTTTTGGTTATACAAAGCAAATCTTGTTGAACTAACAACATATTAGTATGATTTCATGAATGGGATGGTTCAACAAAGCTGAAATAAAACAAACCAAAAAGCATGGAACACAGGAATGATAATTTGCATAACAATGGCTAATCTAAATTGTATTCCTGTCAGTGACTGCACCAAAAAGGAAATTAGTGAGGCAAACAAAAAATAATAATAAATACCAAAGGGTTTGGTAGTGAAATCCTGAAACCAACATTTATTTTATTTGATTTTTGTTCAGTTAAAATACAAAATATTTAGCAATTATAGCGTAAACCATTTCACAGCCTTTCATGCTTTTTTCCACAGCGCTTCAACATTGACCAGAATATTATATATCATATTCTATCATATTTCATTTTCAGTCACAAAAACATAGGGCCCAGGGCATCTGCACGCGCACACACACACACACACACACACACATACATACACACATCAGTGCAGTCGCAGTCTTTTAAGGATCTACAATGATTGCAGAGTTGTGTTGCCTTTTCTCATACTCTTCCGATGACTGAAAATGTGTGTAAATTGCCAGAGACTGAGGGCAGATGATCATCTGACCAGGCTTTTCCAGTGAGCTGACCTGGGAAAGAACTGGGCCAAGAGTGCATCCGGCCAATAAACCTAAAACAACGTTCACAGCAAAAGAAGGAGTGTTGTTTTGGAAAATGTCAGACACAGCGCATTCATCTAGCCAGCAGCTAGCTCCTACACACAGAAGTGCATGTGGAAGTCACATTTCTTTGTTGATCTTAGATCATTTCTGCTGTCTGTTCCAATAGCTGAGGGGAAAAAAAGCTGAATAGAGGGGCACTGGTCCTATATCCTCACTTATAAGAGCAACCCTTCAAATTCCATGTGTCTGAAACCATTGTGGCATGGATATTTACAAAGCAACGCAATATCTACACATTAAACAGCAGACTCCAAACTAAAAAACTTGATGCAAGTTATGATGAGCTCTATCATGAATTCTAGGGCTTGGTCAAAAATGGTCTAACAAGCCCAGGCACACCGCTACCATGCACAGACACAAACACACATACACACACACACACACACACACGCACACACGCACGCACGCACACACACTGTGTACACACATACTGTGTACAAACCTCATTTCCAAAAAGTTAGGGCAGTATGTGAAACGCTAATAAGATTCAAAATAAAAATATCAGAAAAACGCTATATTGGATGTTTTATAACATAAACATTTTTCTCATTTTGAAATGAAATACATTGTTAAAATATACCACTATATTGCATCACCTTTTCTGTTAACAATGCTTAATAATTAGTTGCTTCTTTGTGTTAGAAATGAATAAGAAAACAATTTTCAAAAAAGGTTTATGCATTTGAAAATGAAAAGGATAAAAACAAAAGCATGATTCTTAACTTGATGTTACCTCAAACAGTTAAATGTAATGCGAGTGTGTCCCAATTCTTTTCTGAGTCTCAGATGAACACGAGAAAATATACTACTATTTTACATCTTTTTTTCCCCCTGCTCACTCTGAATATGCAGCTGAGCTGTTGTAATGGCAGAGCATGGCTTGTTGTATCAAACACCAATATTTCACATTTGAGCTAAATTCACCTTCTTATGTGTTGAAATACTAACATCATTCAACTTTTCATTCATTCATTATCTATAACCGCTTATCCAATTCAGGGTCGCGGTGGGTCCAGAGCCTACCTGGAATCATTGGGCGCAAGGCGGGATTACACCCTGGAGGGGGCGCCAGTCCTTCACAGGGCAACACAGACACACACACACACACACACATTCACGGACACTTTTGAGTCGCCAATCCACCTACCAACGTGTGTTTTTGGACTGTGGGAGGAAACCGGAGCACCTGGAGGAAACCCACACAGACACGGGGAGAACACACCAACTCCTCACAGAAAGTCACCCAGCGCGGGGTTCGAACCCACAACCTCCAGGTCCCTGGAGCTGTGTGACTGTGACACTACCTGCTGCGCCACCGTGCCGCCCCATCATTCAATTTCATACATTTAAAAAATTTGCTATATCAAGAGAACAAAATCTGTGTAAATATATCACCATTTTCTCAGATATGGCCATAGGGCATTATTAATATGGTGATCATACTGGTACTGAGATTAAGAAAAGTATCTGTGCATTTGATATATATTTTTTAATTATTTATGTATTAGTTATATACTTAGAGAAATCAATTAGTATACGCAGGTATATGATATTTGGTGTAAAAATATTTTGAGATTTTTTTCACAATATCCCTAGATTTAAATGGCCCCTATCCTGAATATTTTTGTAATGTGCTGCATTTCAATTTCAGAATGAAATTATCTCTCAAGGTAAAACATTGAATATCTTCTCTTTGTCATGTTTTATCTGCATTTTACACACATATTTTTTTTTTTTTTTTTACAATTTTTGTTTTGGAATTGAGGTTTGTGCGTATATGTACAGACTGTTCACACTCATACACACAAACATGCACACCTGTACATGCTTTTTCACATAACTGCACACACACACACACACACACACACACACACACATTCCACATTTGATGAAAGCAGCACTGCGTGCTGTGTTTGTGAGCTTTCGATTGCACTACGACTCAACAGCTTGCAATACTCATTAACATGCAATTAAAAAAGAGGGTCATGTGTGAAAAGTGTGTTTGTTTTTTAACCCACCTACTCATTCTCACATACACTGAGATTACTAACTATAGGTTACTGCAAGCTCCACATTCCTTATTAATTATAACACCCCTATTCATCCCCAGTGTGAAAGACCACCTATTTCTGGTCAGTAACTATGGCAGTTTACCCGCGAGAGTAGATTGGCAGTAGTTTTAGCTGCTTCTCCGGATAACGCCCTGCCCCTCCCTGTGGTGAGAAATGAATCAATGGGTATGCTCCAGTATCCTCCAGGTAATAAGTGCCTGTTCTGTTGTCTGGGCCTGTTTTCCACTGTATAAATAAACAGCATATGACATGTTGTATTCCGGAAAGTGCTGGCTCGGTCATTGAAAGTGTGTCAAATCACTTTTGAATACCTTGCAAATAACAATAAGATTCTTTCTGAAATGTAAATAATAAATCATCCTCAGGGAGGACAGCTACAACACCTTCTAGGTATGAGTTATCATTTGATACTAATCGCCTTTACAATACTTTACTCAATAGTCAGCGTTGGTAAATTGTGGTGCACTCTGTTTACAGTACTTCAATGGCCAAGCCAGATTTTTTTTGGAATGGTAAAAGTGGCATATGTTGTATATCGACGTGTATAAAATTAGTGCAAACTGCACCCACCAAGACAAACAGCACATGCTGGAGTGTACCTGGTGATAAAACATGGATGACATCAACATGTATAGCAATTGTGCAGATCTGGGGATTGGGTTTTTAGCTGATGGGGTGTTCTATAAGCTCCTCCCCAGTTCTCATTTCCAGAGCTATCAGCAGGGCTCTGAGAAAAGCTAGTGCTCTGAAAGGATAGATGGTCTGAAGAGGGTGTATTTGGTGGTGTGTAACTACAGAACACTTGTCTCCTGCCAAGGCACTGAGGAAACATGCTAAAGATGTAGAGCACCCAGCCTTACACCCACTGACCAGTAAAGAAGGTTATTTGTCCTACAGCCTCTCAGAGGCAGTGTTATGGACCAATATGTGTGGGGATGGTGGGGTTACTTAATGTTGACAGCCAGCAGTGACTGTGATAGGTGAGATACAATATCCTTGACCTTTCTCCTTCAGTAGTGCAACAGCAAACAAGAGAGAGAGTAACTCAGTGTAGCCCAATGCAACATTTACAAAATGGCAAGTGCAAACATAAAACAAACCCAAGAGAACTCAAAGAAACAGACATAGCTATGGTGTGAAAGTGTGTGGGACAGTCTGAGCATTGAATGTGTGTCTGTATGTGTGTCGAGAGTCTTCTACCCCACTTCCCTGTTATCCAGTTCCTAATCTTTTGCTGCAGCTCTTGCCTGGCACAAAAGACGTCAAACAATAACAGCTTTAACACAGATTCACATGTTCCACAACAATGTCCACAAAAGACATTGGTGCCGTTTTAGCGTGAATAATACCAGTTTCAACACTTTTGACAAAGGGAACTGAAGAAGGCAGCTGTGACGCGAGGCGTGAGCATCCAGCAGACATTGGTCCAAAGCTTCTCAAACGCCAGCTCACACTGACCCACTGGTTCACAGAGCATGTGGGTTGTGTGGCAGCATCGAGTCCATGCAGTGAATCCATAGCATGGGGTGGGGTGGGGGGCAAGATGGTGGGATTCAGTGCCTACTGACTGCAAACAGACCCATGTTCAGAAAATAGAATTTTTATATATGTGTATATAATTTTTATATATTCATATATACGTTTTGCAAAAAGATAATACAGCGGTTATCACATTAAGTTCCTCCTGCTTTCTCTTTGACCAGCCGAGGAGACCCAGGGTGCTCCTGATAATTACGGTACATTCTTTTTGTGTGTATTGCTTTCTCCTCCTGCCTCTCCCTGCCTCCCTCTCTCGCTCTCTCTCTCTCTCTCTCTCTCTTTCTTTCTTTCTATCTGTCTCTATCTCATGCTTATGAATGGGTTGCCTATTTTGTTTTGTTGGTTGTGGTCATGTGATGTCAGGAGGGTCACAGTGAAGTAGGGACAGTCTGCTCTCCAGATGAAAGAAGTGGGACGAGAACTGGGGGGCGGAAGTCAGCTGGGTCAATGGTCAAACGTCACGGGGTTGGGGGGTGGGGGCTGGGGGCGCTACACGAAAGAGTTCATGGCGTTAACAGGAGATGGAGCCTCTGAGCTTTCATTGCCCTCTGCTGTGTCCTTCTCTTTCTTGCCACTGTACTGGCCGATGAAGGAGCCATCTTCATTAAACTGACCATCCCCACCCTCGCCATAGTCCACCAGGCTGTCGTCACTGTCGTCTTTCTTCACCGTGCCATTGGATGGGGTCCGGCTGCCTTTCAGGGGCTTGTGGTCCTCCGTGTCACTGACATGATAGATAATCAGGATTAAAAACATCACCATATTAGTGATATGTACTGAATAATTTGAGATTTTTTTTTTAAGATAAGGACATGCAGTTTAGTGCATGTGTAGGTTCACTGTTTATTATTCATAGTCTTATATCCCCCAAAAACAATAATCGTGCACTTCACAATGCAGAAAGCTGCTGTTCATAGACCTTTGAAACCATTACAATAATTATTTGAGAATTCTCATAAAACGAAATAAATGCAAGACATAAAAAAGGCAGACATACATTAGTTATATATGCAAAATCAAAGGGAAGACTGGGGATTTTAAACTGAAGGGAATTAGATGCAGTTAGCAGGTAGCATTTTTCTTCACATGAATTTGCCTCGTTTTTAAAGTACAAAACAAGTATATTTTAGCATGCAAGACTTGCAGTTTCACTCTTACCTCTCCAAAGACCTATCCCAAAATTGTCCCCAAATACAAAGCACATGTGAGGACTAATATATGAGATATATAGCTAAAACACAAAATATTCTTAACACCATAGAGAAGAGTGAATTGGAATAAACCACCCTGCTTAGTGAACAACTGATGAATGATGACCTAACCTGATTTCAAAGATACAATGCAAAGTAAATTAGATAAATCAATATTAATAAATAAATATTGAATCCCTTATTGGAGCAGGATGATGAACTGGTGAGCTTTTGATAAATATGGAGGTAAGTTAAAAAAAAGCTTTTTTATCAAAAGGTATCGTAATAAGCTCTGGTTAGGTTTGTTATAAACGTAACACACATGAACACTCCTGCTTGCCTCGTGTCGTTTGAAAATGGAGTTGAGATGGGAAAGCTTCCATTCAGAGGAAAATTATTTAAGTCCAAATACCTAAGTGGGGAAGCAAAAACATACTATGGTTTCTTCTAAAGATTTAATTAGATGCAAAGCACCTCATGGAACTTGTCTGTAAATTTCTCACTCAGTCACTCCCTCATTAAAGATTCACTGTGAGACAATCCTCTAGTTCTGATGTGGCCAATTTGTGGCTCTTTTTTCTGTACAAAAGTAGACCTTCTGTTCATTATAAATATAGCTATTGGGTCCATGTATATTTGGACCATTGGATTTGCATTTTGAAATAAGAAAATGGTTAATTGGGAACAACCTGTTTCTGACTTATATATAAAGAAAATTGCAATGATATATAAAACAGGACAATGCTCCGTTTCTGGGGCTGTGGTCAGGGCGACTTCAATCGTGTTCACTTTCACCTTTTCCCACTGCACTCTCTGTGCTGATTATCAGAAGGACCGCCCTAGAATTTTACATGTGGTAAAAAGAAGTCCCCGCAGTATCTGCCACTGTGTCACAAGATTATGGGAAATAACGAGGGTTTCTCTTTAGGACAGTGAGGAGATTTTGGTTGTCAACAGTCAATCTCTGTCTTAAAGAACCCTCTTCCTTCCACACAGACCTGCAACATAGGGCAAATACTGCCCTGAAATATCTAACACTATTTTCAGAGTCTGCTTCCAGATCCATTCCTTACCTCTGCTCACAGAGAGAGCAGTGGAATAAAGTCAAAGTAAATAGAAATTGTGAAGAGAAGCCAACTCTCAAATATTACTTTCTTTTAGCGTCTGTTATTGAACCTCTGTTTCTCTCATTTGTTTTGGGTTTGTGATTACATTATATTAGAGACCACTGGAACATTTTAAGAGCAGAAAAATATGAGTGAGTTGTACAACAGTTCTCAGTAGTCACAGAGCTCTATCTAGTACTATATGGATACTCAACATTAGTCAACATTAGTACCTGAGCTCAAAGTTATTGTGACTGAATACAAACAAATCCTCACTGCAATGTTTAGTGCAAATACTGTTTAGAACAGTAAAGGCGGTTGCTGTGGTAAAACATATTAATACCCTTAATTTCAAAGGAAACATAGGTGTCTGCAAACATTTGACTAGTCATTGTACTTTTTTTTATCTGCTTCTATTCTGTATATAAAATGCAGGCCTATCATTTATCACACAATATATGCAGGCATTAATATCCAGAGTGTATTTAGACATAAAGGGTGGCCTCCATATTTAAAAGAATTTTTAAAGATGGCTTATCTGCTCTAATTGCAACACACTTCTTTAGTACATTACCCATGAATTCTTCACAGCTTCTCTTACCTGTACTCTCCAAATGTGCCATCATCTTCTTTCATAGGCTGGATCTCTGGGTCCTGATGAGCCTCTTCCTTTTCTTTCACTGTATATAAAATATGAAATATACCAGTATAATTGCTGCTAAACATAAATTTACTTCTATATTAAAATGTATAGAGCAATAAAAAAATATCTTGGGGGAAAAAAATAATCAGTACATTCATTCATTTATTGTCTGTAAGCGCTGTTCCAGTTCAGGGTCGCGGTGGGTCCGGAGCCTTCCCGGAATCACTCTACGCAAGGCAGGAACACACCCTATAGGGGGCGCCAGTTCTTCACAGTTTGACACACATTCACGCACGCACTCACACCTACGGACACTTTTGAGTTGCCAATCCACCTACTAATGTGTGTTTTTGCACCGTGGGAGGAAATCGGAGCACCTGGAGGAAACCCACGTGGACACAGGAAGGACACATTGCACTCGTCACAGACAGTTACCCAGAGCAGGACTCGAACCCACAACCTCCAGGTACCTGGAGCTGTGTGACTGCAACACTACCACTGTGCTGCCCCATTTATTTCATTTAAATATAAATGATATCCTTTTTTATTACTTGAAGAACAAAATAAAGGACATTTGTACAAAGCAGATTTGTTGGACTTTAAATCTGTGAACCTAAACCGTAACTGCAACAAACATCAGTACACCCTTCATTGGTGTGATTTTATTATTTTCATTTTTTTTTCATATGTCCCCTCTAAACCACTCTTGTGTTTTCTACCACATGTTCACAATCACTTTCATCCCTTTCCTGCCAAGCATTTTGAGTGTTGGAATTATCTTTTTATCCTATGTTCACTACCATGCCTGCTGTCATCTGCTGAACTCACGCAGGCCCAAATTAACGAATTTCCTCCACCAGGTTTCAGAGTTGGCAGTTACAATGGTCACTGTGGTCATTTGGTCCAGGTCAGTGTCAAACATGTTCAACTAAATTACCTGAAGCAAACAAGTCAAATTCATGTGACCAGAGAAAGTGCTCGCTTTAATTTCACATTAGTGATTCAACATTAGTGTTTGTTTAAAACAAAGTTGTTTTCACATCCAAACAGATTTACATATTCTTATATAACCATATATTTGTCACCTTCCATACAAACAAACACATGCCCACAGACATTTACCTGGATATTTGCCTCCTTTGTTCCTCTTGATGAAGCACACAATGAGGAGGACCAGGATCAACAGAGCGATGGCACACATTAGACCAATGAACCAACCTTGTGTGGCTATATCAACCTCCCTGCTGGTCATAGCTGCACAGAATCACACACACACAAAGATAAACTAAAATTAATTTAGTTCTCTGTGTTACAGGTAACACATGCACAAAACTCAGACTGAGGTGAAGAATGCTTCAGTTCACTGACACACAGACACACATGCTGTTGTGTATACACTGAAATGTTGAATGCCGTGTGATTTAGAAACCTGCAAAGAAAATATACTGACCAATGAGCACCCTTTTGCGACAAAAAACAAACAAAAAAGCTGATACAACATTTCAAACAAATAAACAGCTATGACATGGAAGAGTTTTTTTTCTATTATTTAAATCTGCTTAAAGACACAAAAAAGAAAGGCACAAATAATCAATGATATGCATGCCATGCCTCTATATTTCCACTGTTCTGCTTGGACCCACACATGCTTCATGATATTCTGGTATAATGTACAGAACTAGAGAAAACGTCATAGATAGCCACAGGATGGAGTTCCATGGACCACATCAAACTGGAACATTCTTCGCTGTCATGCTCCCTCACCTGGAACCGCAATCAGCAGCTCCTCCGTGCTGTGGACCGTGGCGTCCGCATGATCTTTGGCCACCACACGCACCCTATAGGTCATGCCCGCTTTAAGACTCTTTAATTGATACGTCCGGGAGCCATTTACAGCCTCCCGTTTCCAGCCTTCTTTACCTGGGAAGAAGTGGGCAGGTGGATGTAGGCGGGTTATCATGCAACTATGTAAAAATTAAGGGTAATATTGTCAGATCCAATATCCTACATTTGTCTGTATTGTGTAAAAGAAAACCTTATGGATGAGTGTGTGTCCTACAATGCATAAACTACATTAGCAAATGTTTACTATTTGACAACTGCTGGTGTATGCAGTTGATGCAAAATCAATTAATTTGTCTAAATCCTAGTTAAAACAGCTTTAAATTGCTTATTTAGCAATTCAGCTTATATAGCAAATGTGAAACCTTTAAGCTCTCTTTATATGATGGTGAAAGAAATTAACTAGTATGTGCTGGCTCTTTTGACTGATAAATAAACTAATGAAAAGTGGTCTCTGACTTTTGCAGAGTAGTCTAACAGTTCTTGCACACTGAGTTGGACTATATTGAGTCATGTCACTAGTTGTAACACATTGAAAGGCACTGCAAGACTTTATAGAATTAGTAACAATATGCAATATAGAATTAATAACAACGCCTAATATTATTATCTGAGAAAAGTAATAAAATATCATAAGATCTCAGCTTGTGTCAGAATATGTGTCAAAAACCAGAAGCGAAGAGGCATATCTTACTGTTGTCTACCATATATTCCACATATACATTGTTTTCATCCCCAGAGTATTCCCAGTTTATTATGGCATGGTCTTCCTCCATGGAATAGTTCACGCTGCCAAACACTGGGCCTATGGGTCGTGCTGCCCACAACAAAACACACACAGAAGGAGGACTAAAGATTACTGTGGTACAACCTGAAAGAAGTGAACAGGTTTTAGTGCTTGGACACACATCTGGATCTGTGTCTAACCCCATCCGAAAAGAATATTTTGCATAGGATGGAATCAAGACTCACATTTAAAATATATTACTGTTGTTCACAATCTTAAATTACTGAAACCCTATCAACACTCCTGCACATTCACATAATCTCACATACATTTACACACACACACACACACACACACACACACATACACACAAACCCAAGGGGAATGAGATAGGTGGGTGATTGTACCCTTGTAAAACGGGGGCTGCACAAACTGAGTGACAGGGGAGATTGGATGTGAAGGGGATTCAGTGCCTGAAAGAACATGGAAAAGAGTGTAACACAGAACATCAAACAATACAAAGGAAGACAGAGATTGTGAGACAGAGAGACATAGAGACAGAGTTGGATAGAAAGAGAAAGTAGAGTTGCCGAGTTCAAAAGTTATGCATGCATTTTCATGCAAGTTGCAACCGTGAAATGGGTCAATTATGTTGATTAGTAAGAAAGCAAGAGCAGTAAAATAGAGCGAGCCACAGAGAGAGAGACAAAGAGAGAGAGAGAGAGAGAGAGAGAGAGAGAGAGAGAGTGAGAGAGAGAGAGAGAGAGAGAGAGAGAAAGTGAATGAGGGGGTTAACAACTACAGCATTCATATTATTCCATAAAAGAATATGCATGTTTTTCAATCAGATCTCCTATCTTCATTTCCTTATGTTTCCCTGTCACAGAACTGAGAGCCTTACTTAATAAAAAAAGAAGTCTAAGAACAGTTGCTGATTTCAAAACTCATCCACACGCTGCCACTTCAACTCTATAGTCTTAAGAGTTTTGGAAAACTGAAGTGACACATTAAGAAAGCATTTTCAGTTACATTTAATTTCCATAAAAAACTATTATTTATTTCTTTATTTTTTTTATTTCTTTATTTATATATTTATTATTCAGCAACTGTCTTTTGGATTTTATTATCAGTGGTTATACACTGTACAGGGAGGCACAATGGAAATATGGTCTGTGCAAAACAACCAAACATTACAGATGCAGCAAACTGAGGATAGATTGAAAAATTCTGGAATATTCCTTTAAGGTTTACAGGCCAGCAAACATACTGAACTACATCGGAAGAACCCTTATATCTGAGACCTATGTTTGCTGATCAACATAGGTTTGAGCCGCACCCTAATGAAAGCAGTGGGATGGAACTTTGATCTGGTCAGTGATACACCTCCATGGCAGGTATGGAGCAGATCTGTGGGAAGCGCTTTGTTTAGGGAGATTCATGCGTGTGTGTGTGTGTGTGTGTGTGTGTCTACATCTTCATGACGCTAGTGGGTTGTGGGCCAAGACCTGGGCAACATGCATGCCTGATTTCAGTTACCTTTACCCGCCTCTACTGCGGGCTGCCGTATTAATGCTTCACAAAAGAAACAAAAGAGAAGAGAGACACACAGATGGACTGTAAACAGTGGGCAAGAACCACCACAGACTAGGCAGCCTCAGTTAACTGACTTTAGATACATTTGAGCTAATAAGAGAGTTACAGTCAAGAATAATTCTGGTTTTAGGTGCAAAAAGACCTGCAATGTTTAACCTGAAAATAGCATAGGCCTGTAATCCTGTAATATTGGTTAATTTCAAGTTACACATAATTGGTCCACAATCTGGACAGAGGTGAAGACAAGAAGAATATTAACAGAACTCCAAACTAAAGATTATTAGCACAGAGAGAAGAAAAGATAATATATGGCACCACACAATATTAAAAAGAATTACAGAGAAAGAACTTTGTTTTCTTACTACTAATATGAAAATGGCAAAATCATTTCCATCTCCCCAACCCCAAAAATGTCACACGTCATTTCTTCTCATGACCATCCAATTTCTTTAAAAACCTTAGTGCCAGTCCTGTCAGGTAAGCATTTCACCAGTCTCCTGTTAAAGGTCCTGATCAAAGCACAGACTGTGAAAGTCAGCAGAATCACCAGACCCCAACCCTGGCTCTCTATGTGGAACAACTGGTAAAACCCAGAAATATGCACCCAGTTTACTGAAGTGTAGGCTAAAATGCACAGGAAAAGTACAGGTGTAACACTTAGTTGACACGGGTGTTATTAAGGTAAGTGCATAGCCAAGTATCATAAACATAAATATGCAACCACTCATTCTTGGTCAACTAAAATAAAAAAGACAGAGCATGTGTTTTGGTAAATAATTCTACCAATTATATAGAAAATATTGAATGCTTTGAACAGTAATTCAAGTCAAAATTACCAAAGTAGTCCCTTAATGTTTATTATACACTTCTATGACCTAAGAATATCCATGACAGTTTGCACTGAATCCCTGTAGTTATTGAGTAATAAGCCTTAGTAAGTCTGGCATTTTAAGGGATAAAAATCAAGACTAAGTTTCTCTAAAACCCCTCTGAATGCATTTTTGAGAGATTTCTCATGATTTGAACAGAAACATAGTAAGATTCTGCAGTATTCTTAAAATTAAATAAATAAAAAAATCTAACTTAAATCCAGGGGATAGTTTTCAAAATTTCTTTCAGGTACAAAATATAGATGAAATCTTCCAGTCAGTTGGGTTAAAAAAAATAACTAATTTCCACAAAAATTTCATTAAGAACTGAAGATGGATTAGAAGAATTTCACCTCACAGTTGAGCCTCACCTTCATCCATGATTGTGACGACTGTGGTCACGTCAGGCCCAGAGCCCTTGATTGTCATGGCATTAAGGAAGAATTTATAACGTGTGCTGTACTTGAGACTGTCAAGAACGACACTGGTCTCATTAGCCTGAAGGGTCATCTCTTTCAGCTCCTCTGTGTTATTAACTGAGTAGAAAAGGAGAAGGAGCAAGCAAAAGTAACAGTACCGTACAGCTGATTTAGCAGTTGTTGCCTCTTTTCCATTAATCATGCTTATAAAACAACTAAATAGTGATTAGAAATGACCAGGTAGACCTACCAGGCTGGTATCTGAGCATGTAGCCAGTGAGGCGTCCGTTATCATCCAGTGGAGGACCCCACTCCACCGTGAATGAATCCAGATTTGGATTCGTAATTCTTAGAAAAGCAGGAGGTCCAGGAACTTTCCAGAATAAAACAAAGAAATTGACACATAAATAGGGCAGAAAACAGACATTTTGCTTAAACAAATAAATCATCAAACTATAACATTATATCCAGAAATCATTTTTGAGGATCTGTTAGGTCAGTTTGCTTAGAAGGTTGTCTATGGATTATCTGCCCATTCAGGTAAATTTACACCAAACATAACTGAGCAATGCTTGTCCAAACTGTGCTTTTATTGTGATGCATCAAACGAGTCTAATATTGCTAATAAGAGTTAAACGTCATTATTCACCAAGAAGGTCCTCATTCATCATGAGGGCATATAGACTCAGGATCATCATTTGATTTTCCTGTAAACTCTACCATTGTTATTTCGCCAGATAAATTACGGTTTTAAATGTAGCTTTGCATGTCTGATCATTTTTGAGCTAGTAAACCCCAGCAAACCATACCTCCCTCTGGTGTCTCAAATTTCTGATCAGTACTGTGAGGCCCATCGCCCCGCCCATTAAAGGCCCTGACATTGATGCTGTATTGACTGTAGGGATGCAGGTAAAGGAGGCGACCCTTAGTCTCATTCCCACTGAAAGTCAGCTCCTGGGGCTCTTCTGCCTTTGATTCCTCATTCAACAAACTCCTCTCCTTCCAGTAGTACACCTGCGACACACAATCATAAAGCACCATCATTCACAGACTTATTAAACCTCACTCGAAGAATTTTATTTCCTCTTACTGAATAAAAAGCCTTAGGATGTGGATGTTTGTGAAGTTCAATGTTAAATCCCATATTAACAATATATCAATAAACTTTGTCCCTAAAATTGGACAAATAATATGCATTTTACAATTATTTATGATTTCTTTATGTTTATGCTGCATCAGTGATATTTTGCATAGAACAACTTTATTTAGTTTTTAAACAGTTATACACTGTTATATTTTACACTGCTGTCTGTAAGTTTTATGTTAATTTTGTATTTTATTTATCATGTCCTTCATGAAAATGTATTTTCTTCTTCATTGAAATTACTTTGCGTGAACTAATAATAATATTATAAGAATAATAAGAACTAATAACAATAATGTTGCGTTTTGAGATTTAACTAATAGCTTTCAACAGTAAATGATTAAATAATTGGCCAAAACTGTTTAGCAGAAACAGTTCATGGGAATGTCAGTTTGAACACTAAGAAATCCTCAATTACATGTTCAGGATTTTGCAACAAACAAGAGTTTCAATACTGTTTGGATGTCCACATTTACTACCTTGTAACTTAGCGATTTTCCACGAATTGTAGAAGGAGGAATAGGCTCCCAGTGAACCTCAGCCTGTGTGCTGCTCTGCACCAGCACCTTCACATTCCCTGGAGCCACCATGGGTGCTGCACAGACAAGAAAGGATTATAATAATCTAGCTTACTCTCAGAAATACATGTATACAGTGCTGTGCAGAAGTTTTAGGCACCTAAGATAATTATATATACTTAAACTAATGCCTTCTCAGAAAGCCTGGTGCTTGTATAAAGTTATATATAATTACAGTAAATACAAAAAATAATAATATAAAACAAGATCCTTATATTTTCTATAAAGTAGTAGGTGTGATTGAGTTGAAGTACAATGTTTTGTTCAGATTCTCCTTGATTGCATGAATTTGTTAAATCAAAATCACTCATTATTTAAAATTATTATTTATTAACTGGTAAAACTAGGTATTGGATGATAACCTCAAATAATATGGACTGCCACGAAGAGAGATTTGGAAAAAGTTAAATCAACACATTCACACACAAAATATCACACTCACTGGAATAATGTTATTTGGTTTTATTCTAATGTTGGGTGTTATTTGTTGTTTGCTTCTTTGTTTGTTAGCATATAAACACTTATTGCTCAGATAAATAACTTTTTATTCTCATAACCTCTGGTGCCTTGATGTTTGCATTGCAAACAGTATTGTACATATGCAAAAGTTGGGATATTCCTGGTCTAAAAACTTGTTTAGCTTAATGACTTGGTGGTTAATTTGTTGTTAAACCCTTCTACAACATTTTAATCCACAATCAGGGTTTACCTCCCGGATTTAACATACTGAAACAATGTGCAAATAATCTGGTAAATGTAGTATGTTATGTATTTATTCAATATTCATTCATTCATTGTCTGGAAACGCTTATTCAATTCAGGGTTGTGGTGGGCACAAGGCAGGAGCACACCCTGGAGGGGGCGCCAATCCTTCAAAGGGTGACACACACTCACACATTCAATCACACACTCACACCTATGGACACTTATAAATAATTCTGAACTTTGCACCAAATTTCATATTGTAAACTTCTTTTTAGAGAACTTTTCATCTAAGAAAACATACAAAACATGTCACTTTAGCACGGGTGTCCAAATTAAAACTTCAAAACACATTCAACATTAAAGTGTGAAATTTGACATTTAAAAAAACACTCACTGTCCTCCCCTGAATATCCCACCACCACCTCAGGTTGGGGCCCCTCCCCATAATCATTAATGGCCTGCACTGTGATCTCATACGGCACAAAGGTGTGTGTCTCTGTCACCACATATTCTGAGACGTTAGCCACAATGACGGACTTCCAGTCTTCATCCGTGTCTTTCTGTCTCCAGCTAACATTATACCGGAGGCCAGGACCATTAGAGTGCAGACCTGACAGTTCCTGTTATTCACACATACAAACATACAAATCAGTCCAGGTTCATTCCCATGGGACTCAATGCTTTTATACATGTAGTGTTTTTAGATAAAAATCTCACCCTCCAAGATATCACCATATTGTCTGGTTTATTTCCAGCCCCTTTAACTTCAGATGGATTTTCATCAGGCTCTAAGAAACACAGAGTCTTTTCAAAAAGCTTCAGAATTTCTATATAATACATCCATTATTACCATTTTCAATTTTGAAATGTCTAATATATGATTAGACTATGACAAGTTCTGACTATGGTAGAATCCATGATTATAGCCCTCTCATTCAAGTTCAGCAAAGGATTTTAAAGGGATAACCCCAAGCACCATCAGCAAACTTTGCTGGAGGTTTCCTTTTTTTAATTAGTTTTTTGGGGATGAATCTACAAACAATAAAACTTACAAATATAAAAGCAAAGGGGAAAGTGCATGGACAGAGGTTCTGATTTATTTGCTTAATGCAATTTATCTGTGGTTTCATCCTTATTGAGATACATGACCCATTCATGCACTTTAAATCAAAGCCCCAGAGTTTACATTACAAATCAGTTTCTATTAGCAAAAAGTGTCTCTAATAGAGAGCTCATTGGTCACTTACGGGCAGGGCTGGTGCGGTATTGGCCGGAGGGGCTGCTGGGTTCACTTAGGCCAACCTCGTTTTGTGCCAGCACCCTGAAAGAGTAGTACACATACGGGGAGAGATCCAGGTGGGCCATAGTGCTTGTACCTGGTGTCTCTGTCAGATTATACCACACACCCGGCTCATGGAGAAGGTCCTCGTACTGGATCAGGAATGCTGTAGATACAAAATAAAATTATTATTATTATTATTATTAGTAGTAGTAGTAGTAGTAGTATTTAATCTATAATGTGTCAATTGATTTGCCCTTTTCAAACTTTTTTTTTATTCACATTAATTTCTTCAGCCTCTTTACTAACATGTGAATACAGAAGTTTGGACGTTTTAAAGTGAAAATTACAATAACTATAGAGAAATTTGCTGTTAATTATTTTCCGTTTCTAATTTTTTCTAATATAGTTTTCAAATGTTTGGATTGTTTGGGGCACTCACAGTGAATGGGGCTATTATGTTCATCTCCGGGAGTCCAGGTCAGCTGTACGCTTCTCTCCCGCTGGTCAGTCAGCTCCAGGTCTCTGGGGGGGTCTGGACGGTCTGGGAGACCATGCAGAATAATGGTCATTATTAACCAATCCCGAAACAGTGGCCTTCAAATGTGTGACAGTCAAAATGATTGGCATGCAAGATAATGAATACAAACAAACACAAATACAATAGTGTCACCAATGAATGGCCCAAAAAAACTTAAAATGCATTACAGAATAAAATGTGATTATGGAATTCAGTCAAAGAAATGGTCTCTGTTTTGAACATTATGGAAAAATACAAGCAATATTAATAAAATATTTAAGTGATAAACGTTAAAAAGAAAAAGAATCTGAACAAGAAATGAAAAACTGATAAGAGTGAGTTTGGAGGGTTGACAGAGCTAAAGTCACATGCTTTACCGTAGACTATAGGTGGACTTGGAGTGGCTTCTGCCAGGGGAAAGCAGCAGGAGGAAAGGAGTTTACATTTAGTTTTTGCCTAAAATGATCTCTTGCTGTAATTGTCAGTGAACATGCACTTTAAACACTACATTTTACCTAGTTTTGAACAGAACAATTTGCTTTAATAACAGTCCACTGGAGCTTTTTGTAAGAAAAGTAACTTACATTAAACATTAAGGAAGAATTCCACCCTTTTTCATCTATCCAGTACAATATTAACTAACACAATTTTAACACATTGTTTTATGATATCTTATCTTTAGTTTTTAAATCAGATCATGGCCTAATACACATTCTCTTGAGATGCATTCATATTGGAAGCATAGTCAAACATAAGTGTGCTCCTGGTCAAATGACATGTTAATTGGCAAAAATAAGTGCACATGCTCCAAAAAGAACAAACTATTTCATTTTCTGACACAAAATTACAGTTTTTTTCCTAAATGGAACATTAAAAATGATAAAATAAAATTAATGAACAAAATCATTAACAAAATCTACCCCATCTGATGGTACCACATCTCCTGTTAAAATTAGGTTAACATCACCATCACTGCACAGAAAATCTGAGGTATGTTTCACTGCTTTGAATGTTTTAAAATCAAACCCATTCTGATTGAAACCATTTACATATCAAATATTGAATTTACATATCAAATACTGAATTGAAGTTCAGAAACATCAGTGGGTATTTACATAGACTGATAGATAGGAATTTTCATTGTTTACTTAAAAAAATAAATAAATAAAGATTACACACACAGTGTACAGGCCTCTAACAAATTTTTTCACAATTCTACACGGTACGTTTGATGTATTAATTAAATTAGTGTATTTATTTCCACTAGAACTCATTCCAAAATATAAGTTAAAAAACTCACTGTTTTTAGGTTTCTATAATATATCAGACTTTTAATGAAACAAAAGTATACAGTCACTTCGTTGTAAATTCATGATATTTAAGACAGCAATAAGCCTTAGTAAATGGTTGGAAAATGTCACAATTAATCATTAAGAAATGAAAATAAACAAGAACTAGCATCATATAGCATTTTTGTGGGATTTTGTAAAATCGCAAAATAATATTTGCTCTTCTTTCTCTGATTACTTAATGATTAATTGTGTTAATTAATGTGAAACCCACTTTGTTAATATTTTCTGGCTTAGCCTTTGAATTGCTTACCTTCAGTCAAACAATTAGAGTAACCTTGCCCAACATTTTCACAATAATTTTCCCACCAGTCCCTTTTCCAGCAAAACAGCCCCACAATATAATTCTGCCACACCCAAGTTCACAGATGATATGGTGTTCTCAGGAATAAAAGCCTCACACTTTTATCTCAAAGGATATGATTTAATGTTTGTTTCAACTGATCAGAGGACACTTAACAGTGGAAGTAGAAAATTGATGCCTCACATTCCTTTGTTATTGCCTAATATATTAACATATTTCTATCTATCTATCTATCTATCTATCTATCTATCTATCTATCTATCTATCTATCTATCTATCTATCTAAACATTTTCTCATTTTTAAAACACTTTGAATGACCCTACTGTATGAAAGGTTCTACATAAATAAACTTCCTCTACCTTGCCTTGCTTTTTGATTCTGCTCACAAGTGAAAAAGGCACTTAGGCGCTTAAATACAGTCATATGGTTAATGAACAAATCCCAGTTTTGCAGCTGACCAATCAGAAGCTTTAAAATGTCCAATGAAATGAAAATGTGTTGCTCCAGTTGATTTAGTAAATTAAATGTATGGTGATATTCAAAGTGTGAAGCTGTAAAAATTTTAAGTATAATTTTTGCCCACATTATGAAAAGGATGACAATGTTAAATTATAATTTATATAGTTTATATAGAGTACAATTTTTTGTATAAAAATTGCAATGGTCAATATTAAGTAAACAACATTAAAGCTAACCAATAAAACTATATTTTCAAACTTTTATAACCAAATATAAGAAAAAGGACGTACCAACTACAGTTAGCATTGCGCTGGCTCTGTCCTGGTCCAGAGTGGTATTCATGATACAGGTGTAGGTGCCCGCATCTTCTTGAGTTACATCGTTTATAGTCAGACTGTCCACGTCCACCACAAATCTACAAACACAAAAAGGCAAAAAATGAATGAATCAAAAGGAAAATTGACACATTCAAACCTAAGCTTCTATTCTATCTATCATTAATAAATTACTCAAATTTTCAAGTGCTCAAAGAACAGATATGAAAATATCAATGAAATTTAGTAAATAAGTCATACACAGATGAAAAAACTGAATGTTTAGCCATTCCTGCTTATAGTTTAGAAGAGTTGTATAAAATATGTCAACAAATATGCCTTTATGCTCAGCCAGTCTCCATTGCTCATACATATTAACTTGGAAAGATATTACACCAGTGTTACATAGCACAATTTCTGTAAATCCTATAAACTTGATTTCACTTCTCAAATATCACGGTGTTCGTCTGTTATTTGATATATTTAACTGAAATTGCTGATCTAAACAACCAATGATTTATAAAGGAAAATCATGATAATTATCAGGGGTGCCCAAACCTTTTCATACCACTGTATATGTGTGTGTGTGTGTGTGTGTGTGTGGGTGTGTGTGTGTGTGTGTCAGAAAGGGGATCAACGTCATATACATCTTAGAAAGAAAATCCTACTAGAAAGACTGTAGTCTTTCAATCGTACCGCTCATCATCAGGCAGCTCTCCATCGTCTTTAAGCCATGTCATTGTTGGGGTAAGTGAGGGATCGTGCTTCACCTTACACTCAAACACAGCCATGCTGCTCATCTGCACCACTTTATACTCAGGCTGCTTTAGGATCCGTGTGGGCTCTGAGGACAGAGTGAGAGAGTGGATGTCAAATGTTTTTGTTTGCACACTGATCCATGTATTCGTTTCACTGCCTTAAGACACAGTGGATCTACACTCACCAGCCATTTTATAAGGATCACTCTTGTATCTACATTCATTGTTTATTTTTTCATCTCCACTGACCACACAAGAGCACTTTAGTCTATGACAGTCTCTGAATACTTTGTTAACCCCCTTTCACCCTATTCACCCTGGATCAGACACAGTCTAATAGAGTGGACAGTGGAAGTGTTTAACACCTTCAGCAGCACTGCTGTTTCTGACCCACTCATATCAGAGCAACACACACTAACACATCCACCACCCAAATCATACCTGCTCTGTGGGGGTCCTGAAAAGCAGTGTGCATGCAGATGTAACAGATGGACTGCTGTGTGTCATTTTAGAACTACAAAGTGCTCCTATATGGTAAATGGAGCTGGTCAAATTGACAGTGAATATAGATACAATTCAGCTGTACCTAATAAAGTCACCAGTGAGAGTTTACCACCAGCACACAAGGTCTTTACAGAGTTTTCATAGCACAGTTAAATCAAACAGTAAAACACAACATGATAAAAGTGATGTTATTCTTACCTTTCACTTCTAGATGAACATGGTTTTCTTTGCTTCCTAGATCATTCGTAGCCATACAGGTATATTTTCCACTGTTCAATGGCTGTGCTACGTTTATTTGTAAAGAGCCATTCTTTTGCAGTATATAGGGATCACCATCTGATATACTTTGGCCATCTTTAAACCTACAGAATGACCAATAATGAACAAGTAATCAAGACAACCACTGAGACAACCACTTCAGCCACAAGAACCAAATTCCAGAAATCCAAAAACAAACCGCATATCAGAGTAATCTGCAGGACTTTAATAATTAAAATCCTCACATTAAGAAATGCAACTCAGAAAACTCACTAAAAATCAATATCAGCTTCTAGACTTTATAAGTCCAGGAAGGGACAACTTACAAACAGAGTCCACATATCTGACCTAATTGTCACAAAGCTCAGTTTCTAGGCTTAATGAGTCAGGAAATGGCTCATTTTTACATGTGACTCACTTATAAGAAGCAGCAGGATGTAATCTTTCTATCCATCACAGTATCGCCAACAAGTAATCCAGCTTAGAAACTGATCTTCATAAACTTAAAAAGCTATTCCATCAGTAAACTGTAAACCAGTGCGGCATCTCACAGACTATTGGGGGGTTCACACAGGATGTTTTTGATGCACGCAATTTTTTTTTTTTGCATGTGATTGTAGCATGCTTCTGATAATCTGTCATTAGCTGTCTGTCCCCAGATTACACATGATTCAAGTCAGGACTCATGTTTTCCAGCTCAGAGTTACTCTTTTGCTTTAATTCAACTGAAATATCTAAACTGGACAACTTCTTATAGTCTGTATATGCAAAAAAATTTGAAGACCTCTGGCCAAGGGCCTCCTACGTCTCATGCAAATAATTCATAAATAAGCTGTACCAGACCAAAATAATGATAAAAATCTATATATGACCACTGACTTTTGCGCATTGCAGATGTGAAACTCACACAGTTAGTCAGACATTGTGGTGTCAGATCAAACTTCTGCCAAAAATGGCAATTTCTGCCATTTTTTCACCTTAAAACAACATCCCGATGACTCTGGATGTTTATATTCCTACTGCTACTGCTCCAGCTTCCACTGATTTAAAACTTTCCAGCTAGAAATCTTCAGATCCGGACTTTGGATCCAGGTTCCAAGTCAGGATTTTAAATTGGCCAGCCAGTATGAAAACTATAAATGATATGTATTATATAGATATATTTTTTATCATTAATATTGTAACAATTTGATTTTTGCTAACTGCATAAACATCTGAAATCACTGTAGTCCTGTAGTCAATGGCTTAATGAAATATCTCCAAAGATTTCTGTATGCATTTAAGGGTATTCTTCTGTTTTGAAGCCGTATTTACCCCCTCAGTAACCATCCCTGCTCACTCCAAAAAAAATCTAACCATAGTGCACAGTACAAAACAGCTAAAATTAATTCAGTGCAGACATAAGCTGCATTAAAAAAAAAACCCTTACCAAGTGATCTTTGGTATGGGTGATCCAAAGGAGGCACAGTCCAGCATGGCTTGCCGATTAGAGATCACTTGGTATAAGTGGTTTGGAGGGGTCAGCACTCTCGGAGGCTCAGCTAAAAATATGTAACACAGCAAAACTTTAATGCAATATCAGAGCAAAATAAATTCAGTTATTTAATTATCATAAATTTCCACTGCAGCTATGACGCTAATGTAGCTATGACTAAAAGAAGCTTTCACTTCCTTAATGAGCACTATACAAACCGCAAACCTTATACACCCACCTCAACCACCTCATTTCATGTTGTTGAGTAGCCTCCAATACACTTTCAATTGTGGTCTCTGACACTGTGTGTGTGTGTGCGTGTATGTTTGTATTTAATGGCTAAAAAAGTGTGCATAATGCCATTTTACTGTATAAACGTATCATCCCAGGTATAATCCCATTGGAGGATTAGGTTTCTTTCAGTACAAAAAAATTATGTATGCATTTACTTATTTATATTTTTACAAATATACAGTCTGTGAATAAATAAATCTGGAAATAAGAGAACAAATCCTTCCTCAAAAAAGTAGAGATTTGAAATGTGCCTATAACCGAGTACTTAGGTGCTAGCCTTGTATCTATGTACATTTTACTATGTACATTTTAGCCTAAACGATCACCGGCTTGATTATTCAATCCTTTCATTCACTCATCAATTTCATCTTCAGAGCCAAGGACAGAGACAAAACTCACCAAGCACATTAACAAAGGCGTTGGCTAGCAAGTAGCCATACTCATTGGATGCATTGCACTGGTAAACTGCACTGGACCCCTTCTGGACTTCACTCAGGATAATAGAGTTTCCCTCTATTTTCCGACTAGTGTCTCTGGATGAATCTAACAAGGGATCACACTCTATGTAAACAGACACATGTGCTCCTTCATCCTTTCAAACATGACTATATTATAAATATAATTATAAAATGAAAACATGGGCAAAGATCAAACCTTGACTGAGGGATACTCACTCTCTATGGGGACGCCATTAACAAACCAGGATATGGTGGGTTTAGGGTTGCCCCCCACCTTGCAGGCAAGCATGCCATTCTCTTTGGGAGCCAGAATGAGGTTTTGGGGAGCACTGATCCAGAATGGAGCCGCTGTGAATGAATAAAACATTGAATATGAATAAAATATTGAATACTAAAACTATTTCTACCATTGCAGCTGTCCAAAATGACTATTTGGTGTTTAAATATCACTGTAAATAAATAAATGAATATAAACGTACATTTGACCACTACAGTGATAATATGTAGAGTGCCACCTAAGTGGTTTTTGGCCAAGCAGTGGTAATCTCCTGCATCTGCTTCCGTCACCTCAGTGATCTTTAGCATCTTTTGAAAGTTCTGGAAGGAAAAGCGGTCACGGGGTAGATCTCCATTCACTTTAGTCCAGGTAATATCTGGTGTCGGCCTGGAACACAAAAAATAAATATTGTTTCCTAACTCCCTATTTAGTTATCAGCAATTCCAACTGGGACAATATCGGTCATATACAATGACCCCAAACTTGGTGGGTGAGAGAAAGCACATGCTTCCTCTGAGACATGAGACATGTGATGCCAACTACCACTTATTTTTGAAATGCTGCCAACACAATGCCACAAGAAAACTGAATAGACTTAAAGAACTTAACTGTCCAGAGCTGCCATGCGAGTTAACAGATGCTGAAACTAGCTAGTGCTGTTCATGTGATCTGGGGAGAAGCAGGGAAGTATCTTACCCACCCAACTGTGCTCCCTTGGACTCCCAGCTTCAGATGACTGAAGCATAACCAGGGGTTGTCCCACATTTCTTAGTTAGTCTCTCCAGTTAGTCTGGAGTCAATAGAGCTGCAGTCTCATATCACTGCCAGCCTCAGCTTATCTGTTGCTATGAGTCTGGCAGATTTCTGGATAGACACATTACACATTTAACACATTTATATATTTATTCATAATATATTCAGAAAGATCATTGAAATAATGTTTTTATATAATAACAGGTCACATAAATGCATTATCTGTTTGTTTCACTATTTTTTTTTCCATATGCACAAAGTTCAAATAATTTGATTTCCTGTCCAATATTCCACAATGTTTCATTTTCCTCTCCTTCCAGGTACTCACAGTCCATCAGCAATGCACTCCAGCTCCAGAGTTTCTCCTCTCAGGACCATAGTGGTGCTGTTAGCCCCTGAAGGGTACATAAAGGAGGGCATCCGCTGTCCTGCTGGACGATCTGAACAGGGATTGAATGATTAGAATCAAGCAGAGCCAAGCAGAGATTAGACACAGATGGAGTAAGTAGCCAGTATCAGAATCTAAATACCAGGAATGATGTATATTGAAGTACATCTAAAGAGATTTGTACTGATGGCTAAATCTAACCAGTTGCTGACAGGTAAACACTACATTATACACAATATGACCAAACATTTATGGGCATCTGCTTCTTCCGAAATTAATATAAGTTATCATTAAATAGATTCTTCCTCTTTGCTACAGTAACAGTCTCTGTTCTTCTGGGAAGTCTTTACACTGTGTTTTAGAACAACTTTGTGAGAATTTGATGGCATTCAGCCATTAGTGAATTCAGGTACTAAAGTTGGATGATTAGATCTGTATCACAAAACCTCTCAAAAAAAAAAAAAAGAAATGTGTTATTAAATGCCTGTCTTCAGCATTTAACTCATCTGTGGCTGTGAACACACACACTAGGGACTATGAACACACCAATAGAGCACTGGGCAGCCATCCCTGGTGCACTGGGAGCAGTTGTGGTTTCAGTGCCTTGCTCAAGGGCCCCTCAGCCATGGACTGAGGACAGTGCTGTTCCTTCACTCCCAAACTCCTCCAATTTGCCTGCCGGTCATGGGAATCAAACCAACAACCTTTCAGTCTTAATCCTCTTCTCTACCCATTAGGCCACAGCTGCCCATCTTCCCAGGCTTCAATCCCTCCAGCTGATGCTTGGCATTGGGCTGGGTTAACTTGAGATGATGTGCAACCGTTCCAGAGCAACAGATTCATGGTTTTCTATGGAGCTGCACAATTGAACGTCTTTGTCCAAAAAACCCTTATAGTAGCTGAATTCACTAACAACAAGGAGTGTCTACAAACTGTTGGAATTTCAGTGTATGTTTTCATTTTTCTCTCTGTCACTGTGATGTTAAATTTTAAACCTAGAAAAAAGCATCATACATTAACTTTTTGATATACACATTATTTGTACAATCAAGTGAACCTCTTACTGGACATCAGGCATCTCTGATTGGATGATAATATCCTTCCATTACTTCTTTTTATATTGTGTTTAAAAAGAGAATGGAAGGACTGAGAGGAAGAGAACATGAAAATGTGAAAGATATAAATGTGTAATCACCTTTCACATCTGATCAAAGGTTGAATTAAGCAAACTTGTTTATTTACAAAGACAGAGACAAAGTTTAATGGACAGATTATATATTAGTTTGTGACATTAATCTAGTACATAATCTAAATATTAACATTAACACTGACTGATGAAAAAGGACTGGTTACTGCCATCACTTAGTGTTGCTTCACAAATATGAAATTAAATAAAGGAGCAATCCGTGACTTTCTTCAGTGATTAGACTGGCAACTAGTGACCTGGCTGTATCAGAGAAAATGGCTGTAGTTAACCTATTTACATTATGGCAGTAGGGACCCACTCTGTGGAGCATAAACTGGCTCACTCAGGGACTACAAGAAAATTAATTTTGTGTAAATTGCCCTTTATCCATCCATCCATCCAGGTAGGCTCTGGACCCCCCGCGACCCTAAATTGGATAAGCGGTTACAGATAATGGATGGAAATTGCCCTTTATACAAAAAAAAATATACAGTATACATAATGATTTCCATATATATTGTTTGCTACATTTTGATGGTAAAAAATTACTGAATGCTCCTTGATTTTCATTATTAATATGTACACAGACCTGCAGATCTTCCAACACACACATATGATTTGCAGTGTCAGCCATGGTCTCTTTTTCATCCTTAAGTGATTTAGGTTTATGACAGAGGTGTGGATGTGATATTAATTCCAAGTGACTGAGTCAGAATAAAATGTGGATTATCTGAAGATGATGATGGCGATGAAGGGTGAGGAGGTGGAAGAGATTTTAAAGGAGCTGTGTTAATTTACTTGTTAGAGAGGACTAGAAGGGAGGAAGTAGGGTTCACTTGGACGAGGCCAGCTAGAACTCACCACCCAAAAAATCAGTCTCATTCAAATAAGCTGCCAAGACTGTCTCATTCATTGCATCGACTGAAATACAACAAAACATCATAACCATGCAATGCTACCAGAACAGAATGGAATAAAAAGAACAAAAATCAAATCAGTAAAAGATAGGAAAAATAAAATAACCATGAATGAAAAACATGAAAAACAATGAATGGCAAGTGTCTATTGATAATAGACTCATTTGATTGCTTTTAAGTTACTCAGCCTGGAACATTATAAATTTCTTTTTTGGGAAATGCTGCAGGCATAAAATTGAAAATGGGAAAATATAAAAGAAAATAATAAAGTTTAGATATTTGAACAATTAAAATAGGGTTTACTCTTTCTATTTAAGTGCATTATTTTTTTTAATGTATTTATTATTTTTACTTTTAGCACTGCATCCAAACATTTCTGGAAATGGGGTTAGTATTTATATTCTTATGCTTATACAGTTATGTACTAAAACATGAATATCCATTATCAACATGCTTTCTTGATTTTCTAATTGAAAATATGTTAAGCTGTTCTCAACCTTAATTTAGCCTACAATTTCCATGATTTTGGTAAATAAAACTTTAAATATAATGTGCTTTAACCTTTTTTTCTAATATTATATATTTATATGTTCAGCAAATGTATGCCCTGCTCTTTGTGTTCACTTATTTTTTCACCAGGGACACTCAAGTGGCTGCAATGAAGTCTCACACTTTAATGATTCTATTCACCTGGCATCCACTGCCAAACACACCACTCTCACCCAGTCACCATTAAAGTCTGCAGGCTCATTTCATGGCTTTTCTCACAATCACCAATATGCCCTTCTGAATAAAATGTTCAGTTTTGACACTGATTTGACTCTAAATACAGTACATTTCTAAAATGCACTAGATATAAACAGGTATGAAGTGGTGTGTTCAAGCAGCAGTGTCATCTGTGTGTGGAGCTTCTCACCGTTTAGCACACTGACTGTGATTGGCTGCTTTTGCTGAATGGTCTGAGTGTGAGGGAAGCGGGCGTAACAGATGTAGTCGTTCCTGGTGTCCTCGGTCACCACGTTAGAAAAATACAGGTCTCCATTCCGTGCCTGGGACACACGACTGTTCTGAGTCAGGCGCTGGAAATCTGCACAACAAATAACAAGCTGAGAAAGAGCCTTCAAATATTACATTCAGAGACTACTTACACTAACATATTTCATTTAATCTAATGACAAATCTATGTATTGACCTGCTGATTTTACAAGAAATCTGACTGATTGTAAATAACTACTAATAACTAGAACATACATACAATGCTAAGTTCAGACAATGATCATAGAATAATGCAACAACAGAATCTACAAGTTACGCTCTCTAATTTGGCACTATCCAAGAACTACTAACAACACTGAAATAGATGTTACATTCTTACAAGAAAGTGAATGTGTGAGTGTGTGTTTTAAGTGCTCACTGTTGTCCATCCAGAAGATGATGGGCGGTGGGAGACCAACTGGAGGTCTGCAGTGCAAAACCAGAGACACCCCCACTTGCACTGTGATTGGCTCATTTCTCTCCTTTGACCACAAGGGGGACTCTGTAGAACAAAAGTAGAGAATAGACACAAAGCACTGGATTGCTTCCTGAGCTTTTTATTTCCTTGCAGACATATTTCTTAACTGCAGCAGCATGCTGTTCATTTTATAATATGCAAAATCAAATCACATTTTTGCATTTCAGTAGAAAATGTTTTGTCTGTTGGATTCTCAAAAAAATAAAAACAGACACAGATTCAAAATGTAAACACCAGTATTAATCTCTGCACCATTTAACACATTTAGAGAGGAAATTAGTACTTCAACAAAAAGCACAGAGCAAACACATACACACTGAAATGTAGAGAGTATCAGGGGGGAGGAGGTTAACTGTGAAAAGCTTGCATGTGTTCAAAGCTGTGTAGAGAGGATGAGAATGGTACTGTGCTGTTTGATCCTTGTGGTATTTTGACCAAAGTATGTCACAGACATCTTTGGATTTTATCATTTGAAAAGCACCTTGAAAGACCACATTGTATGATAGGTGGTATATAAATAACCTTGCCATGAGTTGCCTTGCCTAAAATTTGCAGCAAATAAATGCAATATCTCTAGAAGATCGGTTATAGTGTAGCTACAATTTTCACATTCATTCTTCACATGTGATACAAAAATATAGGTGTGTGCTTTTTTCATTTGTCTATGGGTTAAGTAGCTGTGTATTGAGACAGTGGTTTTTCTAATGAGTAGAGTGGTATTGAGCTCTTACTGGACTGTCGTATGACAATGTTGTTGGAAACTGCAGTGCCATGTTCGTTGCTTGCAATACACTGATACACTCCCTCATACGCCTCAGCTTTCTCCTCACTGGTGTTTATCATCAGCGTCCCAGAGTTGGGATTTGTCATCACATTATGGTCTTTATCCACATCAAAATGAGTGCCATTGCGTGTCCATGAGAAGCTGCAAAGTTAGAGAAATGAAATGAAAAGCAATTCGGTGTTAGAAAGCACACGTAAATACTGCCTGGGAAATATCTAAGAACACTTAGTATAGTATAGTATAGTGAAGTAGTATAGTGAAATGTTCTGTTTACAGTAATTGCCAAGTTGAGTTGATACTCCCTTTTTTATTTAAAAATAATAAAATTTTCAATTTTAGAATCACCTACATTTACACCAACGAATATTCTTGGACTGTAGAGTTTCCACTTAAGTATCTGAAGCTGTAATAGCATGCTTACATAGATGTATCCTCTTTCTAAAACTTAAAAACTAGGAAATGAAACATTTAACTAAAGCGTCTTCTTTGTTTTAATGGGTGGTGAGGCTGTGATAAATTCAGTGCAGTTATTTCCTACATGTCCAGATGCTTTTGCATTGATCTGTTGGTCAGTTTGAACATCGGGCAGTTGTGAAACTGGTTATAGTCAATGCTGAATATGGCAGGGTGAAAGATCTTTGTTGACAGTACATGTCAAACAGCAGTGGTGCTGATCACTGTGGTGACAGTATCCATGGCATTCCAACTGACACCCACCTCGGAGCCGGCTTCCCTTTTGCTTCACAGTGGATGATGATGTTCTCCCGTGGGTCGATGATATAATCCTTAGGGGATTGTTGGGTGATAGTGGGTGGTTGTGGCACTTCCATAAAGAAAGTAAAGTTTTATCAGTGAGACATTTACACATTTACACACTTTCTTGCCCCCCCCCCCCAAACACACACACACACAAGCTCCTCTCTGCACACTGGTACATTCCACACAAATTTACAACATTTGCAGAACCTAGTTCAGCACAGTAAAACACACAGCATGCGTCCAATTTATGTCCATTTTGCTTCTACTGAGCACTGACATGCAATACATTGAGATATGACATTTCACATAAAGTGGTTAGTTTTTTTGAGCACTCAAATATTTGGAGTTGGAAGTCCTTATTTAAGAGAACTGGCTGTTTAGTGTTCTCCTTGTAATGTGTTGGGTTGTCCAATGACAATGACCATTTTAAAAACAATCAGTACCTGGAAGCATATGCCAACATTGGCCCTCTAACTTTGGTAGTGTTGTGAGATGGGAAAAGACCTAGCTAATGTGTACAACAGTTTACGGCTAAATTGCAGAGTAAACTGAGTAGAAATAAAGAAAAGCTAAAAAAGCCAGAATGCATTCAAGAAAAGGTGAAACAATGCAAGCAAGCCACACAACATCATGCAAGTTCAAAACCACTTCAAATCAGTGAGGAAAAGAAATTCCACAGCAAACGTTACAGCGAAGATGCCCAAACTTACATCCCTCCAGTACTTTAGCTTTATTTTTTTGTGCGCATGAAACAGAAAGTAGAGCAGAGAATAAAAGACCTCAGCATTAGAAGCAAGAACAGAGGAGAAACAGTCACTGCAATTAGCCCTTAACCCAGCAGGACATTCCACTATGGCACTCATGAAATCCTTATGCCACCTTGTACTTAAAACAGAAATTATCAAAACAGGTTTGTGAATATCTGTAAATTAAATGTATGTATGCATATTGCTCTGTTTTGTTTATCTTGTTATATTGATGTACAGTATATGTCATATCGTTGCTGTCCAGTTAAAAACCTGTATCTCCACTTTTGTGAATTTTTTGTTTAATTCATCATTTGAAAACAGCAGCTCTCTTCATACATTTGTTAGAACAAAGTACACTCATTATTATACTTGGCTTGGTATGCCTTATACTCATGATTGAAAAAGCAGTAGAAGTTAAGCTGAAACTCCTTAATTGTAGTGTGAATTGTTCAGTAGTATGTGCAACGTTTAGAAACTAAACCTTAAAGACTTCTCAATGCTTTGTTAAACATTAAAGATGCCCAAAATATTAACAATTGTGTCTGAAAATTTGCTCAAATATTATGTTTTCTTGATTTTAATAGGCTAACAACAGCAATTAAAAAACAATTCCTTTTCTATAAAAATTTGATTTTATGGCAGCCATTTTAAGGCATTGTACAGCACTTGTATGAGTTCAATACTCACGGTCCAGAGGCACTTCTAAGGCAGTGGACAGGTGACACAGCAGCACCATCCCCATTACCGCACCTTCATGGAGTGTGGGTTTTCTCTTCCAGTTCATGGTGGGTGTAACACAGGGAAATCCTTCCCTTCAGCGTCCAAGCAACGAAGCCCGGCTGTGTACAGTCAGAAAGAGCCCTCACATACACAGGATCTCAACTCACCTACTGATCACAGAGAGAGAGAGAGAGAGAGAGAGAGAGAGAGAGAGAGAGAGAGAGAGAGAGAGAGAGAGAGAGAGAGAGAGAGAGAGATCAGAAGTCACTTTTTCCACTACAAATCTCTATAGCACACTGAGCAATACATACTAGAAGGCTAGATTTTCTATAGCATTAAACACACTATTCCAGACCAATAAATGTCTCTGGGATGTCCTGCTGTTGGAGCAGTTGTGCAATGGACATTTAACAGTGTGCTGCTGTGAACAACTCTGAATATGGAGCTGTGGCTCCAGTTGCATCATACTGACCCAAATTATAAGACTGTACAAGGAGCATCTGAATTTTGATGTCATCTAGGCTTTTTCTTACAGCTGTATGAGCTAAAAATAAATGCTAAATAAAAGTTTATTGAGTATTCAGCTAAAACTGTCTAAAACACATATCGTGTTGACATTTTGCCTGTGTTTAATTTTGCATTTATTGTTATGTTTATCTTGGCTAGGACCATACAATTCTGGCTTCACATTTTGAATTTTATTTCACTTTAGCAATTAAATCTAGTTAATATCATGATGTATGACGTCTCAGGTTGTCATGAGAACATTTTGTATATTTTATAAATATAACAGTGCTATAGCACCATTAACACCTAACAATTAATGGTTTCTATATACAAAAATATTATGGAATTTATGCTATAGAGTACACTTTAGTGCACTTTAGATCTTAGCGCTGCTTTTAACACAGTGGATTGTTATCTGCTTATCTAACGGCTGTTATATAGTGCTGGAATTAGCTGCTTGGCACTTGATTGGCTTAAATCTTATATTTATGACAGAATATTTTTTGTAAATATTGGTGAAGCGTCCTCCTCTTTGTACCTGGTGACCTGTGGGGTCCCTCAAGGGTCCATTTTGGGCCCACTGTTATTTTCTATTTACATGTTAACTCATCAGATTTGACCAGCGGTTACTTAAGAAACCTGAGCCATCTTGCATACTATATCAAACCTCAAATAAAACATTTAGGAGTGATTTTTGGTGCGGACCTCAAATTTGATAGGCATGTATCTTTTGTGATCAAAAGCAGCTATTTTCACTTAAGAAACAGCCACAAGATAAAGTCATTATTGTCACCAGGTGACCTTGAAAAGATGATTCATGCATTTAGTTAATCTCAGCTGGATTACTGTAACTCAATGTTGCTTAGAGCCAGCCAGTCTTGATTAGCACATTAGCATACAAAATGCTGCAGCTCATATTCTCACTGGTTCAAAAAAGTATGATCACATTACAGCAATACTAGCATCTTTACACTGGCTCCCAATTCATCTCAGAGTCCAATTTAAATTTATACTGTGGGTTTTTAAGGCTAATGGGATTGTTCTTGATTATATATCTGCTGACCAGTTTCTCTTGAAGGTTCCCTGGGCTAAGAAAAAGCTAAAGGTTGAACGAACATTCTCAGTGGCTGCTCCAATCCTCTTGAACTGACTAACTATTGACATCCATCGTGCTTCCTCTTTATTTGTGTTTAAGTTAAAACTAAAAGAGCATCTTTATCATTTGGCTTTAGAAAATGGCTGATGGTGGTGTTTTGAGCTATGCTTTCTTATTACCACCTGAGTCTTTGTTTGTTCTTGTGCTGTATTTATATACTTTACTCCCAAATATAAATCATTATATTACTAAACCACCAGCACCCATTCATTAAGCTCCTAAAAATGTACATCAATGTATATCAAAAAGACATATTTAAAAGACAATGTCCAAAAAAAGAATACGCTGATGCCTTAAACATGACTGAGATGAAAATTTACACCTAGAATGTATGAATCTATGAATATGCAATTAATGCTCACCTCCACTCACCTCACTGCTAATTACCTGCCGTTCTAAAGCCCCACCCCGAAAGTTAATTTAAAACCAAAACGCTGTACACAACAATACATAAAAATGTTTAATTAAAAATAAAAATGGCTAAGGCAATTACAGAATAATAAACATGAATATGAACACTGGATTCATCTAATGAAATACTGAAGGAGAATTCCCAGTGCAGATGATTTCTAATGAACAGCACTGTGTTTTTATTATTGTGTTATTATTATGACTCTCAATGACAAGACATAATTTCACCGAGGTAATCACGAGCTTAAATTGCTCTGTTTCCTAAAATATTTGTTTAGAGCCGACAGCAGGGCCAAGCTGAGACAGTCAGGCCCATGCGAGTGCGCTCAGCTGGAAGAGAGGAGGCTGCTGTGATAGCAACACATTCTGCACTGGCATATGGATCACAGCACACATGACTGAAGCTCTAAATTAAGCCGACTGTTGTCTGGTTCTTCAGAGATTACAAGAAAAACAACACATTGGGCTTTCCAGTCCTAGGACCACAAACCTCCTTCATTCACCATTTAGCCCTAACACTGTGTACACCAGGAAAGCAGTGCAGTTTCATTCATTCTTAACATCTAAGGATCTAAGGATCTAAAGATTTAGTTATAACTTTTCTTACCAATGCTGTCAAGAAAAAAAAAGACATGTTGGCTGTGATGAGTAATCAGTTACTGCCATATTAGTGTGAGCCTCAAGTGGACGACTGAAGTGGCAAAATCTTAAAGTACAAGCAAAACCTAAATGTCTCAACAGCTTGCTAGCTTACTAGCACCCAAATGATAAAACAAACTCTCAGGCTCCAATAAACACATATTATTCACCACTGCTGTCACGCAGGCCTCTCTGAACTCCAGATCCTAGAATTCATCAGACAATCACATGACACCACACCGTTCTCACTCACCAGAATTCTGACCAGGAACACCTGTTTCTCTCTCTATTTAAGCTTCTCTCACTCACCAGTCATTGCCGAGTATTGCGTGATTAGGTCCGAATACAAAGCGTTCTCTACTTACCTGTCTGTCTTGAATTCCAGTTATTTACCTTATGCTCGTCTTTCGGTTTTCATCCTTGTCCTGCCCCTTTGGATTTGTTTGCTCTCCGGTTCGTGAACTCTGCCTGGCTTTTCGACTACTCTGTTGGATTATCTCTGAGGTACTGTTTGTTTCTGGCATTCGACCCTTGCTTGTTGTTGTTAACCCTTCGTGGATTGTTGTCAATAAACTTTTTATACTGTTAACCGCAAGTGTCTGCCTTCTGTCCGGTCGTGACAGAATACTCGGCCATAATATGCAGACAGCGGGTTCTGAAGCCGTGATTACGGCGATAAGCAGTGAAGGCCAACTGCTAGGTCAACACCAGCAAACGCTAGCTAGTGTGACTCAAGCTATTGAATCTCTCGCTCAGCAACAACAACTTTCGCAGGTATTAGAGAGCGTTAAAGCACTTACAACTTGTGTTTCTGTTAGTAGTCTTAGCCCTGAGCCCCCTTCAGTCCCTGTTAATGTCTCTTCGCATTATCCTGTCAGTAAGCCTGAAGTTTTTGAGGGTAATCCAGCCAAATGTAGCGGATTTTTGTTACATTGTGAGATATTTTTTTGAGAACACACCTCCAAGTTCGGCTTCAAACCAGTTGGTTACATCATGAGTGGATCTCTTTTCTGATACTCCATAAATCAGACTTTCAAATTATATTAGGATTACCCTGGTTAGAGACTCACAACCCAGTTATTTCATGGAATCCGTGCGAGATCAGATCCTGGTCCACTTATTGTCAATCCAATTTTTTAGCCCTGGGTCAACTTTCTGTCCACTCTACATCTGTGGAAAGTCCGGATTCGCCTGTACATGTACAAATTCCCTCCGAGTATTCGAAGTACTTGGAAGTGTTTAGTAAGGTCAAAGCCACAAAATTACCTCCACATAGAACTTATGACTGTGCCATTGAACTTATAGAAGGAGCTTCTTTGCCCAAATCGCGTATCTACCCACTTAATTTAGAGGAAGAACGAGTTATGGAAGAATGTGAAGGAAGATTTAGATCAAGGGTTTATTCGCCCATCTAAGTCTCCGGTAGCTTCTGGGTTCTTTTTTGTTAAGAAAAAGGATGGTGGGTTGAGGCCCTGTATCGACTACCGTGCTCTTAATGACATTACAAGAAAATATGCATACCCGCTACCACTTATCCCTGTAGCATTAGAGCAACTCAGAGGTGCTACCATTTTTTCGAAGTTAGATCTTCGTAGTGCCTATAATCTTATCCGCATCAAGGAGGCGGATGAATGGAAAACGGCATTTAGCACTACTAAAGGACACTGAGTACCTGGTGATGAGTTATGGGCTAGCAAATGCCCCGTCTGTTTTCCAGTCCTTTATTGATGACATATTCCGAGATATGTTAGGACAATTTATGATCGCTTATATTGATGATATCTTGATTTATTCCCCTGATTTGAACACACACATAACACATGTCAGTAGGGTACTTCAACGTCCCAGGGAGAACAATCTCTGTGTCAAGGGAGAAAAGTATGAATTTCACCAACAGACGGTTTCATTTCTAGTGTATGTCATAAGTGTCTGGTATAATCATGGACGATCATAAAGTTGAAGCTGTTGTTAACTGGCCGGTCCCGAACAATATTAAGGAACTTCAACGTTTTTTAGGTTTTGCCAATTTTTATAGAAGATTCATTAGGAACTTCAGTTCCCTCGCTGCACCTCTTACAGCCTTACTTAAAGGACATTCTAATCGGTTATATTGGTCTCCTCAAGCACAACTGGCTTTTGAGCGTCTTAAAAGAGACTTTTCTACTGCCCCCATTCTCAAACATCCGGATCCGGAGCATCCCTTTGTGGTCGAGGTAGGCGCTTCGGAAACGGGGGTAGGAGCTATCTTATCACAGCGAAAAGGGGATTCCTGAAAGTTATACCCAATTGCATTCTATTCTCATAAACTATCTCCCGCTGAGCGTAATTATGGTATTGGGGATAGAGAACTGCTTGCAGTAAAATTAGCTCTAGAAGAATGGAAACATTGGTTAGAGGGTTCTGTACACCCTTTTCTGGTGATAACTGATCACAAAAATTTGGAATATCTTCGGACTGCTAAGCGAATGAATTCTCGTCAGGCCAGGTGGTCATTGTTTTTTTTTCACGCTTTAATTTTTCTATCACTTTCCGTCCAGGCAGTAAAAATGTTAAGGCTGACGCTTTGTCCCACTTATATCAGGGAGACCTTAAGGAGAGAGGGGACAGTGACTTCATCTTACCGTCATCTGTCTCAGTATCAGTCATTAGATGGGAACTTGATGAACAAATCGAAAATGAAAATAAATCTAAAGAAGTGCCTAGGGAATGTCCAGAAGGTAAAAAGTATGTACAGGTCCCACTCCGAGACAAGTTAATCACTTGGGCGCATTCTTCCCTGTCATCTGGTCACCCGGGTGAGACACGCACTACTCAACTCATCCTTGCTCGGTATTGGTGGGAATCTGTTAGGGCAGGTGTACATAAGTTTATTGCATCATGTTCTGTCTGTGCCCAGTCAAAAACCCCCAAAACACTTCCCGCAGGTAAACTTATGCCCCTACCAGTTCCTGAACGTCCCTGGTCTCACTTAGCTCTGGACTTTGTCACTGATCTGCCCATATCTGAGGGTTATACCACTGTGCTTACAGTAATTGATCGGTTCTCTAGAGGGGTGAAATTTATACCGTTCCCATCACTACCCACTGCTTTCGACACTAAGGCAGTATATACTCATATTTTCTGTAATTTTGGTGTTCCAGAGGATATTTTATCAGACCGAGGTCCGCAATTCACGTCACGTGTCTGGAAAGCGTTTTTTGAACATTTAGGGGCTAATATTAGTCTAACTTCCGGATATCATCCCCAGAGTAATGGACAATGTGAGCGGATGAACCAAGAACTGAAGAAACCAAGAAGAAATACTTATGCTCGTATTGTCACAAGTATCCTCAGGACTGGTCCCAGTATCTGGCTCACTCAGTTTCAGTGTGTCCTAGGCTATCAACCTCCGTTAGCTCCTTGGACTGCTGCTATCTCTGGAATACCAGCCGTGGATGAATGGATGCGACGCAGCGAGGAAGTTTGGGAAACCCATCGACACATTTCGGACATTCTGTCTCGATATGAAGAGAAGGCTGATAAGCACCGGTCTTCTACTCCCTCCTACCAAATTGGAGATCGGGTATGGTTGTCGACGAGAGATATCAGGTTTGAAGGGAGCAGTAGGAAGCTCCAACCCAAGTTTATTGGACCTTTCCGTATTTCTACCAAAGTCAATAATGTTACATATAAGTTGGAGCTTCCTGCTCAATATCGTATCCATAACTCTTTTCATGTCTCTCATCTCAAACCTGTAGTTTCCGGACCCTTGAACGAGGAACTACCAGACGACGTACCACCTACAGCCATGGAACAAGAAGATTCATCTATTTATGCTGTGCGTGAGATACTGGATTCAAGTAGACATGGAGGGGTACTACAATATCTCATTGACTGGGAGGGTTATGGCCCCGAAGAACATTCATGGGTACCTGCTAAGGATGTTTGTGATCTGGGCCTTGTGTTAGCATTTCACTCACGCTATCCCGAGAAGCCGGCTCCGCGTCCAAGGGGTCTTCCCAAAAGATCATTTTCCACTCCTACTCTATCCCGTCCTACGTCTAGGTTTAAAAGTCAGCGGCGATCTCGGACCCCAGCACATGCTAATGTCCCTAGCTCGGATACTACTGGTGAGATTGGTGGAGGTCGTCGTGGTCGTCCTCGTTCCAGGCCGCCTCCTATGCCATCGGGGGGGGGGGGGTACTGTCACGCAGGCCTCTCTGAACTCCAGATCCCAGAATTCATCAGACAATCACATGACACCACACCGTTCTCACTCACCAGAATTCTGATCAGGAACACCTGTTTCTCTCTCTATTTAAGCTTCTCTCACTCACAAGTCATTGCCGAGTATTGCGTGATTTAGTTCCGAATACAAAGCGTTCTCTACTTACCTGTCTGTCTTGAATTCCAGTTATTTACCTTATGCTCGTCTTTCGGTTTTCGTCCTTGTCCTGCCCCTTTGGATTTGTTTGCTCTCCGGTTCGTGAACTCTGCCTGGCTTTTCGACTACTCTGTTCGATTATCTCTGAGGTACTGTTTGTTTCTGGCATTCGACCCTTGCTTGTTGTTAACCCTTCATGGATTGTTGTCAAACTTTTTATACTGTTAACCGCAAGTGTCTGCCTTCTGTCCGGTCGTGACACTGCCCTATAAAATACACATTACAGGTCCCAAATAAGTTCTTATATTCAAAGCTGGTGGCCTCAAACCAATTCATAAAAATGACATATTCATCTGCTTCATGGTTATTCTCACATTTATAATATTACAATCTAATTTACAAAGGGTTGCTTTGGGTCCGGTGGCATTAGGAACCAGTCAAGAACACACTCTGACAAGATGCCAGTGCCTCAAAGGATATTACACACTCACACCTGTACAAAATCCCCACAAACAAGCCACATACCAATATTTGCTTTTTTGACTGTGGAAAGAAACTCTAGCACCTAGAGAAAACCCACACAGACATGGGGAGAATACACCAAACTCCTCACCGACAGTGAAGATAAAACCCAGAACTTCAGGATCCTGAAGCTGTGGCAACATCACTACTGGTAGCACCACATTGCCAACAACTGGACAACAAATGTAATAAATGTAAAAACGTTCTTTCCAGTGAGTTGTATCTGAGATTTAGAACGTAGTATATCACTGAACATAAGAACAGTATCAGCAGGTAGTTGTTTAAAAATGACTGGCTTTTTTATAGATTTTTAGTGTTGACAAATATTTAAGAGCTGATATTTGTTGTTGAATTGGTTATACTTATTTAAAGGAAACATCTATTGTATTGAAGAACTGCGGTTCTCTCTGGTTTGTTTCTGTTCAGATGCTCTGTGTTTTTTGAGGAGGAACATTGTTTGAGGAGAAAAATGACTGTTGTTTGTACACTCATTTGTAACTGGAGTTGTTTAGTTTTGTAGCTTGCAATTAAAAGTCTCCCATATATTGAGTTCCTATCTAAATAATCTGAAACATCAAACATAAGTCTATATTATCCACATATGGAGCAGGAATAATGCAATATACTCTTCACTTCTCTTTTCATGATTTTTAATGTTTGGAAGGCTTTTTGCCATTTTTCTGATGTGACCAGAGGGAGAAGAATCCCAGCATACTGGACATAGCTGCTTTGTTTTTTTTACAGGTGATTTGATTGGTTTCCAGTGCGCAAACAGACTATAGAGCAGCACATGTTAAGAAAAAATATCTTCTGAATTTTATAAAAGTGTTTTTCTTTGCCATGTACATGCCTTTGGCCATTGGCAGCTGAGATAAGTTTCTGAAGACCTAGAAACACTAGGATCTCTAAATGAGTACCTCTTAGTTTAAAAGTCTATAATAGAAGTCAGGTGAGTAGACTTTTGCATAATTCATGAGATCTGGAGCATTTAGAAGGAGAGGGAAGGAGGACGGAGGCAGAGAGAGAGAGAGAGAGAGAGAAAGCAGAATACAGAGGAAGGTCAGGAATGTTTTGCCTCTATATAAAGAGCATGCTGAGTTGACCTTGGACAAAGATCAGGGCATTGCCTTCTGTCTGTGCAATATCCAGCCTCTGGCAGTGAAGACGTTTAGAGCACACAAAGAGAACATTGCCTCTGGCTTAATAACAGAGCTGCCATACGCACAATTAAGCACATATTAATGAAATCATAATCTCAGTCTGTATAATTAGTTCATCCCACAATTAAGGTCATGATTAATGAATTTTGTCTGGTGTAGGCTCGCGTTTCTATAAACAGCACTAAAGTATAACGCTAACAGCTTAGCATTAGCAAGTTAATATACTCTTTAACAACTTCAAGTAAAATGTTGACTTCACATACAATATGTGGCCTAAGGTTTGTTGACACTGGCATTGTGTGCTTGTCCAACATTTCTTCTGAATGTTGGGGATACTGATCAGAAGTTTATCCCTCTTTTTGCTGCAGTAACAGCTTCTGCTAGTGTGGGATAGCTTACTGGAGCATTACTGTGATGATTTTAAGGTTTTCGTCCACAAGGACCTTAGGGTCAGACACTGATTTTGGTCACTTGGTGGTTTGAGCTCTGGGTGACTGTTTGGTTTGTTCTCCCCGTGTCCGTGTGGGTTTCCTCCGGTTGCTCTGGTTTCCCACCACAGTCCAAAAACACATGTTGGTAGGTGGATTGATGACGCAAAATGTGTCCCTAGGTGTGAGTGTGTGTTGCCCTGCAAAGAATTGGTGCACACTCCAGGGTGTGTTCCCGCCTTGTGCCCAGTGTTTCCAGGTAGGCTCCAGACCCACCGTGACCCTGAACTGGATAAGCAGTTACAGGCAATGAATAAATGAATGAATGAATGAATAATGGTCACTATGCCAGATTGGACAATTTTAATGCCATAAATTTGTGTCATGCTTTGGCTGGGAGGCTTACAACATTACACGTTTGTGGCTGGCCAAGCATCATTCATTCATGTGAGTTCACATGTCATCGTGGAGGCGGGTCAATACACTGTCAATCATATTATTGAAGCACTGTGTGTCATGCTGGTGATTTTGTGTTACTATAAGAAAAAGTAGAAAAAGAAAAAATGATAGTGGACCCATTCCTGGATGTCACAAAGAGGGCGGTAAGGGCTGTCTATATTTCAAAGAGTATTTGAGCTAATGTATTATCAAGTCAAGAGAGCGCTATGTTCTTGTATTGGTCAACATCAAGGAACATGTCACAGGAGATATCAAACTTGGTGGAAAAATATAAAAAATTCTGATGTGCTAGACTTTATATCAGTGTGTTGTGGAGCGTCCCAGATGCCACAATGCCATTCTTGGATTATGTCAAGTTACATGGCCTGTTCCTCAATCCTGACACATTAAGTAGAGTGACCTTAGCCTCAAAGTGACAAAAGGCACAACAGAGCACTCTTTCATTTCATACATTTCTATGGGGATTTTAAATTACATTACATTACATTTATGCATTTGGCAGACGCTTTTATCCAAAGCGACTTACAAAAGAGGATCTAACATTCGAACTACAGCACAAATTATACAAAGTACCTTACATTAAGTGCAATATGCCAGGAAGTAATAAGTGCATTAAAGAAAGACATTCAGTGCAAAAGATACTCTCGGAAGAGCTGGGTTTTCAAGGATTTCTTGAATGCGGAGAGGGTTCCTGTTGCTCTGATGGTGCTAGGAAGCTCGTTCCACCAGCGTGGTACCAGAGATGAGAATAGCCTCAACTGACCTGTACGGGGGGTTGGTCGTGTTAGTAGGCGCTCCTTTGAGGAACGGAGAGGGCGGGCGCTAACGTATGGTTTTAAGAGTCTATTGAGGTAGATGGGAGCAGAACCAGTGAATACTCTGAAGGCCATCATTAGTGATTTGAATTTGATTCGAGCAGCTAAGGGTAGCCAATGCAGCTCAACTAATAGGGGCGTGACATGTGCTCTTTTTGGTTGGTTGAAGACCAGGCGTGCTGCCGATTTTCTGGATCATCTGTAGCAGTCTCACAGCACAGGCCGGAAGACCTGTCAGGAGGGCGTTGCAATAGTCTAGACGGGAGATTACTAACGTCTGAACGAGGAGCTGTGTTGTATATTGAGTTAGGTATGGCCTAATCTTCCTTATGTTGAATAGGGAGAAGCGGCACAATCGAGCTACAGTGGTAACGTGATCTGCGAAGGTCAGCTGGTCATCAACCATGACACCTAGGAAGTATAGACATAGTGCCTCTCCAGAAATATAACTATGTGTTGCGTGAACGCAGACTGCAACAACTGTGATTGGTCACAAGTCAAAAAAATTTGTATGTCTAATTTAATTTCTGTGTTCACAATGCGTGCATCGTAAAGTAGCTGAATTGCCTCGTTGTGAGGTGTGTCTACAAATATTTGGGCATGCAGTGTTTAACAACTAATTATAGCCAATCTGACTTGTTGATAGCACATGTAGCATTTATTGTATACTATATTAGTTCATAGTATATTCATAAATTATACATGGGCTAGAATTGTCATTATACAACTTACAATAAAAGCTCTAATCAAGTGCAGAAATGTAGACTTTAAGGCAAGTTCTAAATCTAAAGAGGTAGTTTAAGCAGCTGCTGTAGCAATACAATTTGTTCCATCTTTCCACAGAAGAAACAAAATCTGCTGGTTTTAATTGAAATTCTCAGTCACAAGATACTGCTGTGGCCATTAACCAATAAGAATCCACAGGCATCATCTGCCATAAAGAGAAGGATGTTGAGAGTAAATACACTGCTGAAACATAACATTAAGAAGGATTTCACACTAATAAATCAGCCAACATTGATGATCTTGTTGTTGTCGTTTATGTGCTGGGTGTGGGAGAATTGGGCAGGGGTGAGGACCTGTGCCACTTTGACTGTAGTTATGGCCAGATGTTTTGGGTCTAAATGGCAAGGTTTGTGGGATGCTTCTGGTCAGCAATGGTGAGCATAGGCAGACATACCAGCTAGACCACAAAAGCCTACTTGATCTAGTATGAATGGAAGAAATTTGTTGAGTCCAGTGATTCCCTTTTTCTTTCTCTCATCCTCTACCCTTATGCTGTGGCCCAACTGCACATATAATACTTAAGGCCAATCTATATTTCTGCGTTGACTCTGCTTGGAGACTACACTGATGCGAGCGTTTATACTTCTGCAATGGTGTCTGCATTGCTCTGTAATTACATCGGCACAACATTAGGGCTGAATCTTAAACATCTTTCTCTACACTTTGTAGTCCATTATGTAGTGGTGTAGTATTATTAGTTTCATAAATATTTAAATTATAACTAATGCAAAGCCGGCATGTTTTTCCTGAGTGGTATCGCTCCTCGATGAGTTATTTTCTTCCAAGATACCTCTGTATTTTTCCTTTGTTCAACATTTTTATTCATCCCTGACACTCACACCATGGCTGAGGAAACCTCTCGCTATGAATGTGCTGCTGTCTCTGTCTCTGTGTGCGAAGGAGAGGAGTTCATGCTTCTGTACCTCTTCGGTTCAACATAAACAATGCCACCTGACTTGTGACCAATCACAGTTGTTGCAGTCTGCGTTCACGCAACACATAGTTACATTTCTGGAGAGGCACTATGTCTATGATGTAGGGTTGATGCAGAAGTATATATTGGGCTTTAATCAAACTGGTTTCTGAGTATGTAGCCTGTTGTATAGTTAAGTGTCAACGTTGATTATACTAAAAAATGCACATTGCATAGTTAGAAACAGTTAATTTTTGAGTATAGCAATGTTGGAAACTATTGTCCCACAAACTAATGATAAAGGGAAAGAAAGGAGTTTCTCTTATCAGGAAAATTTTGTCTCTGTCCCAAATAGTGCCCTACACAGATCATAAAACTCATATTACTTCAATAGGACACTAAATATTAGCCAGACAGACGGTAAAATGGTTTTATTTTCTGACATACTGTGCATTTTAATGCAGAATCTCTTATTTTGTGACCTACACTGTACACTACACAGTGTGGAGGGAGATATTTGGGTTTCAGCCTTTGAAATAAATGAAGGATAGCGTTACAGCTGCAGCTGGGTATGATGTGTGTTCTAATAGTAAATGTTCATCACATCCTTTTAGTAAGAAATGCTGTACTCTGTTCATATTGTGTACTAGCTTGCCAAACTCATACTATTAAGATTAGTACATATTATATACTGTAGACAGCTGGGTACCTGTGTGGAGTTTAAGTAGCTTTGTTGGAATAAATCAGATGTAAATCAGATATGCTGCAACTGATTTAAGCCTTAGTCCAGTTTCAAAATAATTCCCAATGGTGAGTCACCAATGCCCTTCCAATACGGCCAAGACTAGGCTTTATTCATAAAAGCCAGGATGATTGTAAGCAGTGGTATAGAGAAATATTCATGTATTCTCTTTACAGTTACAATAATGTCAAGCATGAACTGCCACATGCATTTTGGTCTAATCATGTGAAAGGATCCAATTCACTTATTCGCAGAGGAAGATTCCTTTTTTCCAGGCAGAATTTTGCATCACAAGGCAATCAGTGACACGAATAGCAATCAGACACAAATTGTGCCGCTCTGACTGACTGGCTTCGTCTTCACAAGTCATTAACTTTCTGATGACTAATGAGAAGAGAGAACGCACGCTAGCAGAGGCTCCTTGCGAACAATTGCTGAATGCTCTGTAAAATTAGGTGAGCAACAGACAGACTTATTTTAACATAGGTAAAAGTAATTTCACTGCCTTGTTATTACAAAGGTCTATTGCATATTTTTGGACTAAATGTCTTATTTCATACTATCCGTTCTGTTAAGGGAATAAAGGAATGTATACAAAAATAAAATGAACTAGAAACAATCACTGTGCATATCATGACAGTTTCAGGAGTGGCACAATGGCGCAACAGGTGTCACACAGATTCAGGGTCTTGGATTTGTGCGTTCAAGCCCCAGGTCTTGTAACGGACTATGTGGGCTTTTCTTGGGTGGGCTGGTTTCCTCCTACAGTCCAAACACCTGTTAGTAGGTGTATAGGCTGTTCGAAAAGTTCCCATATGTGTGTGTGTGTGTGTGTGTGTATGTATGTGTATGGTGCCCTGTGACGCACTGGTGCCTCGTCCACGGTGTGTTAACTGATTAAAGAAAATAAATGACAGTCTCAGGGAGGGTCTATGAGTTAGTATGTCAGGTGTTGGGAGGTGGGAGTGAATGATGATATTCATTCATTCATTGTCTGTAAGCACTTATCCAGTTCAGGAACACACCCTGGAGGGGGCGCCAGTCCTTCATAGGGTGATACACACTCACACCTATGGACAACGTGTATTTTTGGAAAGTGGAAATCAGAGCACCTGGAGGAAATCCATGCAGACATGGGGAGAACACACCAAACCCAAACCCACCAACCACTCACCAGAAGAAAGGAATAGTTAAAGAGCATGAGGTGATGGGTTGGTGGTTATAATGTTACAGAAAACTATACAAAAAAAGGAGGATATTTTGGTGTGGTCCTTTGGTAATTGCCTTTTTTAAAATAATTATTTACATTACTTATCACGTTTTATAAAAGGTTACTGTACTGAACCCCTGATACTAAGCTCCAACAGTCAAAGGCATAACTTACAAGTCATTTGTGTGCTGCAATGCTGTATATGTACTTTTCAATCATTTGAACATGTAAGATATATATCCGCTGCAGGGGTCTTGGTATCTTTAGGTGATTTGGGTTCAGCAAGCAGTGAACTTATGTCCACGCTCTGTGGTTTCCAAAAAACAGGGTATCATTTTGATCCAGCCATTTACATCACACTGATGCCTCATTTGCTCAAGGCAATAAAAACAGCAACAGCTAATCCTTAATCCCTCATGCCCACCCTCTACTGCCTGATTATAACAATAAGAAAAACAACACAACACGCAGTGAAATAGTAAGAAGGAAAGCGCGCACACACACACACACACACACACACACACACACATGCCAGAGAGAGTAAGGCCTGTGCTCAGCAGGGACTGCCAGTCAGTGCCCTGAGTCCCATATGTGCACTCATCTATTTATTTACACTTGTGTAATTTAGTGAAAACCCCAAGCGCATGCCTCCAGCATGACAGAAGGGTGAGTGCTGGGATGGTTGTTATAAAGATGTGTTATTGTTATCATAATACATTAGTCTTTAGTGTTTTCTGAGTGTATCATGTCCTCAGTAAATTTAACACACTGAACAGCTGCATGCCTCATAAAATAAGACTGAAAAAGAACAGCAGTTAAAGGATTAACAGTGTATAGTAAATGAATATCAACATGTAGCTAATGGTTTTTCAGCCTGTGGGCTCTTTTCACATGGGACATGTGGATTGTCACATGGGTTAGTTTCAATGTCTTTGGTTAAACTAAAAAAAATAAAGTTTGTTATAATTCAGCCAAGTTGTTAGTTGGGGGGGGGGTGTTGTTTGTGTTTGTGTTTGTGTGTGTGTGTGTGTGTGTGTGTGTGTGTGGTACTGGCTTTTCTGCACTTCCTCAAATGCACTTTGATTTCATACTCCACCAGAAACAGACTCCACCAACATTATTCTGAACTATCTGAGGTCACCTAAAACTGTCTGTTGTGATCAAGAACAAGTCATCAGACGATATGTAAGGCTATCATATAGAAATATATATATAAAAGAGAACATGGGGTGGCACAGTGGTAGTGTCACAGTCACACTGCTCCAGGGACCTGGAGGTTGTGGGTTCAAGTCCTGCTCCGGGTGACTGTCTGTGAGGAGTGTGGTGTGTTCTCCCTGTGTCCGTGTGGGTTCCCTCCAGGTGCTCCGGTTTCCTCCCACGATCCAAAAACACACATTGGTAGGTGGATTGGTGACTCAAAAGTGTGAATGTGTGTCATCCTGTGAAGAACTGTTGACTCCTCCAGGGTGTGTTCCTGCCTTGTGCCCAGTGATTCCAAGTAGGCTCTGGACCCACTGTGACCCTGAACTGGATAAGCGTTTACAGACAATGAATAAAGGTGATCATGGTTTCGATTTGTTTTCTTATATTCTGCTTCTTTGTTTTTGTTCCTTAGCACATACATTTTTGGAAACATCTCTCCTTGCTTAATTTTCTGATTTGCCACTGGTATGATTGGTTTTTCTCTGGAAGTCTGAAACTTGAATTGATCAGTGTTACAATTACAGTCTTCTTCCCTAAACTGATTAACCAAAAGTCAGTATGTTGCATCCAACAAAAGAAGCATTGTGAGCCAGGTTAAGTCCGCTGCACGCTCAGACACGCACACTCACGTTAACAACATCAACCATGACAACAACTTCAGAGTCATGAGTGGCCTTCTGAAAGCTGTGTTTATTCTGGATGAGACAGCCAATGAGTAAGTGAGTGTGTGGGACTGTGTGAAAACCATGCTGGCTTTGCCCAGTGATTTGAATAGGAAATGCCTCAGAGTTGTTGGATTGCTTAGAAAACCTTGTAAACACAGTTGTTTTACAGCAATATGTTAACAGAAGGACACAATATTAATACTAATGTATACTGCTGTCACCACAATAGGTATCTTTACTTACAAGAGCAAAATTAAATCAACATAAACATCATTCAGCAGTTTGGGCAAGTCCAACATTTTGCAAGTCCAGAACTTAAAGTCATATGAATCAGATCCCATTTCCAAGCACTGGCTAGAGGATTATAAACTAAAGCCCAACAGCACTGCACTGTGAAGCAGTGGAGCTGCATTTCCTGGAGTGTCAAAACTCCTTCCAGTAAATTTAGAAGAGCTAGTATAGGGCTGTATTAGATATACAGTAATAATACTGTATACCACAGTATTTGAAATGTGTGTGTGTGTGTGGTGTGTCAAATTTCTGTTCTGTGTTTTAAGTACAAGGCCAAAGAATTCTTTCATATACATTTAAGAGAGCCACAGGGAGAGGGTGTTGTGGAAGCTCACTGACTGATGATGTCAAACTCTGAAAACATGTGGAGAAAAAACATAAGCCCAATAGTCCACCGCAGTTGTGTGTTTATTGCTGAGATTGGGTTAAAAGAGAGAGGAAGGAGTACACAGAAGACCCTTCACTCAACTTATACTCTAAATATGGTTTGAGCCTCAGTTCGATAGAAAAACCTCTGCTGTGGTGTGCTAAACCACAAGTGCCTATTAGTTGGCCAGTTATGCTTCTGAACAATGTAGAGCCTGTCTAATTTTGCTTATTTTCAAACGTATCTGTTTCTCCACCATCAGTCGCTGAAATTTACTCTCAGAAACAATTTTTTGGCGGTGTGCACTGTGGGGCTGTGCTGAGCTGAACTGCACAGCTCCAAAAACACAGCACTCGACACTCACATATATGAGGCTCCCGAAGCTCACCAGTGCACCCCATACCCCACAGTAATACCATATACCATGTTAATATTTTGAGACAGTATGACAAATGTGGATACATCAGTACCTTCAATCACTAAAGGTTTTGTGATTAAATGCCATCACAGTCTCACAGCAATGTTCCAACATTTAGTGCAAAACCTTCACAGATGAGCAGAGGACGTTTAAGTCTCATGAAACATACAGATGCAGAGTATGTGAACAAGATAAGCATGGTATTTGCATTAATACAGTGTCATGCTTTTTGCACATGAATGGCAGGCTGTACCCGATGATCTTTCCAAATGACCGGATAATATATTGTCCAGTATGTCCAATGGCCATGCATGATCACATGCAGACACACACCCACGCACACATATACACACACACACACACACATACTTCTGCTGATACACATAACTTCACTCAGACCAGTGCTGTCACTGGCCGTCTCTGTTTCACCATTTCTGCATAACATCAGCACTCAGGGTGAAGCAGCCTTTCACTGCTAACTCTGCTTCATTTGATCTGGGACTTAATGAGGTGTCAGTGTTCTCACTGGGAAGCTGCTCTGTGCAAATAAATTGCTGGGATAAAAAGAGTATAGTGCAAAAGCACATAAAGGAAAGCCATGTGTCATTATGTAACAAGTAGCCCTGTAACCAGTACCACTTTTTATTTATTTTTTATTTTTTGCTCAAATTATTATCCAAGAAATAATTGTGATTAACGATATTATTGTCATCTTAAGACCAGTTTATTCCACTGATATAATGAAAATATGCCATAACAATGCAGTCACATGCCTTTAAAGAGCGATAAAATTTTAGCAAAAACGTAGTTATTAAGAATATTCAGTGGAATATACAAATATACTAAATAAATAAAACATAAATAAAATAAAACCACTGGTTTCAAACAAATTGACATAACCACCCCAGAATAGAGAGACCAGAGGGAACCAGGAAACAGAACAGAGAGTGTGGCTAAAATAATAGTGATGTTCTTTCTTAAGTAAACAAACCTGTCAGTAAACACATTGGGTGCTATATGAAGTCAAGAAAAATTATTAAGGAAATGTCCATCCAATGTTCAAAAAGTTGATAATGTAATAATTAGTTACAAACTGACTGAACATAGGGTGTGCTCCTCTATTACTGCTAATGTGTATTATGTACAGTATTTCTAATCTAAAAAATAAATAAATAAATAAATAAAAACATAATAACTTAAATTTAATATAAGCGATTACAAAATGATCCATCAGTTCATTCATCAGGGAATACTAGGACAATTAAAAATAGCAACAGCTGCAGATATCAAAATATATTTATAAGCTGTCGAAGCATGGGCAACATCCACATTGATTACAATAACAGAGAAATATGGTTAGTTTTATGTATGTTTTAAAATTAATCTAATCCAGACATTTTCACAGAGTAGCCCAGTATCTGCTAAGTTTTTGATTTATGGAAGAACAATAAATATATCATCTACATAATCTACATAAATTATTGTTCCACTTTTGGGTGACAAACAAGACTTATTTGTATAGCACCTTTAAAATACAGCAAGTGTCGGCCAAAGTGCTTCACAGCACAAAAAAAAGTATCAAATAAATGTAAACATACAAGTATCTTAAAATGTTAAATAAAATAAAAGTTATTAAAATGTTAAATAAAAAAAAAATAGGAACACCAACAAAAACAAAGCAATCAATGCATTATCCCTAAGAAGGTTGAGATACCCAGGTGAATAAAACAGTTTTAATGTTTGTCTTAAAAATGTCTAGTGTAAGACTTGTAAAGTGGAAGAGTTTACGTGAGACAACAGAAAACGCTCGATCACCCATGAACTTTAGTCGGAAGTGTGGAAGGTCTGGATACAGCTGGTTTGCGGAGCACAATGATCAAGAGGGGTGGTGAAGACCAGTGATCAAGGCTGAACTGGTGAGATAAGTAGTTGGGTGCCATGCCATGTTGGGCCTTATAAATGAACAAAAAGATCTTAAAATCAATCCAGCATTTCATTGAGTCTTGAAATATTTCTTAGAGGGAAAAAACTACTGTACTGGTGATTCGGGGGTAAGACTAAAGGTTTATAAATGGTTTATAGATTTTTTTAATGCTTATTAATTAGAATGCAAACACATTAAAAGTCATTAATATTCAGTTATAACACAAGTGTAAGAGTGACTTTCATTCATTCATTCATTCATTATCCTGTTCAGGGTTAACAGTTACTTGTTAAATAGGGAACCCACATTCATCTACACTGTTAAATCTCAGATCTTGCAGAATGACTTTGTCTTCCTCATTAGCTTCAGCACATATATGTTAATATATTTAACCATTTATTCATCAAGTTTAATCAATAAAACACAGGTAGAATGTGTTTTCAGACATTGATAATAATGTGGTGTGTACCTTAACATGTGACATGTCTACATTCACATTTTCAGGTCTTATTCTTCACCTTGGCATTTCTTTACACAAAAAAGAGGTCAAAGTTGTCCTTTTTATTTCTGTTTAAAAAATGATTTTAAATTACATTTAAGGCCTTTACCTTAATAAGCATGTAAACACAGATTTAAACAATTTATGTGTCTTTACTGGTGTAGTATTATTTTAATGTGGTACTGTGAATTACTTCTCAAATGTAAAAATAGATTCCTGGATATTTTGTGTGAGAATGTACATTTGTTATTAAAGGGCCCAAAGACCTAAGGTATTAGCAGAAGTGGGATGGTCCTGTGAGGAGTCATCGCAATGGATCAACCGATTTGAGATGGTAGGTGGAGAGCAGATCAGCTCCTATAGCACAGCAATTTAAAAATAACTGTAAAATCCAAAAAACTGAAAATAACTGTAAAATCCAGTTGTAATTATATGAAATTGTTTAAAAACACCATAGCGTAATATTTTTGCACAATGTATAAGTATTTCTGAATACCAACTGTAATAGAGTAGCCGGTGTTTACACTTCACACTATAGGAGCTGAAAGCTGCAATTTATGTCCTACAACAATACATTTTTTTGTTGTTCAGGTATGTTTTTCTTATTTTTGTGACACTGTGAATCTATTTTTGTTGTTTAATCAACTTTATTTTCTGACTTTGTAACATTTATTTTGTAACTGTCAATTTTGTTGTCATAGCAACCTAACTGACAAATGTATTCTGCCTAGTGTTCCATGTAACAGATCAGTCAAATCAAAACACAATGGCACAATGATACGAGCTGTACTTGTAAACTATACAATCATTCTCTATACTGGACACAGTTGTTGGGTGTATGTTGAGACAGAACTGAGAGCTGCAATTTATGTCCTACATGTCTCAACAATTGATTTTTTTGTTCTTTCGATAATAAATACATCCTTAATCCCGAATCAAGCTGTGATATGAAGAGTCATTCTTCTCAGAAGAAGTTATGGATACAGAAACAAAGGTCGTTATACACTAACAAGCACAATACCCAGTGGCTGAGTTTTGGACACTCCGATAACACTCTGAACTCGGTACACCAAACACCATAGCAGGAACTGAACCTCAGAACCTAGGACCCAGAGCTGTGTGGCAGCAACATCACCACTTCGCCATCAAATATACCATCAAATATAATTTTGCAATAACAGTCAAATCTAAAAATAAATATGTCGGTATGTACATTTTAAGCAAACATAATGCATGTCAATACCAATGTAACTTCAAAGGCATCATCAGAGAAGTTCTCAATTCTCTTCAAGCGGGTCTGAGTCATTCGGGTTACTGAGAAATATTTAGTCAATTATGTTTAGTCCGGTTTCTGCCTTTTGTTTTATTATAGCCAGTGTTTGCTGTTTTACACTGATCAGCAATGTGAAGGCAAAACAACTGACCCCTGTGCAGTGTTCTGATTCAGATTTTCTGGTATCATAATATGAATTTGTCTGACCTATCCTAGCTTTGGGTTGAGAAGCTGAGAGCATCATCACTAAAGAATAAATACAAGACATAGCTTCTTCCATCCTCTCTGGCATCACCCAGCACTCGCACGCACACAGTGAATGAATCACCAGTGAACGAAAATAAATCTGAATCAAGTTGCGAGTCAAAAGATGGTTTGAATATTGTTATGATTCAAAGAACTATATATTGTGGAGCCCTTTTTCTAAGAGTCCAATTAAAATGTTAATGTATGACTTTACAACCAGTTCTTTGGTCTACTCTCACTGATTTAAATGTGCTATTATAAATGAAGTACCTACTCCTCACTCATGAGGAAATGTTGAATACATTCTGCAGGCAGGATGGCAGTGGCTAGAACCTCCTTTAAACACAACTCCTGCAGGAGACTGTCATCAAATCTTGCTTTCCTCCTTGTTCATCTCTGCAGCAGGGCCCTGACCCATGATTCTCAGTTGCAGCAAGAGTGAAGGAGCATGAGGCCTGGCATCTGCCCCAAACCAGCACACACTGCCCCCCGGCAGCCTGGCCCATTCATGCCTGTGTTAACTCAAGCATGGGGCTGAGGATATAGCTACAGACAGCAAGAGCTGTGGCTAACAGATAAACTTGCTGCTCTGAAGCACACTCTTCTATAGAATCCAGTTCCTTGTTTTCAGAAACAATTTATCTCTTTGGTCTTTTTCAGAAATGTGAAAGGAAATTCTACTGAAATTGACAGTTTTCTTTCTGAAATTCCAGGTTCCTGGACTCCTGACTGGTACAAATATCTAAAGAGAGCCCTCCCTCTTTCACACATCATTCAGTTTTGTACTAACACACATAGAGGCCTCCAAGAGTGCTGGATAATGTGTACAGTAAGGTTGCAAAATTTTCAAAGTTGGGAAATTTACCATGGAAATTAACTGGTAATTATGGGAATTTAAGGCACATTACACACTGAAGGGCTATTGAGACAACACCCCCTGCACTGTTCATTCCTCCAGCATATGTACAGCATATGTCCAGAGTGACACGCATCACTACTGAAAGCACACATTTGGACCAAAGGACTATCTAAAGTCAGGTAAGTTTTGACAAGGTTCATATATTTATTGAAAGTAATAGCATTGAAAGTAAAAACCAGTTTACCAAGGCTAGCAGGCTAGCAGGAGGTTAGCTTACCAAGGTTAGCATAGGCTAGCTACCTATATTTTCTTTACCTCAACCTGTTTCTGTAACAAAGAATTAATAGTTATTAATTATTTATTTAACATTTTGAAGAACATTAGATTAGTGTTTTTACACTTTGTCATTTTATTCAGCAGAAGAATGCCACGTGCATAAACTATGACATTACAAGTGTCATAGTTATTATTTGTATTATGCCTTCATGTCTGCTGTTGACAAAAAAAAAAAAAGGTACATTGATGACAGTGTATGATATAGTTTCTTTAAATTATCCAAATTTTCCTATTAATTCCAATAAATTCCTGTTAATTCCCAAACTTCCCCAAACTTCCATGGAAAGTTTACATTTTGGAGTATTTCCTAAGCAACCCTAGTGTTCAGTTACGTGTCAAGAAGTGAAGGCTGTCTTCAAATACCTAACAGAAGATCTGTGAGAATATATAAGGAGTTTGTTTACTAACACAAACCTTGTATTTTCTTTTTTATTCTGTCCTATTCAACACAGAGGTAAACATATATCCAACCTCAACCTAATCCTTGCATTAATATATGCAAATGAGCACTGTGATTTGCATCTCAATTGGGCTTTCAAAGGTGAAATGAAGATGATTTAAAAACATACATTATTGATTGATGCTAATCTAGTTCCATAATTTTTTTTTTTTTTATAAATAAGCATTGATCCAGGTTGAGGGGTGGCACGGTGGCTCAGCAGGTAGTGTCGCAATCACACAGCTCCAGGGACCTGGAGGTTGTGGGTTGAAGTACCACTCCTGGTGACTCTCTGTGAAGATTTTGGTGTGCTCTCCCCTTATCAGCGTAGGTTTCCTCCAGGTGCTCCAGGTGGATTGACGACTCAAAAGTGTCCATAGGTGTGAGTGTGTGAGTGAATGGTCACCCTGTGAAGGACTGGCGCCCCCTCCAGGGTGTGATCTGGCCTTGCACCCAGTGATTTCGGGTTGGCTCCGGACCCACCGTGAACCCGAACTGGAAAAGCGGTTATAGACAATGAATGAATTATCCAGATTGGCTTGGGATTTCATGACAATTCCATGTCACAAAGTCATTTTTTTTGTATGTCTGTACTAGAGGCAAAGAAGACTGGATGCAAATTACTTCACTAATGCAAAAAGCACATAGGTTCATTTAGTTCTTGCTGTGTATTTCAGTAGGAATAGCAATCATTTATGAAGCAAAGGATTTCTTTAATTTAAATAAATAAATTCCAGAGTCACCAAAGAAGCTCAAAGTACTAAACACAACATTAGATATAAATTAGTTTATAGGGAAATATGGGTAAAGTTCAGATAGATAGACAGACAGGTTTTTGTTGCTGTGCATACTTTGTTTACATGCTTGCACCCCTGTTTCACCCCACCACTGAGCAGGAATGATTTAGATGGTGGATCAATCTCAGTGCAGCAGTGACACTGACGTGGTGGCAGTGGTATGGATCAGACACAGCAATGATGCTGAAATTAAGAATCACTCTTTCTGTTCTAAATATGAACTAAATGTAACAGTCAATGTAACACTTACATACCAACAGCTTTAATCCAACTGAATTATTAAATAAATATAATAAAACTTTGAGTCAAAGTGTAGTGAAAAACCTATAACTCTACATTTCTAGGAGTTAACTCAGTTCTTTTCCCCACTGTTAACTTTGTCTTATTCCTACTAATGCCCAATCCCAAAGTGATCAAACAGTAAGTTAATGGGCCTCTGGGAGAGAACACATGGGAAAGAATACATGGGTAAACTGTGCTCTTTCACTCTCTCACTACAATAACACCTCCACTTCTCTAAAGGCGCAAGGTCAAGAGACGGGACCAGCACTTCCCCGATCCACTCCGTATCCACAGCAACACACTCATCCAACAAACCCAGCACACTCTCACACACACTCAACCACGCAAACACAGCCGAGAAACGGCACACAAAAGACACGCAGACCCATCCGTCATTTTAATGTAAATGTGCCAAGGAGACAGACACTACACAGAAACCCACTCGAGAGCTCTGTGCCGTCCTTGGGAACAGACAAGGGAACCTATTCTTTACCTAGCCACGAGTGTCTTCAGGGCAAAAGAGTGCTCTTGATTAAATGTCTCTTTTCAGACCATCGTTTGGCATCCTAGAGTGCTGGGTCATGGAGGCAACAGTACTGCATTCCATGAGAATACACCACTGTCTTCTCCTTTCTTCAGCAACTTAAGTAGTATTTACCAGCACATATTTGTTCTCAAGCCAAAGGAGCATTGCTTCTACTTTGTTGCTCAGCAGAATAAAGGGTTCTCTTTTCTCTGTGTAGGGTATCACTTCATTTCAGAACACAAAGATATATCCAGGTCCTAACAATGCAGTATATTCAGAGTTAGTGGGTGATGTTTACAAAACAAAAGTTATTTACCGTATGTAACATAATGGGGTACATCACTTCTCTCCTTGCGGCAGACAGGGGTTTGATGCCTGTCTAGGGCAAGCTATATCGATGAGTGTCCTTGGACAAGTCTAATATTAGATGCTTGGATGTCTGCCCAATGCCATAAATACAGGATAAGCATTAAAATCTTTTTATTTTTATCAGACTAAATGGGACACATCTAAAAATGCTAATATACACTGATTTGCCACAACATGAAAAGCACTGGCAGGTCAAGTAAATAACACAGATTATCTTGTTAGAATGGCACCTGTCTAAGGGTAGGATATCTTTGGCAGCAGGTGAAGTCAGATCTTGAAGTTGACATGTTGGGAGTAGGACAAATTCGCAAGTCATAAGAATATGAGCTGCTTTGACCAGGGCCACATTGTGATGGCTGAAGTATTGGGTCAGACAATGTCCAAAATGGCAGATCTTGAGGGGTGTTCCCAGTATGCAGTGGATAAAACTGTCCAAAGAAGGACAATGAATGCAATATGACAAGGTCCTAAGTGCCCAAGGTTCACTGGTTTGTGAGGGGAGCGAGATCTAGCTGGTCTGGTCTGACCTCACAGAAGGTCTACTGGCAAAACTAGCACAAGTTATAAAAAGAGAGAGAAAAACATCCGTCATGATAACGATATCATATCATATTTTCATATGACTGATATCTACTGCAAGAGATGATTAATACTGTACTGAAACTGGCATGAATATATCTGCTTCCTCACTGCAAATGAGGGCACCTGCTTCACCATTCAAATTTAAACTACTCAAAGCAGCACTTCTTAAACCAACAAACCAAATCCGGCAACCAGCTCTGACGGAAATGAGACCATGCCTAACCTGGTGTCTGCATTGTGTCAGAGTTTCAGAGACTGGCTTTAGCATGGCAACTCTGTCCAAATAAATGAGCTCAACTCCTTTCATCCGGCTGTGGCTTTCCGCAGCTCACAGGAGGGTCACCCATTCCAGCAGCGTCCGCACAATGGCATAGCTCTCTTTCTCTCCCGGGCTTTGGGAAGTTGCTGAGCATCAGCAGGCTCCCAGTTTGGCCACTTTGGAGTTGCATTGTTGCAGCAGGGTGTTTACGATTTAGCCACATTGATAGAGTGAGGGGAAAACAGGGCCTGCCTGATCCATGCTCCTGGGTTTGATAATAACGCTGCTACCAAACAAATATCTTTCTGCATCAGAGGATCTCCTCATAACTGATTGTGTCCAGTTCAGATATGCTCCATGAAACACCATGAAATCTTACAAAAATCAATGCTTGTCTGTCAGAAGTTTGGGGACACATGTTAATTAGTTCAAAATTCCATTTGTCAGTTTGCAGTAATTTAACATCAAGGTTTGAACAGGTTTTAATGAGTTATCAGAAAAAAGAAGGTTAAGTTTGTTAACTGCAAAGTGTTCACTTATCCTTATCTAACAAAGGATTTTCAACATTATAAGGACGTGATGGTCTACTTTCTACATATCATTAGCTAAGTAGTGTGCATGAAGCTAGTCTTCTAATGTAAACTCAAAAAATGAAAATGCTACTTGGACAAAAACCTTTCCACTTTCACTGAGGCAGTCTGCGTCACTAAAAAAACTACAAAGGCACACAGCTACCTAACACCTGCACACACTTTATATATGTAGACCATTGGCCATTTGGGAAATCGAGGGACTAAAGTTCCTTGTCCAGAACTAGTGTTCACGTAACTTATTCAGGTGACAGACAATTGCTTCACCTATGTGGCTGTGAAGAGGCACTAGCCTCTCCTGCTAGGTTCAGAGTGCAGTCAACAATATAGCATAATAAATGTGAGAATTAAGTCACTCTGAAGGACATTTCTCCTTCTCTACAAGAGAAGAGGCTAGGATAGTTATTAATTAGTTAAGTAATTAACTCTACTCCAGCTAGATTTGTTTTCAATAATCTGTAAAACAAAAAGCTAGCATAAAGTTTGGCTCGGCCGTTTTGCTTTTCCATTAGGCAAATTGTGTACCTGTTCACTCAAAGCAGAAACTTTTTTAGTTCCTGCTCGCACCTGGGTCCATGCGAGCCAAGTAAGGACTAGACATGATGTGTAAACATTACAGAGTACTGACTGGTCTATATGGCAAAATCCAGCACAAACGATCCACCTGTAAAATCTTGTTTTGCCACATCACCTGCTACAATTCAGGGTGAAGGGCCTTTACAGCGGAAAACCAACCAGGGGCCAAGTGACTATAGCAAAGTAGAGTCGAGTAGAGCTGGTACCATGCAGTGAAAAAGTGCCATAATACCAATATATTGATGGGTACTACATGGGTAGTACCACTACCCATGACCGCTGAAGCGACATGTTCAATTACTATTTCCAGTTTTATATGCATAAGTATAATATGGATAAATTCACAAAATATACATTTTCTTTTGCTATAAATTTGTCTTTCAATGCCCTGCATTTAAATCTAAATAATGACTACAAAATACTGCCTTGGACGTCAGGCAGCATATTTGTAACAATTTCTTATTTCACTTCCCACAATGTCATTTTGAGAGGCATTAAAATCTTAAACTTTTCTGATGTCTGGTCCCCACTGAACAGTTCTCACTCAAGAATGAAGCACTTCTAATCAGACAGTTCTGAATTACTTTTTGCAAATACAGTTTGCATATACATGTAATTTTTCAGTAATGGTGAAAAATATGTGGAATTTCCTTTTCACGCAGCATTAGTGTATAGCCCAAAAACAGTATGCAGAGTGTACAGCACCAACCCATTAATCATCAGTCAGACAAATAGAGTCAAATGAAAAATTGCATAAAAGGAGATATATGGTTTTGTCTCAGCAGTAAATCAGGCTTTGTTTTCAACCCTGCTTTATTGTATCTGTAAAACTGATATAACTACTTGTTATATTAAAACAATGTCTAGTATCTTAAAACACAGGGCTAAATTTAGCCTCAAAATAGTGCACAGGCTACAAAACAAAACACTCACGATCTGTCTGAAAAAGTAGTCAAGAAAAACTGCAGCAAAATTATGTAAATAGCATTGCTTTGATTCTTTCACAGATCATACATAGGCCTTGTTACAATGGGCTTTGGTTTCAGTGCTGTGCTCTCTGTGCACATGTAGTGAATGATGTGCTTCTGGCATTGAGCCTTGAACATAAGTGAGCGTACTTATAAGATGTTATTAGTGCACAGGAGAAAGACAGCTTCATGAATGCTTGCACTAAATGTAAAATAAAGCTGAAATGAAGCTCGCACTGCTGGATATGAACAGCAGAAATAGTGCGGTACACTAAATGCCCTTAAGCACTGAAAGTCCTAGGGTGCATTAATAATTTATAGAGAAAATTGGGATGTTCAGAAATGATGCACGTTTCCCAGAAGTTGCCACAGCTAAAAGTCTGACATCACCTTCCAACCTCACCCCTGCCATCACCTCAGCTCTTTTGTTCATCATCTTTATATAAGAGGTCCATAAAAAAAAATATTTTAAACCTATTGATCAACAAAAATAATGTCCTTTTTTGGGGGTACACAGCAGTGCCATTTTATTTTGTCGTGGCTCTTTTCGTTGAAAGGTTTGAAGATAATCCAAAGCAATATATTAGTATTCAGAAGAAGTTCACTGAAGATGAGAAAGCCGTCAATAAACACATAAGGGTGTCAGGCTCCGGGTATGATGGTGTCAATCACCCAAGGCCATCAAAATGAGGCAGCAACATCTTTATCCCAGGATCGAACACAATGTCCTCCTTGGCATGGTTTATGGTCAGATCAGCTAATTGACTTGGTGACACACTTGCTCTGAGTCTTACAGCTCTGATTAATGACACTGAATGGTAAACACGGATCTGTCTGTATTCACACTAGACGTCAAAAGGTTTTTGGACACATGCCCAGTCTACATCCAAAATTAAAGGATATCAAAAGGCAGTTAGTCCTGGTCTACCACCTTGATGGCTGGGGAGAAGATTATTTTTGGCAAACTCTGTATAATCTGTGTATGTTCCCATTTACAGTGGGACGTGAATGACTATGTGTTAGACATTACCATCTCTGTCTTCAAATACATCCTACTTTTTCTCCTCACATGTGCGTGAATCTGTCTAATTCATACTCAGCACCTTCTCAGCTTTCCATAGTCCAACACCCTCTAGTCTATAGAGAATATAGTTACATAACTTCACAGCCTAGTGCTGGGGAACCCATTAGTCTACACTTGGCATTGAGCATAGTGATCATCCTCCAGCTCAGGCTCATGTGCTACTCTAAAGATGTTTCAGTTCATGCTTTTCTATAGAGTTCATGCACAAGTAAATGCCCCCAGTGTAATGATACATGCAGTTGGTCAGTGTAGACTGCATACAGGTTATACTCAGGAACCACCTACCTGTACTTTGTATCATGACTTTAAAGGTCTCTGAAGTGTGACCTTAACATCACAGATGGGAATAATAGTAGTTTAGATTTTCTGTCAAAGGAGGAGAGTTTATAACCACGTCCTTGTCCAATGTCAGCTCATAGCGGAGGTGACTCATTTGTTAACAAAGACTGCAGAGAGTACCCTGCTGACCCAGAGGTGCCAAAGCAATTCATAACACAGAGATGACAAAGCAAAAGATGCCTAAAAAAAACAGTGCTGCAAACAGATGTTTCCCTCGTTACCATCAAAATATATTTGTTTTGTTGGAAGAACTGTGCTGCCTCTTAGGATGCGTCTCCCTAGAACAAATGCTAGTACTTTGATGGTCAGAAAAAAAGTTGGAGAAAGTACAGGTTTTATTTTTATTTTGTATTAAAAGGAATATTGTCCATCAATTGCAAATGAATAAAGATTGCTCAAAATAACTGACCCAGGACAAACCCCTCAGTTAAATAAAGAATATATTTTTCTAGGGTCATAAAAGCAATCCTCACATTTTGGCTCCGTCTCCCCAAATCCAGTCCCTCATCCTGCTCTCTGTCCTCTTAATATTAAATCCTCTTTCAAGTGTCTTCTGAAATGGTAATGCATGAGTGTTAAGTGTTACTTGTTACAGTATTCTTGACCTCCGTCTCCATTCTGCCTTTCATCATTGTTTATATCTGTCGCCTGTCTGAGTATTTAAGGGCAGTGCCCTCTCATGATGTTGCAGTATTGTTAACAATTGGTCTGCCATTTATGATTTTAGTGGACACCCTTATGCTCGGTTTCTGTTTGCTGATTTATTCCTATTGTTATTCCAGACGTCAATAAAAGGTGCCATGTTACAGTTATTTAATGTGTGATAATAACCTTTGTACCCACTGGTGTTTATGTGGAAAAAATTAATTAAATCCAGGTAGGGCGGCACAGATAGTGTCACAGTCACACAGCTCTATGAACCTGGAGGTTGTGGGTTCAAGTCCCACTCCGGGTGACTGTCTGTGAGGAGTTTGGTGTGTTCTCCCCGTGTCCGTGTGGGTTTCTTCCAGGTGCTCCAGTTTCCTCCCACAGTCCAAAAACACATGTTGGTAGGTGAATTGGCGACTCAAAAGTGTTCATAGGTGTGTGTGAATATGTGAGTATACGTCGCCCTGTGAAAGACTGGCGACCCCTCCGATTTTCCCGCCTTGCACCCAGTGATTCCGGATTTTCATTTCATAGTAACCTTTCTATGAGGTAGCATTTAAAGGAATTTAACCCTTCATATGTGAAGAATTCTGACTCTGTTTGACATCTAACAATTTTGAATGACTCTTTACTTTTTTACCATTCAAAAAAAACTTTGTAATTAAAATCAGAATGCTAAAACTGGCTATTCTCCACAACATTTACAGATAATGTCCTTTCTTACCATCCTTTGGGAAAACAGAAATTGTAGACACTTTTCTAACATTACCCAGTTATTTTATGTCCCACATTTGGACTTGAATGACAGCATTGACTCTGAGTGAGCATGGCTGCCTAAACTCAGTCACAGTCCGACCATAAACTGGCCAGATGTCAGGTGTGGCGTGGACCAAATCTGGACCAAATCGATGTTTGGCTCACGTCTTGCTCACAAAACATGTAGAATCATCACTCCCTCCTCATTTTGTCCTTCATTGACATTATTGATACATCACAGCTTTTAAAATATAGTTGATGTAATTATGATCAGAAGCTGGTTTCCAGATCAGAGAGCCAGAGATGAAAAGGGTGGCTCTAGAAGAGCGATGACTAGCACTCAGAAATATATAATTATATATAGCACACAAGCTAATGAGTTATTGTAAGCCCTACTGGGATCCCTGAAATTTATTATCTCACGGCAAACACAAAGACTTGTCTTAAACCAACAGGCAAAATGATTGAGGGACGTGATTTCATTCACACACATGCGCGCACACATACACACACACACACAAAACCCACGTGCTGCTTCATGCCCCCGCATATATTAGGATTCCCAGGAGACATATGCATTAATTTCACATTAGCAGAAACACGACCAGCAGCCTCTATCACTACCACTGCTTTTGACAAAGGAAGAAAAAAAATGACACAATAAATAATCAGTTTTTCTAAATAAGTGTTTTCTTCGTTTAGAGATGAGAACATGTCTGCACCATTAAAAATGGCCATAAAATAAATAAGTTAACTTATAACCAAGAAATGACCTTACCCTTTATTCATGCACAATATACTCCATAACATGTAGCTTTTCAAGGGTTTTGTGAATAAAAAGAATACAACAAATCAACTGGAAATCATATTTTCAAAAACACATTTAAAAACCACTACTACAACAATTTTTATTCTGTGTTTCACATACTGTGGTGAAATTATCCCACTTAATTCTAATCCTGTTTTTAAATAAACCACTTGCAGTCTATCCATTAAAAACAAGAACTGAAGGCAATCACAATAAACTGAGAAGAGCATACTGTGATATTATATGGCATTATAACAACAAAATTAGATCCTGTAACATGTTCAGCTCAAAGATAGATATTCATAATAAAAGCATCAGAATCAGTTATTTTGGACACTTGTTATTGTAATTCAAATATTTCACTTTAGATGCCAGTGTATTAGTGCCATTACTAGAAACTGCTGATCCTTTTCAGTCATTCTTACAAATAGCATATATATATATATATATATAGAGAGAGAGAGAGAGAGCAAAAACAGAGCATACACATGCCGTCCCGCTCCCATCTCGCCAAAGCTGACCTGAGGCGTTGCCATGGAGACGGGGTGAATGCCGGCATGGGGGTGATGCTGGCAGATTCAAAAGAGCGCATCTATTATTGAGAGACTGAGAGGACAAAACCTGAAACTGCTACATCATCCTATTGCCCAGAGAGAGCGCAGAAAACAACCATGGAGATGTTAACCTACCAAATGGTCAAATGCAATTTGCTACAGCCAGACCGGGAAAATCTCTTGCACTCATTGATGTTAAATTATAGGTCAGAGAAGGACAAACACAGACATTTTATGCCAGTATTGATATTTGATCATTTAGCATTTTACGAACACCAATACTTAAACATTAATTAAATCCAACTGGGTTCATATTACAAAGAAATATAGCACTTATTCATAAGCTTAAAAAATGCAGTGAAATTATTCAAATTGCAGCACAGTATCCCAGCACTGTATGAGCATTCCAATATTCTGAAGTACACAAATTCAATATCCAAATTTGGCTTAAATATCAGTCAAATCTAAATATCTCTCTGAATCTAACATTTTAAAGCCAATATTTTCAGATGCTGATAGGATTCTGATATAATTGTGGATCCCTAATTGTAAAACATGATTATAATGGTGCACAGATCTGTCTGACTTCACATTTTACACAAGACATCCAAGAAAGAAAAAATAAATCAAAGCCAGAAAGCTGCCATCATGTATGTGATATAATGTAGCACGTAGCACATTATCAGCAGCGTACCGTGCTCCTCAATGAAATGGCTTACGAATAACAGAACCAAATCAAGAAGAAAAAATGGAAAAGAGAAGGAATGTCCATGTGGCATGTGTAGCTAAAAGCCATAACTCTGACCTACGAGAAGTGACAGCGTGAGATGGTGGTGAAGTGAGAAAATTCTGCATCGCACCCAGACCACAGTTACTGAACGCTAACAACTAAAGCAGCTTACAACGAGCTGACAAATACAGCCAGGCCCCCTTGGCGTTCACAATTAATGTTAGTCTAAGTGAACAGGGAGTGAAATCATTACCTTTCTCTTGTGCCAAGCCAATCACAGTCCAAAAGCAGACAGAGCGAGTATCCGGCGTGTCTCTCTCTCTAACCATTCCCTGTGGCTCTATCAGCCTGTGATACTGTGCTGTGCTGTGTGTGTGTGTGTGTGTGTGTGTGGCCCGGTGAGCATGCTGACAGGCAGCAGCCGTGCACACATGCACACACTCACAGGGACACAATCACACACGCCCCTGCCTCCTCCCTCCATAAGATTAACATGTGCCTTTGTCACCGTACAAAGAGGCTTTAACACATTTCCTGGTGCTCGTGCATTCAGAAGCATCCACAAAGGTTGAAGGATGGGAAGAGAGAGAGAGAGAGAGAGAGAGAGAGAGAGAGAGAGAGAGAGAGAGAGAGAGAGAGAGAGAAATACAATATACAACTTGACTGTCTTTATATTCACATAAACGTCAGCCCAGGCTCTATCTCAGAGCTTCAATCTCATCTGCCGTGGCTGCTTTTTATGCCATCAAGTGCTTGGCATTCACACAGAACAAAGGCCCTGGTGAGCTGAAGATTTCAATGAACCTCCTAATGGCTGAAAAGAAAAGCCCCCAGATAAAACAAACTAACAAAGAAGCTAAGCATTTTATGCAATTTAACACCTCAACTGCAACACAAAAATGATTTCTGTCATGTAACCTATGCATAACCTTCTACAACATGTGGTCAACATCATGTTTTAATGCTGTCATCATATTGATGTGTAACCAACATGAGCAAATACAACAGATAATGTAGTGATTTGTGTTATTTGAGATTACAATCGTTACGAGCAAGAAAGCATCTGATTGGAATATACTACATACTCCACTAGAGCTGTGCCACATCGCATCGTTCACAATAATATCGTCATCATTTTTAAAAACAATACAAAAAAATCAGTATCGTGAAAATCTGACTTGTTTATGTAAAGACTCATTACACACAGCAACTATTCTGTGTTTTGTTATTTCCTGTGAAGTTTTAAGGTTACTTTTTGTATAATTGTTTATGTTTACTGTTGTGTGGTAGATTTCACAAAATCAGAATCTTGGTAAATTACAGTTTACAAGATAAACAAATGTTTTTTGAATGTTTGTTACATTTGTAGTAAAATAAAACTTTTTTAATAAATATAACCATGTAATATTATTGATATATATTAAATACATTTAATTTACTATAATTAATATTAGTATAACATTAATTTTGTTTCAATAGTGTTTTCTTGAAATTAATAAAAGCATTTTTCAGTGTTTTTTTTTCATATCGCCAAGAATAATGTCATCGCCAAAATACGCTGAAATATCATGGTATTATTTTAGGGCCATATCGCCCACCCCTATACTCCATTCTTCTTTATAGTTACTCTGATGAAAGTAACTGCTCAGACACTCTCCCAGTGTACCCAAGATCAAAGGGAGCATCATGATTTTTTTATACAGTAATCCACAAAGTAGACTTCAATTTCACATTTGGAAATATTTGGCTAGTAGTGCATGGGTCCAGTCTTGGACTTAAGACTGTAAATCAGTGGTCACAGTCTTATCTCAGTCTTTGAGTTCTTTTTCAGGAGTATGCAGTTGAGATCACACACAGCTAGTATCTGCTATAGGTAAATCATGAACAACCGGAACCCTCACCCTGCTGTTATGCTCTGTGGCTTCTGGTATAGTATAAGCCTGCTTTATCCAAATATGTGTTGCATATTTTATATTAATTAAAACACTAAGCTACCACTGATAAACTAAAATGTAAAGACTATAGATTTTTTAAACTCTTATTTATTGTTAATTCATTACTGTTGTATCTGGCAGGTATTATATGCAAAATACATTCTGGCATATTAATTTTTTTTTAGTTTTCTCATATTTTAATCTTCACTCGTGGTCTTAGCCTTGACTCAGTTACTAATAAAAAGGTTTGATATTGACTCTCTGTCCCTGGATTTACTGCCCATGACAAAAGTGATAGAATCACCACATTTAATCAACTTCTGTTTAATAGCTGTACATTGAATTTCTAAAACAAACAGCAGCTCAAGTCCAAAAATGCAAATGGTGTGTCAATGATTGGATGAAAAATATTTCCAGTGAGTAATCACAAATCTTCATTGTATTATGACCAGTACAGATCAATTATCTATCTATCTACATATATATGTATATTTCTCAAAGGAGGAGCAACAAATCAATGAATATGAATTGTTTGCAATTGTTTTTTTTTTGTTGTTTTGTTTTTAATTTTCAAATTTAGTGCACTTAGATTCATATGTTTAAGTTTAGATTTATGTTTCACTAAGCCAGAATGCTTAGCTATAAACAAAGGTTTCTGTGTCTCACTTGTTGCGAAGTGATAAAGCTAGAATTCCACAGCACTTGCCAGAGGTTGTAATGTGTCCAGGTCTCTGTCTTTCCTCTAATGGCCTTGGCAACAACACTGCACTTGACTATGCACAATGTAAACATGCACAAATCCCAACTCCTCTGGGGGGAAATGTGAATGAGTTAAAAAGGGCAAAGGCAACACCTCTGAAGACATCACTGGCAGGACATTAAGTAAGAGAGGGTCACGATCTAGAAACCAACAGCAACCACCATGGAAGCCTCAATCAATAAGAAAAACTGTCTATTACCATTTCTACCAACCCCCACTACAGCGACCATGCTACTAAATGTTGGATCTGTAACAAGCAGATGGTCCTTGATGTCTGAATAATGGTTTTATGGAGGCTGCTATGTGTACAGTCTTCACTGTGCCTGACACTGTGTTTAATGCTGCTTTATAATGGTTGTTTTTTAATGTTTATAAATGAGCCTCAGCGCTTTAACATCTGTTAGTCACTTCTACTGCAATTACAGCAAGTGCACTCTCTAATGTAGCTCTCGCATATTCAATGACACGTCTGGAAGATGATTCACTTGCTCAACATTAACACCATTAGCAAAAGTCTCACACAAACTCCAGGGCTATTAAAAGGACAAAGATATTTGGCCTTCAAAAGAATTAAATTGTCCCTTGAGGGGAGGTCATTAAAATCCACTCCATGCCTTTTGCTGCAAGCTCCACTGTTGCTGATATATGAGGAATGGAAGCCAACAACAGCCAGTAAATTCCTATGATATACCAGGTTCAAACTGACATGTTCAGATATGGCCCATTTAAATGGCTAGGAATAAGGTCTTCAACCTTAAATATTGTTGGAATTTATCTAAAATTAACATTCTTGTCTGAAACCAAAACCTCAGTTCTAGACACAATAAAAACACACAAAAAAACATAAACTAAAAAAACTAACTATAAAACACATAAAATACAAAACAAAAATGCATAAAATACAATTGAAAATACAGTTGAAATACATTTTTTTTTTCATTATTTTTGACCACAGTTCTTTCTTTTTGGAAACATTTCCTCCATCCATCCTACATTTAATGACTTTGCATTCTTTTCCATCGGCCATGGATGGTTCAGATGTTCACATAATGTAAATCTGGCATTTAAAATGTATAAGACTGAGATGAAATACTTTTATGTCAACACTTGAATGTCTCACATTGTAGGGGTGAAGGGTTCCATGAGAAGTGAAATTCTAGAAATGGCGGTGTTAAATTTAAACAGACTTTTACTTGTACAGTCGAGTGATGTGTACATATCGTCTTGCCTGAGCTCAGACTGGGAGATGTGTAGAATGGCACTAATGAGATAACCACAATGCTCCGCATTTTCATTTACACAGACGGAGGGTTAACATCCGTCAGACTGGGGACTTTCACACACAACACACACTCTTACACATACTCAAACACGGCGTGCAGTGGAGAGCTGCACAAAAGGCCACGCAGAGGCCTTTTCATGCAGGAGATTTAGTGTTCTCCAGCATGGCTTTCACTACAGAGAAGGCCTGCAGCTGTCCTCTCACCCATTTCCCCTTCAAATCTTGGGACAAAGTTATCAGGGACAACAGACAATGAATGGACATAGTATCCCACCGGCTTCAGCTGCTTCAGGAAGGAGCAGAGTAAAGCAAAATTAATCTGTTTCTTCAATTCCATTCCTTTTGAACATGTACCGGTGGAATGAACCCTTTATGGTGTGGTTGATGTTCAAGTTTTTTTTTTGTTTTTTTTTTTTTTAGGAAGGCAGTCCAGTAGTAAAGCTAATGCTTAAACCAGGAAACTACTAAGAATCACTTGACATACACACTGAAATATAAACGTGCCAAAAGGATTTTGGGGGCTTCTGAAACTGAACTCATTAATTCATTAATTCATTCCTTCATGGTCTGTAAGCACTCGATCTTGTTCGCAGTGGGTCCAGAGCCTATCCAGATTCATGGGGTGCAGTGCCAAAAATAATTATTAAAAATATAAATAAATAAAATAATGAAATAAGCCCGGGGTGGCATGGTGGTGCAGCAGGTAGTGTCTCGGTCACACAGCTCCAGGGACCTGGATGTTGTGTGTTCAAGTCCTGCTCCATGTGACTGTCTGTGAGGAGTTTGGTTTGTTCTCCCTGTGTCTGCGCGCGTGTGTGTCACCCGGTGAAAGACTGGTCAGGACGTGTTCCTAACTTGCGCCCAGTAATTCCAGGTAGGCTCTGGACCCACCGCGACCCTGAACTGGATAAGCGCTTACAGATAATGAATGAATTAATAAAATAAAAACCCATAACTGGTCTGCTCTAAGCAGTAACAGTATTTTAACATTGTATTCCAATTAAAGCATTCTAAACAGGAAAAAACAAAATGAGTTTTGTTTGAACAAAATGTATTACAATGTGCACTACTAAGTGTGTGCTTGGTTTCTTCTCATTCTCACTGCAGATAAACAACAGACTCTGTTATCTTTCTACTGCAGACAACAAAATGAGCTTCAGTGTTGAGAAAATGTTTACAGTATGCTGAATTCACATTACTTCTTATCTGATTAAATGAAACCCTGTGCTAAAGTTTGCTAAAAGTAAAAAATACATAAATAAATAAATATTAACAATTAAAAGACATTCCAAATTTTGTTTCACGTAAATCTGTAAGATAATATCCTTAAGCTATTGTTCATTTCGTTTTCATATCATTCACTAAACAGGTTTAGAGCAATTGCACATAAGTGGCACATTTGTTTCCCTAAAGAAGAGTGGGAGGGAAAAAAGAGGAAGAGGAAAAGGACAGAAAAGGATGGGTCCACATAGAGTAATGAGAGAATGCGGTTTGATTTTTCTTGATAATGCAGCAGGTTGAATTAGGGCCTCCTGCCAGCGAGGCGAGAGATGAAATCACAGCAGGGTGCCACACGGTTCTGTGTGGTTCTCTAGGGTTCCCCACTGATCTCAGTGAATTAGAGAACTGAACAAAGCCTTGTCCCAAATTCAGTCTGGAACATCCTCATTGCCGTTAAGCTTACAGGAAGCACTATAGTTTTAAAATTAAGCTTTTTCTTTTGCCCTTACCCCACTTCAATCCAAGATTTAAAAAAGAATATAAACAGGCATTAAGACAAGGATCTGATAAGGCCTGAAAGCAGCTTTTTGCCTTGTTTTATTTTTATTTATTTATTTATTTTTTTGCTTACATATTTGGGTCTTAATCCAAAAACAGAGAACTCATTAATGTGTGCTAATCTCTATGATATGATATGGTTGTTCATATAATGAGACATGTCTAAGGGGAAGCACCCTAAGGGATTGCAAACCATGCAATAAACATTGCCTTGAGGAAATCAAATCAAAGGGGTGTGATCTCTGAGTATCACACTTCCGTTCTCTTTTCACTCTTTCGGAACCCTGTCGCCACCCAGCCCTCAGAACTAATGGCCAGAACTAGTGACTCAATCACCATGGAGACCCTGCACGGCAACGAGCCCAGGTGACAGCTATGCCACCTCGCTGACCCCAGGCCTTCAGACACCAAAAAGGAATACTCTAGATACAACCTAATCTCATGTAGTATACAAAGAGTAAGCAAGACTTGGGGGTGGGGGGGAGAGAGAGAACAGAGCAAAGAAATAGTCATACCACAGGGAAGCCAGATGGCGCAAGCTAATGGGGCATTAAATCTTCGGCTAAAAACGCCACAAGCTGCCTCTGAAAAACAGAAATTTGGAGAGTTTGGTGTCTGATGGACTTGCAGGGAGCAAAAATCTGTTTTGCTTCTAGCGCAGCCCTATATCTGATAGAGGAGAACATAGGGAAGAAGGAATAGCCCATCGCTGAGCTATTATTAGCTCCACTAGTGGGGAAAGATTTCCCCTAAGCCAGTCGGCTAACTCAGCCGACTGAGAAATCCACTCAGCTCTGTGTCCTGAGGCTCGTGAATCAAACTGAGCCAGACTAAACATGCTCCCACACCTCGGCGACACAGAACAGGAAGAAAAGCTAGTGACACTAGAAGCTAGCACTGTATCACAATGCTTCTAAAAAAAGGTATTTATTTTCATTTGAATCACATCTAAACAAAGTGATTCTAAAATCTACATATCTGACAGAAACTCCATTATACACCTATAAATGTCACAGTATGATGCAATCACTGACTTTTGATGGGCTCACTGTTAGAGACTCAGTATGAGCTGATGTACGAATATCTTACTTGTCTCAGAGCACAGCAACTAAAATATGCTCTGGCCATTGCCATGCCAACCACATAGCCAGAAGCAGCAGGAGATCCAATATGCAGAGATTGCTCCAGAGCTGTTGCGAAAAAATAACAGTGTAGTCTGCAAAGCAGACGCTTCTCAACCCACGACCCCGTCCACGTGGCGATTGTATAATCCAATTTAGTACGATATCTTGATGTTCGGTAGGAGACAAAAAGCAGCAATCACAGTAAAAACAAAAAAGAACAGAGCACCACCTTACAGGGTCATCGGCTGACTTCGAAAGAACAACTTCATAGCCCTGCACAGTTGCATGCAAACCAGGCAAATTGTAAAAGAGCACTTAAATACTCAGCATGTCATGTCAGTATGAGGGAGAGTGAAACACACACACACACACACACACACATACACACTCACACAATGATAATAGAAATAATATCTGTTCTCCACCTGGTGGAAATGACAAAAGGGATTGTGCCAAACAATAGCAGGCCCATTTGCACTCATTTGTATCCAGTCAAGCTTGAGTGGTCAGCAATGCCATTTCCTGACGCACTGGCCCATGACCCAAGGCCCCTGTTTGGGTTTGGCACACGGTGCAAGCAAAACCATCTGAGCCTCCTCCCTTAATTTACATTAGGCAAAGTGACATCACAACACCATCAGCGACCCATATTCAAATCCACTCGTGCGATCCAGACCAGTAAATCAGGGCACCATAAATCAGCACAGCCTCAAAGACAACACAAGGAGGGAGATTTCATAGCTCGCTCCAGCTTTCACATGCTTTCATATCACACGTGGGTATGCAAGGCCACAGATGGAGAGCTAAAGCAGACGAGGGTTGGAACTGACAGGACTTCCCCAAGTAGCAGGGGACTTTTCAGCAGACTGGGGCATTTGGTGCCTGATTGCAATGTTCTGAAAGTGCACAGAAAATAACTGGGTCACATGTACAGTTTTACAGCATATTCAAGAGGCTGCAATTATTGTTCTTTCGGCAGCAAAGGCAATCTCGTTTCTTCTTCTCTGCTGTAACAACCACAAGTGCCAACTTCAGCATAATCACATATAAGGGACACTTAACTTAGGAAAGCATTTTCCCCAATTTTTTTATTATGAAAACACTGGTGCACAGACATTCCTAAGTCCATACAGTCATTGGAAACAGCAAATAAAAAACAGCCTACACTGAATTTTTTGTTTTTGTGATGTCACAAAATCAATGCATTTACACATATGTGTATGTACATATTCATGTTTTCAGCCTTCAGCACCTTAGAACCCATATTTGTACTTCTTTTATGTGTTTCAGGCTGGACTGTTCTTAAAACATGACACAATACTAAGCAGATAAATAGAATGGTGTGTGTATTAATAATATAAACAAAATTGGTATAAAATAAGGTTTAGGAAAATGTTAAAGTAAAACATTATGTTTCTGTAAACTCTCACAAATATCATTAGAATCTTTGTGGTAAAAGAAATAAACAGGAACAAGATGGAATTTTGGCTTTTTTTAGGGTTCAGCATTTGATTTCTCAAACAATTGCCAAATTATTTATATAGGTTCTAATAATTTTACAGCCCAATATATGAATACAATTAAACTAGATCTATCACACACACATAATAGCACAAGACCTAAATAGGCCTGTAAAGCTTCTAAGTGGAACGTTATTGATGATCATAAAACTAGTGTAAAATCAGATAGCGTGCCTTTAAACTAGACCATGAAAACCATTCATTTATTTTCCTTACCCTTGAGCCTGGCTCTTGAATGTGAAACCCAGGCCTGAAGGCCCTAAAGGCACAGGTAAATTAACTGAGACTAGCCTGCCATGGTTAATTGATGAAGCTGAATAACGCGTGTGGTCTTGGTCTGCCAGGAATATCAATCTGCAGAGAAAGAAAGAGGGAAGGACTTCATTCAGGGATCACTGGTGCAATGTATGGTACCCCGGAGCACCAGGATAAATAGGCATTTTTTCAGACGTTGCTGTTTTAAACTGAGCTCAGGTGCAGGGGTCTTTTTGCTTAGCACTGTGCAAAACAACACTCTGGATGGATGCCATCTGATCACGTCATTTCACTTTTTAAAGGTATATTCAGCATTTTTCTTTCAAAACTCAGTCAGCTACTTCAGCAGCATAAAACTAGCTGCTATTACATGGTTACTGTCTTATGTATCTTTAATTAGGCACAGCCAAACACATTAAATTCCTGTTATTTCACTTGAATGCAGAAGATAGACATTAGACTGGTGAAGTGTTTCTGTAAAACCTCACATGATTAGATGTCATCCTTCTATCCATATTAGATTGAAAAAGAGTGGGGTGTTCCCTTAGCATCTTTCTATATCTTTCTGCAGGGCCGCTCTACCAGAAGACAGCAAACTGACTCATATAATGTTGATAAATATAATCTAATTAAATATTTTCACACGTTAACAGGACACTGAACATTTAGACTTGGTGTCAAACTACTAGTAAGCAATGAGAAATGAACACAATGAAAAAAGAGGGACCTACAAACCACGTTGGAATTGTATTTTACGGCTTGTTTGGAAAGGGTTATCAGCCTAAGGAGCAGTTGTACTGTAATGATCCACATTACAGTCAAAAACAGAACACAATTACACCACTTTTTAAAGGTAACAGATGTAACAGTTGGTAGTGCTCTGCAGTGCTCTAGCATTCACCATACTGGCTCCGACACACATTATTGGTCACAAATGTGACTGGAAGCCTCTTTCACACTCTTTCTCTCCAGGGTGGGAACATACTTTGTTGGTCATGTTTATTCATGTTGCACTTTCCAAACACATTCACATCCCTAAGCTCTTTGGAAAATGCCCTTAGCAAAGGCCACAGCATTGACCAAAGGGCTTCCTCCATCCATGAATTGACTGTTTGCTATTTCCCCTACAGTATTACTCTAGTGTTTAGTGTTTACTCTAAAAGCAGGTCCTGTGTTGGTGCACAGGGTCATCGATTAAAGTCCAGAGTCCCCTGTTGTTAGGGTGTTAGCATCCTTTGCACTGTGCTATTGATCTGCAGCTGCCACCACTTAAAGGTCAAACCTAATCCTAAAGGTCAATGATTTGTCAATATATTGCCTATTTGTTGGCTATATACCAGTTGACACATCCACTAAATCAGCCCCAAACACCATGGAGATATTAGGTGTTAGTGCACTGCCACAGTACCACTAGCAACATAATAGCGACAGGGAAATGAAATGCAAAAGGCACATATGAAAATATTACCATGTTCAAAGACCTAATAACTCTTCCAAATATAATCCCAAGAGTTATTCCAATACCCAGTCCAAGACGAAAGGATAAGGCTGTTCTTCCATTGCTGAGGTAGAACATGGCTGTGAGGATATTATGGTGAGTATGGCACGGTGCTGCAGCAGGTAGTGTCGCAGTCACACAGCTCCACGGACCTGGAGACTGTGGGTTCGATTCCCGCTCTGGGTGACTGTCTGTGAGGAGTTTGGTGTGTTCTCCCTGTGTCTGCGTGGGTTTCCTCCGGGTGCTGCGGTTTCCTCCCACAGTCCAAAAACACATGTTAGTAGGTGAATTGGCGACTCTCAAAAGTGTCCACAGGTGTGAGTGAACGTGTAAATGTGTGTCACCCTGTGAAGGACTGGCGCCCCCTCCAGGGTGTGTTCCTGCCTTGCGCCCAGTGATTCTGGGTAGGCTCCGGACCCACCGCGACCCTGAACTGGATAAGTGGTTTCAGGCAATGAATGAATTAATTAGATGGTAGACTGGTAGACCATTGATGGTCGACTGGTAGACCATTGATGGTCAACTGGCTATGGGAATAAGAGAATTCATTATTGACTAGGAGAGGCTTTGGTGCCCTTCAATGGACTGGTTCTCTGTCTATTGTGCATTTCTTGCCTTGTGCTGTTTCCTCTTTATAATGTGTGCTGAGTGTACTGGTGCGGATTGGCTGCTATTGCATCATCCAGGTGGAAGCTGCACATTGCTGGTGGTTCAGGCAACTGTCTAAAGAATGTGAAGCACTTTGGGTGTCTACAAAAGTGCTATATAGACGTAAGTAAGTACGTTCCCATGTGCACAACTGAATTTTGTTGTGAATAATGGACACGCATTTACATACTGTATGAGTGTACAGTCTTTCAAAACATATACATATGCACACAAAACCATTCCAATTCCAACATTTTCCCCCATATTTGCAGAGCCTGCCTTCAAGGGTATGCCTCGCCTTCTTGAGAATACAATATTATGTTCAAACCTCATAAATCAAATGCCTGGAACAGCTTGCTGTGATACTGAATATCATTGTACTGATCTCTCACACAGCAGCACATTCAATCAGTCTGACCACCCACCTCCTTCTCTGTGCGCTTCCAGTTTGTGGACACTCCTATTCAACTGCCCAGTGCTGTTCAATTCACCAAATCAGTCCATTCTAGCTAATCTGGACACTTGCCAGTCACCGTCAATGAGGGCCTAGCTCACAGAAAGTAAAAAGCTCATAAATCCAGTTATAAAACAGTAAGTGTCATTGTTAATTACTCATTTCTCCACTGTTGACAGAACACTGAGACTAATAGCAAAAAAATCGAATGTTACTGTTAAATTTTGTACAGGGCTATAACTAGCAATCATGTTTATAATAGATAAATCTGTCCATTTTTTAAAATTAATTATTTAGTATATGAAAATAATATAGAAATAAATAATGTTGTTGCTGTCTAACTAAAAGCATGTATTTCCATAATGGAAGAAGCCTTCTTCTTAAGTCTGTGGAAGTCAATATATAAAGGCTGTTTATTTATTTATTTATTTATCTTTCAAAGTAATTTTGCACCATGTATATTGGACCATTTGTCATGAAATTTTGTGTGTCGCCCTGTGAAGGACTGGCACCCTGTCCAACTGGATAAGTGGTTACAGACAATGAATGAATGTTGTGGGCTGTTTGAGTGACTGTTGGACTTCAGTGTTTTTAGAAATGTGGGCCATTGCCTGGTCCAATCATCTGCACTTAAGGCAAGTGGAAAAATCATGTAACTTTGATTTCTGCCTAACCAGTGTTAGTATAGAGCGTACTTATTCATCATTTTCATAAACTTTCTGTATCTTCCCTGGATCTGACATTATTTGTGGGTTTTTTCCTGGTGTTCAGGCATCATAGTTTTGCTTCTGTGGCATTTAATTTCAGCTTTACACATTTTGAAGCTTTGAAATTTATAAAAAAGTATAACTGATACTCAATTAATTTCTGCAGCCCTAGTATATAATATACAACACACACTCATAATGCTCATAGGTGCAAAAGCTAGCTATCTGTTTGATGTGCATAAAAATGTTTCTTTCAGTTAATATAGAATATTGCACTGAATTTGTGCCATTGTGACTATGGTGCGGCACTGGCTTTGAAAAGTAGCAACAAAAATAATAATAGTTTAGATTCAGCGCCTGTCATATTTGATTTATATATGCACTGTAAAAAAAAAATCCGTAAAATTTACGGTAAAATACTGGCAGCTGTGGTTGCCAGAATTTCACCGTAAAATATACGGTCACATTTTTGGCAATCATAAATTTTACATTTAAGGACTGTCACAGTTGTTTACAGTACATTTCTGTTACAAAAACAGATATACACTGTAAAAACAGATATACACTGTAAATAACATGGTATTTACATAAAAATAACAAAGAAACATTGTTTTGCTATAAAATTAACATGTAAATTGTGTGACAAATTAGAGAAAGAGACTGAGATATACCCACATTTAGTTATAGCCAAACTGCATCCTGTATTCAGCCCTTAAAAGGAGGTATTGCTGAAAGGAGTAAAGAAATGTTCGGTATCTGGGTGCCACACGCGGAACACAGGCTGATGGTGAACTTTCCTGACCAACACACGTCTCGACATAATATGCACAGAAACACAAACACACACAGTGATCACCCCAATGCGACCCAAAATTAGTAAGTCTCAAAGACAGAAAAAACAAAGAAACTCTGAAAATCACAGAAAATAAGGAGAAGCAAAGCATGCTGGAAGCTCCCTAATGAGTCTCAGCTCCTCCCAGTCTTTGGACACTTGTACCGTCCCTAATGGTTTGTGTGTTTAACAATGAAATAATGCATATTTTAGAGTAAAGAGATGTAAAAATTTGTACTTTGGCTGAAAAAATTATTTACGGTATTTCACTGTTACAGAAACTGTTTTCAACCTTTTTAGAGTTTACAGTCATTTACTGTCATGGTTTTACAGTTTTCCATGTTATATGCCAGTGTGTTTAAAGGTGAGGTTAATAAAATATGCAAAAACACAGAAAATGCCCTTAGACCACACAGGGTTAATTAAACTTGACATATCATATGCAGTCTGCTCTTTCTCCCATCCCCCACCTTTATTTTATTTATTTATTTAATTTTTCCTTTTGGTTTTAATTGTACTATTATGCATTATTTAACCATACTCCTTAGTGGTATATGGGGTCCTGGTCTGATATGAAGGTATCTACATGTTTTTCTCTTAAAAATGTGTGTCTATTATTGAACAGAATTACCAAAATATGGCTGTCTACATAAAACAAGCACAGTGTAGAATATGCAGTTCTAAATATAGTACAGGTAGTTAAGCTTCATGTTTTTCTACTGATTTTGAGACAGAGTCATCTACAAAAGCAGTCGAGTTTCTCATGTGTATAAGTGGGCCGAAGCTGGAGGCAAATACAGTGGAATCAGAGGCAGGATGAAGGAGCTGTACAAGGACTTCTGAGGCAAACAGATTACTTGCTTCATGCATACTGCTGATGTAACAAGCAAGACAGGGTGGCTCTGTATTTCATTATTAACCTGGGCTCAAAAATATCTGTCCCAAATCCTGAATCTACAATGTAATTTATCATTGATTTATAGCGCAATGCCAACTTCAGACCTCAGCTCAACAAAGGTTGAACCAAGGTATAGTATATGGTTGAACATCTATAAAATATATAAACAAAATAAACTAAATTCAATACAGCACAATATATAGTATCAATGGGGGAAAAAAGGTTTAGACACACTGATAATTAGGAAACAAGGGTGGCAAAAGGTCTTTAGTCTAGGATTTTGCCTTTATTGGGGTGGGGGTTTTCCCAATCTTTCTCCCTAATTTTAGCCATTGAGACTTTTCGATGTTAGCTCTCCCCCACTCAAATAGTGCTACCATGCTGAAAGAAGCATATATCCTACAAGAGATATGTATTGTCAACCTCTACTTTTCAAAAATCCAATACAACAGCTTTGGGCAGCTCAGCAATCTTTGAGAATAATGTTAAATATTCAACTCTTTTATGTTAGCTAATGGATGTCTGCATTGATTAGCATCATGCTGAGGGATAGAATGTGCCTATATCTTTCAGATAAGTATTAAATTATAGTCTATTTAGGAGAAATATGATGATTCTTATACAGAATGTTATAACAAAAGATTATAAGGCTGTTAAATTCACACATCACACTCTACACACTGGAATCATTCTAATCGATGATGGTGGGGTGTTTTTCCAATAGATGAGTTACATAAATCCATGCTCTTCCAGGCCAGAGGGATGATGCAAGGCCATAGCTTTGTCTCTTACTGAAAGGATGAGTTCTGTTTCTAATCAGGGTGTTAGCGGCTCATAGGAGTAAGATTCGTACTGGATGCAGAAAAACAAACTCAGGTGCAGTGCAGTACAGCCACCCACACCAGACTGCGCAGAGAAAAAGTAGCAAAACCACTGCAGAACTCACTGACATGAGGTACACTTTATGGTAAAATAGGTGTATGATGCTAATAAGTATCTAAAGTCCTATGATATTATTCAGATCATATTCCATTTCCACAGGACAGTGGAAAACGTCACATTTTGGCAGGGGCATAGCACCAAATTCTGCACAAACAGTGCCCATGGGCCTTCCTCAACCACGGAGCAGTTAACAATGATGAAAGTATCCAACATCAAGGACTTACTACCAGTCAAGTTATCTAACCACACACTACTCTAATAACTCTTAAATGTATAACAAAAAATAGCGTAATCACACAAGACTTCACTGAATGATTGCTTTATTTGCAGAATAATTAAAAGATATGCCACCAAAGGTAGCCTAAAATCACAGGCATGCATTAAAATTGAGCACTTTTGCATTTGGCTGTGAGAACAGCTTTTTATCAACTAGCCTATTTTTACATAAAAGAAAAAGGCCATTTCTGATTTTCACCTTAACAAAATGCTTCATTTTGAGTGTGAATGTGTGAGTGTGTGTCACCCTGTGAAGAATTGGTGCCCCTCCAGGGTGTGTTCCTGCCTTGTGTCCAGTGATTCCGGGTAGACCCCAGACCCACCGTGACCCGTGATAAGCGCTTACAGGCAATGAATGAAAAAGAAAACAGACTTCCACAAAGTGTTAAACACTGAAATTTATACCCCAGTTAGTGCCTGCTGATGGGTCTTCTTGGTGGCAACATCACTGATGAAATCCAGTTTTCTTGCCAATTGGCTTTCAATGGAAAGAAGGACAAGGCTGTTCAATCTATTGGTAGGCTCATTGGTAGGCTATGCAAACAAAAATGTATTTAGATTTGACCTCTATTATTTCTAATGTGGACCGCCAAATAGGCACAGTAGTAAAGTCCAGCTTTTTCCACCTGAGGCAGCTGGCAAAGGTGAAGCCATTTCTTACACATGAGCACTTTAAAACAGTAATCCATGCCTTCATCACATCCCGGCTGGATTATTGCAATGCACTGTATTTTGGAGTCAGCCAGTCCTCCCTCAGACGTCTCCAATTGGTACAAAATGCTGCTGCCCGACTTTTAACGGGTTCGTGTAAGAGGGAGCATATAACTCCCATTCTGGCCTCTCTCCACTGGTTGCCTGTGCATTTTAGAGTACATTTTAAGATTCTCTTATTTGTTTTTAAATCAATAAATGGACTCGCCCCACCTTACCTCACCTAGCTGCTACAGCCCCACGTCTCTGCTTGGTGCCTCGGGTCAGCTGATCAGCTGCTCCTGGAGGTGCCGAGGTCGAAACATAAGCTCAGAGGAGATAAAGCCTTTTCATTACAGATTAGGCAGGCTTCTTCACTTTCGATTTTTAAAACTTATCTTAAAACCCATTTTTATTCCTTGGCTTTCAACCCAGCATGAGACGTTTGTTTTGTTTTATTAGTTTTGTTTTTATTTAAGTTTTTTTTTTTTCTTATTGGTTATTTTATTTTATTTTATAAACACCTTTGTACAGCACTTTGTTTCAGCTGTTGGTGTTTTTTAAAGTACTCTATAAATAAATTTGAGTTGAGAGTTGTCACGCCCTCGTCCTGTCATGTCTGTTTTCCCGGCCATGTGCTCTCTCAGCACATGGCTCTGTTTGTTGTTGCCCTAGTCCCGCCTTTGTTCCGCCTCCTTGTCTGTGTCTCATTTGTTACCCTGCCCCCTCGTTATCTGTCCAGGTGTATCTTGTCTGTGTCTTGTATTTAAGTTCCCTTGTGTCTCTCCTGTTTGTCGGACATTTCTCCTTTGTACTGTTTCGGTATATGTTATCAAGTCTCTCTGTCTCTCCGTTATTGTTTTCCACGTTGTCGTTTCATTTCCTCTGTCGTTGCTTCATTCTTTAGTCTGTCTTTCCCGTTTGCCCTGTTTAGCTCCCCATGTCCAGTTTAGCCTGCTTGGTTCCCTGTTTGTTTTCCTTCTGTAAAAGTCTTTGTTTTGTTATTTTTCATTAATAAAGTACTGTGTTTTAGCGAGTGCGTCTGAATCCGTCAGTCCGCCCTCCGCGAATCCATGACAAGAGTTGAGAGAAATGTTGTGTTATGCAGTTTTCAGTATTGACAATCTCAGTGGTATTGAAGCGTTTTATAACCACTGGAGTGTAGGCTATTTGCTTTCATATTTGGACTCACCTTTCTTAGGAAAGAAGTTAGCAGTTGCTTTCCCTCATTTTTTTATTTGACTCTTTCCTGCCTCTCTTTTCATTTCTGAAAAGCGGAATGAAACACAATTGACACACAATCCATCAACCAACAGATTTATTTACCCAAAACATAAAATTTACCATTTATTGTGATCTTTAAATGATATTAATATTTAAAGCGGGTGGCGTTTGGTGTGAGGAGTTCGATGTGTTCTCCCTGTGTCTGCGTGGGTTTCCTCCAGGTGCTCCGGTTTCCTCCCACTGTCCAAAAACACACGTTGGTAGATGGATTGGAGACTCAAAAGTGTCCGTATGTGTGAGTGTGTGAATGAATGTGTGTGTGTCACCATGTGAAGAACTGGCGCCCCCTCCAGGGTGTATTCCTGCTTTGCGCCCAGTGATTCTGGGTAGGCTCCGCACCCACCGTGACCCTGAATTGTATAAGCGGTTACAGATAATGAATGAATGAATGAATGAATAATATTTAAAGGAAAATAAAATTCCAAACTCCTCAAGGGTCCTGGTTATCCCACTTTTCACCCCACTACAATGCCCCCCTGCTGTGTGGTCACTAATCTGAATGCAGCACTCTCTGTACCCTGGTCATTGCCTGTGTCCATTTACCTACAACATGCTTACTGGGAAGAGCAGGGCACACTTAGGTCAAGGTCCTGTGCATCTTTCAAACAGCTGCTAACACCTCATCACTGGACAATTCAACACAGTAGAACACTAGCCTTGGGCTGATAAAGGATATTATCGGATATCATGATAATTTCAACCAGTGATGATATTCAATAAATTATCATGTACTATTGCTTCGTGACCATTTTTTTGAATGCCATTGCCTTCATTTAACCTTTGACTTTGTCAGTGTACATTATTTTTACAATTATGTGCTGTTTTATTGTTTTATTTTTGTACATGGTAAGCAACATTAAGGAACAGGAATTATGTCATTTAGCAGTTATCAACCCAGCCATCGTACTGTGCAGGTTGGTTAATTGCACCTCATTTAAATAATGCGAATCAGCCTTTCTCAGCCTTATCCCGCATGAAAAAAAATTAATTCCATATATCAGTCCACACTCATTGGTGATTACTTGAGAATTGGTCCAACAAAACAAAAATAAAAGGGCTTTTGTTGAACTGGAATAAAAAAGGCTGTTACTGAAATGAAACAAAAAGGCTGTTGCTGTCCAATGCGTCCCCCATCGACAACACTGACATCCACCACTCCAGGTAGATCATGATGACCTGAATCTTTTTTATATATTATTTTACTTAACCTTTAATTTAATGTTTGTCTAAATTTACATTATTGCCCAAGCCTAGGTAACATGGACACCCACACTGACATGATGAGGGATGGGAGGAGGGGGAGACCATCTCCACAACCCAGAGAGAGAGAGAGAGACTGAGAGAGAGAGAGAGAGAGAGAGAGAGAGAGAGAGAGAGAGAGAGAGAGAGAGAGATGCCCAGTTAGACTCCTAGTCAGAGATACATAGCTGTGATATTAACTGGGATTTATCTCACAGTCTCCCAAAGCTAAGGCCAATGCTTAATTGGCTGTAGCACTTGAGAGCCCAGCTTAATCGCTTTTAAAACATTTCAGCAAGATCTATAATATCATGTAATAACACTTTGTTCCAGCAACTGCCATTTATGAACTATCCAAAGTGCAATAATGCAAACATTAAAACCACACACACACAAAAAAAAAATATATATATATATATATATATATATATATATATATATATATATATATATATATATATTAGGAGGAGTTCTTAGAAGCTGAGGAGTCGATTCCATGAGAATCATGTTTGATCAATCGATGTATATTTGCAGATCCACACATACGCCCCTATTCAGTATGCATGTCAAAAAGGATAACAGAGTTCAGCACGTTCACAGTGAAGCTCACTAGACAACAAAACAAGCAATGGGTGTATCCTTGTTGGAAGGAACTATTACTCGGTAAACACCTATACTTCCAGTTCAGTCATAGACAAATGAACACCGGTCTGGTCTCTGTTAAACCTAGTCATTAGATATTAGCACATGGAGAGGTTTCTAACATATTGAGTTAAAAAGTAAGATTATCACAATCAGAGGAACTGAAAGCAAAAGCATGCCTGGTCCAACCCTGCTCCAATCATGTCAGTGATAAATGACTGAGAATTTGCATTACGGTGCTGAGTCAAGCTTTTCAGACAAGCTGAGAGAACACATCAATCCATCATTTATTGCATAAAAGTTTTTCTCCGGGTAGGCATACACACCATTCATTTTATATGTCTAGGTGTTATGATTTAGATCCATATTTAGGTCCATATTTCAGTACTAAGTGGACGTACACAATCCAACAAAAAGGGTCAGTCATTGCAACAACTGAATACCAAACAAACCAAATTTACTAGTATGAACCACGCCCGTGAAGGCTAAAGAGGAAGGGAACCTCTAACCTTTTTTGGGCAGGAGTCCAGCTCAGAACTTATATTATAATTGGTTACAGCTACATCTACATCTACTAAATCCACTTGGAATATTCATTCATTCATTCATTAATTGTCTGAAACCACTTATCCAGGGTTGTGGTGGTTCCGGAGCCTACCCGGAATCACTGGGCACCAGTGTCACCCTCTGTGGAATATGAATGTATGTTGAATGGACGTCCAATGGATCATGGTGCACATTTAAATTGTTTGTAGCTTTGTGTTCAAAATGTATTGTATCTGCACAGTTTTCCTAACAGTGCACACTAGTTTGTATAATAAATGAAGGCCTCAAAAGTGTGTCTGAATGCTTGTCACCCACATACGCTGACAAACACAAAGTGCAGACAGACAGACAGGCACTAAAACAGACAATGTATGTGTTAAGTGGAGGTATCAGTGGTCGTCCGCATGCATGATCCCTGTAGCCCCTAGACAAGTTCTGCTGCTATTCATGCTATTAAGGATGGTAAACACACATTTGGTCTAAGTCTTTTAAAACTGGTTCACAACCCCACAGTGTGAAAGCACTGAATGAGGTGCTTAATTCCTTGATTCAAACTAATTTGCGCATAAATAAAACACATGGGTGGCACGGTGGTGCAGCAGGTAGTGTCGTAGACACACAGCTCCAGGGACCTGGAGGTTGTGGGTTCAAGTCCCGCTCCGGGTGACTGTCTGTGAGGAGTATGTTCTCCACGTGTCTGCGTGGGTTTCCTCCCACAGTCCAAAAAGGACTGGTAGGTGGATTGGTGACTAAAAGTGTCCATAGGTGTGTGTGGAAATAAATAAATAAAATCAAAAACCATATAAATAAAATAGCTGAAATTCCAAACTCTCTAAACCTACAGAACCCAGAGTTTCACATTAAACCACTTTGAGAAACTTCATTTGTATCTTTTGAATACAGTTGAATCATGTCATCATTTTGAAAAAGGATTGAATTCCGCTTTGAAAGATGTAGCAACCTGACAAATCCAGTAAAGCATTGAGTTAATAGAATTAGAGGATAAAACACAAATCCTCTGTGTGTTTGTCTGTCCAGTCACGCAAACAAAAAATTAGTTACCATATGCAGAAGCCCCCTCCCTGCTCACAGTGACCCTTTCAGCACTGCCCGCCCATCACAGCTTCATAGAATCAATCACGCAATCCCACACACACACACCACATCATTTTCCTCCAAGGCTCTGAAGAGTCATTGGGCCTACAGAATCCTTCCAGTCATGTGACAGCAGACTCTTGTTGTCATTGGCTGTTTGGATTAGATGCGCTGACATGCAGCATCGAACATTTTCTACGATTCTTGCATTGTCTTTGACCTTAATCTCCGCTAATCGTTTGGTGGCCCACAGAAAGAGTAGGATTTTGTCTAAATGATGCCAGATAGAGCCATAGAGCATCTGGCTGTGGTGGAATTTTGTGAGTTAACACGATTTTCACAAGCTTGTAGACTCCCATTGTAATTAGGTTTGACAGTGCACCTTAGTGTTGTCACAATACCAAAATTATGACTTTCGATGCAATACCTGCCTGTGTATCTTGATACCGATACTGAAACAATAAAATTTGCAGCTCTGGAGCAAACGAGCCGTGTCGAGGGAGTTGTATCACCCGGAGCTCCGTCTCTGGGAGCAGAGAAGCTGCGGAGAGAGAGTCGTCTCTTCCCGCACACTGTCAGTCCCAGTGTTCTAACGAGTTGTGCTACCTGCAATTCTCTTCTATATAGTAGCTAAGGTTTGTACAGAAAGTCACTGGTGCGAGTCTGGTTTCTTGTTTTTTAAAATAACTCACCAAAAGGTCTGAAATGTCACTAAAACTAGCACCAAAATCATTAATGGAGGTAGAGGAGTCAAAGCGCTGCGGGCACACACTGTCCCCCTGTGGCAATCATTGAAAATACCGCTCTTATCATATTATTCTTAAAGTACCGGTACTCATTATATGGGTATTGTACTGTTTTTGATGACAAAGTATTGACATCATATTGACATAAAACATTTCTAGGTTTGGTGTAATAGTGCACCTACTGCCAAGCATCACCTAGAGGAGTGTTAAAACCCCTCAGCATTGGGCTATGTAGTAATAAAATAATCCTGTTGAGGGACGTAGCACCCTCCCGTACTTTTAGGAAGAGTTGGACTGGTGTTTGTCATCTAAAACTAAACTTCAGCACCTGTGGTCATTAATGCTCATATAGGTACATGACAACAAATCTTCACAGAAATGTTTCATCTTCTAGTGTAAAGACTTCCCAGCATGGAAAAAGTTGTGGAAATCAAAGGCAAACAGCGCAAGTGAATAAACTGTTATGTTCCATGTAAGATTATCAGTTTCCCAGCAACCACATCATGTAAAAAGTATTATCAACTGAGCAAACAGATGTTAGCTACTCTGTGAGAGAGCCAGCAATGTGCTCTGAGCTGAGCGGCCCAGGCTTAAATCAGGTTTTAAATCTGTGATGCAATAAATATATATATATATATGTTGTTTTTTTTTTTTTGTATTAAAAAAAAAGCAGGAGAGAAGCCACCAGTGGCACATTTGCTGAGTAATTAAGATCACTCTGCCAGCTGACCTGCCAAAGGCAGAGGAGAAACAGGAGAGTGGTGGTGCAAATGTAAGACTATCAGATGCTAACCCTGAGATTCTTTTAAATCAGGTTCTTCATACTGTTCTTCATGAAGGATGACTAAGTCAGCAGCAGCTTGTCTTCTTTATTTCAAGAACGTAGAGGTGTCCCTGTGGTCCAAAAATTGATGAGAAATAAGCTTTGCTGATTCTGGATTGAGGGTGACTCAGCAGAGTTCCCCCTCTTTAAAGAAACAAAAGCCAGAGTGAAAGTCTCTAGCGAGGCAAAGACGTGGGCAGGTTTACCCCACTTCCCCAGGTTTGGTGGTATCTTACAACAAGCTGAAATCCTTGCATGAGGTACTTCCCATTTTTCCTGAAGATTTTTCCAAACATTCAATTCAAGTTGGATTCAAATTTCAGATTCAAGTTTCTAAAATGATCTCCCACCTTTACCATTATTATGGAATATTATTATTATGTAATAACTGAAGTATGGGGAAGAACCTATTGTTAGACTGTTGGATAACACACTAAACTCAGGGCAGTGACCCGACGTGGGTCTCGAACGTACAACCCCAGGGCTCTGGAGCTGTGTGACAGTGATGCTACCTGTTACTACTGAAATAAACATAGGAACCTGTCCACAGGAAATTCAACTAAAAGCAGCGAACCCCAGACCAGCTGCCATCTCGACTGAAAATGCTTACACATTGGTGTGTGACATCAGACATCATGCTGCATAGACTCATAATATTTAAGTTCAACTGCATCTATCATATACAGCAATTTTTATTTAAAACCACAAACAGCACTCTGCTACAACTCAAAAAATGGTTGAAGATAACTTAATTGTTATATTTTGAGTTAGAATCACCCAGTCCAGTTCATTGCTGTTAACTTTAGGGTTTACAGTGTGCCTAAACTCCTCCATTTTCCAATCTAACATCCTACACATTTCCCATCTCTATCCTCAGATTGATTGTCCTCAGTTCTAATCACCGGTCCAACTTCCTTTCATGCAAAGGCATAAAAAACCACACAATATTTACAGTCAACCAAACACTGAAACCGAGGTCCAAACTTGCAACGATCGCTGAAAATGAGGCTATTCATATTTTTAATCGTGTGTTTGTTTTCTTAATAATCTGAAACTGTACATTATTTAATATTAGCTCTGAGGAAATGTATTAAGAATATCCCATAGTCTTGGGCTGGGTGTGATCAGGATTAAGTCAGGTTTAGAGTCATAAATTTGTTCATTGGGTCATGTCAGACTAAGGCAGGGAGTCCTAAGGCTTTATTTGTTTTCAGACCAAAACTTTAAACCCAACTAAAGGTCTTGCTCTTGCACAAGGATGTTATGACGCCTAGAGCACAGGTCCATCATTTTAGGAAGCTTTACCTTTACCAAACTGACCCAACCGATGTGAATTTTTTGAATGATACTGATAATTTGTTTATTTACCGATAATCTGCACTATAGTTGGATACCTGAATAGTTTTGGTTAAACAATGTTTACCCACAAATATGATTCCCACTTCTTAAACTCAGTTAAACAGTAGCAAGAAGCTTCACAGAATACAGAATTCTTTATTTTTCTTAATTTCACCATTTTCCTTTATACAACTGTTATGATGTAAAATGTTATTCAAATGCTGCATGTTTTTTTATTTGTTTTGTTTTTTAACAACGAAGGTATTCCGTGTTCCAGTTCACTATTGTAGATTGCATCACTGCATTCTTCTGTGACACAAGCAGGTGTGTTCACAAATGTCCTCAGACAGACAGTCTGTTTCCATCCAGGTTTCCGTCCCAGCAAATCCATGCAAATCAACTAGTCCACAAGTCCTAGTTTCAGTCCAGGTTTCAGGCCAGAATTTTAAAATGGCCGTCTGGTATAACACTATAACTGCTAATGCACTAGACTCGCCAGGTAAAGTCATAGAGGCCAGCCGTTTTAAAATCCTGGCCTGGAATCAGGATCAAAAGTCTGGATTTGAAGACCTCTGAACTAGTCTGTAGTCTGAAAACTGAGACTCAATTAGGGAATCAGGTGTCCCTCTGCTTGTTCAGAATAAAAACCTGCAAAGCCTTCTGACTCCTTGTGAATATGAATGGACATCCCTGATCTAAGGTTTTGTCCTGTGTCCTTGAGAAATCTTGAGTTCTCTTACAAGCAATGCCACAGCTAAAAGAGTCCAAAAATGACTGATATTATTATTTGCTCTGAGCTGAGAACTGGAAGAAACCCATGTGAGCAGAAAGAAATAGGAATATGTTCATTGAGTCATGGAGGAAAGCGCTGTAGGATAATGTCTTGCCTTAGACTCACACATCACTTCATCATCACAGCGAAGTTGAATCTGCCATATTTTTTCCACTCATTTTTTCAGCGCCAGGCAGAGGGAAAGCTTATAGCTTCTTTAATCTCTTTTCTCTCACTTTTATCTTGCCTGCTTTCCCCTGCATCACATTTCAGGTTGTTTAATAAATAGCACTGCTTTAAATAAACACAAAAATAATATATATTGTCCAGCAGAGAAAAACAATAGGAGAAACGATGAGGAAAAACATAAGTGAAACCAAAATGTCTGGATTAATAAATTTTATTTTTACAATCTATGGCCAGCAGCAGTACAACTATGGCCCATGTTTTCCAGGTCACCAGTTCTCATCCACTCATGGGACAGAATGAGGGTATCTATAACACAATGAAAAATAATCTACATAAACAGATAATACCCTCATTGGACACCCGATGAGACCTCAGACTAAAATACTGCTGGAGTGTGTGTGTACCTTTCACACTCCTGTATGAACCTCAATATAACATTACCACCATGAGCATTACAAGCCTCAGGCTTTAAAAACAGAATGGTCACACAGAATAACGTGAATCACAATAGCGTTAGCCACCCTTTAGTCAAAATAAAATAATGAGGCATGAGAATAAAAGCCTAGTAATAACCTTGCTACATAGGCTAAAAAAGTAGAGCTTGTCCAGGTTTTAATTGAAAACACCAAATGAATATATTGCCCCATAGGAGCAAACGCAAATAGTAATATTCTCAACATATGAACAGAGGCAAAGAGCATCAGACAGCTAAAAGAGAAGCCATGGCACTTATATATGTTACACAGAAAGGACAATGGCTGGGCTGGGCTGAACTACATACTTCAGAAAGAGAACAGGAGACGGGGTCAGAAGCTGAATTCTTTTCTTACTTCAGTTACTTTTGTTTGCTTTGGTGGCAGCGTAACTAGGCATTCGTTATCACCTTACGTCTCCAAGTCACAACCCTTCATAAATCTCCAAACACTCATTTCAGAATAAAATCAGGGCCTATTCCCGTCATTTAAAAACAAACACAATAAATGACTCTCACATGCACACAATATTAAATGTAGTGAGGCTCCGTTGTCTCCAGCTCTATGACTCCACATAAAGGCCATCCTACAATAACACCTCCAGCTGTTTTAAAGGGCCTATATCCTGCATTTTTCGTGTATTTTATTTTCCCCTGAGGTCTACCTATAATGTTGGTGTGCTTTTATGCTCTTAGAAAAGTCAAAATTCATTGTTACACAGGCATTTCCCAAACTCTCATTACCTCTCATTTGAACTAAAAACGATGGATATACTAGTATGCATAACACTGGAATATTTAAATAAGCTCTATAGTACTGAGTGAAACAACACCCTTACCTTTGGGCTGTGGAGCAGTAGAACTGTGTTCTAAGAAGCTGGAGTGGATTTTGTGAATCAGAACTAATCGTAAAACATAAGTATCTGACCTAACTAATACCCATGTAAATGCAATCAGATCCTCACAGCAGTGTCCCAGCACCTAGTGTTAAGGTACAAATACTATTAAAAGGTATTATTACTGTGTCAGAAAAAATCAATTTCTCAAAATATGGACCCTTTAAGCAGCCATTCATATAGCTCTAACTGAGACAGGTGAGTCTCCAAAGGCCAAACAGATGTCATTATCTTTCCTACTTCAGCTTAAATAAAGCAGATTTGTTATTTACGATTACAACTGTGTACAAACGGTCAGAAAACGACATTGACAGCAGAGTGTACAATATTTTTTATACGTGTGCTGTACATCTTAGTGATGTAGCACCTACTCTCTGATTACACAAACTACATCACCCCCGCTAACAGACTCCAAATCCCAGATAGTGATGCCTTTATCCACAGCTATCACTGTCATTCGGACCATAATGGGAAAGCGCCAAAACATGGGGGCAAGCGTCTTGGCCTTCATCATCATCATCATCATCATCACCGGCCCCTTTCAGTCCCCACTGCAGCAGGCCTGCCTATCAATAATACATCAACAATGCATGAATTCATTTGCACCATATAGCCCACATACACAATGGTGTGTTCCCTCTGCCTGCAAACACCTGCCCTAGCCCCTATCACCATCAATCTACACCATCAGCGGTTGCTATGGGAGATGAAGGACTGCACGCCTTCATCATCATCACCATCATCCTCCTCATCCTCATCTTCCACATGCATTGCACCAATCTTGCAAATGCGCCTCTGCACCAGCAAGGAGGCTAGAGTTGGCTCCTTATTTGAATTTTCCGGTCCCCCTTAAATGGCGCAGCGCCTCTATTCAACCGCTGCGCCATTTAAGGTGGAAGGGGGAAATTCGAAGAAGGGGAGCAACTTGCCGCGTAAAAGCGAACGACAGCTTGGTGCTTTCTGAGGTAGAAGCCGACACTCACGCGCTGCGGTGATGAAGCGTCGAGCCTCCTCCTCCGCGCGCATCAATTGAACACTGCCGGGTGGTGGGCTCGTTTTCTGGGCTTGGTCTCCTGCCGGTAACTCGCGCTCTCTCTCTCTCACACACACACACACACACACACACATATACACACACACACACTCACTCGTTTTTCATCCCCGCAGCCAGAAAGCGTACCGGGTTCTGTCTCTTCTCTTCCAGCTGCCCAAGCAGAGACGCGCAATTTTTATGCCCACCCGTATTATGACAAACCCCGCCCTCCAGCCTAAGTCGTGTTCGTACCAGTCGCGCTCGCATTTCCCGCCCGTTTTTCGACAAAGCCACGCCTCCTGTATTACACCTACCTGCACTAGAGATCTATCGGCCGTAACATTAAAATGACCTCATTGTTTCTACACTCACTGTCCATTCTTTCATCTCCATTGACCACACAGAAACACTTTGGAGTTCTTCAATTACGGACTGTCGCCCATGCGTTGCTCTGCATACTTTGTTTGTCTCCTTTCACCCTGTTCTTCAATGGTCAAGGCCACTTTAATCAAGGTACGAATTACATAATGACAGTTGGGGCTGTCACATTTTTCTTCAGGTCATAATGGGAAACCAGTACAGTGCAGGCGCGTGCTTCAGTAAACTGAATCCTTACAATCCTTGCGGATTCTTACTTGTTTACTGTAATGTCTGCAGTACATTAATGATAAATCCATTAGACTTGCTAATGTGTTACATACCACACAACAACCTGTGTAGTTAGGAGTTACCAACAATATATTACAGGGCAAAATCACACAATGCTGTTGGTTACTACCATACAAAACTTAGGCCTGTACCTGACTAACATTAAAGGCATAGGCCACCCAAATAATCAAAATCTGTCCTCAGTTTTCTTGCCCTTAAAATTAAATTCATATTATACAAAATCTCTTCCACAGGAACCATGTGTTAATTAATTATGAATAAATGGGAATAATGTCACTGAAAGTCACTGTAGCTTTTGTCCAATCTCATCTCTTCATACTGGGACCAGTACAGCATCTATGTGAAATGTTAAGGGGAGAGTGGTGGAATGCCTTTGTATAGAAGCTTGGCTATTGTTAGTCTCCAAAGTAAACTCTCTTTTAGTGAATCGCGTTAAGTTAAACAAGTAAAAAAAAAAAAAAAAAAAAAAAAATTCACCAGTGTCCTTCAGTCATGTACTTCAAGTTTATACATCAATGTATTCATTCACTGCAGTAATATGTGTTTACTGTAGAACTGCTCACATCAGCAACTAATACCTCACATCTACTGCCATCATGTTTTCAGGTTCTTGTTCAAATGTTCCCTTCCACCTTAAAATGGTGTATACATTACATTGAGCGTGTAGTAGATGTTAAGTTCTAGACCAGTTTTATACATTTCTGCTTAAGTTTTGTAGAAAATACAAACAGTTCACATAAAAAATAAAGCTGGAATTCATTTGAATTTTCTATTCCACTTTAAAAGCAGACAAAGATATGTTCAAACACTTAAAAAACAATGCAAAACTGCAACATTTAATGTGGAATGGTACAATTGATCTAACATCGTCATGTGAGTGATTTACTGAAGGCAATAAAGTATTTGCCGGACCGCCTGCCGGGCCAGCCTAGAAGTTGCATATGCACTGATTGACTGACACCTAATGCTGAAATAGAGTAGTAATTCAGCTGTATTTCAACAGAGAGAACTTAAGTTGGCGTTACTACAGCGTTTGTTGTTAGTTCAGCCATATTTCACATTCCAGTTCCTGAACTAAATTTGGAACCATTTGGCAGTGACCAGAGGTCCTTTTTTCCCTGGACAAGTGCTGTTTCAGCGCTGTAGGCCCACCGTCCACCGCAGTGCAGCTCAGTGTTTTACTGGCGCCTTGAACAGAAAGCTGTGGAACGTTGTCGAGGTAATATTTATCATTGTCTCTTCTTTATGTTTGGAGAACGTTTCTGTGACAAAGCCTTTTGTTTTCTACTCTATATTTAACAAACAGAAAGTCATCTTGTCAGTCCCTATAACGACTCGAATACACGGACACATCTCACCGTTACTGACTTTCTGACGAATAAATACAACTGCACAGTTTTTTGTTTAACTTTACATGAGAACAGACAAATTTCTGGATTATTAAAGTCAGAACACCAGCCTCAAAATAAACAAGGCTATGAATTAGTTACAGCACCGTTTTATCAGTCAGATCCTTATAGAAATAATAAGTCAGTAATAAATATCTAATTGCAGCGATGCCCTGTTCCTTTATCAAGTGTAGATTACCTGGTTGATAAAATGTTAAGTTGCTTGGCTTTAGAAATGTTTAAAAACTTAAATGTTATCTTGTTGTTTTCTTGTAAACGATTTGCTTTAATGTTATTTCAACACTTCAGTTTTGTAGCTTTGTATGGACAGAAAATAACAGGCTTTACATGATTAAACACACACTGTCAGCAACTGACAAGACAAACTATTTTTATATTTATATTTATTTATTATTATTGTAAACAAAGACATTGATGTTAAGAACCAACTCTTCTCCAGACCTTTCAAAAATAAGAGAATGTATTGTTCTTTGTTCTTGTTTTCAAAATTCAGATAAATATGTACACAAAATGCCTTCTCGGGCTTGTGCAGGATGAAACCCATGTGACCAATAATATGCATGAGGCAGGTAGAGGAGAGGTTATTAGGGTCCAGTGTAGCGGTGTTTGAAATCCTATTTCAAGATACTTCCAGGCATGGATATTGTAATACTTAACATTATAGGTATTATAGGCACTTATCCAATTCAGGGTCGTGGTGGATCCAGAGCCTACCCAGAACTGGGCGCAAGGCAGGAACACACACTGGAGGGGGCGCCATTCCTTCACAGGGTGACACACACTCACACTACGGACACTAACACTATGGACACCTACCAATGTGTTTTTTTTTTGGATTGTGAGAGGAAACCGGAGCACCTGGAGGAAACCCACACGGACACGGGGAGAACACACTCATCACAGTCACCAGGAGCAGGACTCGAACCCACAACCTCCAGGTCCCTGGAGCTGTGTGACTGCTCCACTACCTGCTGCCCCACCGTGCCACCCTGTTTTCATGGTTGACATTTGAAAATATCAACTGTGGATGACATCCTTCTATAGAGTGGCAGGCCATTCCAACATTTTGGGGCAGCTACAGAGAAAACCTATAGATGTCAGTTGAGAGTGAGGAGTGGCCAACAGCAGCTGACCTGAGGATCTAAAAACATGTGAAGTTGAATACAGGCTCAAAACATTAAAAACATAAGTTGGAGTTTGAAAAATCCATGAATAAAATCTTAAAATCAATTCTATATTTTACTGGTAACCAGTGAAGGGTTGCCAGAGCAGGTGTGGGTTTAAATAAGTTTAGAAGTGAAGGGAGAAACATTAACTGAAGTGACAGAGTTTCAGTAAACCTTACACCACTGTAACATACTAAAACATATTTGCTTGATGTGCCCAGTTATTGTAAAATTGGATTTGTTTCTCTGCCTGGTCGAGTTAAGTTACAACAGTGTTATTCATTTTTGCATAAATGATTTCTTATTGAGATTTACAATAAAGGTGTCAAGTACTGGTGCAAAGGGCATGAGGAAACCACAGCACAACAGAGCTTGCAGTTAAAAGGTAAACAAATGAAAAAGGCATCTTGTCTAAGGGCATTCTGCGGTCCTGAACATGTAATGCTGCTGTGCACTTTATAAAAATGCTCTTTGTACAGTATTGCACAGGTATACTTACTGCCATGCTCTTTGCACAATACCACACAGCAATGTAACAGAAGATACCTATTACATCTAATTTGTACATGCTAGTAGTTTCATTAATTTATGTATATTAATATTATGTAGTTTTAATCAAGCCTCTAGTTTATGTGTACACTTTTTAACTCATGTTGTATCATTTTTATTTATGTCTTAATAACTTGTGTTAGTGGAGGATTAAGAAGAATAAGAATTTACTGTGTGTATGACAATAAAACACTTGGATCCTGAATCTAGAAGGTGTCTTCCAGAAACTGGCAGAAGGTCTGGGAGTTGACTTTCACTCCATCTTCAAACCGAAAACTGTCCCACAAGTCCATCTTTGATGATACCAGCCCATACCAGTACCCCACCTCCACCTTGCTGGCGTCTGAGTCTGAGTGGAGCTCTCTGCCCTTTACTGATCCAGCCTCTCGCCCATTCATCTGGCCCAGCAAGAGTCCCTTTCATTTCATCAGTCCATAATCAGTCTTAAGATATTTCTTGGCCCAGTCTTTATGTTTTATCTCATGTTTCTTGTTCAAAGGTGGTCGTTTTTCAGCCTTCCTTACCTTGGCCATGTCCCTGAGTATCACACACCTTGTGCTTCTTGAGGTAGCAGGAAATACATCACAGATTCAAGACCTGGAAGTCGATTACTAGTGATGGCACCCTTGAATCTGAAGCTTTGAGGTGTGTGTCAAAAATAACGACACCCATTGCTTCGAATCGCTGTGTCAGTGCTTTATTTGTTCTACAATGCACTCTCACTACTTTCACATCCATGCACACAAAATTCTGTTACGTTAAACACCTCATAAAGCAAGACCACATGAGACTTTCCTATAGAAAAAACAGGCAGTGGACTAGGGCTGTGATAAATGTAAATGTATTATCAAAAGCCCTTCTCAGTGATTGTGCAAGAATATTAGAATTTTAGATATATTAACATAATAATTACATGACAATAAGTGTCAACCTACAACAGTGTGAATGTAATTGCATCAGTATAGTTTTTCTAATGTGCCTCATCAAGATGTGTATTCTAAATGTATTTTTAATATATGTGTATCTATGTATTGTAACAGGGCGGCACGGTGGCGCAGCAGGTAGTGCTGCAGTCACACAGCTTCAGGGACCAGGTGGTTGTGGGTTCAAGGCCTGCTCCGGGTCACTGTCTGTGAGGAGTTTGAGTGTTCTCCCTGTGTCTGCGTGGGTTTCCTCCCAAGGTCCAAAAACACATGTTGGTAGGTAGATCAGCGACTCAAAAGTGTCTGTGAGTGTGTGTCACCCTATGAAGGACTGGCGCCCCCTCCAGGTTGTGTTCCTGTCTTGCAGGCAATGATTCCTGGTAGGTTCTGGACCCACTGCGACCCTGAACGAATAAATTTATGAATTGTTTTATTATGTTTATTCATCCATTAAAGTTTTCTGCCAAATCAAACCAATGAGAATCAGCAATGAGATATTGAAGACGTTCACTACAGTTTAGTTGTATTAATTCTATTTATATATATATAAGTGTGTGTGTTTGTGTGTGTGTGTGTGTGTGTATAAACAACATACCGTGGTTGTAATGCAGTCGAACACAGTTGTAAAAACTGTAAAACGTATGTTCGCCAGGTACATGAAGCACTTTGAGGTTTTGGTGACCAGAGCTAATGTGCAGTGTCATGAAGCTTCGAGTAATGAACCATTTTTCAACACAGTTAAGAGGAAAGTTTTAGAGCTTCAGAAAGCTTCGGTTTACCATCACTAATCTATCACAGCAACTTTCAAAGTTGTAGTAACTGTGCATTACTTGATAACACAAAATAAATTAGGTAGCATATGTCGTTGTTGTTGCTATGTTTTCTCGTAAAATTTCCCATAGCGAAACAAACCGAGGAGCCTTTCAATTGATAGTTTAAGTGATCGACTTCCAGATCTTGAATCTGTGACGAATTTCCTGTTAAAACTGGAGAAAAAACTGGAACGTACACTGGAAAGAGTGAACTGAGCATGGAGCTACTGGAAGCAAGCACGTGCTGCACAGTGCTTGTTTTTCTGCACTCGCTTTTTTTTTTTTTTTTTTTTTTTTTTTTTTTAGTGCGTGTTGAGTCTGACTTGCCTGATTTAATGACATTTTTGCGCTCTCGCATAAAAGACAGTGATCTCACGCCACAGTCTGTGAACTGACAGTCAACATTTAAAATCACATAATTTCCTGTAAATGTCAGAGCTGTGTTGTGTCTGCACGCCCCTTCGGTCTGTGACATGTCCTAAAGCACATAGGAAAGCATCAAATGAAACCAAAGACATTAAATGGATTATCAAATGGACAAAATATTACATTCTCAGTGTGATAATATAACATAGACATACACAGCTGGTATTAAGTATTATTGTGTATTTGTGAAAATAATAGTAGTTGTAGTAATAACATTACAAATGATTATTTGTTGTAGCAGCAGAAGTAATATCTGTAATAGTATAGCTATTGCAGAAAGTCACTATAGAAAATCATGTGAAGTGTGTGTGTGTGTGTGTCTGTGTGTGTGTGTGTGTGTGAGAGAGAGAGAGAGAGAGAGAGATAGATAGATAGAGAGAGAGAGAGAGAGAGAGAGAGAGAGAGAGAGAGAGAGAGAGAGAGAGAGAGCATATTTTCTAGGGATCAGTTCTCAAGGCAGATTCCTCAGGGACTTCTTGTTTCCAGCTGAAGCTTCTGTTACTGTGACAACAATAGAGTGATGGTTTGGGAACCTGTGATTTCATTCACAACTACTCTTACATGCACTGCCCACACACACATACACAATCTTATAGCTGAAACTTTGGGGACTTACATTTATATTGTGAGACTTACCATTAATATTTCCATAAATACGACTAGCTTAACCATAACCTTAAAACATGTCTTCATCTTAAAATACAATAAAATACATGTGAGGCCACCAGCTGGTGTTTTTCTCTTCTTTCTGAAGGAAAAGTTTGGTGGTAAATTACAGTGATATAAATTATTGAATAATAATAATACGTTTTTTTTCCTGATGTTTAGACATTTAAGGTCCCAGACCTTAAAGACACTCATGATATACTCAGAAGAACATATCATTTATTACTATAATAAAATTATATCAATTACTATTATCAGCTAGAGTTTTCTGAACTGACCTGTGTCTTCAGTATGAGCGGTTATTTGTTGGCGCTGTAACACTGCAGTGTACACAGCCATACTACAGACTCCCCTCACACACACCTGCGGGATTTGTCACATCAGTGTATTTTTTCCAGCCATGAATAGGACACATTCCTCATGGTCAATTAGGTTACAGCATCCCAGCTTCTGCTGGAGGGAAGCCCACCTGCAACACCCTGTGTATGAGACCTGCTTTCAGGAACCACTGCATGAGCTTAAATATCTAGTGTACAGTCTATTTAGCTTATCAGCTGTGTTCTTTTTACTTTGATAAAGAGACAATGTTTTTTTTGCCTTAGGTTTTATGGGTAAATGGCCACAGCATGTGCAGTAACACAAAGTGAGGGACAAAATCATTTCATGGAATAAGGACAACCCTGGTATAAGTTCAAAAAAGGCACTCGTATTGTATTCATTCGTTTTCTGTTAGCGTGTTACCATGGTCAGGGTAGGTCCAGGGCTTATTGTGGAACATAGGGTGCAAATACAGGAACCCAACGCTGGAAAGGTCCCAGTCCATCCCAGGGCTCACACCCACACTAGGCGGAGGGAGGGTTAAATCTGAAAGAGGTGATCCATCTTAAAAAGCTTTTGTTATAAATCAAAAGGTCTGACAACATAAATATAAAGATTCCGTTTACATATAGGATGCAGGACTAAAAATTCAGACAGAATTTCAAACATTTCAGAGAAAATGAAATGACTGGATGGCTTACCTGTCTGGATACTACATTACTCTTCCACCTGAAGCGAGACACGGAGTAGTGAAAAGGACAGAGTAAGAAGGATTTCAAACAAAAAGGGACTGGATTAAAAGCAATGTTGATGATTCAGGGGAAGTGCTATTCTCTCTGGTTTGCTTACACTCACAAACTAAGTATCTTTTAAGGTGGAACGGAAGGTTTGAACAAAAAAAATTGTTTGTACATTACTGAAGTTGAAATTGTCTGTATGTTTTTTTCACTGTATGAATTACAGAAGAAACTCGTTTGTAATGAGTTGTGTGGTTTTGTAGCACTTTCCGTCTGTGTTTATTTTCATGCAGTAAGCGGTCTCCCGAATGTAGTCAGTTCCACTCTAAGTCACAAGGCAAAAAAGACTGAACAGTGGTGTAGATGTTGGCTGTTGTCTTACATGGGAGTGAGTGAGGAAGGTAGTTTGTGTTTGAAGGCCAGGCGTTGTGCTCTTCTTTGTTTTAAGGGAGCGTTTCTTGCAGGAGGTCTGAATATTGGGGCAGGATTTTGGGTTGGATATTTTCAAAAATTGCCCTATACACTGGTTTCTACAAAATCGTGTGCTCCAACCTTAACACAGCCAGTCAACCTGTTTGAAACCGGAGCACCTCGAGGAAACACACACAGACACAAGGAAAACACAGCGAACACTTAGGTAGTGACCCAAGGTGAGGCTTGAACCCATTCACGACCCTATGCTATGTGGCAGTGATGGTACACCACAGTGTCGCCCCCATATTTTTTTTTCTCTTATATTTCAGAACATAGGGTTACACATGATTTAAAGGATATCTTCAGACTGTACCCTCAAATGGCAACAACAATCCGGCATTGCTCAGCCCTTATCTGTATCCAATATCCAAATAGAGGCAGATGACTAGACACAGCCAAGAATGGTCACCTAGAATTTTTTATGAATTATATTCACGTTTATTAGTGTCACATTAACAAGGTTTTGTGACATAAGTGAAGTCCTTATGGATATATACTACTCAATTTTCCATTTCATTGTATTTCAGAACTTTTTTTGTTTTGTTTTGTTTTTTATATTCTGTACGATAACTTGCAAATGAACATAGGAACATAGAAATCTTCCAATATTGGTGGCTGTAGTAATCTCATTATGGTTGAAACACTGAAGTATACATAACACAATCATATTTTATGTGTGGGGTAGCCATGGCCTACATGTTAGTGAAGCTGACTTTGACTCCCACAATTGGGGATGGTGGGAGTGAAGTTGAGTTGACGACTGAGTTGCCCTTCAGCAAAGCACCTTATACCCAACTGCTTCCTGGGTGTTGAGGTTTCCTACTGTTGCTTGCATGCGTGTGTCTGTGCATGTGGGTGTGCACTGCCTCAGGTAGCTTAAATGCAGAAGCAAAATTTCATTGTCTTTCAGGTTCAAACATTGACAAGGAAATGAAAATTACAGCCCACCAATTTCACTATTATATAATTTAATACAGATTCTTGACACAACAGAACTGTACGTCATTACACAATATATCAGTCCACATAGGGTTAGTGCTGAGAAATTTGGCAATAATTCAACATTATCACAAGTTGCTTCTAACAATTTTCAAGGCATTTACAATGTCACTTTTTTACTCGTTACAATGTAAAATAATAAAATGAAGCACAACTGGAGTTCATGATCATCTTTCTCAGTGTGGCCAAATTCTTTAAAGTTTGTTTTTATAAATTATTCAGTCTGAAATTTACAAATAAGTAATAAAGAGCAGGGCGGCACGGTGGCGCAGCAGGTTAGTGTCGCAGTCACACAGCTCCAGGGATCTGGAGGTTGTGGGTACAAGTCCTGCTCCGGGTGACTGTCTGTAAGGAGTTGATGTGTTCTCTCTGTGTCCGCGTGGGTTTGCTCCGGGTGCTCCGGTTTCCTCCCACAGTCACAAAACAAAACTAACGTTGGTCGGTGGATTGGTGACTCGAAAGTGTCCATAGGTGTGTGTTGCCCTGTGAAGGACTGGTGCCCTTCCAGGGTGTGTTCCCGCCTTGTGCCCAATGATTCCAGGTAGGCTCCGGACCCACCGTGACACTGAACAGCATAATTGGCTACAGATAATGAATGAACAATAAAGAGCATTCAAGTGCATTTTAAATTACAGTGCATGCTAACGGATTCAAGTTTAGCTAAATGCAACTTGCTTTTGAAATGGTAAGAACAAAAGGATGTGCAAAAATTTGGTCAGACTCAGACACGGTTATTTCTAAAACCTATCTTTAAAAACAGCTTCTACACAAATAAATTTTTTTTTGTGTTACAACATGGTCACAAACACAAAGATCAAGTGTCAGGTAGGTATCAGTTAAAAGTGCCATGCAGAATTGCATTTTTAATTCTAGCTTAGAATTTTCTTAAATAGATCCCTTAACATTGCAATATTTAAACATCTAACCTCCCTTAAAAGGATTTTCAGCAGCATTGTCCCCAATCCAAAGCAAAGTCAGGGAGAAGGATTAACCTCACAGTAAGCAGATTGGTCAAAACCCATCATTCGCCTTTTGTTTTCTTGTATAAACTCTGAACTCCCACTGGCTTGATTTAATAGCACTGCCTCGGAACATTGATAAAAAACTTGCACCGATCTGTTAAACCAATCATGTAATAAAACACATATAGATAAATGAACCATTGTTTCATGGACTTATGGTCATTATCTTGTAGCATGTTGTTTCTGATGGTACTGTGTAAACAAGAACTGCAGGGCGCTGTCGTGAAGTCTTAAAGTTTGGAGCGGAAGGGAAGGCCGTCATACATATCAGCTTTCAGCTGAGCCCACTCAGCCAGCCTTTGGATGGTGCTCTTCTCTTGGGAAAGCATGCTGGCAGCTTTTTTCAACTTTGTCTCGTTTCGCTCCAGGTAACGCTGGCCCTCTGCCTGCAGGAAGTTCAGTCGCTCGGCACGGTTCTCGTCCAGTGGAATGTCCTCACTCATGTAAGGGTTAAAGCGGAAGTAGGTGTCTGCAGGGAGGAGGGCATCCAACATTGTGTGGACCTCTGCAAAAGAAGAAATATCAGTAGATATACAAACCGGATTCCAAAAAAGTTGGGACACTATACAAATTGTGAATAAAAACTGAATGCAATGATGTGGAGGTGCCAACATCTAATATTTTATTCAGAATAGAACACAAAGCACAGATCAAAAGTTTAAACTGAGAGAATGTATCATTTTAAGGGAAAAATATTTTGTTTCAAAATTTCATGGCGTCAACAAATCCCCAAAAAGATGGGACAAGGCCATTTTTTACCACTGTGTGGCATCCCCCCTTCTTACAACACTCAGACGTCTGGGGACAGAGGAGACCAGTTTCTCAAGTTTAGAAATAGGAATGCTCTCCCATTCATGTCTAATACAGGCCTCTAACTGTTCAATCATCTTGGGCCTTCTTTGTCGCACCTTCCTCTTTATGATGCGCCAAATGTTCTCTACAGGTGAAAGATGTGGACTGCAGGCTGGCCATTTCAGTACCCGGATCCTTCTCCTACCTAGCCATGATGTTGTGATTGCTGCAGAATGTGGTCTGGCATTATCTTGTTGAAAAATGCAGGGTCTTCCCTGAAAGAGATGACGCCTAGATGGGAACATATGTTGTTCTAGAACCTGAACATAGTTCTCTGCATTAATGGTGTCTTTCCAGACATGCAAGCTGCCCATGCCACAAGCACTCATGCAACCCCATACCATCAGTGATGCAGGCTTCTGAACGGAGCGTTGATAACAACTTGGGTTATCCTTGTCCTCTCTGGTCCGGATGACATAGCGTCCCAGTGTTCCATAAAGAACTTCAAATCGTGACTCATCTGACCACAGAACAGTCTTCCATTTTGCCACACTCCATTTTAAAAGACCCCTGGCCCAGTGCAAATGTCTGAGCTTGTGGAGCTTGCTTAGAAATGGCTTCCTCTTTGCACTGTAAAGTTTCAGCTGGCAACGGCGGATGGCACGGTGGATTGTGTTCATTGACAATGCATTCTGGAAGTATCCCTGAGCCCATTCTGTTATTTCCTTGACAGTGGCATTCCTGTTTGAGGTGCAGTGACGTTTAAGGGCCCGGAGATCACGAGCATCCAGTAGAGTTTATGGCCTTGACCCTTACGCACAGCAATTGTTATTATAATATAGCTATTAGGAGTCTGGTAGCTATAAATAATTTTCCTAACAGTATCCTGAGAAAATTTTACCAAAAGCTTACATAAAGCTCTTAAACCTTAAGATGTCAAAGATTTACAGCAATTTTTTCAGTTATTTATTGTACAGTAAGAGAACCTGCATCATTCTTCAGTGGCAACTGCAGTAAGGCTACCTTCTTTTTGAAGAAGATCCCAAAACAGTATAATCTGCGATTAAAAATAACCATGGAGGATGCATGGCTGCTAATCTCATGAACACATGAAAGCAGAAATAGGTTAGGAAACCTCTGTCCCAATCATTCCACACTGACAGACTCTCTCCCTCACCCTCAGTGTCTGTAGCGCTGCTGATGACATGGGTGAGCTTGGTCTTCAGACTTGTGTAGGTCCCAGAGCTGCTCTTGCCAGTGGACTCATAGCGGCCAGTGCCTAGAGACACCACACATTGCACAGGAGTGTTGGGCCACAAACATTTGCACTCGTGGATAGCCAGTGCTGTAGGGTTGTTGATTAAGAGACCACCATCCTGCAGACACACACAAAAAGAAAAATGTTTTTAAAGATTCACATTAACTTAATCATATTAACTTAATTAACACAGATTCTTCTTAACTTAATCCAGAATATTGGGTAACACATGGACCATGGAAAAATTCTCTCTTCAGTTTATCACCGTTTATCAAACATCAAAACATTCTGAATTTATAGCAGTGTTTCCAACGGTGTTGAAAGTCCACCTAACACTTGAGGTCTAGTCTTAGTTGGTGAGTAATTTCCATGTAGATAATTGTGATTAACATTTTTTATTTTTGTACTGTTGAGTACAAACTGAAGCAGTCAGATTACTTGATTAGCTCAAATAAACAACTCATAAGTCATAGCACAGAAGTTGTTTTACTGCGACCTATGTTGCATCTTAATATATGTTTTTCCTCTTGCTATTATTTACATTAATTACCCTCAACCGTTCTGATAAAAATAAATAAATAAATAAATAACCACAATGGTAACATTGTTAAGTCTTACCTCTTTATTAAATAGTGGTGATCTGCTTAAACAATTGTGGTTTGACAATTATGTAATTGTGACATCTCAACTCAGAAAGTAATGTATAATATGTATGTAAATTTTATTGATTATATAACTACAATATACATTTTGACTATATATATATATATATATATATATTTTTTTTTTTTCTTTCTATATATTAACTTAATCATAAAAAACGTGTATGTTAATAATAAAAACCATTTGCCTAGATGTAAGCCTTGCTGTAGGAAGGCCATTAGGCAGAGTGAAAAAGGCCATGCAGATGTTATGTTGCATGTGCTGCATAATGTCCCAGCAGCCCTTCGCATGGGACTGCATTCTGACTGAGTGACAGGCATCTCATATGGTTGGAGCACTGCCAATTATGAATATCGAAGCCTAAGGGTGAACTGGCAGAGAGCCATTATCCAACAGCAGCAGCAGGTCTGGAGAGAAGGGAGGAGGGGGGTGATGAGGGTCAGAGCTTCAGACTAAAGGGAGTGGATTGACTGCTCTCAGTACAGATCAAAGAGCTCTGCAGTGCTACTCATTACAGGGCCAGTGAGGATGGTCCAACACCATCTGCTCCCATGTGACCCCCAAAAGACACGCAGGGATTATGTGATTCTGAATATGTATGCATATATTTTCACTTGTGTGAAATTTTTGTATGTACCTAATTTTTGTGCATTATGTGGAGACGGGTGGAATTCAGTGCTCAAAATCATGATGGACCATTAGCATTAGAGAATGTAAGATGGTAAATTGGGGGCAGGGGGGAATTCATTCCAATTCTGTAACAAATTTAATTAGATTTGGCATGCATAAATATTACACAAGTAATAGTATTACAATTATCAAATATTAAATAATATTAAATGTTAAATAATTCAGTGAATGTGCACAGGATCAGGAGCTCCTAACATCACACAAACTGTGAATTAAAACCATCCAGTCAGTTTTCTTGGCTGCCCAATCAGAAAGCATTGAATAAATGAGCCATTCTGATTTTGTCCTGCATTTTACGTAGAGGGCAGAGACTTGTGAATTGCCCTGCCTCCATGTCTGGGTCTTTTCAATCACAACTTTGAACTGGGGTTAATGTGAGGACACAAGGACAAGGTCAATGGAGCAAAACAGACACAACGATCACATAAAAATAAGAGTACTGATTAAGTAGTGAGAAAATAAGGATGGAGGAAAAAGAGAACCAAGTGAAAGTTTTATTAAGATGTGAGGGAACTGTGTTACTTGCAGGAAAGGGGTATTGAAAGTCTCCTTTAACAATAATTACATGATTAATTTAAAGAGAAGCAGATTTGTTTATTTCATATAGTTCAGCGTGTTATATTTTAATGCTATTGACAAAGATTGCTGAGATAAATGATACAGTATTACCAAACTATATTGTATTGTATTGCATCATATCATTTACCATTTCTGTGTTGTCACTTTATTTTCTGTGTAAGACACTATAATTTGTGGCTTTGATGTTCAAAAGATTGTAGTTCAAACTGAAACCTTGAATGCACCACACTGGAATTTGGCATTGATAGTTAATGAACAAGTATTTGAAGCGAGAACTTGAAGCAAAGGTCTTCAGCCCAGCCCCCTAGGACCCCTGAACCACTTCAGTTTTTTTTTTTTTTAATCCTCCACTTCTCAACACATCAGGAAACCAATAGCTTGATTACAGAATGAAGCAAATCAGTATGGGGCAAAGCACTATGCAGACAAAACACAGATCTAAAAAAAATGGACAATAAAAGGTCCATTGATTTATTAACAGCCATTCAGTAAAACCTTGGGTAGAGGTATTAAGTATATATTAGAGGATATCTCTATATCCAGTATATATCACTGTCCATGGGTGGCCCACCTTTTCCTCTCAACACATCCACAATGAGCACAGGCATCTGTTAAAAATCTGGAGAATTATCCCATTCAGGTGTGTTTAGCTGAAAAGAAGCAGTGGTTGGCTTTACATCTCTGTTTCACCAAAGGTGAAACAGGAGATGAAACTGGGTACAGCAAAAATAGATGTTGCCATATGTTATGAACAATCTAGTATATGTCTCTTTTGTACTATTGCTGGAAAAGTCAGGAAACATTTATATACAATAAATGAATTAATGTTGCTCTTATTCCCATCCATTCATTCTATCCTTAGAAAGGATTATGAAAAGAAAACTGCAAATGTTTCTTTTATCTTTGTGCCTAAAATAAACCCAATATGCAGGAAGGCCTGATCTACATGGAAAATGTATGCTCCTGCAGTGTGAAACTGTGGGTGGACACGCGCATTTCACATAAGGCAAAAGAATCCAATGTTATTTGCATCAGCTCAATGCTTCCCATTCATTACTAGCATTCAAAATCATCGTACACTTCCCTCATGTTCTAATCTGTCCTACATTTTTTCTTGCATAGGCCACATCTGTGTATAAGAAGAAAACAGACTATAATTCGAAAAACAAAAAGGGTCCCTAAATGGTATTTAGCTTGGACGTAAAGCTCTAGGAGAAAAATATGTATAGATTTGTATGACGATACATGACATTTTAAAAGTTCTTCATTGCAACACAATTTTATTTGCATTTTGAAGTGTACTTAATAATATGAAATAAATTGATCATAAATGTAAATATGCTGTATGTCCAAAATTGTACACACATATACATATGTACAATCTTCACAGAAAAGAATGAAACGAAATGGGATGCTCTGGAACAGCTGCATGAGAGATGCACATATGTTTACTATGCTCAAGGATCTATTGCCCTCCAACAATAGGTTGGCTAACACTGAAACTTGCAGAGTTATTCTCTCAAGGATTGTTCATGACCCTTGGTGACATGAAGAAAAAAAAAAAAAACATACATATATATTAAAAAATGCAATATGCCAGATAACCATTTCCTCCAGGTAACTCATAGCATGAATTTGTGCTTTTGTATAATATATTTGTGTTCTGGCTGTATTAGCATTTTCTGGACTGATGAGAGCTTAATAAAATATTAAGAATTTTCAACCATAGCCAACAATGCTACATCCATCCATCCATCCATCCATTATCTGTAACCACTTATACAATTTAGGGTCGCGGGGGGTCCAGAGCCTACCTGGAATCATCGGGTGCAAGGCGGGAATACACCCTGGAGGGGACGCCAGTCCTTCACAGGGCAACACAGACACACACACACACTCACACCTATGGACACTTTCGAGTCGCCAATCCACCTGCAACGTGTGTTTTTGGACTGTGGGAGGAAACCGGAACACCCGGAGGAAAGGGGGAGACACCGCGGACACGGGGAGAACACACCAACTCCTCACAAACAGTCACCCGGAGCGGGAATCGAACCCACAACCTCCAGGTTCCTGGAGCTGTGTGACTGCGACACTACCAACAATGCTACATAAAATCCTAATTATTCTGTGAATGTTACAATACTTCAATGCTCAGAGTCATACACTTGAGGTATAGAAACCAAAAACAGTGGCTTAGTTTAAGTGCTTCTATAGCTAGGAGAAAACGCAGCTAACTTCTTTTGAAATGACAGCCATTTGATAGCCTGATGTATGTTTAAAAACATGACCTTGCTCTAAAAAAGCTTGCTAAGGACTCGACTCCTCCACATCGTTTGCCTTGGCTAGGAGATTAGCGTCAGGCTCCAAACACTCTGTTCAAACAAAACAAAGGAACAGGGCTGACTTTCCATTGTGTGCAGACCTCAAAGATGCTATGCATAACAGATTGTTGGCTTGGTATGAAAAGTATGCGTTGAAGTGGCATTGAGAACAGTTTCTGAAGACAGAGAGAAGAGCACTCTTCTTAATAGAGTTTGGAATAAAGCACGGCACCAAGAGCCACTGGGAGCTTTGCCGTCAACAGGTTTTCAAGCCAAGAGCTTGCACCGCATTTACATATTAATTCCCCACCATTCATCCCACTGCAGTACAACCACATTAAGCACACAGTTAAATCACTGTGGGGTTAAGTGATTCTCAAGACAACAACAAAAAAAATGATCAACCAACAGAAAAACAAAAGTGGGTGGGAAAAAAAAGACAGCAAGGACTACGCAGACAAATCCCTTAAATTCTACTTATCGAAGTATTATCACAGATTAAGCATGCCAAGCTTCCTTGGGTTTGTGAAAGGTCCTATACACGAGTGGAATTAATTATTACTAGATTATTTTAATTAATTATTATTAGAAAACAAAAACCCTAAAAATCTCTCGTTATTTCATCCCTCAAGTGTGAATTCACATAGTATTCATATGCATTGAAGGAACCCTCTTCTACTGAGCCAGACAAGTGCTCAACAGCTTAGATAATAGTCTTTTCCCTCTGCAATAGTGACATCAGCTATGTGACTGTCACATCCATAGATCAACAGTGGCGGACTCTTCACTGAGTTGAGATCTCGTGTGGTGTAAAGCTAATCTGAATTGGAGCATTCATTCAGGACTGTGGCCGGCTGTTTCCCTGCCCTTTCCAGACAGCGGGTACATTGAGGCGGTGTGGATGTGAACTCTGTGGGTGACAGTACAGCTGGACAGTGTGGCGCTCTCTCTCTCTCACCATTACAAATGTTCTGGATTTCACTAGCAAAGCCAAAAGCAGATCACAGAGCGTCTCTCATTAACTAATCCAGTTGTCATTAAACTCATTATGTGCTGAGATTAGTAGCCCATATTCTGTCTGTAGTTTCAGTTTGTCAGTCTGATTTAATCAATATACATGTTGTTAGTACCACTTCATAAAAGCAGAGCACAACGTTAACCTCATCATCAGGAGCTCACTGGAGGAAGCATGGGCTTCCATTGGGGAAGTCGTGGCAAGCTAACAGTTGGAACTGGCAAAATCTAAATGTAAGAATATGACTATTCTGTCCCCTGTGTTTTTGTTAAACATAAATAAATATGGTGCAGTGAAAAGCCAAGAAAAATTTTACTTTCCCCACCCACTTAAAAGGTAGTCAATACGTCAAGACATGTTTGGAATCCACATTTTACTTCTTTTGACTAAAATGACTGCTGCGTTCAGATTTACCCTTAAATCCTATTCATTTTTGTAGTTCATACAGGTCATATAGTGATCTAAACCACATCGACAAATGTGCATAAGCTTAATGAAAACTGGGATTTGATTGATTTAAAACACCACAATATTAAAGGCATGTTACTAAAGCCAAACAGACTTCATTTAGGAATGTATTTGTTCAAAGGCCTATGGCTAGTAAGTAGAAAATTGTGTTTTTAATTTTATATTTTATTTTTAAATACCTTTTTTTTTTTTTTTTTTGATATTTTAGATAATGCACTACATTTATTAATTTGGCTTGTCAAAGCCAAATTGCTGTTCTTCGAAATTGTATTATTGTTTTCTACTTCTTCAATATTTTTCTTATTATTTTTATATTCACAAAATATAAAATGCTACTACTCCTAGGGTTTTCATGCTACAGCCGCGAAACTTCACATGGTCATAGATCATATGCCAACTCGGGTTGCTTGTGTTTTATGGAGCAATCCAACTTAGGAATTCCCCTAGGAATGCACTGGCCAAAACCAGCTCTAACTCAGCCAATTTTGAAGCTACGGCCACAAGATTTCAGATGGCCAGACCCGGGAACACATCACGTCAAAAATCTGACCTCTTGCACTCATCCACCCTGTTTAATCCCTCCTTCAATATCCCTCCATTCACTTAAATGAGGGATGGCTAGAGTGCATGATGTCATCGCACTCTAGTTCCACTGCCCGGAAAGCATTTTTTCACTTTTTAGCCAAACATTTCCCCATAACTTCACTACATTTTCACTTAGAGAGTTCATTTATATTTTAAATGGTTGAGAAATTTCCACTTTTTAACACCTGTACATTTGAAAAGACGACTTTTGAGTTATGAATTTTTGTTTGGCACTAGGGTGGGTTTCAGCTCCCATAGAGTTCAATGTATTTTCAGAGCGGCTCAGCGCGCAGAGTTTCAAAAATTTGTTCTGTGATTAACTCGTCATGACGCAATCAATTCTTGCTCAAACTGCTAAATTTTTACACCAAATCGATCCCTAGAGTCTCCTTGTCGTTATGGCAAGTTTGGTTAAAAAATAAACAAGACAATTTTTCGAGCTACATGAGTTAGTTTGGAGGGTGTACCCCCATAGGAATTCATTGAATGGTGAATCTCTCTCAGTCTGTATGCCTGTCTATATCTCTGTGTGCATGTGTGAGTGAGAGAAAGGGAGGGAGAGGGAGAGAGAAGTAGAGTGAGGGGGAAGGGTGTGAGGGACACAGAAATACAGGTGCTGCTCCTAAAATTAGAATATCATGAAAAAGTTCATTTATTTCAATAATTCCATTCAAAAGGTGAAACTGTACTTATTCATTACACACAGACTGATATATTTCAAGTGTTTATTTATTTTACCTTGATGATTATAATTGACAACTAATGAAAACCCCAAATTCAGTGTCTCAGAAAATTTGAATATTGATAGACCAATACAAAAAAAAGGACTTTTACCAATGCTGGCCAAATGCCTGCAGGAATGCGGCATGGCATGGAGTCGATCAGTCTGTGGCACTGTTCAGGTGTTATGAGAGCCCAGGTTACTCTGATAGTAGCCTTCAGCTCTTCTGCATGGTTGGGTCTGGCATATTGCATCTTCCTCTTCACAATATAAGGTCAGGCAAGTTTGCTGGCCAATTAAGAACAGGGATACCATGGTCCTTGAACCAGGTACTGGTAGTTTTGGCACTATGTGCAGGTGCCAAGTCCTGTTGGAAAATAATATCTGCATCTCCATAAAGTTGTTCAGCTGCAGGAAGCATGAAGTGCTCTAAAACTTCTTGGTAGATGGCTGCATTGACCTTGGACCTCAGAAAACACAGTGAACCAACACCAGCAGATGACATGGCACCCCATACCCTCACTGACTGTGGAAACTTTACACTGAACCTCAAGCAATGTGGATTCTGTGCCTCTCCTCTCTTTCTCCAGACTCTGGGACCTTGATTTCCAGAAGAAATGCAAAATTTACTTTCATCAGAGAACATAACTTTGGACCACTCATCAGTCCAGTCCTTTGTGGAAGCAAGACACTTCTGACACCGTCTCTTGTTCAAGAGTGGCTTGACACAAGGAATGCAACAGCTAAAACCCATGTCTTACATACGTCTGTGTGTGGTGGTTCTTGAAGCACTCACTCCAGCTGCAGTCCAGTCTTTGAGAATCTCCCCCACATTTTTGAATGGGTTTTGTTTCACAATCCTCTCCAGAGTGTGGTTATCCCTGTTGCTTGTACACTTTTATCTTTTAGTTCTCTTCGACTTTCTATTAATGTGCTTGGACACAGAGCCCTGTGAACAGCCAGCCTTTTTAGCAATGACCTTTTGTGTCTTACCCTGCTTGTGTAAGGTGTCAGTGGTCATCATTTGAACAACTGTCAAGTCAGCAGTCTTCCCCATGATTGTGCAGCCTACACAAATAGACTGAGAGACCATTTAAAGGCCTTTGCAGGTGTTTTGAGTTAATTAGCTGATTAAAGTGTGGCAACAGGTGTCTTCAATATTGAACATTTTCACAAAATTCTAATTTTCTGAGATACTGTATTTTCATTAGTTGTCAGTTATAATCATCAAGTTAAAAGAAATAAACACTTGAAAGATATCAGTCTGTGTGTAATGAATTATACTGTAATATATTATTACAATATACAATTTCACTTTTTAAATAGAATTACTGAAACAAATCAACTTTTTCATGATATTCTAATTTTATGACCAGCACCCGTATATAGACAGTCTCTAAGATTTTAAAAGTCATCTTTAAGGTGGAAATCCAAAAAACATTGTTGTTTTTAAGGTAGACTTCTTAATAAAATTGTGGGTTTCTTAAGGTGGAGTTTTTTTAAAGGTAGCAATCAAATGGTATTGTTTAACCAGATGAGCACACCTTTTTTAAAAATGTTTGTGTGATTTACCCTGCCATAACACAAACATTTCTTGCTCAATCTTCATATTTCTTGAAACAAATCTATTGCCAATGGGTTCTTTCTCGTACAATGTGACTAGTTTTTCAGTGTGGGGTACAGTTTTCGTACAGCGCTCGTTCAAACAGGACATGGTCCTTTCATGAAGCCCCAGATTAAAGTGGCTGGATTCTTAAGATGGAATGGAAAATTCCAGCAGCAGTTTATTGAACAGACTAGTCTAAATGTAATGGGAGTCATTTTAAGGTGGTAGGGTTTTTTAAGGTGTCCGTTTATTTGGCATAGTCAGTTATTTAAGGTGAAAGCCTAAATAAAATGGCTGAAAATCTTTTTTACGTGTTTTTTTTTTTTTTTTTTTTAAGATGGCCTGCAAAATATAACGGCAGGTTTTTTGAGGTGGTATTTCTTTTTAATGTGACCATTTCAGTGAAGAAGTCACTTACTTAAGATGGATTTTTAATGTGGATATTGGATAAATTGATCTATAAATTTAAAGTCACTGCGATTACATGTTTTATGTAATTTATTTGCAATGTATTTTGGAATTTAAACACACCAGCAGTGCCGTAGAGTTACAGCAGAACAGACGCAGAACAGAGTTTGATGAGCGTTTAAAGTTTAAGACGTTTAAATAATTATATTTTATATTATTAGCATATCTATAAGCAATTAACAAGTGTGTTAAAGAGTGAGCGGATTTCCCACTAAACTAGTAGATTTAAGGAACGTTTACAGTTAATTAGGCTATAGGACTTCGAGTAAAATATAAGTATAACAACGGACAGCCTGGAAATACCTCCTCATAATTTAATTTTATGATTTATTCCGCTGGGAAATTAGAGAGAAATTATTCTAGCAGGATGTTTGGGGAGCATTTGTTAAATGTAACTGGGTGAGTGATTGTAGAGTTGTGAGTGGAGAAGGTGAAATGAGGATTTATTTTGCAGTAGAATCTAAGCTAAAGTTACAAAAAGGAACAGAACTGTTTTTGTGATTATGTTGAATAGAATATAATGCATATTTGAGACTTTTAAACAGTAAAGAAAGAACACTTACTATACATATTTTATTTGTTGTTGTAATCTTAATGTAATGGCGCTCACTCTACTTAAATGAACCAGGCAATAAATAAAAAAAGACATTTCTGTTAAGTGATTTTGTTTTTTTAAAGAGAATCATTGACTTTACGTATGCAAACATAGATGATTTAATGTCCTGCCTGGATGTGATATTTTAATATACCATTTTTAATAGCAAATTTCTACACAAAGGCTCCACCTTCTGTCCAATCTGATGCTATATGTTTTACATTAGTCTTTAAGATTAGGTCCATATAGTATTACTGAAACCACCATGACGTGTTAGAAAACTGATTTATGAACATCTCTTCACCTTTTTCTTAAGGTGAAATGTTCTTAAAGGTGGCAGTCAAAAATGTATTGGCGGCCTTTTTAAGGTTTAAGGGTTATTCGAAGTGGTCATTTATTTGAGGTTTTATTTTCAAGTGGAATTTTTAGTAAGGTGTCAGTCAAAGTACACTGGCAGTCTCTTTAAGCTGGTGGTGTTTTAAAGGCAGTATTGGATTGTTCTATAAATTTAAAGTCATAGCCATTAAGCAGCATATAAGCTAATTTGGCAACGATGCTAGCAATACGTGACAAGCCAAATTCACAAAAGTTCTTGAACTTTCACCCTCTAGTTATGCTAAGAATTCATACTGACCACAGTAGCCATTCCATTAAGTTCTGATTTAAAAACAGACATACAATAGACCAATTCAACATAAATGTTTGAACATTTCTACCTGACAATATTTACCTGATGTAAGTCGGTTCCTAACACAAATTCCTGGAAGTAGCCTGGCGCAGCAGATGAAGCGCGGATGGCCTGCCACATTTTATGCTGGCAGCTGCCCAGGTAGTGGGAGCGCACCCCTGGAAGGAAGTTGTAGTTCCTGAAGACATAAGCCTTCAGTGGCAGCCCTCTGTTCACTATGGTGCTCACAGCTGCCACCTGGAGGACGGAAGAGAAAGATTCAGTGCTAATAAGCAGAATAAATACCTGTGGAAAACAGCGTTTTTTAAAAGACTTCCTAGAGTGTCAGTGCCCTGCATGTTTTTGTCCGGTTCTAACACATACAATTATCTTGAAAAAGTTCATTAACACTATGACTTTTTTTCACACATCATGATGTTTGCTAAAGTCCACCTTAAAGTTTAAAGTTGCGTAACAGTATTTGTATCATATGGTTAACAGGTTTCACACTATACAAGCTGAACAACGCCAAATAACATTTTTCTGAAATGTTCAGAGATAGCACTTGATACGTTCACAGAACAAACCTATATGAGCTTATGTAACAAGTCAAATGTTAAACTTCCCCTCTGGTCGTTGATTAAACACCTAAACACTCATCTCAGTTCATCAAAGTTACAGATTCATAACTTGTAAATATTTATTCAGCACTTGCCAATCTATGAATATGCAAATAGACTTTGCCTCTATCTTCCCTCACTCTTCCACTGTACTCTTGCAGCTTGAAAACCTCACCCTGTAATGTGACAGGATTGGTTCCTTAGGTTTATAATGTTAGAAACCATAGCTGTCTAAATTTTCCCATTCGAAATTGTTAATGGAACTCTTCAGGTTCAGCCATTAGGTTAACTGCATATTTCACTCATGATGTGTCGTCTAGCGCACAGACGTTAACAATGTAAACATCTTGATTCTCATTGGACATTTTTAAACAGCAAGAATATATGAGAACACTGATGCACATGTGATACTGACAATAAAATAAATAAATTAATTTTAAAAAATTGCTAGACCCTTGTTTTTGACAGTCCACTCTTTTATGTGTTCCAGAGAATAATTTTAATTGGTCCACACTAAACAATTTAGATGCGAATGCATCTGAAAATATGCAAGCATGGGAACTATAGGACTGGGAACTACTGGTATTATAGAAAATGATCCATCATGCAAAAAGGATTTTGTGAAACTCACCTTTGGACAATCTGGATCTTTGGCAGTATCAATCATGAGACTGGCCCCCATTCTCTCTCTGTTAAATTTACATATTGGAATATTGAATTAAAATTACACATTATGCACAATATATAATAAACATATCTTAAGATCCCTAAGATAATTTTGTGGAGACAACTGAGAGGGAAATGTATTCTCACTTAAGCATTTCTTCCCAGATTTGGCTGTCATAGAAGGCGTGACTCCAGCCCATCTTCACTGTGCCCACAATAACGTTCTGTTTAAAGACATCAGAGCCCAGCTTCCTGTAAAGTGCCTCACACTCTGGCAGAGGGATCTGGAATACCCCCAACATAAATGCCAGTATGGCACCTGTGTAACAGCCACATTATTTCATCATAAGACACAAGCCTTTCACAGACAACGGACATCCAAAAAATATTTTAACTGCTTAATATAAATAATCTTTGCAATAAAAAAAAAACTTTAAGAGAAATGAATGTTAATGCAAACTAGATTTTATCAAATTAACATGACTGATTTAGATTAATTCAACATTAAAAAAACAGTTCAGATCTGACTTGGCTTTTTGAACATAACCATAAAGCTGATTTTGTTGATATCACATTTTAAAGACACAGAGAACACTGCTATAATCAGCAAAGTAATTTGTCAGTTAAGCTGAAAATGCATGCATCACAGTTAATTGTTCATAATTTACAGCAAGCTTGCCTATAATGTAGGAATTCCTATACAAAAATCCAAAATACACTCTTCAAGACACTTACACAAAATGTAAAAGTTTTAAACCTCTTGGTAGAAATGGTGGGGCCTACTGCCATCAGCTGAAAAGGCTGTATTAGATATTTAATCCTGTAACATATCCCACTTACATGGTATATTGTGATGTTGTTAGCTGTATATTATGTCCTGGTTGTAGATTGTAATTTTTATACAGGTACAAGTCCAGGTACAAGTAAACAGAACAGCTCTAACAGATAAGCTCTGGAAATACCTATAGTTCTGTACCTGTGCTGACTCCACAGATGTAATCAAATAACTGGTAGATAGGCTTTCCAGTGAGGTTCTCCAGCCTATTCAGAGTCTGCAATGCAACCAGACCCCTAAAAATAGAAATACAAAATATAAAATAAATGACATACAACTTCTAAAAAAATGACCAAACAATTAATTGCATTTTACACATTCTGAAAATTAAGTGTGAGATCTCATATACCTAGTTCCTCCTCCATCGATGGTAAGGACACGGATGCCCCTGCCTTTGACTGGGTCAGTATAACCCACCAGCGCAAGAGCCTGCCTCACTGCTGCCTGAAGCATGGGATCCCGCGCCTGACGCAACCGCAACAGACATGGAATAACTTTCTCCTGCAGAGAGAAAAAAGACACATAGATAGAACATGTCTTAGTATTGTTGTTTTCGCTATTGTTGTTGTTTAAATCTTTGATTTATGTCACTGATAAATGAACTGTTCTGACATACAATGCAAGGCAGAAAATCATAAAACCTTTATAAAAAAGGCTTTATAAAAAACCTAAAGGACTGAAATGGAATTTTGACTATTTATAGACTGAATTGGGAGGGAAATGTTGTTGTTTAAATCTTTGATTTATGTCACATCAATGAACTGAACTATTCTGACCTACAACGCAAGGCACAAAATCATAAAACCTTCAACAGAAACAGAAAAAAACTACATCATCTGTGGTTTGATTGTTGGCTTTAGGTAGCTAATGACACACTGAATTCAGACAGCTAAGTGAGAAGATCCAATACAAAGTTCACTGTGGAAGCCTATATCGTGCAAAATTATCATAGAGGTGCATGTCAAAAAATTAGAATATCATCAAAATGTTAATTAACTTTTTGATGATAGTCTAATTCACTGACCTGCAACTGTAGATCATACCCTATGGAAATATGTAGTCTGGTCCTTTAGAGACAAAGACAAATATAGGCACACTTACAGTGACGGCCACTCCTCTGGTCTCAGGGAACTCCAGCAAGTGAAAGCTGAGTTCCTCCACTCTGCTGATGGTGATCTTTACGTCGGTCACTCTCTTTATGGCCTTCACCAGACCTCTGGTCCTGTTATCCACACTCACACGTGCTATGATCTACACACCAGTTATTAAAACTTTATTTAATATAATTTATTATATATTTAAAACAGATGAATAAACAGATATATAATAAAACAGATGAATCAATTGAAAAAAATAATCATTAGTTGAAGCCCTAGTTTGATGTATAAATTACGCATAGTTTATTGTCCTAGGTTGGTACCTTCTCTCTTTGAGACAGCAACCTCTGTGCCTTTTCCTCTGCCTCTTTCCGCTCCTTGGTTTCTGCATCCTCCATGTCCTGAGATACCTCTTGCGCTGCCTCAGGAGCTTTGTCCTTTTCTGCAGCCACACTCTTCGAATCAGCCCTAAACTTGGGAACCAGCGGGGCAATGTAACTTCCCACAAATGCCTGCATGCTGGGCCTCTTGTATGACAGGTATTGGCTGATGCCTTTCCTCTGTGGTGTGGGAGAGGATGGTGTAACACTCTCCGCCTCTGTAATACCTGGCTGTTCTGGAGTTTTTGCGTTTTGTCCAGTCTGGTCAATCAGAGGAGGAGAGGTAGGTGGCTCTAAATCAACTTTCTGAGCGACTTGTGCAAGCACAGGGAGGTGCTCTTTGATCCCACCGAGATGAGCTGTGCTTGATGGCACAATGACATCTCTGCTCTTCTGTTGTGGTATGTTCTCTTCCTGGGTGTCGCTTCCAAAGTATGTGTTTACATGTTCTGCCAAGTGGCTGTAGGTTTCGTCTATGTTTGTGGCAAAGGCTGAGGGCTGGAAACGCTGTAGTGTCTGTTTGGCTACTGCTGCAGATGTAGGGAATGTAGCCAGACTGATCTGAGTTGTGGGGGCACCCTTCTTGACTTCTTTGCATTTTGCCTCCTCTTTTTTCTCTGTCAGTTGCTGAGGTGCTGCCACAGTCACAACTGTAGCAGGCTCTGACTCTGGACACGCCACTTTGACCTCTATAGATTTGCCCACAGGGGCAGTATTGGGTCTGAGGCGCGTTATTTTGGAGAACAGCTCTGTGTTCACTGTCCCGCTAACAGCTTTGGTGACAGTGTCAAGTGTACTCTTGATTCGCGACATGCGGCTGAGGTCACTCAAGAACACGTTGGACAGACTTGTACTGGTGAAGTCTTTAGCTCTTTAGTGTGTGGCCTTCGAAAGCATTCTTCTCACTCGTCTTTCATCTTCACTGGGAGTTCAATAGGTTTGTAGGCATCTGCTGAACAAACTCTCTCCATGTTACTGTATCCAATAGAATATTTCATCTTATACACCACCTGGAAAAGGAAGTTTATTCATTAAACAAAAAATACCAGGTATTATTTTCTAACACCCATGCCAAATATTTGTAATGAATTTTTATTTGACCAATAGGTTTCTTAGGTCTGGAAATTGCAGAAACAATAGACAAAAACCGAAAAGGCATAGTGCAAGACATATAACTTAACTTAAAATAAAATAAATAAAATTTTCACTGGAGATTAAAATTAGAGAACAACATATAATTTCCTAAATGTCAAGGTCACTGTGTAGTCCTATTTGAAATTATCCAAACAGGAGAAAGAGCAGGTATTTTTAAAGCATATTACATGAGTTACATTTATTTGTAAGCACAGTATTAAAAAAATTTGATATTTGAAAAAGAACATGGATCAATATTAGAGAACACTTTCAGATACCTCCAAATTATTGGTGTTAATCTGGCACCTGGTGCTACTCTCCTTAAATTACCTGACAAATGCTATTTAACTGTCAGCCTAACATTCCACTCTTCACTGACTTCAGTAATAAGATGGTGAGGTGTCCTTAAGTGACTGAAACTTTCTGGTTGTCCAAATGAAGGCCAAAGGGATGACCCTATCAGTCACAGCAAGAGCAGTTGGTCGCAAATCTGTGATTTCTAGAATATTGCGTTTTTACAAAGTCTCAAACTCATTCAAGTCCCCTATGAAAGGCTGGTCGTCCATGAAACACAAATGCAAGAGAAGAAAAGATAATGCAGAGAATCTCAATGGGCAGTCGCTTCAACGCTGCTGCTGGATTGCTCACCAACTCAACACTGAACTCAGTAAAAATATGTCTCGCCATACAGTCTCTTAATGTTTAAGGTCAAAAGCCTAGACTAACCTTTGCTGAGGCGCATGATATGTGGACAAATGAAAGCAAGTATCATTTAATTATTGTATACATTATATTTGTCATCAGACTGAGGAAGTACTGAAGCCAGTGTGTTTTATATATATATATATATATATATATAGGGTAAAGGAGGAAATGTCATTGTTTGGTGAATGTTTTTCAGCAGAGGGAGTTGGGCTTCTCATACAGCTACATGACATTTTGTATGCAAATATTTATGAGGAACTTCTAAGACAACAAGTGGATCCTTCTCTGCATTCATCACTGAATCAGCCAGCAATTTTCATACAGGACAATGCCCCCTGTCACACAGCAAAATAGATAAAGCAGTTCTTGAAAATGAAAACACTGAAATAATGAAATGGTCATTCCACAGTCACTAAAATGTGGAAGAGACAGGAAAAAGTGTGGACCAAAATCACACTAGAGCAGTGTGAGGGACTAGTGGTGTCCTGTGGCCACAGATGTGCTGAAGTCATTCAAGCAATGGCATGTACACTTCCTATTAATTGTTGACTTCACAAAATGTAGTTGTAATCTTTCTCTGCACTAACAAATCATGTTCTTCAACATGGTAAAACACTCAATGAAGATCAGATTATTTCTCAAAAAAAAAGTGTTTATAAATTGTTCTCCATGTTTGGAGATCATGTTTGTTCTCCATGCCACTGTATATTTGTTTGCTAAATGATTCATACCCGTTCTCAGTCTACAATGGCAATGCCTTTATTTGCCTTTACAGCAAATGGTTCTTATAACTGCTTACACGCTTCCTGCATGTCTCCAGGGGGATTTTGGGCCACCCCAATTATGGGATGATCTCCAGGTACAAGTCCAGGTCAAGTTGTCAATCGACCTAGTATATTATTTTAATAAAACTAAGAACAGAATCAAAGCCAGATACATGGCTTTTTAAATACAATTCTCAAGACTTCTGCACCAAACATTGATTCAGTCATTGTCTGTAATCGCTTATCCAGTTCTGGGTCATGGTGGGTCAGGAGCCTAATAAGCAGGAACACACACTGGAGGGGGCGCCGGCCCTCACAGGGTGACACACACACCTACAGACACTTTAGAGTCGCCAATCCACCTAACAACGTGTGTTTTTGGACTGTGGGAGGAAACCGGAGGAAACCGACACAGACACAGGGAGAACACAGCAAACCCCTCACAGACAGTCACCCGGAGCAGGTTTGGAACCCACAACTCCGGGATCCTGGAGCTGTGTGACTGTGACACTACCTGCTGCGCCACCGTGCCGCCCGTGTTTGCAATGTTGTAAACTCAAATTTAAAAATCATTTTAAATTATTTTTAAATGGGGTGGCACTATCAAACTGTAATTTGAATTGCTCTACCCAAAGCTTTGCACTCGAATTCCCGGATGTAGAGTCGGTCAGGTTCTCCATGGAAACGAAAAACACGACGGACTCAAAGGCGACCACAAACTTCCAGCGTGAAAAAAAGCCCCAGAAAACTCTGTCCACAACAAAATCGACACCAGAGGGTCTCTGTTAGAGACTTATACCCGCCATGGAACCCGACTCGGAGGAGGCAGACAGGGCTCTGGAGTTACGGGCGGTTGAGCTGGTGAGGGCGGTTCTGGAGAGTGCCGAGAGCGCGCTGCGCCCTGCTCCTGTCCCGGAGAGAGAGCAGTCCGGACCCCGAATCTCTGATATCGAGTGGGTGTCGTGTGGAGAGTTCACCGTGGAGCGGGGACGGACTCAGATAGAGGAGTTCATCCGCACCTGGGAGCTAGACCCGAGCTGGCTCTTCACCGTGCGCTTCCTCCGGGAGAGAGACCTGCCGCTCCACCGGGAGCTCGTTTACCGGGCCGTGTTCAGTCTGCCCACGCGCCGTTCCCCCGTTAGCGCGCAAACCGCGGCTGTTGTCTTCACCGTCCTCTCGCACACCAACAGACCCCCCTCACACCCCGTACAGGTCCACTTCACCATCGAGACCTCCAGGACCCTGCACCAGCCCGGCCTCACCAGGGTCCGAGAGCAGTGGCTTAAAGACGTTATCGAGAGCAAAGCCAGGCTGCTGGACACTGTGGGCTTTTAAAAAGAGCCACCGGACACTAGACTGTTTCTTCATTCAATTCACAATTAAAGTTGAGTGGACTGTTATTTGAAATGCAAAAAAAGCGCAAATAAGAAAACTTTAACAATCTAAGCCATGGATTTCGAAAATAACACCAATGTCTGAGAAATCATGAGTTATGTAACGTTACCTATCAGCACACCTCTGGGGGTTTCTCTGGAACGAAGCCCTTCACATTAAACTACTCTGAACAACTTTGCTAATGTCTTATTTATAGTTAGAAAGTGTCCACTGACGGTCTCTTAAAAGCCAGAGGATTAAGTAGCATTTTATCTCTAGTACCAAAGAGGACAGCAGATATTAAGTGACAGTTAAACTGATCTCCTTGTTGAACTATTACAGGAGACTTCTGGGAGTTCTCGGGTTGAGCTGGACAGCTCTGCTAAGCTAAAGAACAGCTGTTAGACAAGTTGAGGTAACGTTAGGAAATACACTGAACAAGGTCCAGCTGTCACATTCAAACAGAAATGACCCTTCTGTCGTGCGCTGTGAGTGAACCTATGGATGTCAAAGCTATAAAAGTATCTCTACAGTTCTCTTTCCCTCCCTTTTCTGGGAAACGCTAGCAGAGCGTTATGAATGGACAATTTTAACTTATTATTACTCAGAGTCTAACGCAACGCCAGTGTCACTCACCCGTGTGTCGTCAGTGTGAGCTGAATGAACCCCAGAGAGACAGCAGAGCTTTTAAAAGCTGTTATTTATAAAAATTTTGTCTACATTTGGTCAGAGGATTGTTTGCTAACAACAAAAATTTCTTTTTCTCCTTCCGTTAGGACTAGAGTGAAACACCACACCACCCCCTACCGGAGCACGCTGTAAACACACCTCCTCATCTGTAGATTGCGCTGTAGATTGTAGATCCCATGATTTACATCTTGTTTTACGTATTTTCTTTGACCATTTGAGTAAAAATGGTTTAAACACCCATTATTACAGTGTAGTAGAGTATTCAATCCGTATTAACTTTTTTGTACAATATTAGTCTTTTAGACAAGATACTGGTTACACCAACGGACATAAATCGGTTACACCAACTGACCATAAATCTTCTACAGCAAAAGGACAAGAAATTGACACAGAAAATATTCATTAAGGTGAACTGGATTGGATATTTCAGTATATATTTGTCATTCGTCTTATTCCATATCAAAAACTATTTAATAACATCAATAAGAAAAAACAGGATTAATTTCTGTTCCATTCTGATTTCAGTTCAGTTCTCATACAATTTCAGTTTGTAAAATGACAGCCATTGTTTTCAAAGAGAGAGAGAGAGTGAATCCAACAGTTTTTTTTTCATTTCTTTCATCACTAAACTGTTTTGAATAAATTTTTAAAAACCGACAATCATCAGTTCATGTCATCTGAATAGATCTGAACAAATTGTTTCACATAACAATATAAATGAAACGTGTCAGAAACGTAAGACTTGAAATATTATTGAGGATGCCTGTGGTACCTCTACATTTAGCTGCACATAGTCATGAACATGGGGGTTAACTATGGGTTCTGGAGGGCCAATTTGCTGGTCACCTCCTGAAGTGTTAATCGATGGAGGAGTAAGGTTTAAAACATCAGTACCCTTTTATTTTCTATATACTGTCTTTGGTACTGCTTTCCCTCATCTTTTGCTGTATCGTTGTTGTATGTGTACCTTTCACGTCTTTTGGCCAGATAATTTGCCCTTGCAGCAGGATCTGCGTTCACTCGCGTTCTGTGGCTAGCCACTTACAAGTGGCATCAATTGGGGGAAAAGAAGTACACTTTATTTATAATAAATGTATTTATATTATTTATTCATAATTTAAACATACTGTTTACATGCATCATAAAAAAAATATTAAAAATGTATTATGGAAGGTTACATTTAAAATAAAAAACCTTGACATTTCAAAAATCGCTTAAATTACAAAATAATATAACCCTATGAAAACTACTGTTCATGCTAAACATTCATTCATTCATTAATTCATTCATTATCTGTAAGCGCTTATCCAGTTCAGGGTCATGGTGGGTCCAGAGCCTACCTGGAATCATTGGGCACAAGGAGAGAATACACCCTGGAGGGGGCGCTAGTCCTTCACAGGGCGATACATACTCACGGGCACATTTGAGTCGCCAATCCATTTACCAACGTGTGTTGCCAAGTTTTTTCACTTTGTTATCAGGGCATTTAATTCAAACTGTTTACTATTGACAGGTTTTGTATTTACAATACAATACAATAAAAATGCACCATTCAACCATTAAATGAGGAGTTTTCCTTTCCCCAGTGCAATAATTGACTTCATGTGAATACAAATATGCAAAGGCACAAATAGTAATTCATTTTATTTGCAAGTATTTTGATTTCTTTGTGCAATGTTTAAAAACTTTATGGCACTTTGTGGAACTTTGAGGTTATGAGACTAGATGGTTTCTTCACTTGCCAATGGCATATGGTCTTCTGGGATAGGGTGGGTCCTTGGGGACAACGTTTGCCTAGAACTGAGGGGGGGCAGTTTAGCAGGCAGACTTCCTCTCCTCTCTACAAGCTTCTCTAGTGCCTGGACTCGCCTCTCCTGCTGCAGCCAGTAGAGCATTTCAATACGGTCCCAGCGCATCTTTTCTCTGTAAGGTCGCCCCTGCAACATTATCAAACCAACTGTAGTGCAGGTGCAAAAATCTCAGGTCTCATCTAAAACAATCTGCTAAAAACCAAGGCTGGACTGGGGTTACAATAGTATTATAGAGATGTGTGTGCAGAGACTCTGTATGCCCAGACATTGGTGGAATACGTTTTTTCCATTTCTCATACATTTATTGTTATTTATACCTTTGTGGCTGTAAATATTTCTAATATTCTGTATTCATGCCTAATGCTGGAATGTTTCAGTGAGGATATAATTGCATTCAGCCACAAGAACATTTATGAGGTCAGGTATTTGTATTAGACATTTTGGTCTGAATCACAAAAAACAATCCAATTCAATAGAAGGGTAGGAAAGGGAGTTCCCGCACTCCAATGCTGGGGACTTTCTGAACATGCTGACACTATGCTCATGCGCAGCTGCTCCAAACTGTCCCATTCTATTGGTAGATTTTCTATAAAGAGATACAATCTGTGTGCACAGTGGAACACCTGTGTCAGCAATGAATGCACCTTCACTGTTTATAAAGCGCTATTAAAAAAAACAAAAAAAAAAAACCAACAACTTTGTGCAAATAATGTAGAACAGGGCTGTTAATAAATTGTTACTCACCTTATAAGTTACTGTATCATTAAAGGCCACTGAAATACGATGAATAGTCTTGGACAACACATTATTGAGAGCTGCTATTTGAGACTCAAGCTTCTCTCTGAAGTTTGCCTCCTCAATTCTGGCAGCAGATGTGCCACGGTAGCCTTGGCATGAAATAAGAGACCATATAATCAAGTAAAACTAACCATAGCTGTGGTTTATACACTCACTAATTGTAGCTAATCAGTTCATATTATTGATACCACTGTATCAATTCAACAGTTCTAAACCTACACTGTGCACATATTGCATATCTTATAAACAGCATGATGAGTATTATTACATATTCATTAACTGGCAGCTCAGTGTGTGTTGAAGCAATAAAATAGAGGCAATTTTGGAGTAAAACTAATTAGATAAATATATCTCTGTAGAATGAATTACATTTGGTATTTTTCTTATGCTGCCTGAGGCAAAAACAAGAGCAAATTTCTCATTTTTATGCTTGTGATCTTTGTTCATGTCACAAAATAGATACCATTCTGAAAGAACCTGCTGGGATCTGATGCCACTCTCTCGAACTGCTCCAGTTGAGATAACATGAATTCCCTCTGCTGAATCAACTTAGCAGCCTGCTCCCATGATGCTGTGGCCTGTTGATGCCAAAAAGCAAAATATTGATTTGGGGGGGGGGGGGGGAGGGCGCGCTATATTTCATTAGGCATTATTAGAGATTAGGCATAATATGAAAACTGTATCTTGATATCATGCCATTAGAAACCAAAATGACCACTGTAACAATGAAGGTATTATGCTCATGTTATTACTGAACTTCTCATCTTTTTAACATTAGAAACACTGCTAATTTAAATAATCACAAGTCCAATTACTTCTTACTGTTTTAGTATGTAAACACATGCTTTCCAGGCATGTGAACAGGACATATCCTTCCAATATGACTTTTTGAAAACATGGTAATCCTTTAGTTATTGGAAATGATAAAACATGAAATAATAATAACTGCCCTTAGGTTATACACAATTTAATTAGAATTAGTGGCAACCCCATCTCTGTCAGTGTAAAAATAAAACATAATTCCTCTGTTATGTGATGCTCTACCTCCTCCAGTTTGTCCCTGTATGCATGAGAGCTGTATTTGATGGCCATATCCAACCTTTGCGTCTCTGGTAAGCAAAGTATCGTCCAGATCTTCTCCAGCCTGGCCTGAACTTGCTTTCCATTCTGAGGCCCTCTTAAAGGCATGCTGAGGTCTTGTTCTATCCCCTGCCCAAACACACACGTCCACACCTATTGAATACTGTGCACATCCATCTTATTCTCAATTTAAAAAAAAAAAAAAAAAAAATCATGCCCTCTATATTTAGCCCTTCTTCCAAAGCCACTTTTCTAAAACAACTAAATATCATTGCATTTCATTCCTCAAAACTATCCTAACGTTATGATTTTACTTGTTAGAAAATGAAGTGTCTTGTTCAATTTATAGAAAAATATATTAACTAAAATAAGGAAATCTAAGCTATGATATGTAATGGGGAACTGTTCTTGAGTATGGCATTATTCTGAAGTAAATTTTATGGCTGTATGGTTCAGTGAATTCCAGTGAAGTTTTAATTTTAAAGAAAACATCAACACTCACCACATGCTGAATTTCCATATTTGCTCCCTCCACTTCTGAAACTCAAAGTTTAAAAATCTGTCATGTCTCAGTCTACTTTCATTGCCATGTCAGAATTCCTTCACTACAAAAATGTTTCCAGTAGTGCCAAATTCTATAAAACATGTTTATTCATTTTAAGTTTACAATTAACAACAATTAGACTGAATTTTTATAAGTGTACTTGCACTGGGCCTTCTCGGGGAAGGCCACAAATGTTTAGTATTTCTTGTAGTAGTAAAATGAAAATGACTGTTACGATTATCAAGTGGATAGCTACATGTTTTTTCCGTGGCTGAGGACAAAAACTGTCACCAGCATCTATCAACTGAGTGAACCACCTGGAATTTGATGGCATTAAAAGCAATGTTGTGGATTAAAATAGCTCATAGTGGGCGATATGGGAGCAGGGGGAATCACTTGCCATCTGGCAGCAGCTCCTTCCACAGACCCCCCATCAGCACTGTGTTGACATTCCAGAGTCCAGACTGATAGGCCTGCTTCTCTCTCCTCAGTGCATCAATCTTTTCTTGCTGCCGTCTGGGTAAGATCACAACTATGCAAATTAACATAATGTATTATCCACTTACACATATATTAAAAGCACCTTCAGTGTCTCTGGTTTCTTCAAGCCTATGGAGAGTGTCTTGACTTGAAATGGGACTTTGTAGAAAAAATGACTAACTCAACTTTCTTATAGTGCTGGTAAGACAGCCATTGTTAAGATATCCAAAACCACCTGTAAGTATGTATTTCTTTTCTAAGGTTTTACAAACCTTTACTTCTTCCTCTCTGCCTTGGAAGAATTTAAAAAATGTGCATTTATTCTATGAATGAACATTTCACAGGAAACTCCTAAGAATGACTTTGTTTGCGCCTGTACTATTTAAATATGCAGATTTTCTATGGCTCCAGATTGAATAACCTTATCTTCTCTTTTTGCAGCTGCTGCATCTTCTGCTTCTCATCCTCCTCACCGCTGACATCGCTATCGTACAGGTGAAACACACCAGACAGAATATCTGACTGCTTCAGGAAGAGGAAACAAGAGTCAGTGAAGTGTGTAGTATAATATTTTGTGACATTATTCAATGAGGATTTCCACATTTAACAATCACCTGTTTGGAAATATATTTGAGGTAATCATCAAGTGACAGGTTAGTGTTGGATAACTCTGCTGTACACGCTGGAGATGTCTCGTCTGCAGGCTTCTTACCATCTGCAGCATGCTCCATCCTCTTTCTGTTTTCAAGACAAGATAATACCAAAAACACACATACACGTTTTTCTTTATTGCCAGTTTTCATAACTGAGATTGTGTGTGCTTCAGATCCTGGAGCATATTTACTAAACACTGCAGGCTCCTACAGACTGAATGTTGTGAAAATGCATAGTAAGAATAAATAAGAGACAGAAAGGGAGAGAATGGGCAACCTGTGAGATATTCCATAAAGATTTAGCGTCCGCATTGAAGGGTTCAACAGCCTTTTTAGATGATTCAGTTTCAAGCCATGAAATAAATCGGCACTGCTCATTGCAGGCTCTGTTATAAACTCCTAAGAAGTAACAGAATGCAGAAAAATCGATTTTTTGAGTCTAAATAAAAATGTAAAAATAAATTTTTAATATTTGCGGAAAGGCTAATTAAGGTCTAGTTCTACACCATTTTAGCACGTTTGGAAAAACAGTATTATACCATATATTTTCATATAATATGTAAATAAAATACAAGGCTGACAATAATCAATAATCATGCACACAAAGTACTGACCTCGTCAAAGTCTAAATAATTATCTGAAAGAGTTTTGGATAATTCCTTATAGACTTCTTTTATTTCACTCCCACAAAATAGGTTCTGATCCATCCACATGACTGATGAAGGCTCAATCTGAAACATGGAAGAGCTTGAGTTTTAGTTTGCAATTCAAACATCAAATCCTGCCAGAGATGCCAGTGGATATTTATTAACTATGTTATAACTCTACGCCAAATTTAGTGTTTTTGGCATCTTTTTCCTAAAAGATCTACAGTATTTAGAAACTTTCAGATCTGCCGTTTATTTTTATTTTCTTCTTTTTTTTCTGCTCACTAAACTGGCCTTTTCTCTTTGAGCTTGCTCTTTAGTCTGCCAACATATTTTTAAACAAAACTTCAAACTATGAGCTGTAGATAATATGTGCACCTAGTCTGTTTCTGCTCAATGTAGGGAGATAAAACACCCTTATAGAAACAAGCTATATAAAACTATGAATTAGCTAATTGTATTCCAGTATGCTTCACTAACATTTATATTATATTTTGTGATGATAGTAGTTCACCCTTTATACAGCCAAATGTCATGAAAAGGTTTGGAAAATTCAGAACATAGCCTTGTGTGTAAAGGGCAATAATGAAAACCCAAAACTAATAATTAGGAACTTCAAACCCTCACACAGCATACATTAAAAATTGCATGCTTCATGGATTCAAAAATAAATCAACTAAATGATGTTTGCTGCTGTATCCTCAAATACAAGTTATGTGTATACAAGAGTGTATTAGCAGACATAACTTACACATCTGTAAAGGCAACACATCTGCCATACATATTTTGGAACATACAAACAAACAAAAAGTTAAAAAATGTAACAGAGCTGTTTTTAATTAAATAGATATCAATTGGAATTTGCAATTTACAGCTTCCTGTTTTTATAAGCTTTTTACTTGCTTTCAGATCTCATTTATTACTTTTGTAAATATAATCAAAAATGTCCCATGTTCTGCAATAATAATTTGAAATCTAAAGGTGTGTGTAAGGTTATAAGGTATATTGGTAGCGTTACTGTACCTCTCCAGTGAGATTGTTGTATACGGGTGGGTGCATGCTGATGTTGATTTTCTCTTGCATAACCCTGTCAGAGACATGGGCCGCTGCTATACGCGCAATGCCCAAAGTGGATACATTCACATTTTCCACTTCTGACTGAGGATGCTGAGGTCTCAAGACCTTGAGTTGATTCTTCATCAGCTGTTTCTCTTCTTCCTCCACTTTCTGACAGACACATTTGACAGGACTGAGACAACTAAAACATAATACCATTTACATTTTTGCTAGTGTTACTGTTTTCACCCTATATACCAAATCTTTAAACACTGAGCAGGCAGAAGGTTTTGCCCATTGTCCCAATGACACAGCAATACAGGAGTTCTTTTTCATTTACAGAGATTCAATGCAATTAACTGAGAGAGAGAAAGAGAGAGAGAGAGAGAGAGAGAGAGAGTGAATAAAAAATATTAAGCATCATAGACAGTGTCTACCTGCAGCATATGGGTCAGTTCTTTTAGTCTGCTCGAGCCACTGCTTACTGAAGCTCGAATCAGAGGAGGAATATCTGCCTCAGTCAGCATGAACTCATCTGCAGAATCTTTATCCTCTAGCAATCTATAATAAAACATCAGTAAATCAAACACTGTGCAAAATGTAAATAATAATATGATGGAATTAAGTGTACATAATTAATTTATTCATACATTCATAGTCTGTAATCACTTATTTATTTCAGGGTTGCAGTGGGTCCAGAGACTTGCCAGTCTCCCTATATTAACCCTATGTTTAATTTAAAATTGTACAAGGACAAAATTGTAATAATTGAAACTGAGAAGTTTTATTATTTTTTTTTAATTAAAGGCCCATTTTGAATTTAATACCAACATCAATAACATCTTTGAAATTTTCACATCACGTCTTTCCAAAGTAGAGAAGAGGAGGGGTTCATAACTCTGTGAAAATCTACATGGGAAAAGTTCAAGAATTGTGTTTCTCAATGTAAAATAATTAAGAACTCAAGGATGTCATAATCTACAGTACATTACATCATTAAAAGTTTTAGGGAATGTGGAGAAATCAATATATTTAAAGAAAAGGGCCCAAAACTAGTATTGACAGGCTCTTCAGGCCCTAAGGTGGCACAGAATTGAAAACAGACCATACCATATGTTAACAGAATCCAGACACATTGCTGCCTTCTCTGGGCTCAAGCTCATTTAAGATGGACTAAGGCAAAGTGGAAAAGTGTCCAGTGATCCATACATCCTGTGGTCGGATAGATTAAAGATTAAAGATTAAAATGTGAAATTCTTTTTGGAAATCATGGACGTTCTGGGCTACATAGAGGGATCACCCGGCTTGTTGTGAGTTCACATTCAAAGCCAGCATCTGTGATGGTATGAGGGGGGCATAAGTGCAAATGGCACGGGTGACTTGCACATCTGTGAATGCTAGACAATATATACATGTTTTGGAGCAACATGCTGCCATCTAGGCAATGTCTTTTCTTCTGAAGTCCTTGTTTATTACAATTAATTTTTGGCCAAAGGCCAAAATTTCAACCAGCTCTACCTCTGTCAATTTTGAAGCTACGGACACCAGATTTCAGACGGTCGGACCCAGGCACATAAAGACCCATCACCTCAAAAATCGGACCTCTTGCACTTATCTGTCCTGTTTAATCCCTCCTTCAATATCCCTCCATTCACTTGAATGGGGGATGGCTAGAGTGTGTGATGTCATCGCACTCTAGCTCCTCTGGCCGGAAAGCCTTTTTTCACATTTTAGCGGAACATTTCCCCATAACTTCCTCATACTTTCATGTAGAGACTTGTACATTTGAGATCTTTTGAAAATACCTTTTTTGAGTTATGAATTTTTGTTTGGCACTAGGGAGGGTTTCAGCTCCCATAGAGTTCAATGTATTTCAGAGCGTCTCAGCGCACAGAGTTTCAAAAATTTGTTCTGTGATTAACTCGTCATGACATGATCAATTATCGCTCAAAAAAGAAACACCAGATCGATTCAGGGCTACATGAGTTTGTTTGGAGGGTGTATCCCCGCAGGAATTCATTGAATTGTGAATCTCTCAGTCCTTGTGTGTGTGTGTGAGTGAGAAAAAGGGAGGAGGAGGGGTGTGAAGGACACAGAAATATATAGACAGTCTAAGATTTTAAAGGTCATCTTTAAGGTGGAAATCCAAAAAACGTTGTTGTTTTTAATGTGGACGTCTTAATAGAATTGTGGGTTCCTTAAGGTGGATTGAAGTGGTCTTTTATTTGAGGTTTTATTTTCAAGTGGAATTTTTAGTAAGGTGTCAGTCAAAGTACACTGGCAGTCTATTTAAGCTGGTGGTGTTTTAAAGGTTTTATTATTACACTAGTGGTGTTTTAAATGTATTATTTCACTGTACTATGTACTATACTATCCCAGTACTGCTTTAGTTAAAATATCACCTTCAGATATGGTCTCTGATCATGCATCAGTACAGAATTATGTTGAATTACTGTGTGCGTGTGTGTGTATATATATATAAAAGCTCACTTTCTCAAATCTTCAGCAGGGCTTATATTCACATCCAGGTTGTTGTAGGTGTGTGTAGACAGAAGAACTAAAGGGGACTTAGACCTTGTTGGTAATGCTGCCATCCCCAGCTCTTCCAGGAATGTCTCCCTCCGCAGGTCTGGCATTGAATTGCATCTCTGAGAAGCCATAAGAAAAACTATTGTTACTGCTCAAAACAGAATCTACAATAAAATTTCAATATTAAAGTCTTAGGGAGCCCTGCTAGTTATATCCCTTATCTATACAACTAAGACATGGAAACAAAATAATAATGCATTGAGAGGTGAGGAAATGACTTGAAAATGCTTGGGATTGAGATCTTGATATTTAATACATGTGGAATATGTGCTATAAATATCTAGTTGCCCATCTTATTAAATCATTACCACTCCTCTCATATATAAGCCAGTTTCATGGCTTAATTGTAAAATACCATGTATGTAACTACACATAAAAAATGTTTGTGCTTCCACAACTGCAGACATTTTAACCTGTATGTAGTTGCTTAAACACAACTGTGAAACTAAGTGCCTTTGTGAATCTTGTTCCACAAGATCCTAAATGTCACCAGCTTGGCTCTGTACAGACCAACTCTTACCCAATTAAAGAAAATAAGACAATTAAATTGCCTTTACACATTTACAACCCCACTTCCAATGAAGCTGCGATGTTGTTTAAACATAAATATAAACAGAATACAATGATTTGCAAATTATTTTCAACCTATATTCAATTGAATACACTACAAAGACAAGATATTTAATGTTCAAATTGATAAACTTCATTGATTTTTTGCAAATATTCACTCATTTTGAATTTGAGGCCTGCAACACATTCCAAAAGAGTTGGGACAAGGGCAACAAAAGACTGGGAAAGATGAGGAATGCTCAAAAACCACCTGTTTGGAACATTCCACAGGTGAACAGGTGAATTGGTATAAAGGGAGCATCCCAGAAAGGCTCAGTCGTTCACAAACAAGGATGGGGCAAAGTTCACCACTTTGTGAACAACTGTGTGAGCAAATCGTCCAACAGTTTAAGAACAATGTTTCTCAATGTACAATTGCAAGAAATGATCATCTACAGTCAATAATATCATCAAAAGATTCAGAGAATCTGGAGAAATCTCTGCAAGTATGCGGCAAGGTTGAAAACCAACATTGTGACTTTGATCCCTCAGGCGGTGCTCCATTAAAAACTGCAATGAATATTATCACATGGACTCAGGAATACTTCAGAAAACCATTGTCAGTGAACGCAGTTCGTCACTCCATCTACAAGTGCAAGACATTAAAACAGTAATTTGGCTTTGCCAAGCCAAATTAAGAAATAAATAAATTAACTTACCTTCAGCCTAGACACATGGCTTTGGGAATGTTTCTGATCTTCCTCTGCCTCTGTGTGTACACTGGCTTTGCTACCTAAAACACATACATTCATAGAAGAAAATTCACAACACAGCACTGATCACTGTGTGAGTGGTCAAGGTCAGAAAAAAGACAACAAGAAAATCTTATAAGTACAGTGTAGTGCAAACATCAAAGACCACCCTATAGTTAACTAATTTTCAGTCAAATATTTTGGGTGATGACCACGGTGGCCATTTTGGATCCAACTTTTGTTTTTTCAATGGGGAGAGGGTCATGTGACACATCAAACTTATTGGGAATTTCACAATGGGTAGGCCCGGGCCCACCATGACCCTGAACTGAATAAGCAGTTACAGACACTGAATGAATGAATGAATTAATGCATCTCAGTTGCTGCTTCTTGACAGCTACACATCTTTCAGGCCCATTGAGTTGTCATATAACAGTCGAATTATAGACAGAAATACTTGTTATATTTTCACTTCAGTTTCTGCTTTTTATATGATTTGTATGACATGAATACCATTCCTTGGCACACCATATCTCTCATGGTTAGTAATTGATTTTTTTTCCTTCTAGATCTGTCTATTCAAGTGCATCTCCCATCTCCTCTGAAATAACTCAGAAATTAATAACCATTGTTTTGACTGAAAATTAATAAAAACTGTGGTAGTCTCTGACTTTAGCATAGTGCTGTATGTGAAGGTAGGAATATCATACAGTGTGTGTCCTCTTTGCCACGCATTAGTTCTGAGTGACAAGGCATGTGTTCATACAAATATTCCAGGTCCAGTGCTCCTATTTTTTCTTGAATCTAAAGTGGGATGAAAAAAAATGTTTATTTGACTGTACCTATATATATTAAGTATATATGAAAAAAATCTGTTTCATATATACACTTGGGCACATTCACATATACACAGGTGCTTACAGAAATGCATTACCTCCATGAGGTCTTTGTCTATTGTCCTCTTTTGTTGCCTGCTGGATACACATTTTTTAGGAGTCATGTGTGAGCAGATGTCTAGTGCATGAGGAATAACTTTTGTATGTATCTTCAGTGACTCCTGTTGTCCAATTTGTAGCTTCACAGCCCCTCGCATAGACTTGATCCACATGGCAACATTGCGCTGTATTGAGTGGGCATTTAAACTGGAAAAAGACAGAGTTAAAATACATGCCTTTGAAATATGCCAGTAATCATAAAGACAGAGAACCACTGTTCTATACAACTTACACAATATGTCCATCATCCACAAAACTTAAGTCAAAAGACAATAAGAGAGGCAAGAGATTGACAATTTGAGTCGCCAGTCCACCAACCAACGTGTGTTTTTGGACTGTGGGAGGAAACCCACACGGACACAGGGAGAACACACCAACTCCACAGACAGTCACCCAGAGCGGGAATCGAACCCACAACCTCGAGGCCCCTAGAGCTTTGTGACTGCGACACTACCTGCTGCGCCACCGTGCCACCCCAAACAAAATATTCTATAATAAAAATAAAATATCAATTGGCCGTATTTGAGAGGATTCTTTTTATTATTGAACAACAACTTTGTTCTCAATCAACCCAAAAGTCTCATAAATATCAAAGCTTAATATTTTTGGAAGTTGGAGTGGGTTTTTTTTAGATTTGGCTATCTTAGGAGGATATCTGTTTGTGCAGGTAACTATTACTGTGCAGAATTATTAGGCATCTTACTAAAAAACCAAATTTATACCCATCTCATTTGTATATTTTCACCAGGTAAACCAATATAACAACACAGAATTTAGAAACAAACATTACTGACATTCAAAAACAAAACCAAAAACAAATCAGTGACCAATATAGCCACCTTTCTTTACGATGACACTCAAAATCCTTCCATCCATAGATTCTGTAAGTTTGATCTGTTTACGATCAACATTGCGTGCAGCAGCCACCACAGCCTCCCAGACACTGTTCAGAGAGGTGTACTGTTTTCCCTCCCTGTAGGTCTCACATTTTATGAGGGACCACAGGTTCTCTATGGGGTTCAGATCAGGTGAACAAGAGGGCCATGTCGTTATTTTTTCTTCTTTTAGACCTTTACTGGCCAGCCATGCTGTGGAGTATTTGGATGCATGTGATGGAGCATGGTCCTGCATGAAAATCATGTTTTTCTCGAACGATACCGACCTCTTCCTTTACCACTGCTTGAAGAAGGTGTCCTCCACAAACTGGCAGTAGGTCTGGGAGTTGAGCTTCACTCCATCCTCAAACCGAAAAAGGTCCCACAAGTCCACCTTTGATGATACCAACCCATACCAGTACCCCACCTCCACCTTGCTGCGTTTGTGTTGGAGTAGAGCTCTCTGCCCTTTACTGATCCAGCCTCTCGCCCATCCATCTGGCCCAGCAAGAGTCCCTCTCATTTCATCTGTCCATAAGACCTTAGAAAAAAAAGTCTTAAGATATTTCTTGGCCCAGTCTTGACATTTTATCTCATGTTTCTTGTTCAAAGGTGGTCATTTTTCAGCCTTCCTTACCTTGGCCATGTCCTTGTGCTTCTTGATACTCCAGTAACGTTGCAGCTCTGAAATATGGCAAAACTGGTGGCAAATGGCATCTTGGCAGCTTCACGCCTGATTTTCCTCAATTCATAGGCAGTTATTTTGCGCCTTTTTTCCAACATGTGTCTTGCGACCCTGTTGGCTATTTGCCATGAAACGCTTGATTGTTCGGTGATCACACTTCAAAGTTTTGGCAATTTCAAGACTGCTGCATCCCTCTGCAAGACATCTCACAATTTTTGACTTTTCAGAGTCAAATCTCTCTTCTGACCTATTTTGCCAAAGGAAAGGAAGTTGCCTAATAATTGCGCACACCTCATATAGGGTGTTGATGTCATTAGACCACACCCCTTCTCATTACAGAGATGCAAATCACCTGATTTACTTAACTGGTAGTTGGCTTTCAAGCCTATACAGCCTGGAGTAGGACAACGTGTATAAAAAGGATGATGTGATCAAAATACTCATTTGCCTAATAATTCTGCACACAATATATATATATATATATATATATATCATTATCTATAACCATTTATCCAGTTCAGGGTCGCGGTGGGTCCAGAGCCTCCTGGAATCATAAGGCGGGAATACACCCTGGAGGGGGTGCATGTCCTTCACAGGGCAACATACACTCACACATTCACTCACACTTTTGAGTCACCAGTCCAACTACCAACATGTGTTTTTGGACTGTGGGAAGAAACCAGAGCACCCGTAGGAAACCCACACAGACACAGGGAGAACACACCAACTCCTCACAGACAGTCACCCGGAGCGGGAATCGAACCCATAATCTCCAGGTCCCTGGAGCTGTGTGACACTACCTGCTGCACCACAGTGCTGCCCATATATATACAAATATATAAACCCATAAGCACCTTAATATAACTTCAACAAGGCTATATTGGTTCACCACATATCATATTGCATATACTTCAACTTGTTTCAGACAGACACTCTCCTATACAGAGTTTCCAATACTAGAGACTGCACAAACCAAAAAACACAGATTACCAAAAAAACCTCATGTGGTAGTGACTCCACACACAGCAAACCAAAAAGGACACTCACGCACCAGGTTGCTCTGCAGGAACAGGTAAAATACACAATTTATAATAGGCAGGTCATATGACTCCAAGGACTACAATACCCACAGCCAGTAGTCCAAACACTAATATACAAACAAACAACACAATCCAAAATAATAACCAAATAAAGGGTTAACTCAAACAAAAGAACTCAATAACATAAAAAATTAAGAAACCCACAATGGCTCTTAATTGCCTATATAAAAAAAAAAGAAACAACTAGATAAAACAAAATATAAAAATGATTTAACACCACAAAATATCCACAAAGGCAAAACAGCAGAAGACTTTAGGAGAGGCTCTGCTCTCCACAACCTGGGCCACCTCCAATGGCGACACCCCAAAATACATTGACGCAGCTTACCAAACTCACCCGTTCTCAGGCATGCCGAAATACACACTAATATATACTGCTTTATATGCGCTGTTCCAACATAAGCTGCTGCTAATGGCTAGCAGTGTGGTGAATTGACAGGGAGAGTGACATGTTTTTCTGGTAAAATGTCCTTAGAAGACGCTCAGCAGCATGTCCCGCAGTAACAACAGCCAGACAACAAGAGAAGCGTGAGCTTAGCCCAGTGTGTTCTAACTGTGTATGTACATATGTATATATATATATATATATATATATATATATATATTGACAGCCCAGTGACAGCTCTGGCTGTTACATAATGTACCTTTACCGATTAATATTGGCACTTTTGCCAACTTATCACTTTAATGCTTCTTACGCTGTGCTGAGGTCCATGGCCATGTGGGAGGCAAGACGGCTGCGGTTGACCTGGTGGCTGAAAACAGAATGGGTCCCCAGCATCTCCAAGAGGTGGAGGTAGTGCAAGTAAAGCTGCTCACAGATGCAAAACACCTCATGAAATGTTCGCCGGCGCAGCAGCTTATTCTCCTCTGAGGTCAGCGTGGTGTCAGCTGGCAGCCCACAGAGGTCCTGCCAGATCAGACTCAACTCTGCTATCATTACTGAGGCCTGCGTGCAAATAAAAACGGAACTGCTCAACTGCTGATATTATCATTACATTGATTACATTGATTATCATTACAAGGTACACTAGATAAGATTTAGTATTTTTGCTCCTGGGTACCCCCTACAGTTGCAGAATGCAGTCCGTTTTTACAGCAGTGTCTTGAAATCAAGGGAGGAGGTGGTTTCCTACTCCCCTCAAAAGTTACACTGGATTTTCTGTAGTACTGATCCCTGTATTGTAACAACAGACGAACTGTTCTCCCTATTACATAATGTTAAACAATAATGGGATGTAAGGCCCTTCTTATGTCTAAGATACACTAATGCATTAATTATTTTTCATATACTACATATTATGTACTAGGCCACATTGCCATTTCACATTTTCAAAGTGCATCAAGTGAGACTACTACACTGTACAAACATGAATTAACTATAAACACAGGTTGTTTAAAATCTGTATTTGTTAAAGTATGATTCAATGGAGTGAAATACCTCATGGAGTAAAAAATATGGAGTGAAGTATAGAGTGCAAAACAGTCCCTGAACTAAGACAGGGATAGTGCTTTCTACCTCTTACCATGAATTATGAAAAAGGTAGCTCTAAAATAAAATCCAGTGCAATCTCTTTTCCAGTTTAGTCCTGATGCTGTGAAGTGAAGTATAGACTGACCAGAGCTTCCTGGTCTTCAGCTGAGAAGGCAGGGGGAGACTGCTGTTTGGTTTTTTTCCTCAGCTGCTGACAGAATTCAGACAGAGAGGCTGGAATCTCTGTTATCTCTGAGACTGAAGACTCGGGTATAAGCTCCTCAAACCTGTCTAATAAACATAAGCCATGTCATTATTTCAAAAAGGGGTAAACAGATATTTAATACAAATATTTAGGCTCTATGTTCTACAATGCAACACCCACTAAATTGCAAAAAAATATCAGAACACCCGAATCCTTCATATGAATTAATATGAGATGGTTCTTCCTTTGCTATATCAGCCTTCAATATTCTGGGCAGGTTTGGAACACAACTATGGAGATTCACTTACATTTAGTCCAAAAAAAGTCTTACACTGATGATGACGGGTGACAAAAACCCGTCTTGTAGTCAGCATTTTAGATAATCTCAAAGTGTTGAATGGAGTTATACAGGCTAGTCAAGTTTTTCAAATCTCACATTACCAGGCTTTGAAGTAAAATTTGTCACTGCAGGGAAGGTGCTTCAGCCGCTACAGAATTCATTGTTGGTTTGACATACAACAGTCTCCCAACACTTGGCACTGCACATGGTGAACTTAGGCTTGTGCATAGCTTGGCACAATGGTCACCAAGGAGCCTCAATCGGTTAATCTCCCAGCAAAGGTTTATTTAGGAGACATTCCATAATGCAACTACAGGTGTAACTGAAAACAGCTCCAGGTTCTTTAGTGCGCTGTATAAACTACAATATGGATGGAGTTAAAAACTTCTCATAGCAAAAGAAAACACAAACCTCCTTTCTTCACATCGTCCACATCTGTGTGGGAGAAAAGTGACAGGGGACCTAGAATATTCTGGAAATATGTCTTAGTCTCTTGTGTCTGGGACATGGAGAGACTCATGTTCTTGTGCTGAGCTTTTATACTTTGGCTCATGTTTTGGGAAGCTCTGTGTTTATTCATCAGTCTTCCAGTCATCCTCAGATGTGCTGGCACTATGGGACTGAATAAAAAGAGAGACATGAATAAATGAAAGACTGGAAGATAGAAAAATTGTATATTAAGAAACAGGTTTCTGCAAGCACCAGGGCACCTTACACATACACAGGTGCACAGATATATTTCAGCTCATTTCAATATCATACACATAAAATCTGTAACATTTTTAATTTTCATGTTCACTGGGCAATTGTATTTCATTTTAAAATAAGTACAGATCATATGTAAAACATGGGGAACATGATTAAGAATAGTTATTTAAAGCAATGGCAAATACCAGAGAAAACATTTTTGAAAACAAGGTGGATTTCATGTTTGTTGTGGTTCACCTGCGTGACTAATTTACCTTGACTAATAAACATAGCACAAAAAGTTAGGAAATTTGTGTTTGGTAGATTATTTCTTTGTTGTACCAATTCTTCTTGTCAATAAATCTTATACAGTTGGGAAGCCTGTTAATTTCCCTTTTAAATAGTGCCACATTTGTAAGGAACATGCATTTGTGGGATGTGAAGTAGAGCTGAGTATGTGGGTTGTGCCCATGAAAAATTTGCCAAAGCCAAACATTCATTCATTCATTCATTCATTCATTATCTGTAACCGCTTATCCAGTTCAGGGTCGCGGTGGGTCCAGAGCCTACCTGGAATCATTGGGCGTAAGGCGGGAATACACCCTGGAGGGGGCCAAAGCCAAACAGGAAACACAAATTTCCTCACTTTTTGTGCTATGTTTACATTAGTGCATTAATAGTTATTCAGAAAACGCGACCCCTGGTGGCTACGTAGGAAAGGCCACAGTAACAGACCTACACTCCGTTGAAATTGCCTAGTGCGCCTTTAAACTGGTACTTTAAACTGGTAACTTTTTTACATGCCAGTCCAGCTTAAGTCTTCAGACTAGTATAAAAGTAGGACTTCAAACCCGAGATTGAATAGAGACGTCACCGTTTAGTAAATGCTATAATTATCTCACCGTTGATTAACTACTGTTGAATGGCTAGATTTTAGTGTATAACTATGTTAGTTAGCTCAGCGTCCACGTAACAACTTTATACAAGATGACACAACAGCACGAACAAATCTTAATCAATACAATCGATAAAAGATGCAAAATGCTTACCAGTCAACACAGCCCTTACGTCTTCTATGCGAGTAGACGGACAGCTGACGGTCGAGTGCTGAACTCGTGTTTCTAACCCACTCTACAGTCGGTAACTTAACGACACCGTCGCCGAGCTCAGTCTCTAACGCTAAACTTTCTCTCAAAACGACTGTTCATCAACAACAACAACGCTGTGATGTGTAATCGTGTTCATCTGGAGGTAGTTTAAGTGAATTACTCTAGTTTTGAGTTGAGACAGCGCCTAATCTGAAAGCTTCTGTCCGAGCAGGTCCCGTTACCATAGATACCCTTAAACACACACACACAAACACACACACACACACACACATCCACACACATACACACACACACACACACATCCACACACATACATACATACATAAATATATAAATATATAAAGCTACATTCTCTCTGCTTATGATTTTAGCATTTTTTAAATTATACTTGTATGTCTGGTGAACATATGTGGACATATTTTCCATCAGTATGGATTACATTTAATTAAAAGAAAAAAAAATTGTAGCCCAGTAAACAAGGAACGTCCCTGGACGTTCAAAACAGGTCTAAAAGTAGTCTGTCCGTCAAGGACATATTTTAAACGTCAATGGACGTCCAAAATCCATCTTAATAAGTTAGTTAAGTGGTGACCAAGCGATAACGTCAGTGGACGTCCAAAACGCGTTTTATACAAGTAATTTATTTCGGGACCAATTAATAACGTCAATTGATGTCCAAAATACATCTAATGGTCGTCTTTTCAATGTCTGTGTTTGGACGTCTTTTCAACTTTCATTTTCAACCTTAAGAGAACGTTGATTAGACGGCAGACATTACATTATTTCAACGTTGAATCAACGGCTAAATGTTTACGGGGAGGAGCTTGTTACAGCTGTGAAAACTTGATCCTTCAATAAAGATAAATCGGAGAAATCACTTTTATTATTTTATTCTTCAACTCCACCATGAGATCCAACTATACAACCCGCTCTCACATGTGCACAGTCTAATATCTCCTACTGTTCCTCTCCTGAATGTCATTTCTCAACACGTGTCTCCACAGTACATCCTACTGGAATAAAGTGGTATTGCACTCGCTAGGAGACTTGGAGAATTAGGATATCACATTTCTCCGCTCTTAAGCTTTAATTTGGTACATTGACTGTCGACTTTGGATCTGTATTACTCGAGATATACTGACTGATATAACAATGAGTGATTTTTTTAGGCGCTGGCGACCAATGAGCGAATTAAAAGGCTAAATAACGCTGGGTATCTAGGTTCCAACTATCAACTCAGTCGTTTATGATGCAGATTATTGAGTGTATGTTACAAAGAACAGTCAGTAACAAACAGTGAGAACTGAAGAAGAGAAAATAACTCATACCGTTTTCTCTGATGAGACGGCATGCAGCTACAGGTTGGAGGCTTGTACTCCTGTACTTGTGCGTTTAATCATGTCTGCCTGTAAGATGGCAAAATCGACGCAAGGGGGCGCTCTAACAGCCAGAATGACGGAAGTTCCCACAGCATTGCCTGTGTGTATTGCGTTACTATCGTCCTCTTGCACTCATATATCGGCTGATGCTGATTATATAAAAAATGCCAAAAATCGGCCGATATATCGTCGAACACTACTCTGACAGAGACTGAGGGTCCTGTCATGGCTTCATTATGCTGTGAACAGACACATGAAACGACATACAAACTACAGAAAGCACAACATTCATTCATTCAGTCATTATCTGTAAGCGCTTATCCAGTTCAGGGTCTCGGTGAGTCCAGAGCCTACCTGGAATCATTGGGCGCAAGGCGGGAATACACCCTGGAGGGGGCGCCAGTCCTTTACAGGGCGAAAGCACAACATCAGCTTCTTAATTCAGGATTGTAATCGCAAAAACACTTCATTTTTTAATCAAACGTTGTTCCTCACCATCTGCTAACTCTCCAGTCTGTGCTCGAAACCGGTCTTGTGTTTACGAAGCACCTTTTTGAAAATAAACCGTCTCAGTCCGTTAGGATAGATAGCAATGCCTATGTCTCTCTCTCCCTGCTCAAAGCAGAGGCATCTGGTGTTTTTTTAGACAACGAAAATAACTCCAAACGTTGAAAAACACGAACAGAAAAAAGGATTTCTCTATTCCTATTTCGGATCACTTAAGGTGGAAATGCCTCCAAACTCCGGAGACGGCTATCTGCGTTACTGAAAGTAATAAAACATATCGAGTAACAAATGAGTGTCTCTGGTAATTCAATCAGTGAATTAAAACTTACAGACAAGTTAAACTTCATCCACATACAAACAACTGTCGTTTTTCCCCCTCAAACACACCGATCTACCTTAAAAAACACGGAGCTTAGAACTGTGTGTCCCCACGTTTAAGAGCGCCTCAAACAAAATACACAATTTTAGATAAAAAATTGTTCTTTCCACAGTCCAAAAACACACGTTGCAGGTGGATTGGCGACTCAAAAGTGTCAGTAGGTGTGAGTGTGTGAGTGAATGTGTGTGTGTGTGTGTTGCCCTGTGAAGGACTGGCGCCCCCTCCAGGGTGTATTCCCGCCTTGCGCCCAATGATTACAGGTAGGCTCTGGACCCACCGCGACCCTAAATTGGATAAGCGGTTACAGCTAATGGATGGATGGATGGATTGTTCTTTCCCTATTAATAATTTGAAACCTCTTAACTTTGGGAAGTCCGAGGACGTTCAGAACCCAGTAATGCTGGTGTCCACGAGTTTTAAAATGCGTTGTGTATGATGTGTAGGAGTGTATGATGATTGTAATTAAAGACCTCCCAATGAGTAAAATCTATTACATTTTCTGGATCTTTGGTGTTACTGATAAAATATGAATAAATTCTATTCAACATATCACAGCTAATTTTATTCAGCCAAAATTGTGTAAATTGCAATTAATACTTTGTTCAAATTTGTTGAATTTAGCTCAATTTAATTTCAAACTACCAGACACATTATGTGTATTCATCACTAGTATTAATGTAAATTCGTGCAGTAAGATCTTTTTTATAATCACTGTTTAAAGCACATTTTGATGGTAAGAGATTTTTCTTTTCTTTTGAGAAGTTAAACAGCAGCTGAAGGGGGTAGATATTTATGCTCCATCATAATACAGAACATGGCTTTCCCAAAGTAATACTTTTTGCTTAGGAACACGAATTTATCAGTGAAGTGCATTAGAATACCTTATGTAAGTCTATGTACATGTTTTTATTGTGTTTTTGTGATGTCAGAAAAAACTGCAATATGGTTAAAATAACTGCATATGTCTTCAGTGTAAGATTTACTAAGAAAGTTTAAAGCGTACATTCAGAATTCCTTGTAACAATATTTAAAAATATGTTTTATATGTTTTTCAGAGAATCTTCAGAAAATGAAAAGGCATCTTTCATTTTCAAATGACAATGTTTTGAGTGACATTTTTTACTGCAATTTTTTCTGTTTGAAGTGTAACCACAGGCTTTGTGAAATGTTGCTCACCGAAAGGAGAGTAACAGCAGCAAATCGTCAACAAATAAATGGCCTGGAAAAAAAGAAGAATGGCAACAAATTAGTGGGATTCCTCTGAATACAATATCCAAGCTTTTTGTCCACCCTGCCAGTACACATTTTTGAAGTGTCAATCTTCCCTCTTTCCTCTTTAGGTGGATGTGTCTTAAAGTTTTCAGAAAAATTCTGTCATGTTTAGATGAAATGCACTTTTAAAATTGGTATATTTTTGACTTTTGGCCTTTTCCCTTGTAGTCTTCGTTTACAATGTTGACGGCATATTTCCGTGTTATAGAGAGAAGCTATTTATTAAAAATTGCAATGGAGATTTTTTACTATTTGATTGCGTATTTTTAAACATTGCTGTATTTCTTTTTTAATGCTCTTTAATTCATTGTTAAATAAAAAGCATAAGGATGAATCCCATTTCACCCCTTAGCAATATCACTTGTTTTGCCTAGGGGTAGGTATGTCTCAAATTTTGTTGGGAAAGTGGGGTAGGGCCGAGGGGTTGAATATTAGGATTTTCAGGTGCACACTTCAAACTAAGGTTATGTGAATGCCCTGTGAAACCCTAGCAATATGCGGACACAGGGAGAACAAACCAAACTCCTCACAGACAGTCACCTGGAGCAGGACTTGAACCCACAACCTCCAGGTCCCTGGAGCTGTAGTTAAAGTACTGAAGTACTGAATCTAAAAACATAAGAAACATTAGAGTCCTGCTTCAGCACCCTGAGTTAAAATGGTTACCAAGCTGAAAGACAAAGGCACTTTGAACTCACCCCGACCTGAGCCAGCTCTGCACAAATGACTCCACGGAGAGTTGGATCCAGAATGAACACCAGCAGTCGGTCAAATGATTGCTGGAACAAGGTCTGATTCTGGAAGAGAAAGGCATCTATTCTTTACATCAGTTTAGATCAGAATATTTAGAGTTCTGTTGATTATATCTAATAAACATGCTACACATATCACAGACTACAAGTAGTTTGTGTTGTTACCCTGGCGTTCAGATCGGCCAGTTCTCCAAGAATCATCCTGCCTGCAATAGTGATGTAATTGTAGGGTGCCGTATCACTCAGAATGATCTGTAAAAAGAAATAAAATGTGTTGGGAAGTACATACTGTACTGACACTCCAGTATAAACAGAGAGTAACAGAGCACAGAGAAATCATGTTTTAGCTTACAGCAAAGGCCTGGGGCAGGGCGTTCAGCTTCAGAGGAAAGATAGAAATCTCATCCCAATGAAGGTTAAAGGAGCAGTGCTTACAATAATGCAGGCACCTGCCCAGCCTCAGGAGGGAAGGTGTATCCAGCTGCCTGTAAATGAAACACTGTTTCTTACTTCCACAAACACAATCGGCTGAAGTTATGAAGAATATGATAATAGATGAGTTTAGTAGTACCTCAGGAGCGCTCTGGCCAAAATAATCAGAGATCGGCTCAGGCGTGTATATTGAATAAAGCAGAGGAGACTCAGGTGGGGGCTGTGGAGGAGGTGTCAGTGTAGTGTGAGAAGGTGACAGTGGAGTTGGACGAGGAGGTGACCATGGCTTGTAAGGAGGTGTAAATGGAGCTGGAGGGGGAGGAGATGGTGGCGTGTGAGGAGGTGTCAGTGGGTCAACAGGAGGTGACCATAAAGTTCTAAGAGGTTTCTGTGGAGCGACAGGAGGAGGTGACACTGGAGTGTAAGGAGGTGTCAGTGGGTCTACAGGTGGAAGAGGTGGTGAAGTGTGGAGGTGAAGACGGTGTCAGTGGAGCTGGAGGATGGGAGGTGTGGGTGCAGTGTGAGGAGGTGTCAGTGGAGCTGGAGGAGTAAGAGGTGTGGGTGCAGTGTGAGGAGGTGTCAGTGGAGCTGGAGGAGTAAGAGGTGTGGGTGCAGTGTGAGGAGGTGTCAGTGGAGCTGGAGGATGGGAGGTGTGGGTGCAGTGTGAGGAGGTGTCAGTGGAGCTGGAGGAGTAAGAGGTGTGGGTGCAGTGTGAGGAGGTGTCAGTGGAGCTGGAGGATGGGAGGTGTGGGTGCAGTGTGAGGAGGTGTCAGTGGAGCTGGAGGATGGGAGGTGTGGGTGCAGTGTGAGGAGGTGTCAGTGGAGCTGGAGGAGTAAGAGGTGTGGGTGCAGTGTGAGGAGGTGTCAGTGGAGCTGGAGGATGGGAGGTGTGGGTGCAGTGTGAGGAGGTGTCAGTGGAGCTGGAGGAGTAAGAGGTGTGGGTGCAGTGTGAGGAGGTGTCAGTGGAGCTGGAGGATGGGAGGTGTGGGTGCAGTGTGAGGAGGTGTCAGTGGAGCTGGAGGAGTACGAGGTGTGGGTGCAGTGTGAGGAGGTGTCAGTGGAGCTGGAGGAGTACGAGGTGTGGGTGCAGTGTGAGGAGGTGTCAGTGGAGCTGGAGGAGTACGAGGTGTGGGTGCAGTGTGAGGAGGTGTCAGTGGAGCTGGAGGATGGGAGGTGTGGGTGCAGTGTGAGGAGGTGTCAGTGGAGCTGGAGCTCAGAAGAAGGCAACTCTGCTGCCGAAATTTAATACATAAACAGATACTTGTTAACAAGATAAAAAAAAACAAATGCCTTTCTGGACAGATTCCTTTCCATTCAACATTTGGCCCCAAGCAAAAATAATAAAATAATAGTTTTGTCATTTCTTGACAGTTTATTATCATTGAAACCTGTTATTTTCTGTTCACACCAAACTTCAAAACTGAAGCCCTGTATTAAAGCGACTTGTTTACTTTTTGACTGTGTTTTTTAAACGTTACTAAAAACAAGCACCACATTTTATCAACCAGAAGAAATATAGACTCGATAAATGATCAGAGCATCGCTAGCATCCAGACCTTTATGTAAAAATACTTATATTTCATATTTTATAAGGTCTGGCTGATAAAAAGTGCTGTTTGTGAGAGCTATAATTCAGTCTCTCCCCTGTTCTGATTTTAATGATCCGGAGAGTTGACATGTTTTCTTCTAAAGTTAATGTTAAAGAGAAAAACTGCGCAGATGTGACTGGAGGAACTCTTCAGAAAGTCTGCAACGGTCAGATGTGTCCGTGTATTTGTGTCGTTAAAGGGATAGAAGTGACGACTCTCAGTTTTGTAAAATATAGAGCAGAAAGTGAAGGGCTCGTGTGACACAGAAACGGACTGTGGACGGCAAAATCCCGGACAGTTTTGGAATCCCGGCCGGGAGGATTTTTTTAGGTACCGAAAAGAGGACATGTCCGGCAAAAAGAGGACGTCTGGTCACCCTGTGTAAACAGGTTTGGACTCAGACGTCATCTCTCAGGCTGAAGGAAGCTGCAGTAGAACCTTGGTGTGTTCCATTGAGTGTACTTTTAAACGTAATGTTATTATTTAAATTTCAGTCGTTCACCGACTTTCTCAGAGACAGACGCACACTGCTCTACTCTCGAGACTCTGCGCTTTCTGCGATGGACTTTCCACTTTTTCGTCGTGGGCTCAGTCTGCGTCCAGTGCTGTACTTCACTGGATTTACCACTGCAGCTGTAGCTCTCTGTGCTTTTCTTCACAGGAGGCACAAATCGAAGCGGTCAGCTGCAGTAGCTCTGAAAGCGGACCACTTGGAGGGTAAGTATCTTTTCTCCCAAAACTTCACTCAGTAATTATACTTAGCAAAATACTTAAAACATGACCGCTCCCTGTGGGCTTGTGTCTTGTTTAACCCTTTGATAGCGTTAGTGTGGTTACGGAGCTGTATTGACGCGCATCGACCATTAAGCGGCACTGTAAACCACTTGAATGCAATTTTCTGAGGATTTGTTGGACTTCTAAACTCATAAGTAGATGCGGCTGTGGACAAAAGTAATTCATTTTATTTAGTTTAGTGTTTTATTGCTGCAAAATGGCAAAACATTATGTGTTTCAGCATTTTTTGTTATTTGTTGTCATGGCAACGCGACGGCCTGTGATTCGAGTCAGTGTCGATTCTTTGAATCAGTTCAAATGCTCTGACGCCACATAAAACTCCCTCTCTCTTATATTCTCTCTCTCTCTCTCTCTCTCTCTCTCTCTCTCTCTCTAATTCTCTCCCTCTCTCTCTCTCTCTCTCTCTAATTCTCTCTCTCTCTCTCTCTCTCTCTCTCTAATTCTCTCTCTCTCTCTCTCTCTCTCTCTCTCTAATTCTCTCTCTCTCTCTCTCTCTCTCTCTCTCTCTCTCTCTCTCTCTCTCTCTCCCTCTCTCTCATTCTCTCTCTCTCTCTCTCTCTCTCTCTCTCTCTCTCTCTCTCTCTCACCTGAAATGCTACCATTTACATGTTGCTAGTTTATCTGTTGTAATGATGAATGTGTTTATTCTGTTGTTTTAATCTGACCACAGATCTACAGGAGCTGGCTGTTACGTTGCCAGTGGCTGACCAAAGCTATGAGGTAAAATCACATTATAAACCATTCATAGATTTCAGACAACATAGTACTATTTGCTCTGAATTTCATATTTAACTGCAAATATATTTTCTTACTCAGGATCTCATTGCACCAGATGCCCAGGGGCCCTCCAGCCGGCTGTGGATCATACCACGGTTGACACTGAAGGTGAGAAATACAGCCTGTCTGCTGTTTAGACAAAATTATTATTCTTTAGTTTCTCCAGCTTTTAATCAGAAGTGTTCTGGTTGTCCATAAAGTTTTCATTCCTCTTTGTTCTGGTCCAACAGGAGAGCTGTGGGTATGTTCTGCGTGTCCACAGGATGCAGGCCACAACTATCTCTCGGAGTTTTTCTAATGGTGAAAAGGTTTGTACTTATTTATGTATTAAGAGTGGACATCTAAGAACAGAGTGATAATACCATCGTTATTATTCTTTCTCCATGGGTCATTACTGTTCATTACCTCTCTCTTAATGTTCACAGCAAGTGGAGGTGACTATGCAGCACAAGTCTGTGTATAGAGGCCTGAAAAGTGAACATTGGTGGGTGCTCACCAATGACTTCTACCACCTGTTTCCAGAGGTAACGTTATAGAAATGAATGGAAATTATGTTTATGGTGTTCATCAGTCTGTCAATGCTTTTATAGTTTAAAGATAATAACTCACGACTTGATAAACTTTCTTTAATGACTTTACATCTGCTTTAAGAATTATAAATAAAGCATTGTTTTCCAGGTCTGTGTGCTAGTGCTAGCTTTGTGCTAATCAAGCATCCATCCATCCATCCATTATCTGTAACCGCTTATCCAAGCAGCTGAATGGAAAATTCGCTGTCTGCAACCTCAGCGGGCGGCACTGAGGAAAATCTGTCTATTATTTGTGCAGTATGAAAATAGAAGGTCTGTCTCTTTTGCAGGACTCACAGCTCCCTCCCATGCACTTTGCCACCGTGAAGGCTGTGGCCTACATTAAGGTAAAGCTAGTACCAGTTTCAATAGTGGAGCTTTTCACCAAAGAATGATCAGTGGCAAAATGATTGTGGAGTAATTGTGATAAAACACTTCCTCTGCTCTTTCAGTGCGTTGGACGCCAGATTTCTGTGCTGACTGCCAACCTCAGCACGGAGTCGACCATCACCTCTGTGACCCGCTCGCAGTTTCTTGTAAGAGTTTCCTGATGATGTACTTTCACTAAATAAGCAATTACTCTTGACATTCTGACTTCCTGTACCTCATTTATTTATTGTTTTTCTGTGTGTTTTTCCAGCAAACGAAAGTGTCCAAGACGTACAGAGGAGTCACTACCGAGGATGGGTGCTTTCGTTCTTCTGAGTCCAGCAGCACCCATATCCTTGAGACTCCAGTGGTTCCACAGCTAGCTCCCAGACCTCTTGGACCACCACCTGGGTTCCACTGAACCACATTTTACCATATCCTTTAAAGCATCTTTCATTATACTTACTTTTTAGTTAGTGAAATGTGTAGCATACAGTTTACTCTGTGACAGCTGTTCTTATTCTGCTTTAGTCATTTTACATGTACACAGCTGTTATTTGACATGTTTATTAAAATGTGTGTGTGTTGTTTTTTTTTTACAGGTGTCACAGCCTTTCCACCATCATCTCTCTCTCTCTCTCTCTCTCTCTCTCTCTCTCTCTCTTTCTCTCTCCACTCTCTAACTCTACTTTTAAAATACTTTTGTTCGTGTTCATTTTTGAGGATTCTGAAAAAAAAAAAGTTAAAAAAAAAGTAATAAGTAAAAAACCAAAAAGCTACATTAGACTCTGATAAACTAGACCTACCAAATAGGAAGTGATTTTACTGTACTGCTTTAAAGTAATTAGAAGCCAAATCTAACTTAATAATTAACCTGTTTTTAGCGTATTATAAAATTGTAGCTTCTAGTAAGTAGTTCACAAAACTAGTAGAAACCATTGTCAATTTTTTTTCTCCACTGACTATTGGTGGATTTAGTAGATTTACAATGAAAGACTTTTGCTTTGCATACTGTTAGCCCCCTTTTACCCTGTACTTCAATGGGCAGGACCCCCACAGGATGACCACATAGCAGGTATTATTCTCAATGCTGTAAGGACATTGACATGGTGGTGGTGTGTTAGTGTGTGTTTCACTGGTATGAGTGGATCAGACACAGCAGTGCTGCTGGAGTTTTCAAAATGTACCCAGGCATCGTCCACAGTTTGTGTTAGTGATCCTCTGGTCTTTTGGTCACGGGAGGCTGTTGGGTGGGTATTTTTGGTTAATAAACTGTTCTCAGTCCAGCAGTGACACTGAGGGCTTTAAAAACCCAAGAAGCACTGCTGTGTCTGAGCCACTCACACCATTACCACACACACTGTCCTGGGGGGATCCTGACCTTTGACCAACAGGCTGAAAAATGGCTAGGTATGCAGGACAACAACCTGTGGGGTTTAAAAACTACAGCAGCACTGCTATGTCCACCAGCACATCACTTACTATCAGAGCACCACCAAGTCAGTGAGAAGGACGCATTACATGTAATACCTGCTCTGGGGTTTTACACTGGGAGGTCCCAAACACTAAAGAACATGGAGTGGAGCAACAGGACTACAGTCTGTGTGTGTAGAACTACAAAATGCACATTTACAGCCAGTGAAGTTGGGCAAAAAAGTATGCAGAGCAACAAGTGGATTATATTCTGTAGTTGTAGAACTACAATGGGCACCCATATGGTCAGTGGAGCTGCTCAAATGGACAATGAGTGTGTAAACCTAGAGATAATTTTAATGTAAAAGCTGGTTGTAGTAAATTAGTTTGCAAAAAGTATTTTGAAGTGATTATATTTCTGCATTTTAAGTAAATGACAAATTCCATTTTAATAACAACAAAAAATAAACAATATAATAATAATAATAATAATAATAGTAATACTTAAGCACTTTTGAAATCGCAAGCAGATTAACAGCACTTATTAGGTTATATATTACTATGCATAAATTATTCAAAAACATGTTTAACTCTAACAATAGTGTCATTAATTAGGTTAGTAGATGAATCCTCTTTATATAATCCAATGTGCAGTAACAAAAATAAATATCCTGGTTAAAGCATTAAATAAAACCTTTATAAACTCAGTTTCTTGTCTGACTTTCATTTACCAGTGTGCTCTTTACTTGTTAGCGTTATGATCATGTTATTAGTTAAATACAGCTCAAGAGAATGAACAAATCACACATTTATTTTACAAGAAGTACCACTTTTTCTGGAAATGAGGTTTATTTCATTCATTACATAAGTTTTTGCGAGACAAACTACATGTCAATTAGGATTGTATGTTGTTTGAAATTGTGTTTATTTCTTTGACCACGTAGAAGACATTAGATGTAGAAGTGCAGACGAAAGAGGAATCTGTGATTTGTTCACTGTCTTGAACTTTTATTTAACTGACAGATTTCCAGTATTTTCAAATATCAACTTGACTGTATTTTATAAACATTAACACATTTCATATCTGCAACACACTCCAAAAATAAATAAATACATTGGGACAGGGTAAAATAAGAGCGAACATCTATAAAGTTTGCAAGAGGTTCTGTGTTGTTAGATCTTTGTGGCATTTTGACAAGAGCATGTAACATATTTCATTAAGACCCCAGAACTGTGTTAAAGAAACAGTAGGTACGGTCTGGGTTTTTGGCTTCTTAGTCTCCCCCTAGTGTCATTTTTTCCAGCACTGTACTGGGGAAGGAGTGAGTACATAGTGTACTCTCTGCAGTGCTGAACACAAAAAAAAGCAAAAACAGAGGCTCTGTTCTCGATTTTACAGCTCGGTGGAGCATCAAAATGAATTTGAAGCTGTAATTGTAAGGTAAAAATATTACGTAGTGTTCCTTTATTTTATAGAAAAGGTGTAGAATATGTCTGTTATCAGCTAAAACATCCTCGTAGGGAGTGCTTCTGCTCTGTGTTTTCTTTTTTCCCCCCTGTCTGTGAGAGCCACTATGGTCTACTAATGAACACAATCACGTATTATCCAATGTTAGACACTTCAAATAACTGGACACAAAAAGATCCTGCTGGACATACAGACTACTAGTGGACACTAGTGAACACTACTTGAGATAACTGGGCATTGCTGGATTCTACTGGACATTACTGGATTTAGCCACACACTATTGGATGCCACTGATCACTATACAAACGTGGCAGATGCATTCAAGACAACATACTTACCCTCCAAGTGGTCCGCTTTCAGAGCTACTGCAGCTGACTGCTTGTGTCCCTCCCCCATCTCGGACTTTCCGATCATCTTCCTTTGTTCCTGCTTCCCAACTACACTCCAGTCATGCAGAGGATTAAGCCTTCAACCAGAACTGTAAAGATCTGGATGGGTGGGGCTGACTCCTTCCTTCAGCAACAGTTCCAGCACACCGACTGGAGTGAGTATGCTGCCCGAGCCACCACAGGCTCACACATCCACTTGGACACCTACACTGACTCTGTCCTGAAACACATCAACAACTGTGTGGACAGAGTGACATCACAAAAGCCTTTTACCATCTGGCAGATGTTACAGGAGCCTCCGTACCCGCACTAACAAGCTTCGTAAAAGTTTTTTTCCTGAGGCTGTTATCCGGATGAGCATTATTCAGGCACTTTAAATAAACATTGCACAATCATTTCATTGTACCATCTGTAAAGTTGTATTTCATTCATCCTTCAGTACATAATGCATCACCTACATGTTTTATATTTCAATATGTATATATGGTTACAACTTCCATAATCACAGTGTTATATCACAACTGCAATTTATGTAAATTATCACAACTGCTCTTTGTGTAAATTATGTAAATAATGTTATATATTGCACTTCTGGTTAGATGCTAACTACATTTCATTGGCCCTGTACTTGTACTCTGCACAATGACAATAAAGTTGAATCTAATCTAATCTAATATGGTACTGGAATTATTCTGTATTCTTGGAGGTATTTAGGCTTCAATTTCTGAATCTATTTCGATCAGGGCAGTGGTCTAAAACACGGCCGTATCGAACACATTTTGAGTGTAAACTTATGGTGACCACATATGAGTTTTCAAAAGAAGAGGACACATGATGCAGGTTGGCATCACAAATCAAATCAAATCAAATCAAATTTATTTATATAGCGCCTTTTACAACTGTGTTGCTAATCTGAGTCCATTTCTACTTCAGTGTAGTTGATCATGGTGAGTGGTCAGGGGCTGGCAGCAGTAGATGGAGGTGAGCAGCTGGTCTGGTCTGGTCTGGTCTGGTCTGGGCCGCAGGAGAATCCAGCAAACAATCTTCCATCAGTGGGCCACCATTTTCTCAGAAAACAGTAAAGGGAAGCAGTTAGTTTAGTTGAGTGCAGCAGAGAAAAATAGCATGTGAATATTTTCATTAGTGTAGTGACGGATCTGACTATAACAGACTGGGAGGAGAGAAACCAGAAGGAGCTCAGGAAAAGACATCCTTCCGCTCCAAACAAGAGAAATTGTGAGCACATCATTCGCGTTTACCCTGATTCCCCATGTCCATGAGTTCCTGAAACGACAACCTTAAACTAAACAGAGGTTAGTTGCCAAAGGCTAAACTGAACAAGTTTGTTTTGAGCCTAGACTTAATCATAGTGACTGTGTCTGCGTCCCGAACACTAGCTGGAAGATTGTTCCAGAGCTGAGAGGCTTTGTAGGAGAAAGCTCTTATGAATTCTGGGTACTAGTAAGAGGCCGGCGCCCTGAGATCTGAGTAATCTTGGTGGTTCATAGTCTCGCAGGTATTCAGGAGCGAGACCGTGTAGGGATTTATACGTGAGTAAAAGAATTTTGTAATCAATACGGAATTTAACTGGAAGCCAGTGAAGGGCCGATAAGACTGGGCTGATATGATCAAATTTTCTAGTTTTATTGAGGACCCTGGCTGCAGCATTTTGAATTAGCTGGAGTTTACTCAAGTTTCTGCTGGAGCATGCTGATAAAAGTGCATTGCAATAATCTAATCTTGATGTAATAAAAGTGTGAACTAATGTTTCCGCATCTGGGAGGGATAAGGAATTTCTTAACTTAGCGAGGTTCCGAAGATGTAGGAAAGCTGTTGTTGTAATGTTACCTATATGCTGATCAAATGACAGATCTTAATTAGTTATAACACCCAGGTTTTTAGCTGATGAGCTAGGGAGAAGAGGGAAGTCAAAATTATGTATCAAGTCTGATACCTTATTTATAGCAGATTTTGGACCTAGAAGGAGAACCTCGGTTTTGTCGCTGTTTAGCAGAAGGAAATTGTATGACATCCAATGCTTCACGTCTTTAACACAGTCCTCCATTTTCTTTAGTGTTGGTTTGTCATCTGGTTTGGCTGATATGTATAACTGTGTGTCATCTGCGTAACTGTGGAAGGTAATGCCATGCCTGCTAATAACTCTGCCCAGTGGCAGCATGTATAATATGAATAGTAAAGGTCCTAGAATGGAGCCTTGGGGAATTCCAAATCTCATTTTTGTATGAATAGAAGGAACATTATTTACTTTGGTAGCGATCTGTGAGGTAAGACTTAAACCATGATAGGGCCGTTCCTGTTATTCCAACCATGTTTTTTTAATCTTTCTAGCAGAATAGTATGATCAATTGTGTCAAAAGCTGCATTGAGGTCGAGTAGAACTAGCATGGATACGCAGCCTCGATCAGAGGCGAGAAGAAGGTCGTTTGTTATCTTAACTAAAGCCGTTTCGGTGCTATGGTGTGGCCTAAAACCAGATTGAAATTTTTCATATATGTTATTTTTATGCACGTATGACCTAAGTTGTTGGGCCACAACTTTTTCTAAGATCTTAGATATGACGGGAAGGTTAGACATAGGTCTGTAATTTGATAGTACACTAGGATCAAGATTCGGTTTCTTGATCAGGGGTTTAATAACTGCTAGTTTAAATGCTTTGGGTACGTGACCCAGTCTAAGGGACGAATTTGTGATTGTTAAAAGGGGATTGATTATGACTGGTAATACTTCTTTAAATAGTTTTGTTGGTATTGCAACAAGTGTGCTGGTCGTACAATTTGACGAGTAGATGATTTTCTCCAATTCTAGCTGTGGTAGTGGGTCAAAGTCCTCTAGTTTTTCTTCTATGTTTTGTTCTATATCATCCACACCAGATGACAGACAGGCTGGATTTAGTGGATCAGTAGCTGCCCGATTGTTTGTAAGTTTAGAGATTACATTAAAGAGTGCTCTAGGATTGTTGTTATTATATTCAATCAGTGAGGACAGATGTGCTGAACGTGCATTGACGATCGCCCTTCTATATTCGATAAGGCTGTCTTTCCAGGCACAGTGAAATACTTCCAGTTTAGTCGACCACCATTTCCACTCTAATTTCCTTACGGTTTGAAATTAGGTAGTGGTCTGAGACTGTGGAAGACTGAGGGAGAATATTTAGGTTTTTTATGTTAGTGCCCAGGGTCAAGTCTAGTGTGTGATTACAATAATGAGTAATAACGGGAGTAATAAAATAATGTCGTTAAAGGGACAGAAGGAAAAGAGGACATGTCCGGCAAAAAGAGGACGTCTGGTCACCCTGTGTAAACAGGTTTGGACTCAGACGTCATCTCTCAGGCTGAAGGAAGCTGCAGTAGAACCTTGGTGTGTTCCATTGAGTGTACTTTTAAACGTAATGTTATTATTTAAATTTCAGTCGTTCACCGACTTTCTCAGAGACAGACGCACACTGCTCTACTCTCGAGACTCTGCGCTTTCTGCGATGGACTTTCCACTTTTTCGTCGTGGGCTCAGTCTGCGTCCAGTGCTGTACTTCACTGGATTTACCACTGCAGCTGTAGCTCTCTGTGCTTTTCTTCACAGGAGGCACAAATCGAAGCGGTCAGCTGCAGTAGCTCTGAAAGCGGACCACTTGGAGGGTAAGTATCTTTTCTCCCAAAACTTCACTCAGTAATTATACTTAGCAAAATACTTAAAACATGACCGCTCCCTGTGGGCTTGTGTCTTGTTTAACCCTTTGATAGCGTTAGTGTGGTTACGGAGCTGTATTGACGCGCATCGACCATTAAGCGGCACTGTAAACCACTTGAATGCAATTTTCTGAGGATTTGTTGGACTTCTAAACTCATAAGTAGATGCGGCTGTGGACAAAAGTAATTCATTTTATTTAGTTTAGTGTTTTATTGCTGCAAAATGGCAAAACATTATGTGTTTCAGCATTTTTTGTTATTTGTTGTCATGGCAACGCGACGGCCTGTGATTCGAGTACGTGTCGATGCCCGGATATCCAGTGTCGATTCTTTGAATCAGTTCAAATGCTCTGACGCCACATAAAACTCCCTCTCTCTCATATTCTCTCTCTCTCTCTCTCTCTCTCTCTCTCTCTCTCTCTCTTTCTCTCTCTCCCTCTCTCTCATTCTCTCTCTCTCTCTCTCTCTCTCTCTCTGTAATTCTCTCTCTCTCTCTCTCTCTCTCTCTCTCTCTCTCTCCCTCTCTCTCTCTCTCTCTCTCTCTAATTCTCTCTCTCTCTCTCTCTCTCTCTCTCTAATTCTCTCTCTCTCTCTCTCTCTCTCTCTCTCTCTCTCTCTCTCTCTCACCTGAAATGCTACCATTTACATGTTGCTAGTTTATCTGTTGTAATGATGAATGTGTTTATTCTGTTGTTTTAATCTGACCACAGATCTACAGGAGCTGGCTGTTACGTTGCCAGTGGCTGACCAAAGCTATGAGGTAAAATCACATTATAAACCATTCATAGATTTCAGACAACATAGTACTATTTGCTCTGAATTTCATATTTAACTGCAAATATATTTTCTTACTCAGGATCTCATTGCACCAGATGCCCAGGGGCCCTCCAGCCGGCTGTGGATCATACCACGGTTGACACTGAAGGTGAGAAATACAGCCTGTCTGCTGTTTAGACAAAATTATTATTCTTTAGTTTCTCCAGCTTTTAATCAGAAGTGTTCTGGTTGTCCATAAAGTTTTCATTCCTCTTTGTTCTGGTCCAACAGGAGAGCTGTGGGTATGTTCTGCGTGTCCACAGGATGCAGGCCACAACTATCTCTCGGAGTTTTTCTAATGGTGAAAAGGTTTGTACTTATTTATGTATTAAGAGTGGACATCTAAGAACAGAGTGATAATACCATCGTTATTATTCTTTCTCCATGGGTCATTACTGTTCATTACCTCTCTCTTAATGTTCACAGCAAGTGGAGGTGACTATGCAGCACAAGTCTGTGTATAGAGGCCTGGAAAGTGAACATTGGTGGGTGCTCACCAATGACTTCTACCACCTGTTTCCAGAGGTAACGTTATAGAAATGAATGGAAATTATGTTTATGGTGTTCATCAGTCTGTCAATGCTTTTATAGTTTAAAGATAATAACTCACGACTTGATAAACTTTCTTTAATGACTTTACATCTGCTTTAAGAATTATAAATAAAGCATTGTTTTCCAGGTCTGTGTGCTAGTGCTAGCTTTGTGCTAATCAAGCATCCATCCATCCATCCATTATCTGTAACCGCTTATCCAAGCAGCTGAATGGAAAATTCGCTGTCTGCAACCTCAGCGGGCGGCACTGAGGAAAATCTGTCTATTATTTGTGCAGTATGAAAATAGAAGGTCTGTCTCTTTTGCAGGACTCACAGCTCCCTCCCATGCACTTTGCCACCGTGAAGGCTGTGGCCTACATTAAGGTAAAGCTAGTACCAGTTTCAATAGTGGAGCTTTTCACCAAAGAATGATCAGTGGCAAAATGATTGTGGAGTAATTGTGATAAAACACTTCCTCTGCTCTTTCAGTGCGTTGGACGCCAGATTTCTGTGCTGACTGCCAACCTCAGCACGGAGTCGACCATCACCTCTGTGACCCGCTCGCAGTTTCTTGTAAGAGTTTCCTGATGATGTACTTTCACTAAATAAGCAATTACTCTTGACATTCTGACTTCCTGTACCTCATTTATTTATTGTTTTTCTGTGTGTTTTTCCAGCAAACGAAAGTGTCCAAGACGTACAGAGGAGTCACTACCGAGGATGGGTGCTTTCGTTCTTCTGAGTCCAGCAGCACCCATATCCTTGAGACTCCAGTGGTTCCACAGCTAGCTCCCAGACCTCTTGGACCACCACCTGGGTTCCACTGAACCACATTTTACCATATCCTTTAAAGCATCTTTCATTATACTTACTTTTTAGTTAGTGAATTGTGTAGCATACAGTTTACTCTGTGACAGCTGTTCTTATTCTGATTTAGTCATTTTACATGTACACAGCTGTTATTTGACATGTTTATTAAAATGTGTGTGTGTTGTTTTTTTTTACAGGTGTCACAGCCTTTCCACCATCATCTCTCTCTCTCTCTCTCTCTCTCTCTCTCTCTCTCTCCACTCTCTAACTCTACTTTTAAAATACTCCTTTGTTCGTGTTCATTTTTGAGGATTCTGAAAAAAAAAAGTTAAAAAAAAAGTAATAAGTAAAAAACCAAAAAGCTACATTAGACTCTGATAAACTAGACCTACCAAATAGGAAGTGATTTTACTGTACTGCTTTAAAGTAATTAGAAGCCAAATCTAACTTAATAATTAACATGTTTTTAGCGTATTATAAAATTGTAGCTTCTAGTAAGTAGTTCACAAAACTAGTAGAAACCATTGTCAATTTTTTTTCTCCACTGACTATTGGTGGATTTAGTAGATTTACAATGAAAGACTTTTGCTTTGCATACTGTTAGCCCCCTTTTACCCTGTACTTCAATGGGCAGGACCCCCACAGGATGACCACATAGCAGGTATTATTCTCAATGCTGTAAGGACATTGACATGGTGGTGGTGTGTTAGTGTGTGTTTCACTGGTATGAGTGGATCAGACACAGCAGTGCTGCTGGAGTTTTCAAAAAATGTACCCAGGCATCGTCCACAGTTTGTGTTAGTGATCCTCTGGTCTTTTGGTCACGGGAGGCTGTTGGGTGGGTATTTTTGGTTAATAAACTGTTCTCAGTCCAGCAGTGACACTGAGGGCTTTAAAAACCCCAGAAGCACGGCTGTGTCTGAGCCACTCACACCATTACCACACACACTGTCCTGGGGGGATCCTGATCTTTGACCAACAGGCTGAAAAATGGCTAGGTATGCAGGACAACAACCTGTGGGGTTTAAAAACTACAGCAGCACTGCTATGTCCACCAGCACATCACTTACTATCAGAGCACCACCAAGTCAGTGAGAAGGACGCATCACATGTAATACCTGCTCTGGGGTTTTACACTGGGAGGTCCCAAACACTAAAGAACATGGAGTGGAGCAACAGGACTACAGTCTGTGTGTGTAGAACTACAAAATGCACATTTACAGCCAGTGAAGTTGGGCAAAAAAGTATGCAGAGCAACAAGTGGATTATATTCTGTAGTTGTAGAACTACAATGGGCACCCATATGGTCAGTGGAGCTGCTCAAATGGACAATGAGTGTGTAAACCTAGAGATAATTTTAATGTAAAAGCTGGTTGTAGTAAATTAGTTTGCAAAAAGTATTTTGAAGTGATTATATTTCTGCATTTTAAGTAAATGACAAATTCCATTTTAATAACAACAAAAAATAAACAATATAATAATAATAATAATAATAATAGTAATACTTAAGCACTTTTGAAATCGCAAGCAGATTAACAGCACTTATTAGGTTATATATTACTATGCATAAATTATTCAAAAACATGTTTAACTCTAACAATAGTGTCATTAATTAGGTTAGTAGATGAATCCTCTTTATATAATCCAATGTGCAGTAACAAAAATAAATATCCTGGTTAAAGCATTAAATAAAACCTTTATAAACTCAGTTTCTTGTCTGACTTTCATTTACCAGTGTGCTCTTTACTTGTTAGCGTTATGATCATGTTATTAGTTAAATACAGCTCAAGAGAATGAACAAATCACACATTTATTTTACAAGAAGTACCACTTTTTCTGGAAATGAGGTTTATTTCATTCATTACATAAGTTTTTGCGAGACAAACTACATGTCAATTAGGATTGTATGTTGTTTGAAATTGTGTTTATTTCTTTGACCACGTAGAAGACATTAGATGTAGAAGTGCAGACGAAAGAGGAATCTGTGATTTGTTCACTGTCTTGAACTTTTATTTAACTGACAGATTTCCAGTGTTTTCAAATATCAACTTGACTGTATTTTACAAACATTAACAAATTTCATATCTGCAGCACACTCCAAAAATAAATAAATACATTGGGACCGGGTAAAATAAGAGCGAACATCTATAAAGTTTGCAAGAGGTTCTGTGTTGTTAGATCTTTGTGGCATTTTGACAAGAGCATGTAACATATTTCATTAAGACCCCAGAACTGTGTTAAAGAAACAGTAGGTACGGTCTGGGTTTTTGGCTTCTTAGTCTCCCCCTAGTGTCATTTTTTTCCAGCACTGTACTGGGGAAGGAGTGAGTACATAGTGTACTCTCTGCAGTGCTGAACACAAAAAAAAGCAAAAACAGAGGCTCTGTTCTCGATTTTACAGCTCGGTGGAGCATCAAAATGAATTTGAAGCTGTAATTGTAAGGTAAAAATATTACGTAGTGTTCCTTTATTTTATAGAAAAGGTGTAGAATATGTCTGTTATCAGCTAAAACATCCTCGTAGGGAGTGCTTCTGTTCTGTGTTTTCTTTTTTTCCCCCTGTCTGTGAGAGCCACTATGGTCTACTAATGAACACAATCACGTATTATCCAATGTTAGACACTTCAAATAACTGGACACAAAAAGATCCTGCTGGACATACAGACTACTAGTGGACACTAGTGAACACTACTTGAGATAACTGGGCATTGCTGGATTCTACTGGACATTACTGGATTTAGCCACACACTATTGGATGCCACTGATCACTATACAAACGTGGCAGATGCATTCAAGACAACATACTTACCCTCCAAGTGGTCCGCTTTCAGAGCTACTGCAGCTGACTGCTTGTGTCCCTCCCCCATCTCGGACTTTCCGATCATCTTTCTTTGTTCCTGCTTCCCAACTACACTCCAGTCATGCAGAGGATTAAGCCTTCAACCAGAACTGTAAAGATCTGGATGGATGGGGCTGACTCCTTCCTTCAGCAACAGTTCCAGCACACCGACTGGAGTGAGTATGCTGCCCGAGCCACCACAGGCTCACACATCCACTTGGACACCTACACTGACTCTGTCCTGAAACACATCAACAACTGTGTGGACAGAGTGACATCACAAAAGACAATAATAACATTCCCTAATCAGAAGCCCTGGATGAACAGAGAGGTTCACTCTCTGCTCAAAGCCAGAGATGCTGCCTTCAGATCAGGAGACCGGGAAGCATACAGCTTGGCCAGCGCTAACCTGAGGAGAGGAATAGGTATAGCCAAGCACTGCTACAATCGCCGGATTGAGGAGCACTTTACCTCCTCTGACACTCGGCGTATGTGGCAGGGAATACACACCTTGACTGACTATAAACTAGCTAGCTCTGTTCCATCTATCAACAGTGCTTCACTCCATGATGATCTGAACAACTTCTACGCTCGGTTCGACCATGGCAACAAGATATCTTCAATAAACGATCCTTCACCAGACGACCACCCACTTGTACTTTCCACTTCGGACGTCAGTCACATGCTGAGCAAAGTGAGTGCACGAAAGGCAGCTGGCCCTGATGGTTTACCTGGCCGTGTGCTAAGAGCTTCTGCTGTGGACCTCGCGGGTGTCTTAATGGAGATATGGAGATTGAGCATGTGAAAAACATATGAATCCACTTATTCATTAGGTCAGGCATGGGACATTAGGTCAGGCATGGGATTTTCCTCACATACAAAGAATATAGAGACATATGACTGTCATAAAACTGTCACAAACGAATAATATAAAAACATATGCTTGTTTTAAAAAAAGAGTCTTGTGTATAAAATGACACTTGAATTCATGACTCGGTCATGAACCCTGTAGTGAAGAGAATGGTGTGTGGAATAATATGAGACAGCCTGGTAGCATTATGTTGAGGTAGAAAACACTAACAAAATCGGAGGGGCATGATGGTCTCACCTCAAATGTTATCTATATAAACTCTGTGTTTCTCCTTGTATTAGTTGTGAGTGAGTCTGCGGGAAGCTTCTGCGACTGCTCCCCAATGCTTTAATAAATAAAGAGCCTGCTGTATCTTCCAGGGGGTCGTCTTCACGTATTTCTTTAGAATAGCTATGAGATCAAAGAGTCGTGGAAACGACAGTCTTCACTCACATCTTTAATGTTTCGCTTGCCCATGCAGCTGTACCATCCATCTTTAAGTCTGCCACCATTGTGCCTGTGCCTAAGCACTCTACTGCTTCAGACTTAAATGACTTTCAACCTGTTGCACTCACCCCAATAATTTCCAAGTGCTTTGAAAGACTAGTTCTTTCTCACTTGAAGTCCTGCCTGCCCGCTACGCTGGACCCACACCAATTTGCTTATCGTAGCAACAGATCCACTGAGGACGCTATCTCAACAGCACTACACACTGCACTAACCCACCTGGACTGTCAAAACTCATATGTGAGAGTGAGAATGTCACCGTGAATACGGCACCCGCTGCTCCTGTCCCCGTGAAAGCGGTGCCTCCAGCCGCTCCTGTCCTTGCGAAGGCAGCGTCCCCCGCCGCTTCTGTCCCTGTGACTGTGGCCCCGGCCGCTCCAAGGACTTCGGGGCCGACCCCCAGAACTGTGCCCAGGCTGGTTCCTCAGACTCCCCCACAGATATTTGCCAGTCCTGGGCACCCACCAGTTGTTTTGGTTCCCCTATCTGTCTCTGTACTTGTCCCTGTCTCTGTCCTCGTCCCTGTACCTGTGTCTGTCTTTTTCTCTGTCCCTGTCCCTGTCGCTGTGTTTGTGTCTGTCCCTGTAAACGTCTTGGTCCCTGTTCCCCTGCCAGGTCCTGTCCAGTCCCCTGTTAGTCCTGTCCAGGCCCCATTTCAACCCTCTGTCCTGTGTCATGTCCAGTCCCCTGTTAATCAAGTTCAGTCCCCTGTCCAGTTCCTGTACCCACCCAGTGTCCAGTCTAATGTTTCTGTTCCTATCCAGTCCAGTGTCTTGTCCCCTGTCTCGTTACCAGTCTCTGCTCCCGTCCATTCCCAGCACCCAGTCCTGTCACCTGTCCTGCCTCATGTCCAGTACCCGTATCCGTCCAGTGTTCAGTCACCTGTCTTGTCTCCATTCCAGTCCCCTGTCCTGTCACCTGCCCATGTCCACTCTTCTGTCCCCAGTCTTGTCACAGTTCCTGTCTAATATACAACCAAAGTCTCCAGTCAAGTCTCATGTGTCCACTCCCATCCTGTCCAGTCCGTTCCAGTCTCTTGTTCAGTCTCCTGTTGCCCCCCTTTGTCAGTCTCCTGTCATGTCCCGTGTCCCGTCTCATATATCCGGTCCTATCCTGTCCCCAGTTCCTACGTCTGTTCCTGTCTTGTCCTGAGTCCTGTCTCCTAATGGTTCCTTGTCTTGTCCTAGTTTGTCTTGTTTTCCGTGCCCTCTCCTGTGCCAGCTCCTGGGGGGTTTAGGTGTACGCGCCCCGGGAGTTGCGCATTCAGGGGGGGCATCTGTCACGCCCTCGTCTTGTCATGTCTGTTTTTCCGGCCATGTGCTCTATCAGCACATGGCTCTGTTTGTTGTTATCCTAGTCCCGCCTTTGTTCCGCCTCCTTGTCTGTGTCTCATCTGTTACCCTGCCCCCTCGTTATCTGTCCAGGTGTATCTTGTCTGTGTCTTGTATTTAAGTTCCCTTGTGTCTCTCCTGTTTGTTGGACATTTCACATTTGTTTGTTCCCAAGTCATGTCGTGTTGTTTATCTCCCGCTTCTAGTCAGGTCGTTATTGTTTCCTGGTTTTGTCGTTTTGTGTATTTCCTGTTCCAAGTCCAAGTTGTTTAAAATCCTAGTCTTGTTGTTTCCACTGTAGCCGGTCTTTGTTTTGTTATATCTTTTGTTCAATTAAACTCACTGTGTTTTAGCAAGAGCGTCCGCCTCACTCAGTCCGCCCCATGATCCCTGACATGACCACATATGAGTTTTCAAAAAAAGAGGACACATGAGGCAGGTTGGCATCACAAATGCTTCCACAACCAACTCTGCTGCCGAAATTTAATACATAAACAGATACTTGTTAACAAGATAAAAAAACAAATGCCTTTTTGGACAGATTCCTTTCCATTTAACATTTGGCCCCAAGCTAAAATAATAAAATAATAGTTTTGTCATTTCTTGACAGTTTATTATCATTGAAACCTGTTATTTTCTGTTCACACCAAACTTCAAAACTGAAGCCCTGTATTGAAGCGACTTGTTTACTTTTTGACTGTGTTTTTTAAACGTTACTAAAAACAAGCACCACATTTTATCAACCAGAAGAAATATAGACTCGATAAATGATCAGAGCATCGCTAGCATCCAGACCTTTATGTAAAAATACTTATATTTCATATTTTATAAAGTCTGGCTGATAAAAAGTGCTGTTTGTGAGAGCTATAATTCAGTCTCTCCCCTGTTCCGATTTTAATGATCCGGAGAGTTGACATGTTTTCTTCTAAAGTTAATGTTAAAGAGAAAAACTGCGCAGATGTGGTCAGGTGTGTCCGTGTATTTGTGTCGTTAAAGGGACAGAAGTTACGACTCTCAGTTTTGTAAAATATAGAGCAGAAAGTGAAAGACTCGTGTGACACAGAAACGCTTCCAAACGAAGATGAGACTACGATGAATTGCCTTAATAACTTTCAACACAATTCTGTTCGCAGCTCCAAACACTGTGATGTGGAGCTCGGCTGAAAGTAATGTAAGCACAAGAAGGTGCGTGCGGCGACGTGTGTCCACTTTCTGCTCTGAGCTCCGACCCCTTGAACACTTGATCCCGGCAGGGCCCATTTTGCTTACCTAAAACAACGTCATCGAAGTGCACTCGTCAAAAAAGGGATTAGGACTTATTTTAATAATTGGGACAGGAGAAAAACTGTGGACGGCAAAATCCCGGACAGTTTTGGAATCCCGGCCAGACCCATTTTTTAGGTACCGAAAAGAGGACATGTCTGGCAAAAAGAGGACGTCTGGTCACCCTAATTCATCACATGTCTCTACTGACACCTTCAGTAAATCAGGTTAGCCTTTCTTCTAGAGTAACGCTGACATCTACTCGTTCACCTGAGTTTTACAGATTTGGAGCAATGACAGCTGGGTGTTTATCATCATTTCTGTGATGATGGTTTCTGTGGTAGATTTAAGTGCTTCACTCTTTAAGGAGTTCTGTCTCTGTATATTCAAATACAGAGTTTGAATTGAAATGTTCAGCTCATACATGCAAGTTTGACCTCAGAAATCAATAATTCAATATACATTTGCAAAAGAAACTAACTTATTTAAGCTGTGTCTATGTGGTACACTGGGTGCATATTGAAGTAGCTGAATTCATTCATTTGAAAGTGTCCATACACAGAGACATAGACATAAACCTGGTAAATCTTTTTCCAGACTGTGATTCAGGAACCAGGCTAAATGTGGAGGTGGACATTCCTGATAGAGGAATTCCTCTGTGAGTAATGGAAACATGAAGTGTGAATACATGAGGAACAAAAGGTGACTGGGAAAATGACTGTGCTTATTGAGGTTAAACCTAAGGCCTGGTAGATGACTGAAGAGATGATGCTGAGGGTGAAAGAAATCAAGAACAAAGCAGTGAAAGATACACTGTGCTACTGTGATTTAAATTGTTGCTAGGGCGCAGGAGTCAAACATCAGGACATCATGAGATTGAACCCTGAAGAAGAATATAAATCAGACAACAGTGCTTATCTTTAATAAACATTTATTTTAGGAAGAACAGGAAGGAGTGGGCAGATTGAGAGGACAGTAGAGAAAGGAAATCAGGAGATAGAGAAAGGGAGTAGAGAAAGTAATGAGAGAGAGAGCAAGTAGAGACCAGGAGAGACAGATGATGGAGTAATGGAGGACAAGAGAAGGAGGTGGCTCCTTCCACAGACACCTGTAAAACCAATTACTGAATTAAGTTTGTTCAACACATGAACCAAATACCATTATGCCATAACATTATTTCAAAGCTAAAGTCACTACTATCAACTGTGTCAACATTAATTTCACCTGTAAATAGTTGTGTAGTGTTAAGTTTTATTCCCCAAACAGTAAAAGTATGTGTTTTTTTATATATATATTTACCTTGTCTGCTAGTATAAGAGTAGCTATAAACCCAAGTTAAAGGGAAACGTATACGATTGTGGTGAAAAAAAATATTCTGTGGTTTGTTTACATTCATAAGCTTCACGTCTTTTAAGGTGGAACATTGTGTTTGAAGTATTACTTTTTTTTTTTTTTTACACCAGAGAAACCCATTTGTTGCTCAAATTGTTTAGTTTAGTTTATTTCCATGAATTTAGTGAGGTCCCTAATTTTGAGTCAGTTTCATCTAGAGCAAAAAGAATTCAATATTACTAACCTGTAGAGCAATATCCTGATCCTAGTTCATGCTTTTCAAAGTTTAGCAGCCTCTACGCTGTCTAAAAACCTCCACTGTCGTGAACAAAAAGTGAAGGTCTGGCATACCAGACTGAGACCCTTGTTTGTTTGTTTGTTTGTTTTTTGTCCATTTACAGACACTGAGACTTTATAAACACATTAGAGGGGTTTCCAGCACACAAACAGACTGGAGAGCAGCAAATGGTTAGGAAACAGCCTCAGAATTTTGAATGAAATGTGTTTTCACAGGTGGAGACGTCTATGGATATGTAAATGCAATCTGCTCAGTTTGCATTTCCACAAGCAGGGTGGAAAAAAGGTTTCAGACAATGAACGAATAAATGAAATACATATATGAATTGTCACTTTGAAAACACCATTGCGTTATAACATGAAACATTAAAAATGACAATTGGGAAATGTGTTTTCATTAAAATAAGGATATCCATAAATTATTAAAATTTTAACTGTAAATGGAGTTACTGAATCTGTTTCAACATTTGAAAGGTTGACATTATGCTATTTTCAATTAAATATAGGTTTTAAATCAATTGCACTTTTCTTTTAACTTAACTTTTGCAGTGTCCCAACTTTTCTGGAAATGAGATTTGTAGATGGAATTGGTTGTTTTGGATTTATGGAAGGGAGAGAATGTGAACATTTTAGAGTGTGGTGAATGACTCAGAACACACCTGACTATAACAGACAAAAAGATGTAAAGATGATTGGAGATGTAGTGAGATTAGAAAGCGGGAAGCTCTGAGTCGTCTGTCATTTAGACCCAGGTTAGAGCTTTTTTAAAACAGTTCAACTCTCCCTGAATTAAGCGGAGAGCTCAAAGTACAGCAGATCATACGTATTCTACACAGCATGCAGATACACCCAAGGCCAGTTTGTAAAATCTCACATGGAGGGAATTAAAATGTAATATGATATTTGTATAATAGGACGGAAAGCGGTTTCATTTTACAAGGGGGTGGTTTTTGGCATTTTATCTCAATTTTTGGGTGGTCTCCCCTGGCACCACACCTCCACAAGAATCCTTTTGTACAGAGCAGTTCAGGCAATGGTAACGTTGCAATTCCTGTCTGCCATCAGTAGGTGGCGCTGCTTGCCCACACATAATATGTACTGTTATTGTATTCAACATTTCTCTGTGTTATTTCTATGTACACAATCAAAATGACCAATTAAACTATCACTACTGCTTTTCTTCTCATTTTCAGTATTTGAGAAGAGCACAGTGAACTTAACCACCTCCAGCCTGATTAAAAAGCATTTAGAAGTGAAAATAAAGACAAATATAAATTGTGCTGAAACAGATGTTAAGTAAAAATCATGCATAATTGCTTTTATAAATATTGAATACTCTTTTAAAAACGATTATGCTGTATTTGATATTTCTGATAATGTTTTGCAACAATATTGGATTACTGTGTATGAACACACACACGTACAGTTTGCCCATTTCACTGTTTAGGACACCCACAGGGCAGGTATGGTTTAGAGGGTGGATAATTATCAGCGCTGAGTGGATCAGACACAGCAGTGGTGCTGGAGTTTTTAAACTCCTCAGAGAACTGAGAACAATCCACCAACTTAATTTACCAAACAGCGTGCTGTGATCACTGAACGACTAGAGGACGTCCAACACTTTGCAGCAACAGATACACTTTGGAGCATCTGGCCAGTGAATGTGCAATGTTACACTACAGCAACATGTGTCTGACCCACTCATACCGACACAACACACACTAACACACCAACACCACGTCAGAGTCACTTCAGCACTGAGAATTCTTCACCACCCAAATCACACTGTGGTCCTGTGAATGGACTAACAAACAGTAACGTGGACTACGTCTGTAGTCATACACCTACAAATTGCTTCTGTATGGACAATGAGTGTGATCATTTTAATGTTAAACCTGATCATTAGTCACCGCGTTTATGCTATGAAGAGTGAGCGCCGCCTGCCGACCGAGGGGGAAACTGCAGCGCCTGCGTTGACCTGTAAACAGTGAACTGTACTGTACAATAATTTGCCATCGATCAAATATTTACTCTCTGTGTTATAAAGTCTATATTTATTTTTCAGAGTTAGAGCTCACTCAGAGTTTCCCTTGCCTCTGAGCCTAGCAGTTGTGTGTGTGAAACTGTGCCTCTTCCGTCTGACACTGCTTTATGCGGAAGGGTGGGACCTGAGCAGGTTCTGCAAATAAACTCGCAGCGCTCTCGCTTTTCGTTTCTTGACATTTCAGACCAGGGTTTCTCTCCCGCTCTCATTCTCCCTCTCTCTGTGCTGTGAAACAGTGAGAGAGAGAGAGAGAGAGAGAGAGAGAGAGAGAGTGCAGAAGTGAGTATCTGAACAGCTGGGACTCTAGTTTTGATTCATTAGAGAGAGGCTGGTTTACTGAGACGCACCTGGCTCCAAGAGTCCTCCCCCTTCTCATCGGTCAATGTGTGTGTGTGTGCGCCGCTGCGTGTCACAAAGTTTACTGCTCCCGTTCAGCTCCGCCCGAGGACCTCTGACTCTTTTCTCGAGGTGAGTCTTGCTCTGTTTGGTCTCCGTTGTGACTGAATGACGCCTGTCATTACTATGACTTTGACTGAGCGTCGTGCCAGTTAGAGTTAGTCGAGTTTAATTACGGAGAGGCGGCTCCTTTATTCGTCGTTTTACCAGTCCTCAAACACATTGCTGAGAGCAGGTAACACACACACACACACACACACACAAACATGTCAGCTACATACTCACTCCGAAGATGAATATGACTTCGAGTCCTATTATAACTTCTTACTAGCGTTCCGTCCTACCTTAAAAGGTGCAGTCGTGACATTCAGAAGCCGTTACATTTAAGGTGGAACGGAAAAACCCAGTAATTAGACTATTTCAGCTTCTTCTGGGTGTGGGGGTGTGTACCCGTCTCCTGCTGTCAGCACCCCCCTGGAAGACGGTTTAGTGTTAAAACGAGACCCTTCCTCTGGCCTTCCCTGGAGAGGCTGAACCCTCACAACGGCTCTGAACTCTGGAGCCGTTTCGAAACAGCTGTTGAAAAATGGGAAGTAGGTGAGCTGAGGTCGTTCACAATTTTAGTGGTTCTTACATTCAGCGGTTCGGACTGAACACAAAAATGTGTTCAGAGGGGTTGGAACATTTTTTATATTCAGATTTAAGCTTATTTTAGTAAATTTAATTAATCTACCCAAATTGGACCTGGGTCTTGCTTGTGTTAAAGGGAGCGGTGAGTTGAAGCCACCGCGAGATGGTGTTTGTTTCAGATTAAATTGAGGCCTTTGTGTCCCACTCAGGAGTTTTTCCTTTTTCAAACACCCAGAGTCAACGTGCTGTGTTTATTGTGTGTCTTTAACACTGATATGTGAAAATGAGCTCTGCTCTAGTTGGTTCAATGTATTTCATCTCATGCAAAATCAGTTCACAGCTGAAACACTAATAACCTCAGCCTGAGTGGGCGGGGCTCTGTATGCTAATGTATAAATGTGTACATTTCTTGACCTCACCAAAACCATAAATTCAGCTTGGGCTTCGTTTTCCATTCACAATCACACGGCTGAGGAACTAGGTGGAAAATTCAGAAACCTCATCACACATTTGTGATGTAGACAGCTTTTTAAGCAAACAAACTGTGGGAATGTTAATAGAATATTGTATTTACAATTGCTTCATATGTCATACATACGTTTTGCTCTATAACTAAACAGCAATTATTTTCTAAAAGTTCTAGGGGTCAGTGACCAAAAAGCTGTGGGTTTGGATTTGAGATAGACAACTTAAACCTAGAGTTAAGGACTGTCAAATGTCCTTTGGCCTTTTTTTTTTTGGAATAATTTGACTTAAGGCTAAGGTTATTTGGCTAAACTGAGAAATTCTGCTTTGTTTCAATACCCTAACAGGCCTATTTTTGTAACCAAGAAGAACAAGATGACCTGGCTTTATTCGTAGTGCTAAATATATGCCCTACTGTCATTCAGTTGTGGTTGTTGTCATGTACACAGCCCAGGGTTTGGTTGCCTCTGACTGGTCTAACATTTATATAGAAGATAAATGACCCTTGTTATGATATTGTTCTTAATAATATGGGGACTATAATTTTAATTATACTATTGTGTTTTGAAAACTGCAATTTTTTAGCTGCAAATTAATTACAAACGTGATTATTTCAGCCAAAATGTGAAAATTTTTAAAAATTTGCAAAATTGCAAAATTATTATTGTTTGCAATTATACCAGTCAAACCTAGGACCGATATGAACCGATATAAACTCATTTGTTTTTGGACATAATCAACCAAAAAGATTTGTATATTCAGTTCCACTCAGAGTTCTTTTAAAAAGCTTTGCTCAGTCTGACCTGCATGTTTTGTTATTGCTAAAACTTGGTGCTTTTACAACACTTGTGTCAAAAGAACAGAGTGAACCTATTGAAATTAGACTTGTAGACTCTATTAGACTGTGGACTTGTATGATTTTTTTTTTTTTTGACAGATAGTATTTTAATACACGAGCTGTTGTAGCAATTAGTGAAATGCTCAGAAACCTAGAAAGTTGTTAGTGGTTTATTATAAGAGGGAAAAAAACCCACAAAAATATCTCAAAGCAACTAGCCACAGGTTCTGCATTTGTAGTAACCAATAGTTGAAATGTTGATTTTGATATGGTGTGTTTTACTGTACACACTTAAAAATTATGGTTCTACAAGAGTTCTATAGTAAAGAACATGGTTCTATAAAGAACCCTGAACACTCAAAGAGCCTTTTGCATGAGTAAAGTGTTCTTTGCATCAATAATGGGTTCTTCAGATCAAGCTGGGCTGATCCAGTCAGGTTTGGTGTTTTTACTGTATACATTCCTTGTAATGGCACTTAGTACTTGGGCCCAAGATTGCTGTGACCCATAGCCCAGATTCGCATAGCAGTCAAAATGCACAAAGAGGACCCTCATATCTTCATAATTTTGGTCAAGACCGGCTGAACCATTGATCCTCAAAATATTTTGGGTGTAATTTTGTCACATCGCTGGTTTTATACATGGGTGAATCTGTAGTCAAATATAGGACCACCTCAGTTCTAGAAGTTTACAAAGAGGAAATATATCTGCTTTTTCAACATTGTCACATACTAATGGTAAATCACATGGATATAAACTGAAAAGCCGTTACAACTTGTAAAGGATGTGATTTTATTATCTTTTTTTTTTAATATATGAAGAACATGACTTGAAAGCATTATTTTAACAATGGCATCAAATGCAGTCTGTGCCTGAGAAAACCTGTTTGAAACACTGCACTCTGCTTCACAGCGCCTGTTTGTGTTTACCCTGTATTTACACAGACTTCCAGTCAGTTATTTCAACAGACCCTTCCCAACGCCTGTTTCTAGGCCCCATGTGCATTTGTTCAGCTTGGAAAACATGGCACCCTGCAGCTGATTTTTGCTGTGTAGGGCTGAAAGATATTCAAAAAAATTCTAATTTTGACTCTTAAGAATGCAATTTATGTCCTAACATTATCAAGAATATTATTAATAGCTTACAATATTACAAACACAGTATTGTGTGTGTATATATATATATATATATATATAATTGTAATTTTTTTACCTTCACTTTCTTCTTTGTATAATACTTGAAATACTTCAGCTCAACTCTCTAATGCCTGTTAACCCTGCTTGGGTGATGGCAAATGGTAACATGACTTGACCACTGCACAGCCGAATAGGAATCTGTTCCCTGCTTGAGCAAGCATACCACATGAAGACTCATACATTTGCGTATCTCTAACATGATCAGAAATGTAAATTACTCTTGATAAGAGCATCTGCCAATTTTAATAAATGATCCCATTCCATTCGTAATAATACCTTTAAAAAATATATGGTGTGTAAATTGCCCTGGCCTTTTGTTATGCAGATTGAACACTGAAGATATTTGAGAAACTGTGCTGAGATAAATCCCAATGTTATGTCCAAAGTCTTGCAACTTCTTTTTAATGGCAAACCTATGCCTGTAACATTTTGTAATCTTTCAGCTTTCATTGTTCCTCATCCAATCAGTGAATCATCAATGAATGAGCTCAGGACTATAGTTAGTAATCGTTAACTTCCTACATTATGTGCATTGCACTGCTTTCACAGCAGATGAGACTCACATTTTGTTGTCTTTGTTTGTTTGTCTTTTTTATGTATAGTTTGAAATGAAATATCATCTTTGAAAATGTTTATAAGCACATGTACACTTTAAGCCATACAGGCTAGAGCTGCCTCAGGTATTTACCAGACCGGTGGTACACGAAACATCCTGAGGTGGTATGTCAGATGACCACATACATTGAAAAAAGGAATTATTGGATAATTGATCATCTAAAGTGGTATTTGTAAATTGGTCTGTTTTATTAGTTTAAATTAATTTCAGTTTTGATTTTACAAAATAATCACATGGACAAATATCAACTCAAAGATCTGCACATCCACCATAAAGAATACTCCAACTACAGTTTCCAAACCCCAAGAAACATTTTGCCATCCTAGTGGCATAGAGAACTGTTGAAGAACTTTGTTTACCACTTGTTTAAGAGATGACAAAACCAAGCCCAAATACTCTAACACAATGGATCCTGAGACAGATTTGTTTTTAAAGCTCACTGATGTAGTCCCTTCCACTGCATGGTTAGGCTCAGCCCTTTCACTAAAGTTGTAAGCAATTGTAACTGTCAGACCTGGTTAGTGTTATCATTTCAAAATTTAATTACCATTAAAAAATGTGGTTGATTACCATGGTTTAAAAAAGCTCACATAGAGTCAAGCAAAGTTACCAACCATCTCCCAGCAGCAGCTGCACAGGCACAGCACTTAACATGGGTTTGTTTTGTGTCTGAGAAACATGTCGCAGTGACAGAACTGTGGTGTGGTGCCTAGTATCACCTGTCTGTCCTGATTTCACATCCCAAGGACCTTCAAAACCAGAGGAGGTGAAATTAGAAACGGGGGGTTAGATTGGGAACCCAGCGGAGCTCCTGAAGACTAAAAACTATACTTACTATTGCTGATGCACTTGTAAACTTATACCATTTAGCATGGCAGTAGAAATGTGCAAGTTCAGTCATTTAATTGTATTTTTAAGAACAAACAAGACAAACAAGACTCACTGCTCTGTTACACAAGATTTTGTATTTTTGCTCATGGCTTCCTTTACCGTTGCATAGTGTAAGACACTTTTACAGCACTGCCCTGAAATGTGCTCTTAATCTCACATGAGGATTTCACTATTTTACATATGGCAGGAAAACATAAATTCTTCCGAATTTATTGTTTATTTAGGTCTATTTTTGTAGACCTTAATTTAATTGTGTACAGTGCTACTGATTTTATTTGTGATGTTCTGTATTAAAAAAATGGTGGAATGATTTAAGTGTGTGTTTATGTACTTATATAATCATGATGCTTTTCAAATTTCATACCATTTTTGTCTTATATTTACCTGCAACAAGTCTATATATGTGGCCATCATTACAAATTAGGCACAGTCTATGACAAATACCCCATTCGAGTGTAACATGACATTAAATATTATTTTGTACCATCTGTGTGTTGGAAAGATTTATAAATGTGTATGTGAGAGAGAATTCAGGTGGTTTGCAGCACTTTATCTAAATACCTATATTAAAAAACACAGCCCTACAATGATTTTTCCAGTACGTGTAAATGCCCATGTGCTTAGTCATGCTTGGTTGCATTTGAGAGAGTAATTTGACCTCTCTGCTAGTAAAAGGTGAAAATGAATTGACCACCAACTCTGCTTCAGTAATCTGTCAGTATCTGGTTTGGTTTCCTGAACAACATTTTCCTTGTAAATGAAGAAAACCCATTCAGAATGGTGTGTAATCCAAGACTAGGCTTAAACTCTGTCTGAGACTGTTACCTACTAGGTCCTATGTTTTTGCTACATTGGTGGTTTATCCCTTAAGGCTGATCCAGTTATAATTTTAATAATTATTATTAACTTGTAAATTAATAATTTACTAGTATATAGACTACACTGAATGACCAGAGGTTTGATGGTATACCACCATGTGAAGATTAGTAAGGTACTTGTTAGTTTTGATCACAGACACCACTCATCTGAGAGGCATTAGATGAAGTTGTATCATGCCAAATAACTCTCAAACAACTATTCTGTTTAAAGTATGAAGCATGGGCTTGATTCATCTGGGCATCATTAAGGCTTCCATGGTTCCTCAAATCTTTCTTCCTCAACTTGTGGGGTTTTTTTTCTTAAAAAAAAACTTTGTTAATGACTGTATTTCCCAATCCCTGGTCAGAGTTACAATATGCTCATCACTTTCTTTCACAGACGCTGTTACTCACTTTTTCCAAAGCACCTATAGAGAAATAAACCCTTCCTCTTTTCCACAATGAGTGTCCAGCCCCGGAGAATCCGCTTAAAGCCATGGCTGCTTGCTCAAGTGAGTACTGAAAATTTATGATTCAGTATGAAGTGAAAAATGGCATATTTTCCTAAAATGTTTTAAGCATTTTGGCTTTACTTAAAGCCAGAGGTGGCCCAGTAGTGGCTTTAATGTAAGGCTAAAATAAATCACTAACATGTATTAAATATGACAATATTCTTCTGAAATGAAGGGTATCAGTGTCCTCCTTTTCCTGCAGTCACAGACTCTACTTTTCTAAGTCTTTAGGATTATGAATTTGGAAAATTATTTTGAGGATATGATGGCGATTTATCCATGAGAACCTTGGTGAGGTCAGGTACTGGTACTGGAGGATTAGTATTAACAAATCTGAAATTACCAAGATCCTCACAAGCTGGATTTTGAGTGAGGGGGAAAATGTATGTTCTAAAGCGCTTTAAAATTCAGTGTGTCATTCTGATACCAATTTCCTTGTAAAAATAGACACTTCTTCTCCCCTCAGGTGAACAGCGGGAAATACCCTGGCCTTCACTGGCTCAATAAGGAGCGCCGCCTGTTCCAGATTCCCTGGAGGCATGCCACACGTCACCTACCCACCCTGGAGGAGGAAAACACAATATTCAAGGTGAGCCTTGCTGATAATTGTGCCTTTATGTATTATCATATACACTTCTGCTCAAAAGGCTGAAATCACTTGCTATGTTAAGATTTATTTGCAAATATAACCACAACAAAACATATAAAATACAAATAATTTGTAGTTTTCACTTATTATTTGGAATCTGTTTTGGAAATTGCACATGCCTAGAGGAGTTATTTTATGCTGAAATTTGAACCTTTCATTGTCCACATACAGCAGTACAATGAAATCTGAACTCCACATTTAACCTATGGCAGTGAACACACACACACATACACCTGATGCAGCAGACAGCCACATTGGCACCTAGGGAGCAGTTAGGGGTTTCATACCTTGCTCAAGGCCATTTCAGTCATGGATGTTGAGGATGGAGAAAGCGCTGTTCCTCCACTCCCCCCTGTCACCTTCTTTTGCTGCCAGTCTGGGGCAGTGAACTGCAGACTTTTTTGCTTAAAGCCAATGGCTGCCACCTACACACACACTTCCTGCAATCAGATTGGTTTTATTTTACTAAAACCAATCATCCCACACTGTAAACTGTAATTAATCACTTTTGAATGGCAGCATTTCAGATTTAATTACATGAAAATTACAGCCTTTATAATATGGCTGCAAAATTAATCATATGAAAATAATTATCATAATGTAGAGTAGTGATGGGCCTGCCTACTTTTACAGTTCTGATCTGATTCAGATAAACAACTGCAGATACAGATTCTGATACAAGAGCTTGTTTTATTTAATTATCATTATTGGAGTGGGTTTTGTGGTTAAGGATACATCATGAAGCTGAACTAGACCAAAAAAAATACAAGTTACACGAATGCAAAGGTTTTTGTCTGGGTATTCAAAATTATCTTCATCCACACCAACAGTGTGTTTTATTTTTAAACACCCATCTATGGGAGAACACAAAACATCAGAAAAATGCTTGCTTTCTTTATTTTATGTCTAATTTGTTTTCTTTCTCTTAATATTCTCTGCATCTCCTTTTCTCTCTGTTTCATTTCATATACATAGTTTTCCAAAAGTTTAGAAACATGGTTTTATTTTGTGTGGACAGGAGTCCAACACAGAAACAACAACCTTTGTTTTTCCTATGTACTGTACCTCAATTACGTGATGTGTCCAAAACTGTTCCCTATTCACTACATAATGCACTATTTTGGGATTCATTTTGTAGGAGTGTCTGAATACTTTGTGGACAATTTTCAGTGCACTTTAGCAATCCCACAGCCCACAGCAAAAGGTAGTGTACAACCCATGTACACTAGCTGACACTGGTAGATAACTTGTACCCATAATGCACTGCACTGTTTGGGGCGGGATACCCCGCACAAGATGTGTCTGAAATCTATCACTGACCTCCTGAATTCCATTCACTGAAATAGTGCACTGTGTAGTGAGTAATATTGGGAATGGTGAACAGGGAGCCACTTCAGACATGGGGACAGACGCTGCCAGTTTTATGGTAAGATGTGGAATGGAACGTGGATCTCTATTATGGCTGCTTCATGGTTCAGCAAAAGAGCCGTACTGGATCATGAATCTGTTGGTGGATCTGCCCACTTGTTACTGACATCAATATTGGACCCGATATAGGATCGGATTGGGCACAACTCTGGTGTAGATGTCTGTATAGATTGATTATTTTATTTTATTTTTTAAATCAGCAGTATTTGTCCTGCTCCTGCTCACAACATAGATGCTTTGGCATGCTCCTCCCCACAGTCCTGCATGCACAGAATAAAAATCTCCTTCGTCGGAAATAATATTGTATAGATATTAGGTTTGCAGCATTCTCACTAATTACTAGGTGAAGTACAAATAGACAGACTGTGATTTTAAAAATGTTTTTTTTTTATTATTATTTATTTATTTTTTTTATATATATAATTTGGTGTAAATAGATGCTGACACTTCTTTATTATTTATTTATTTTTTCCCCCTAGTGGATATTTTATCCAATTTTTTAAAAAAATTATCTTTAAATTATTTTTTGTCCTTTTCCTGCAGGGGTTTTAAGGACCTCTCTCTGCTGGTCGTTGGACAAGAGATGACACTTTTCAATCCCTTAAGTGCTGAATGCATACTCCTGTGTATGTTCTAGCATTCTGTTGAGGGGCGAGTTGGAGTTATGTTTAGTTAAGGGGCTTTTTACTCATATTCTCATGAGTAGTTTTGGAGAACTGAAAGTGTTGTGAGTTTCAATTCCACTGTGTTGTGTAGGACTGTGTCATGAAAGGAAGTTCAGAATGTCTCCAAGCCACGAGTCTTTTCTACAACTCCACATCAGAAAAAGTTGGAAGAGTATGGAAAATGCAATTTATAAATGAGAAAATTATAGAAATATTAAAGGACAGTTCTTTTAGAGAAAGGCTGGGGTGGATTAACATGTTTCTCCATTTACAGTGCATATTATCATTAAACAATTTAAGAAATTAGAAGGATCTTTGCATAAAGGGCAAGGGTGCAAGTCTAAACTGAACATTCGTAATCTCCGATCCCTTAGATGGCACTGTATCAAGAAATGTTATTCATCGATAGCTGATATAAGCACATTGGCAAGTGATTACTTTGGCTAACAATTTGGAAAACTTAAACTAAATGTAGGAAATGCTGCTTTTTTTGTTGTCTCATATTTCTTTTTGCATTTTCCAAACTGTACAACCTTTTTTTTTAATAAAACATTCGCAGAAGCTTAATGGCTACACATGGTACATGAACCTTGCTTCCTATATACATCCTATAACTTCCCATATTTAGTTAGATATGTTTCTAACAATCCTCCTACTTCTCATTCTATTTTTCTGCTGTATAGGCCTGGGCACTTGAGACAGGGAAGTATCAGGAGGGTGTAGATGAACCGGATCCAGCCAAGTGGAAGGCCAACCTCCGCTGTGCCCTGAACAAGAGCCGAGAATTCAACCTGAAATATGACGGCACTAAGGAGACCCCAATGCAGCCTTTCAAGATCTATGAGGTGTGCGACCAGCCAATCAATGGCGGTAAGAGGTGGTTTAATTTATTTGACACTGCTGGAAGAAAACCTCATCCTCAAAACACTGACCTACAGAAGAAGAAAGCACTGTTCTTAACATATCATTCATTCAGGGTCGTGGTGGGAGCCTACCCGGAATCACTGGGTACAAGGCAAGAACACACCCTGGAGGGGGTGCTAGTCCAGTCCATTACAGGGCAACACACATTCACTCACACTCATGCCTGTGGACATCTTTGAGTAGCAAATCTACCTACTAATGTGTGGGTTTTTTTGGAGTGTGGGAGGAAACTTGAGCACCTGGACACACCAAGCTCCTCACAGTCAGTCACCCAGAGCGAGGCTATAACATGTCATAGTACAGATTTATTGCTAAAATTATGGGAAATTTTGTAATTATCTGGATAGTTCTATTTTCTTGATCAGTATTGTGACTGATTAAAATGAAAGGTATTTTCTAGAAATGCATCCTCTTCTATTTTTGGCCATGAATTTATAGGCCAGAATATTGATAGTGGCCTGAGGTGTGATCAATTGTTCTTTGTGGTTGCAGTGTTATAACACAATATGGCGAGCTCAGGCAGTCAGATTATTGGATACCCGCATCAAGCAGGCAGAAAGAAAATACCTGCAGTTGAATGGCACCTTTTTAATGTAATAGATGCACATTTAAGAATCAAGCCATACATGCTTCACCAGAAATGACTTTTTAAATAACTGCACTAAATGTATTTGAATCTTTGGCAGGATTTTGAAGCAAAGACACTGCATGATGAAACCATCTGCTGTCAGCGACATGCTGTTCTACTCATAGCATTTAGCAAGAATTTACTTATAGTAGTTAAAAGACAAATAGTAATGATCAGAGTGAACATTCACCCTGATCATTACTATTTATTTTAAATTATTAATTAATTTAAAAACAAAAAAAGTTTTGCCTTTTACTTAAGTACGATATAGTGACATTGATTATTGTTGTTACATATAACCTCAAATCTAATGAAGTTGGGATGTTGTGTAAAATGTGAATTTGCAAATCCTTTTCAACCTATATGCAGTTGAATACACTACAAATACAAGATATTTAATGTTCAAACAGATAAATTCTTTTTTTTTTTTTTTTTGCAAATATTCACTCATTTTGAATTTGAGACCTGCAACACATTCCAAAAGAATTGGCACTGGGGCATGTTTACCACTGTGTTACATCACCTTCCCTATTAACAACACTCAGTAAGCGTTTGGGAACTGAAGACACTAATTGTGGAAGCTTTGTAGGTTGAATCCTTTCCCATTCTTGCTCAACAGTCTGGGGGCTCTGTTCTCGTATTTTGCTTTTCATAATGCACCACACATTTTTAATGGGAGAGAGGTCTGGACTGTAGGCAGCCAGTGTAGTACCTGCACTCTTTTAATATGAAACAATGCTGTTGTAACACATGCAGAATGTGGCTTGGCATTGTCTTGCTGAAATAAGAAGGGACGTCCATTGAAAAAGACATTGCTTGGATGGCAGCATATGTTGCTCTAAAATGTATGTCTGTATGTTCATTTCAGCATTAATGATGTCTTCACAGATGTGCAAGCTACCCATGCCATGGGCACTAACACACCCCCATACCATCAGAGATGCTGGCTTTTCAACTTTGCACTGATAACAATCCGGACAGTCCTTTTTGGCCCAGAAGACACGACATCCATGATTTCCAAAAACCAATTTGAAATGTGGACTCGTCAGGCCACACGACACTTTTCCACTTTGCGTCAGTCCGTCACTGATGAGCTCGAGCCCAGAGAAGCCAGCGGCGTTTCTGGGTGTTGTTGAAGTATGGCTTTCGCTTTACATGGTACTTGCAGAGATTTCTCCAGATTTTCTGAATCTTTTGCTGATTTTATTGACTGTAGATGAATAAATAAATTTCTTGCACTTGTACGTTGAGAAACATTGTTCTTAAACTATTGGATGATTTGCTCACGCAGTTGTTCACAAAATGGTGAACCTTGCCCCATCCTTGTTGTGAATGATTGAGCCCTTCACGGATGCTCCCTTTATACCTAATCATGACACTCACCTGTTTCCAATTCACTTGTGGAATGTTCCAAACAGGTGTTTTTTAGCATTTGCCAACTTTTGTCTTTTCTTGCCCCTGTCCCAATTCTTTTGGAATGTGTTGCAGGCCTCAAATTCAAAATGAGTGAATATTTGAAAAAAAAAAAAGTTTATCCATTTGAACATTATATGTCTTGTCTTTGTAGTGTATTCAATTCAATACAGGATTTGCAAATCATTGTATTCTGTTTTTATTTGTTTTACACAACATCCCAACCTGGAATTATGGTTGTAGATTATATAAACATTGAACCGGTATGCTAGTTTTAGTAGCTTCATTTTTGGCCTTTCTCTAGAGAATATGAATGATTATCCAACTTTGCTTTTATTCATTGTTAGTGGTTGGCTGAAGCCCTTTATAATAAAAAAAATTGTTTGCCCTTTTTAAATAATAATGACAAACTACCCAAATAATCCTGATTAAACGTTTACATACCCTTGTCCTTAATACCATGTATTGCCTCCTTTAACATCAGTGATAGTTTGAAGCCTTTTGTGAAAGTTGTGGATGAGGCATTTTATTTTCTGCACGTTTCAGATCTCCCCAGAGTTGCGCAATGATATTGAAGTCAGGAGACTTTTTCACTTTCTGCTGTAGCCAATGACAGTTTGACTTGGCCTTGTGTTTTGGATCATTGTGATGTTGAAACATCCAAGTGTGTCCCATGTGCAGCTTCCAAGCTGATGAGTGCAAATTTTCCTCTAACACTTTCAGATAAAATCATACTGCCATCAATTTTGATGGGCTTTCTTCTGGTGACTCGACCACGCAGCCCACATTTTCAAGTGCCTCCTTGAAACAGCTATACCACTTTTTTCAGTAAGCTGACATTTTGTTTTTCTTTGCACCCTGAACTGCATCCTTCTAGCAGCTGGTACTGAAATTTTAGTTGGTTTGCCTGACCTTGGCTTGGTTTCAAGAGAATCCCTCATTTTCCACTTTTTAATTAGTTTGAACACTACTGATTGGCATTCTCAAGTGTGTGTGTGTGTGTGTGTGTGTGTGTGTGTGTGTGTGTGTGTGTGTGTGTGTGTGTGTGTGTGTGTGTGTGTGTGTATACTTTCCCATGTTATAAAGTTCAACAATATTCCCCCACACTCTTTGATAATTATTTTGCTTTCACCATGGCTCCAACATCGTCAGTGACAGCACTGGATAAAACATGCAGGGGTCTGTCAGGAGCCCAGTAACTTACTGAATTTTATACACGCACCTATTACAAGCAAATAGATCACAGGTGTTAGGGGTTGCATTTGGTAACCATTTAAATTTGTCTGTGTCAACTTGTGTATGTCATCATGCCTAAACTTCCAGGGTATGTAATCTTTAAATCAGGGTCATTTGGATAGTTTCTGTTGTCATGGTTTAAAAAAAGCGCAAAAAATTGTTTGATAATAAATGGCTTCAATCAGCCACTAACCATGAATTAAAATAAATGTTGTATTGTGCTCCATGTTCTCTGACAAATGGCCAAAAAATCATAAATTACACCAGGGTATGTAAACATATGAGTACAACTGTGTGTTAAACAGATGGATTTTTTTTTTTCACAACAACAAATGTATTATGACCAGGAGTTTCCAAACATTTGTATGCACTGTGACTTGACATCTGTGTTGGTAAAATGTTTTAATGGCAAAATTCATGGATTCGGAAGGGTTTCTTATGGTAGAAGTGAAAAATGAAAGTCTCTTGTGCTCTTTCAGATGGAGTGGAGGATGATGATGAGGAGGTAAGCTTTGGATATAATTAGCACAAAAAACAACAGTGAAACTTTTATTTTTTCTTTCTATTTATTTTGCACTGAGCTGAATTAGTTCCAATTTATATGAAGCCTTGTTTCATGATCCTTTTTTTTCTTTCCCCTTTCAGATATTAAACTTCGAGCAGCTCTCTATCAGTAAGTATTTATGTTTTTCAGTACACAGTGATTCCTTTTCAATTTGGTGAATCAATATTGTGCACCTTCTGGTCTGCAGCATAAAATGTAAAATTTTAAAAGAAATTTGTATAGACTGTGCTGTGTTAATGTCTGAAAATGTTTTTAAAATATTTTACCTCGGCAATTAGTGTGATTGTGCCAAATCACTGTAGAACTTGTTAAATAGTAACTAGATGTTTGGTTACAAGGATACCATCAGGAGTAGGCAGATTTTGTTTTTAATAAAAAATTATGATTTACTTTTTAAATAATAGTACAAAATTTTAGCAAAACTATTATATTAAATGATAGTAGGATTGATTAACTGAAGCAGGTACTGTAAATACTGATATGCTTGAAGACAAGGAGGGCATTGGGGATCATTAAGCTAACTTACTGTTTGACATAAATTAATAGTATATTATGATGTTTTCATGTATTTATTATAACCCATTTTAACAGATAAACACTGCTTAGATAACTATGCAATAACTTGCATACTCTGGAGGTTAAAATCAGAGCTAACTCTTGCAACTCGCTTTTGGTTTTAATGAATATTTAATATGACAGACTCAGGAATTGGTGAACCTCCAGGCTACCCTGCATTTCCACCTAACCCAGTAGATCCATACCTCCAACCAATCATACCTTCGGATTTCCCTGGATATAGCCATATAGCTCCCACTGTGAAGCAGGAAGAGTACATACTGGATGGTCTTCCAAATGGACTTGGAATGGGGACTGGAGTCATAGCACCACCTGCTGTACCACATGCCAGCATCCCAGGGCCCATGGATAGTCCTATGCAGGAGGTGCAGCCCCAAGCGGAGAGTCAGGTTCAGCCCTGCATCTCTGACCTGCTGAGCAGTCCTCACATGCTGCCCTGTAAGCTCCCTGTCAACTCTCTCTCTTTATTGATAGCATATTTTCATCACAATCCTATTAAATACAAGGAGCAAGAGGTCATTTTCTCCAGTGAATGTTCTTTGTTATGCAACAGGCATATATTACCACAAACTACCACCTTGACCTTGTAGCCTGGAGGTCTAAGAGATTTTGTACTAAACTCTTTTTAAACATCGCCGTATGGGCATCTGGAAAGTAATTTAATGTCTTTCATGAGTTACACATTATAAAATGTGTAAATATATTTTCACGTTCCCAGTTATTGTTTGCCACTTTTTGCTAGTACAAATGGTTTATTTTTTATTTTAATTTTTTTTTCTTCCCCCCTTTAAACAAATATTTCTAGTGGCATGTGCACATTTTGCTAGCTCATTTTTGCCAAGTTATGTATTACATAAGTTATTTATACTAAATGTGGTCTAAAATTACTTTTTGCTATTGACACTTGACAAATCGTTGAAGTAACATTAAGTATTGTGTTTACCTTAAAAGTACAGCTTCAAATTAATTTAATCCCTAAAATAATAATAATCCATGACCTGTAATAAAAAGAATAGAGCCTCTGTTGTTGCTACTCTGGGGTCCAAGCATTGTGTGACCCTTTAATATAGCAGAAATTACTTATTAGATTGTCCTCAAACTGCTAAACATATTTTGTGTGTGTATAATCTCACTATGAAACTCTATCAAGATATGACAGGTAGCTTTAGGAATGTTGCAGTTAATTTTTATTTTACGTAATATTATGAGTACTACTTCCTCCATTTTCATTTCTCTTTTCCTATTCCTTTGCAGTAACTGACCTTGACATTAAGTTCCAGTACCGGGGTCGGTCAGTTGGCTCACTGACTGTCAGTAATCCTCAGGGCTGTCGGCTGTACTATGGAAACCTGGCCCCGACACCAGAGCAGGTAGAGCTGTTTGGGCCTGTCACTCTCCACCAGGTGCTTTTTCCTGGATCTGCTGACATCCAGAATGAAAAACAGAGAATCTACACAAACCACCTGCTGGATGTGATGGACAGGGGGCTGATCCTGGAGATCCGAGGGCAGGACATCTACGCTATACGTCTGTGCCAGTGTAAAGTGTTCTGGTCTGGACCCGGGGTCCCTGAAGAGGGCCCACCCAACCCCATGGAGAGAGAGCGCAAGATCAATGTATTCAGCCTTAACAATTTCCTGCACGGTGAGAGGAACTTTTATTTTGCAGTTGTGAAAATAATTATGGTACATTTTTAGGTGTAATTTTTCTTTTGTCTTTTGCTTGATTTATGCTTAATACTTCAGGGGCTCCTCCCTAAAATAACATGCATTGGTTTGCACACAAAGGCAGCACACTGGTGCAGTAGGTAGTGTCGCAGTCGCACAGCTCCAGGAGCCTGGAGGTTGTGGGTTCGAGTCCTGCTCCGGGTGACTGTCTGTGAGGAGTTTGGTGTGTTCTCCCCGTGTCTGCGTGAGTTTCCTCTGGGTGCTCCGGTTTCCTCCAACAGTCCAAAAACACACCGTGGTAGGTGGATTGGCGACTCTAGTGTGTTGCGTTGCCCTGTGAAGGACTGGTGCCCCCTCCAGGGTGTATTCCTGCCTTGCGCCCAATGATTCCAGGTAGGCTCTGGACCCACCACCACCCTGAACTAGATAAGCGCTTACAGAGAATGAATGAATGGTTTGCACACATCACTGGTCATAAAAGGCATTTTCAGAAAAATCATAACATGTCTTATGTACAAAAGATTTTGACACTTGCTCATCCAACTTTTTTTTTTCCTGAAATGAAGTGTACTAACTGGATATTTGCAGTGGTTATCCACACAAGCTTTTGTGAGGTCATTGAGCAGTTTACCTTTTATAGATTTTATACAAGTTGTGCATGCACAGCTGAGCATCTGCGTTTACAATGGTTGCACTTCAAAGTAAACGGCCTTCCAAGGGTTTTTCTTTTAAATGTAGCATATTATTTCTGTTATTTGCTGTGTTAACCAGGGAATTGTTGTAGAGGGAACATACCTTTGCATGCCAGTGAAATAATTATTGTAAGTGTATATATATATATTTTTTTTTAAATAACGTTTATCCTTCATAGGGTTAATCCTGTACCAGAAAGGGGAGGCGCCAACACCTCCTCCCTTTGAAATTTACTTCTGCTTTGGAGAGGACTGGCCTGACCGTAAGCCCAAAGAGAAGAAGCTCATAATTGTCCAGGTGTGTGAATTTTTTTTTTGCTGAATGTAAAGAATTTCTTACCTTTTCTGCTCACTGATTGTTGTATAACCTGTTGACAAAAATGGGCCGTGTTTGTCAGGGCACATTAATGATTGAGTCATCAGCTCAGTCAGTAAGGATAACCTGGGAGCTTATCTACTGAATAGCATTATTAGAACTACTTTAATGCAGTAACCTATTCCTGAATGGAATGCGTAATTTTTGCGCTCATGCTGCAATGGCTGTATTTGCAGTAATGATTAACCCTTCTTTCTTATGTTGATAGCAGCTGTCATTTGTATTGAAATTTCATCAAGATTAAAGGCAGGTTTATAACTGTGTGATAATTGTCACAATGCTGTTACAGACAAGTCATGAAAGAATACTTGGAGGTTGAGTAATCTGTGCAGTCTGTGGTCTTTCATTCGTCTAATTTGACAAAATGAAGGATTTGGTGCCTCTGCGACTGAAGACAGACTTTGATAAGGGGGGTTTAGTTGCAGGTTTTTTGACAGAAAATCCTTATTGCACAGTCTGACGTCAGCATAAGTATTAGAATGAGATACAGCTTCTTAGAGATACCTTAAGATGCACTGGAGGATGGGTTGTATGCCTGATATAAAGCTCTGCCCTGCCCACAATTTCAATTCCTCCTAGTGAGGATCAAGACCATGATCACACAAGGTGGCTACAGCAGCCTAAATAAAGTACTTATAAATGAGCCAAGGAATATGTACCTGCCCAGAAGTATGAAGTACAGTTGTGGAAGCACAAAGGATGCTGCTCAAGAAAATAGTTAGGTTATATAACTGAAAATTAAAAAACAAGAGCAAAGAGAAACTAGGCAACACTAGTTTAGCTGGACCGCCATTATAAATATATCCACTGTCACAGAGGTTTTTCTGACATTTCAAAACAGGAAAGCTCAAAATACATCCCTTTGTCAATGTCTTTGCGTACAATAATAAGTAATAAACTATAAAATTAGTTTTAGTACATTTCTAAAACCAAGCACCTTAACATTTTATCAACCAAGTAATCTATATTTGATAAAGGAACAGGGCATCACTGGAAGCTAGATATTTATTACTGATTTACATTTCTATAAGGATCCGATCGATAAAGCGATGCTGTAACTAATTCACAGCCTTGTTTATTGTGAGTAACACCTCACTCTCGTGTTCTGGCTTTAATAGTCCTGAGATTTCACCCGTTTTCGTGTAAAGTTAAACAAAAAACTGTGCCGTTGTATTTACTCGTCAGTAACGGTGAGATGTGTCCGCGTATTTGTGTCGTTATAGGGACAGACAAGATGACTTTCTGTTTGTTAAATATAGAGTAGAAAACAAAAGGCTTTGTCACAAACATTTTCCAAACATAATGAAGAGACTATGATAAATATTACCTCAACAACATTCAACACTTTTCTATTTGAGGCTCCAGTAAAACACTGAGCTGCACCACGGTGGACAGTGAACCTACAGCGCTGAAGCGGCGGAGTGTGTCCCCCGTTCAGTTCTCAACTCTGACACTTTGAACATGCATTATTTAGGTTCCAAAAAGAGCACTTGTCCAGGGGAAAAAAGGACCTCTGCTCATCGCCGAACGGTTCCAAATTTAGTCCACAAACTGGAATGTGAAATATGGCTGAATTAACAGTTCCTACTCGCACATGCATGTTTCATTAGGAATCAGTAAGCGAATATGTCTCTTCTAAAGGTCACACCAATGAAATCAACCAATTTATAGGGAAGTGGAAAGTCATAAAATTAAAATTAGAAAAACTTTTCACTCACTAAAGAGGCACTGTTCTAGCAGTATTCTGCTTAGCTGTTTTACTGTCTCTATACCCTGATCGAGGGGACTCGACCTGAATGATTTTATGTCAGCATGGCAACGTTCACACATCTTCCTCACAATGTCACATGAACACAAACTGGAGATAGCACTACAGTGTGGTTAGTCTAAGTAGGATTAACCTGAGAGCCAGAAGAGGACGGCATTTCCAATTCCAAAACACTGTAGATCTTGTCTCTTATAACTAAACAATTTCTGTATTTCTTACCCACACTCTTTTCTAGGTGGTACCTGTGGTAGCGAGGATCCTAACAGAGATGTTCTCAGGTGAGCTTTCGTGGTCCACTGACAGCATCCGTCTGCAGATCTCCAACCCAGATCTGAAAGACCAGACTGTGGAGCAGTTTAAGGAACTCCACAGACTGCTGCAGAATCAACACACACAGGGCACGTGGCCTCAGAACCTCCACTAACTAAAGACCATATCCGGGTCACCTCAGCAGCACTCTGGACCACTCACTGGAGATGAAAAGCAACTGCCCTCAGATCCGAGGGTTATTTTAATGCACCACCTCATGAGCAAGGGGCTGTAATCTACAATTATTACTTTACATCATTCAGTCTCAGGCCAAAGTTATGCAGTTCAGTCCGAGCTGTTGTATTACAGGGAACTGGCTATGAGCTTTTGTTCTGGCTGGAGGACATTGTCTTTTTTTAATGTAAATGCTTAAAGTACTGCACTAAAACACACAATAAACCTTCACTAATGTCCACTTGGACTATCATCGATTGGGGGGGATTATGTGATTTAAACTAGGGTTTTGCCACAATTAGTGTCAACATAAATCCTTTGACTAAGTTTGATCTCTGTGTTCATAGGGCATAATTTCTCTCTGACCTCTGGTGTGCACACACCTGCTAAAATAGCCCTGTTTTAACTCAGCTTGAAATGTATTAGATTTTGTACTTTGATTATAATAATTATTTTTTTTAATATTGTTTCTAAATAAATACCATAGCAGTATTTAGAGCACAGTTGTCCATCAGTGAAAGCTTCTTAGTAATTCAGAACCCCCCCTTCCCCCTCAGTGAACGTTTTGCCACCTGAATGTACAGAGGAACATAACCTGAACTCACACTATCACCACCGTTGTACATATTTGATATAAGCTTATTCTTAAGCCATTTGTGGACTCAAAACAAAGCCTTATGTAAAGTCATACTATGTCAAATTGATTTCATTAAATTTACTTTTATCGCTTTAAACTTTGAGGCTCAAACTGTCACTCAGACTCGAAATAACTGTGTAAAAGTAGTGGCCTAATCTGCTAGACCAGTGTTTACCTTCATGCCTAGCTGCATAGGCTGCTTAAGTTTTGCATAGAAGGTACACAAGGCTCCAGTCAGTTGTGTTCATACCTTTTCTGCAAGGTGTAGGATTTCACTGTTTTCTCACTGTAATCCCTGCATACAGAAATGTTCAGGAAAATAAATGCGTTTAAATGTGTCATAAGCCTTGAAAAACTGTGGGATAAACTGGGGGATCAGTTGCACATGTTTAAGCAGTGTGGATTGCATGTGCAGTCACCAGGAAGCCTGACGTTTGCCTTGAGGTCTGTATGTAGCTTCTGTGCACAATGAACCAAAAGACATTTGGCTTTTTTCATTTAATGTGCATGTATGTAATAGTTCATTGAGTTATTTACTGGCCCATGTTTTTCCTGCTTATACCCAGTGTTTGAGTATGGACGTTATTTTCCAGTGTGGTATCATTTATGGTCTCATTGAATATTTTCCTGAAATTACTTCTTCGATTGCATGGGCTTTTTGCCAGCTTTCTCTAAAGCATGCTGACTTAGCAACAGTGGCTGTCTCAAAGCATGGACGAGTCTTTACTGTTCTAAACAGCTGCTAACATCTCATGGAAGTTTTGAAATGATATTTTAGATTGGAAGAAGAGTGTGTTGAGTCTCTCAGCACTGATACTGATGAGGCCCTGTAGCTGATTGGATTCATGAAAAATACTGTTTTAACAACGTTTCCAGAGAAGGCCGCGATTTTACTGAAGGGTGCCTTCTAATGTAAACTTGTCAGACTTGACTAGGGAGATGAGTGGCAGTGCTCCAGAAGTAACATTAGCAAATGTGGGTTTTGAAAGGAATGTATATGTGGAGGTGTGTGCTGATGAGAGATTTGAGGTTCTGAGTAGATATGTCCCGCAGCCAGCATGAGGTTTGATTACATGTTTCAAAGAGGTAGAAGTCATTATGCACTGAGGAGTATTAATTTCCCACATATGCTTAAAAAAAAAAAGGCACAGGACACTGATAAACACTGATTTCAATGCATTTTGCAGAGTGATCCGTCATATCCGATTTGCAGAATGCATTACTAGGCAACAGTGCACAAGATTCAGTAACTAAATCTGTAAACTGCAAATAAAGCACCACCCAATACAAGAGGTCTACCATATATTAGTGTATAGCCCTGCGGTGCACACGTGTGGTGGTGACCAGAGCTGCTCTGCTGAAATGAAAGCTGGTCTAACAGGTTCAGAGGGTGGTGGTGGGGGGGGTATATGACAGGGTTCTGCTCTGACTTAACAAGACAACCAAAATGATGCTCAGACAGCTGCTCAGGGTTTGCTCCTCACTGCAGTTCTGCTTTTATTGTTGTCGAGATGGCTACACGCTTCCAGATGGTATCTGCCTCTCTAAGGCAGGCAATGCCAAAAATGTGGAAGAACAAAAAAATATATATATAAATCCAACTGCCAGTCCATCTCTTTTTTTTTAATTTTTTTTACCTTCATCTGGCAATTTATAAAGGTAAAACTCCAGCCAACGTTAAAAAGATCGAAGGTGACGCTAAATCTTCAAACATTCCCCTTTTCCGTCGATACATCCTCCTTTTCTTCAGGCTTTCACTGTGGGTGAGAATCCTCAGTTTTCCTTTTCCTTTCTGATGGCACGACAGCAACATGTTCTGATTCCTAAAGACACATCCATGAAAATAAATCTCTCCATTTCTGTTTAAAAACATACAAGTCTCTTTTTTTCTCTCTACAGTTCATGATTTGCAACCAGGCACATCCTTGTTTTATTTTTAGGGTTTTTTTTTTTTTTTTGTTGGTTTATGGTCTTTCTGAAGACTGTTGTATACCCACCCCCCCACCCCCACGCTCTTCTCCCAGCACCGGTGGCTACCCTCCGAGCACCTCTCCATGGCGGTGGTGTGCTCTGTAAGGGGGCAAAGGGAAGGAATGGGCTTTTTTCTTTCCTCAAGGCGTTTCCTGCGACCCTCTCACTCCAAATCCCAAGATGGATCTTGGTGGCTTTTCCCACCCGTCCTTCATTATAGAAGTTCCCTTTAGGTTCTTGAAAGTAGTCAATTTGACCCCCTTTGCTCTCACCTCAATGTTCGCAAACAAAAGATTTGACCTGCAGAGGGATAAGAATACCGTGTCAACCACTTTTTCATTACATGAATAATTAGTGCTAAAATCTGATTCTCCTTGACTGCATGCAAATTGTGTGTTCATATTATTAGCAAGCAACAACACACATGTTGAAACAAAAGGCCTAGATTCAGTTCATGGCATTACAAATGTGAACAGTATTGAGAGTAGGTCATGTCCACAATTAATGAGGGAACTGTTCAAATTAAGGCGAGTTTAAAAAAAAAAAAAAAAAAGGTGAGCCACATGATACTGGTAAAACTTGAACTGGATTCTTGATTTATTACTCTATCACACAAGCACTGTCAAACAAGATTTTGCAGCTTTTCTGTCTTACCTGGTGTTGCAGCACAAGTGGGTGAACGCAGCTATCGATAAAGCCTGGTGAACTCTCTGACTGCCCAGCAAACCTGCTTACACTCCTCTGCACTGTACGGAGACCCAAAGGAGAGGAGACAACATGGAATCATTTGTAAAAGTTACATGGCTGATTTAAAAAAATAAAAAAGGAAGACGACAAACACTCAAAACTTCAAAAAGTGGGCGAATTAAAGCTCAATGGCCATTGTGATAGAACTGCTGGCATTCTGGTAATGTAAGGGTGAGTCACAATGCTTTATCAATGTACATACAACATCCGGTGTGATCACTTTTTTGCTGTATGTTTGGGCCTTATCCTGATCGTTTGGCCAAGCTGAGACTTGCTGAGCTGCCTCAGGGAGTTCCGTGCTGCTCTGCTTGTTAAAGCCTGCCCTAGGAGAGCTCAGCTGAACAAGTAACCTTTGGTATTTCTCTACTCTTGCAACATGTAGTTGGCTCCAAGACCAATGTATAAGAGACTCGTGAACCCAGGGCCAAAATGAGTGACACACCTAGTATAAAATGTAGTACATGAACTTCATGTGGGGAGAAGAAGAAAAAAAGTATTCACTCTCTTGGTGTTTTTCCTGTTTTATTGCATTACAGCCTGGGATTACAAGTGGATTTATGGGGGGTTTGTGCAATTTGATTTATACAGCATTTTATGCCATATTATACCATTTTGAAGTTGCAAAATAAGGATGATACGGGGTAAACAAAGTATGCACAGCAACAGTATTTATTTCTACAATTACAGATTGTAATCAAAGCGCTCCTGTATGGTCAGTGGAGCTAAGAGAATAGACAGTGAGTGCAGTGAGTGGTAATAATATTCTGATATAACTACACACATCACATTTACAGACATTTTCTTAAAGGGTTTTTTTTTTATTCCAATTTAAGAATAAATATCCATGTTAACTCCTAACTAATTTTAAGGGATGTCAATACTATTGCCAGAACCTGGCCCATATCTGCAAGTTCGAACCTAATCAGTTTCAAGCCCACACCCAAAGCCAAACACATGTACCGACACCAACGCAGATAAAATATTGCAGAGGTGGTTTTAGTGTTTCCCTTTATTTCTACGTAATTTGGCCCACTTCTCTAACTCCAGAGCTGTTGCATGTCATAAGACAGAGTGAGTAAGTGGAGGGTACTGTGAGAGTGGGTGTAGACAAAGGGCGGAGGGAGAGAGAGAGAGAGAGAGAGAGAGAGAGAGAACGAGAGACTGCTTCGGGGAGAGCATAAAAAATTTAATTAAAAAAAATAATAAATGGGTTAATGGACTGGGCATGGTTTGGGTGGCAGATCTCCGGTGAAGACACTCACCTCGTGACCTGTTTGTGGAAGTCTGTAAGCTGTTTATGAGTGACAGTAACAGCTCCTCCTGACATCTCCTTAGGAAGTCCTTTCAGTGCACTCTCTAGCCAGCGACAAAATGTCTATATGGGAAAAGAGATACATTCAGAGGCCATAAATATATAGCTTGACTCAGCCATGAGAGGTGTATACCGTCTACCACTAAATTTCTGCAGTTGTATGAACAAGGACAGTGGGGGAAATACAGTACATTTTAGTGCCCTCTAGTGGTCCATAAAAATATTCCTGCATCTATTTGTAGATGGAATATTTCACACAACATACCGGTCGGTCAAACACCATGATCTCCCACAGAACTTCAGCTACATCAGGCAGTGTGTACGAAGGCAGACAGAAGCAACATGTGTGGATCAGCTGAGTTACCAGCTGCTGACCATGCTGCTCCATGGCTTGACCAATCAGGCGTTTACGCACTTCAAAGTCATCCTCATGCTGAGAGAGAGAGAGAGCATGATAAAAGGGTTTAAAAACAAATGAGAAGATTATACAAGGACTACATATATATAAAATAAAAACTATACAGCTCAGCTCAAAACTACTCTTTCAAACAACACTTAACGTTGTGTTTAGAATGCATGTAGTATGTACCGTTACAACAAACATGCATCTTTGTAAATATTGAGGTAAGCCTATTCCAGTCCCAGCACACCACTTTAATTCTTTTTATACAGGTTCAATTATTTTTCCTCTGCTCTAGAACTGAACAGCAGCCCAAGCTGTTCAGCTTTACTGCAGACTAGTGACTTACATCGTTGGAAACACCCGTATGAATGAGGTCTCTGACAAATTTCATGACGCTGCAGTTGGCGTCTCGGTGGTCCAGAGTTGTTGCAGCGATGGCACATTGGATAATGTGAATGATGATGCTACTGCTTAACAAAGTGACAGGACTGCGCTGGACAAACCTAAGACAGACCAGAGCTTTCGTTAAACATATTTATATAAGTGGTTTCAGTGTTACCATTTTTGATGCTTCTGGTTAACAGCGGCTGATTAATTGTGGCCATTTAGGCCAACAATCAGACACGCAGACACAAAACTCTCCTGGTACCTAGTAGCAAGTCTGAACAGGTCATCCACGGTGTCCGGATGATTACGCAGTCCATTTGGCTGCTCCAGCAACTGGAAGGTGGGCATGCATAGCGCCTGGGGAAGTCAAATTTATTTTACATTAAAGGTCACCAATGACTCAACCATCAGCATCAGTACCAATGCCGATACATACAAGTCCATTTTAAACATGCGTTGATTTATGTACAATCAAAATTCATTTTTACATGACCATGTTCAAATCTCTCGATGTTTATTATTTTTTATATATTTTTAATAATGATTGTGGCTTTACTGAAACAATTCAATTAAATCTGGATGTTTTCATTTACAGACTGAGAACTGAAAGATAAGTACTGAAACAATTTTTATACAAATTATTATCTTGAAAAAGATGATAAAAAAATTGAAAAATAAAATATTTCAGTTTTCAACATGTTCTCTTTAAGTAGGAAGAAATTTGTCAAACCAGGTACTGATAGGTACCTGGCTCCTTGGCGCAAGATATGAAAACTATTAAGCCAACATGCAATAAATCACAGTAAATTACGTTTATGTTTATTTCAATGCCTTCCAAAGTTTACACAATACTTAATATGCACATGGTGTAATGGATCACAAAACTCCTGTTTCTGACTAGATCACAGGTTTTGAGTCAAGGATCGCTTTTTGCAACAACAAAAAAAAGAAAGAAAAAAAAAGGGACCAATGTAAAACAGCTAATTTAGTTTTCAGGTTGAAAGTATTGTAGTGAGAATCAAAGGTGAGTTCACAATGGGCTTAACCCCATACTGAGAACTGGGGGAACCTCAGTCACCATCACACCCTTCACACACATCTAGTGAAAAACTGAGCTAACCGTATGCTCTGTTTAAGACAATGTTCATGATTTTAATAATGTCAAATGTTTCCTAACCATTTGCTAACTCTCCAATTTGTTTGCGTACGGACAACAGGTCTGATGTGCTCACGAAGTGTAAGTGTCAGAAAACGGTTTAAAAACCCCCAAAGGGGCTTGGTCTCATTTGCTTGGCTTTCTCTCTCTTCTCATAAGAGAGAAACAACATCTGGGGGTGTTTAGACAACTGAGACACCTCCAAATGCTGAAAAGCAGTGAAAGGATGAGGATATAGCTTTTTCCATGCTTCAGAGTTGAGTAAAAGTGACTTATTTTTTGCTGTTTCATGTTACTTAATGTGGAACTGAGGCCAAATTCAGGAGACGGCTACCTGCATGAAAATAAACACAGACCTACAGTGCTACAAAACTAAACAACTCGAATTACAAATGAGTCTCTGTGGTAATTCAAATAGTGGATAAAAACGTACAATTTCAACTTAAGCCACATACAAACAGTCCTTTTTCCTCCTCAAACATACCGTTCTACCTTAAAAGTGTCTGAGAACTGAACGTAAACAAACCACAGAAAACCGCATTTCCCCACATAAACGTTGCTTTTAATTTGTTTTCCCTGCAACTGTTCATTGATATTCAGGGAATTAATTGGTAAAAAGTAACTGCGGCACTTAAACTGTATACTACACAGTTAAAGTAACATTTTGGCGAGTGATCCATTGTTCACATGCACCCCAAACCACTGAGGGCAATCCATACACCACTAGCAAACAGTACCTGTAACATATCCAGCAGGCCTTGTCTGCAGCCCTCCTCCATACCATATTCATCCACCAAAATACTGCCTAGGTACAGGAAGCAGGAATGGGGGTAGACCTGATATACATTCACCATCTGTAACAGCATAAAATAATGTCAAACATACTTAGCAAACACATGCACATATTCTGATCCAGCAAAAAAAATAAATTAAAAAATAAAAATAAAGCCAACACACACACTACCTGCGTGACGAGTGGCTGCAGGAGGGAGGCCGAGCCCTTGCCCACGCAGCGCACAGCAAATCTCAAACAGCGACAGCAGCGCTCCACAATTCGATTATCAGCCTGGTGCGTGTTGAGCGTCTCTGACAACACAGGCCAGATCTAAAACCAGGCCAAAAAAACCCATCACCATGCATGCAATAGTAAAATTTTGTGTTACATATCTAATATACAAAGGGGGAGGGGGGGAATAAATAAATCACACAGACAACAGTGGTGGCAGGGGATAATTACCTCTTGAATTACTTTCTGACAGGGATGCGTTTGTCCATTTTCCACAATGGGATTTGTGTGTCTATAAAGTGCACAAGAATATTAGACAAACATCACATTAACTGATTTCAGATAAAATGGTAGGTGATATAACCTCATACAGTATCACAAAACTCCAACTTACAACACATCTAACAACATGCAGACAATACACTGCCAATTCAATTTAGCCATATATATATATATATATATATATATATATATATATATATATAAAATATAAATAATTTTGAAAAACAAAAGGCTACTTTTTTAGTGCATGTGCACAATAATTTGGGGATCTGACTAAAAACCAGGGCTCCTGCTCCTGGGCTCTCACATTGAACTGAGTTGTAGCTCATTATATATTAAAGGAACATGCCTACTTAATCAAGGTGAGAATAGTGCTAAGTTGTTGGATATTTTGACAAATCATGTCACAGACAACTGTGTAAACTTGTGAAAAATGTGTATAATATAGTCCCCTTCTAAGTACAATAACTACTCGCCACTTTTTATTCCTTGTGTACCACTGCCACCTTATTCTTTTATCTTTATTATTAAAATTTAATTACTATTTAATGCTTAAACCTAAACATCCATAACTGTATCTGGGGCTGTATATATCTAAAACACATTCATCCATTGTTTAGTTCAACTGTGCAAACATCTGGCCACTCATTCATGGTTCCATTTATTTTCTATTATATTTTTTACTGTGTGAATTCTACTGCATGTCCTTTCATTGCTGTTACATGCTACTGAAATTTTAATTTCCTTCGGGATCAATAAATTATCTATTATTATAATTATTAATAATATGTCCACTTTAACATCCACCATCAAAATCTTTGGATAAAGTGGACTTTGTTAATATAAGTACAATTAAATGGGTTCTAAATATGCTTTGTTTAATAAAATAACCACTTGGTCAAAATTCTGTACTGATAATGTATCACAGAAATATCTGCATTATCAGAGCCTCTACTTCAAATACAAGTACCAAATACTAACTGCCCTACACTGTAATGTATTTTAATCTTGGTCAGTTTAGAGCAGTTAGTGTAAATAGCAAATATTTCATAAGGGATATTAATGTATCTCAGCTAAGCACATATCAAACATATCTGTTCTTTATCTTCTGCAATGTGGCAAAGAGCACTGTCATATATACCCAGGTGAGGAAGTCAAAAGAAGAGCAGCTTTGTTGTCACTATTATTATCTGTATATAGTGTTATAAAAAAAAAAACACTAAGTAAATAAGTGAATGCAAACCAGAGGATAAAACTCTATTAGTTAGTGGTGGTTGAGCCTGACCTGAAGATGACTGCTAGTCTGTCCAGCCAAATGGTGGGGTCGGCTGATTTCCCATTACTGGAGTCCTGACCCAGAAGCTAAACACAGATATAAACAAACATTTAATAAAACTAAAAACATACTAATGCATTAATCACAGCCTCTCAGAACATGCCTTACAGTAACACCTACTCACTCAGCATACACTTTAAACACCAACATACCTTCTTCAGGGCCATGACTTGCACTGCACACAGATCGCTCAGACACTCTGCTATCTTCTCCAGAGGAAGCCGAGCCAGAACTAACGCTGTGCCTGGGAGAAGACAAACACACTACATTATTCTCTATGAACATAACACTGCCTGTGCAAACAATTCAAAATCAAGCCTTTGTATTAACTTCTCACCTGTTCTGTGTACATGCTTCCTGCAATCATAGTGTGCAAGAGCAGCCTAAACACGTATTAAACTTAAAGTTTAAAGGCTACACTGTTTAATTAAAAACATGTATCTCCAAAACGTGTATAGGAGGAGAAAAAAAACAACAAAAACTTAACTTTCAATGGAAGTGAAAGTAAAAAGATATTATACCGAGTAATTTAGGAGCATGTGTATCGAAAAATTCATCATAAAATTTCTACACAATGTGAGGGACAGCTGCTGTGTATAAATGCTATAGTAAACTAAAAACTGAATTGTAGCAATACTAAGCTTTGTACCTTTGAGCAGGCCAATGGCAGCATCCGTAGACAGAGCGAAGGAGTCGAGCGCACGAGCAATGTCCAGCAGGCCCTGGAAGTGTTGTGCCATGTGGTCCCTGCACACTGAGCAAATATTATGGATGGCTTTGGCTGCTACAGAGGCCAGCGGCTTCTCCCGCAGCCCTTTCATCAAATAGTTCAGCACAGGATCTGAAAAGGAAGAACAAAAAAAATAAAACACACACACCGACATGAGAAGGCAAACTGCAAAGTAGTGCTTATTAGTAAATGCATGTCCAAATGTTCTATATTTTATATTAAGTATGTATTAACACAAGCCATCTTTAACAACCTAGTTCAAACTAGCTGAAGTTAATCAACCAGAATTGCTTACATTTAGATTATAGACTGATTTTATTGTGGCAGTGCTCACCCAAGAAGCGAGGATTACGGTCAACCACCTCACTCATCTCTCCTACTAGTTCAATGCTGGTGTAGCGCACGGCCATGTGCACATTCTGAGGCAGCAGAACCACCTGCTCCAGCACCTCTGTCAGAGTCGGGTTATTCTCACTACACAAACACAGCAAGAAAAGGTTCATAGATTAAAAAATTAATATTAATGATTATTATTCCTCTATCTCCAAAATATTTAATTAAGCAAATAAAACAGTATGCATTGTAAAACATGCAAACAATTATTCTCTATTGAGAATTATAATTAACTGAAGACTAAATACTTGATTGATGTAATATCAAATTCAGTTTAAAAAAGATTTCTTACGGATCTACACTCTTGGCAATTGCAGCCATGATGAAGAGCACAGCCTCTGTCACTTCCCAGGGTGGGTTTCCCTCTTTCAGAGTGGAGTACAGCTAGAGAAAACATACAAAAACATTGTCAGAAAATACTTAACTCTCAGAGAGTTGAGTGTTTTAGGCATTTGCAACAGGATGGGTACAGCTTTATTTTATAATAAAAGCCCCTACCTGTGAGAAACACTCCATGGAGCCTACAAGGAAAATAACATCTTTAACAAGATCAGACACCCTCATCCTGAATTCTCCAAAGTCATCTGTGTCTTCTGGTATTCCTTCCTGCATTAAGAATGCATAAACACACAATTTAAGTCATTTGATTTTCAATATTAAAGAATATTAAAAAAAAAATGTAAAAAAAAAAAAATAATAATAATAATAATAGACAACAATTATTATAAAATTATACAAAATATCACAATATCAACATGCCAAACAACATGCCATTAATTTTGCATGCAAGATTAAGACAGAATTAATTACAGAAAATGGGAGATTTTTTTTGTGTGAGATGCAACCAATAAAGTTGGTTTCCTGGATTATGAGTAAATGGACATGCATGTTGTCTCCTGAACTAACCCTATTTGTTGCTAAGTGCAATTCATGTTTACAGTACTGTCCTGAAATGAAGTCAGTCAGTCATTCTCTCTTACTCTCTCCCACACTCAGGGCACTCCAATGTTAAACACACTCACACTTTTTACCAGAATCGAGGCCCAACACTAAAAAGTAACACATTCATTTTAGATAAAAAATACTACAGTGTTCCCTTAATCATACAACTGTAAATCTGCTTTGTAACATTTCCTGACCGGACCTTATCTCCATTTTAAAAACCAACCACTGATAATCTAAATTTAATCTTAAATTATATATTTCCAGCCCATCATATAGCCTCACCATATATCAGAATTCATTATGGATAGACAACACGCTCTGAAGCTTATGCTGACAGATCAACCCACAAAGGGCAGTATACACAAAAATGGACATTCACATTGAGTCACAGATACAAAATAAAAACTTTTCCTCACATGGTCTGGGTCCAACTGGCAGTGGCGAGCCAAGCTGTGCAACAATCTCTGGATGTAGGGCCTGAAGACACCATGCAGTGCTGGGTCATTTGTTTTATACAGGTGCTCCCCAAGACGGTACCAGAAGTTAAAAGAGATCTCCACAACCTTATTAGTGAATGAGAGAGAGAGAGAGAGAGAGAGAGAGAGAGAGAGAGAGAGATTTGAGGAGATTTTTTCCCCCCCATATGGGGTTTGTGTTATAATGTTTTTACAATTTAGAGTTCTGTATTTGCAGCTAGACTGCAGTATTGTGAAGATATAATGTACTAAGTCTGACAAGAAATAGTAATGCTTCTACCAAAACTTAAAAAAGAGCCAAAGGAAAGAACAAGAATTTTTCATGTACTGTTTATTTGCAAATGTGTGTCTAAGGGGATACCTCATACTGTGGGTGCCCTGCACAAATGAGCAGAAGCTCCAAGGGGCGCAGATCTCCCATGCCATGCCCTGGACTCCTCACCGTAGTTTCCAGGAACGTTTCACATAACTCTGTGAAGATCCGGCAGTAGTTCAATACTCTGTTTGCATGTACAAGAGAGAGAGGGAAGTTACATAAAATACTTATTCAATAATTTATTATTTTTTTTGAGAGACAGTGCATGTGCCTGTGAATTTAAAGGTGACCTTTCTTTTGTTTTTAGAATCAAATATCAGATTTTTCCATTCATTTTATATTTTCCGAATGTATTTATTTATTTTAAAAAAACACAACAAACAGTTGGAATATATATATTATAGCATGTGCATATGCAATCATCTCAGTAAATAACTGCTGTTTGTTTCAATGTTACTAATATTCTTCTCATTTTAAGTAAATGACTGAAACGCTTTTGTATTTGCGATAGTCATGTCTACATACAAGCACCTATATAGGCCAGGAATATATCTTACTTGTCAAGATCTTCCCGGGCCACAGCCATGTGGTATGCTGTTTCTAGTGTCAGTACTCCTTGGAATAGCTGCACAGCCAAAGGCATGTGTGTGTCCACATTCTCAATGGCATAAAGTGTTGAACACACACAGTCAGACGCAGCCTCGTGTAGGTTGGTTGGGGTCTCATCCCTTTGCTGCCAGATACAAAATGGGCAGTAATGAAAAATGCTGAACAAAAAACTAAAGAGAGATAAGCTAATTAGAGGCAGGTAAATTACCATGTCAAGCACCTCATGTAAAATATTATACAGAATTGGCTTAGCAAAATGCTCTCCAAGATTGTTCTGCAGTGCTTTACATTAATAACAGTCCTGTTATATACTGGTATGCCATAAATTTAAAATTACATCCATTTATCTGTAACAGGTCAGGGATTAAAACTGAAGTTAGTATATTCACCACAGATATGACTTTAATGCAAGTGAGATATAAAAAAAACAAAATGTACATAGTTGACTGTCCTCATTGTAGATGTTTGTTCATTTTATACATGTAAATATTGTATTAAGAGACAAAATGGATCTTGAAGATGGTTATAAGTGAAGATGTGATTGTCTCTCAAAATAAAGAATTAAAAAAAAAAAAAAAAAAAAAAAGATATAAAAAAAAAAAAAAAAACACATCAGATTTTATCTAAAAACGTGAAACTGAATGTGGAACCGAACTCACCAGCACTTGGAAGAGCACCATAAGCAGTTGATTATTTGCCATGAAGTTGCTGTCCAGCACACCTAGGTTAAACCAGCTGCCCAGGCAGCGAAACACCTTAATCAGCATCTTCTCGTCACTCCCTGACTTCTCCACACACGACAGCTGGTTTGTGGGGGAAGATTAAAATAAATGTCAATAAACAGAGAAGTGGCTCTTTGCTTTTTTTAGTTCATGATGCAAGATTGTCAAGTCACCCGCTGCTGCTGAGAAGCAGGCCCAGGTTGACCATTAAAAGCAGGGGTGCTCAAATCTGATCCTTAAACAGAAGTGCCATTTTAATTATCACCAGGTAAACAAACTACATGAGAAAACAAATGTTTATGTTTTAAGGGCTTGTAGGCATGGAAGGGCATGAAACAATTTTAACAGACACTATGAACTCTATATATTCATATATATGCAATAGCAGAAGACAAATAATGACAAATACTGTCTAACATTGATTATGGCTTTATCTAGAAGTGGGTGAATTGACTCAATCTGTTTTTCAATAGGTCTGATAACTTACCACCCCCGCCCTCTTCTACACAAAACATTCCTGCTGGAACCCCCCCCCCCCGTCTGGCACTACCAGCAGGCTACTCTAGCCCGTCTCTCATACTCTCCACAACTATCAGCTCACAGCCATCTCACACTGATTCTCCTGCTAACGACTCTCACGCCCCCAATCCACATACTCCAACAGACAGCCCCCACACTCCACTCTGACTGCATCAACGGCACTGACGGCATCAGTGCCAGGCTCCTCAAATCCTGCACAGATCAGCTGTGTGGGGTTGTTGAGCACATGTTCAACATGAGCCTGTAGCTGGAGAGATTACCACAGCTGTGGAAAACATCGTAAGCAGTAGCGGTGCCAAAAAAGCAGCACCCTAAGGACCCCAGCAACTACAGGCCAGTGGCACTGACATCACATCTCATGAAGATCCTGGAGAGGTTAGTCCTTATCCATCTCTAACCTGTGGTTATTTCATCTATCGATCCACTTCAGTGCACCTAGCAGCCTGTCATCCTGGTGGAGGACACCGTCTACCTCCTACAAGGAGATCTGTCTTACCTAGAAAAGCCTAGGAATACTGTGAGGATCATGTTCTTTGATTTCTCCAGTGCGTTCAACACCATACAGCCTGCGTGACAAACTGGAGCATTCAAGGATCTAACCATCATCTAACTGTGTCCTGGACTACCTCACCAGTTGACCACAGTATGTGAGGACACAAGGCTGTCTGTCTGATAGATTAGTCTGCAGCACAGGGGCGAAGCAAGGAACAGTCTTGGCACAGTTTCTCTTCACCCTGTACACTGTAGACTACATGTATAAATCACCAAACTGCCACCTACAGGACTTCAACGACTTGGCGATTGTTGGCCTCATCACAAATGAGGATGGCAGAAAGTACAGAGAACTAATTCGGGACTTTGTGGACTGGTGTCTGCAGAATCATCTCCAGCCCAACGCAGGGAAGACGAAGAAACCCGTGCTGGATTTCTGCAGGCGTACACACTCCCCTTCACCAGTGAACAGATATTGAGAGGGTGACCTCTTATAAATACCTGGGTGTTTACCTGAACTGTAAACTGGACAGGTAACACTACTGCACTTTAAAGAAAAGGACAGAACAGGAGGCTGAGGTCCTGCGGAGTGCAGTGACCGAGTAGTGGCATCAGAAATCTTTTTTGGAGTAGTCTGCTGGGGCAGCCGCATCTCTGCCACAGACAGTAGGAGATTAGAAAAACTCATTCAGAGAGCCCACTCTGTCTGGGGAAGTTCCCTAGACACGGTACAGGTGACGGGAGAAAGGAGGTTGCTAACCAAGTTGGTATACATGCTGGAGAATGACTCACAACCCATGCATGAGTCTCTGATAACGCTAAACTGTTCCTTCAGTGATCGGCTGCTGCACCCCAAGTGTGTGAAGGAAGGTTATTACAGGTCCTTCCTTCCTGCTGCTGATAGACTTTACAACCAGCACTGCTCCCAGTAAACCACTCACATCTATCTACACTGACACTTAAAATAGGAATACAGAATGTAAAAAAAGGTTTTGGAATCAATTTTACAATATTTTTTACAATACTGTGTGATATTTACACAGTATAATGTGCAAATATTCAATCTACCAATGAACAACATTCCATGTACAATAGTCATGTACACTGAGTTGTAAATATCCTGCAAAGTTTTTTACATTTCTTATACTTTTTTAATTGGATTTTACATATTCTAGTATTTATGTTTATTGTAATAACCAAGTTTTTCTTTTGTTTAGTACTTTGCTGTCCTTTTGCTGCTGTAACACTTTAAACATCCCCACTGTGGGACTATTAAAGAAGTTTCCTATCTTATCTGAAGAACCAAACCTAGTGTCTCATCATCTCTTCATGAGTCCTCAATATCCGTGAAACAATTATCCAAGCATAAAGGAAAAGAAAGTGCTGATGCAACCATCCCATACCACTAGAGAACACCAGCTTTGAATAATAGATCTGAGTTTACTGTTTGTTTTATAAAGTTTGTATATCCTAAACACACCTCGACCTACTTGAATGCAAATGAGAAATTAGCAGTTTAATGTGATATCATTGTAAGATGATTAAGAACTATAGTAAGATAATAATTACAGTTATATTTCCATAAATGTATTGTAAATTCTTCCCTTTAATTTTGCTTTTTTTCCCTGTCATAGAGGCCCAAATAATTGACAGTATATTTTGCCTTTATTTCTACATTTTAGCGTTGGGACAGACAGTTACAAAAAATGTTGAGTTTCAGCAATGAAGCTTGGGAAATTACCCCTCTGCAACTTACACACCACAGCCAGGAAGCAGCATAAAAAACCACGAACCCAATCAACAAATCAACTACAGATAATTATCAAGCAATAGGAATTGAGTTTTAAATAACTTTGTACTACACTGCACACACCACCCTGATTACAATAGTTTTTTGGACTGACTACTGACAGAGTTGCTCACCAGCAGAGTGATCACAGTGGTAGAGTAGTAGGCCAGGTCCTCTATGATCTCTGTCCGTCGGTTTGCCCCAATTCTCAAAGAACGGCTGTGCACTTCCTCCGGCAAGACTGTGAGGATTTCAATCAGGAAAGGCATCGAGGTCACATCGTTACTGTACCTGTGAAGAGGTGGGGGCAGGGGGAGAAGAAACCAGGGAATGATTGGGCTATTAGGTAACTGAATAGTGACAAATAGGAATTTGAATGACATCTTCACATCAGTCAACACACAGGTGTGAAGTGGTGTGCAGCAATGTTGTGACATTCAACATTCAGCAACAGAGAAAACAAGAACATAACATGCCATGCAGCTTTGGCATATTTCACTCTGTCCCAAAGATTAATATTAAAAGAAGATTCTTACTTTTCTATGAGGGTATGGACACAGCCCTTCCATGAGGCCATCTGAAGGGCAAGGTCAGCAATTGCCAGAGCAAGCTAGGAAAATAGAGAACAAGACTTAAATAGAAGGCCCTAAGACGTAGTTCTATGCTGCCAAAGGAGAGTGACTATCAGCTGAATCAACTGAAAACTGTTTTAATTACTTAAAGGGAATGTCTACGACTGCAGGGAAATGCTGTTCACTCATTTGTTTACATTGGTATGCAATGTTTGAAGGAAACCGACTGCTGTTTGTATGTGGCTGAAGTTTAACTTGTCTGTAAATTCTTATTCACATTTTGAATTACCACAGAAATTCATTTGTAAATTGAGTTTGTTTAGTTTTGTAGCACTGTCAGTTTGTATTTACTTTCATGAAGTTAGCGTTCTCCTGAAATTGGAAACAGTTACATCTACAGCAAAAATAACCCAATAATACCCACCTATGGAGCAGAAACAGAGAAATATCCTCATCTCGATTTAATGCTTTTCAAAGAAGGTTTATTCTTTGTCTAAAAAACTCCAGATGCAGAGAGAAAGCCTAGCATACTAAACCAAGAACTATCAATCTTTTTAAACCTTTTACAGACACTTGGGGTTTGTAAATAGAAGAGACTTCATAAACAGACTGGGGAACAGCAAATGGTGGGGAAACATCCATAGTTTTATAATAAGTATTTTTATTTATTTATTTCATAGACTCAAGGCAGTTGAGTTGCCGAATATTTTGTTTACCACATTGGCCTATGCAAAATTAACACTGAGCATTCTCAAGACTGTATAGGAAAACAAATAGAAGGCACTTTTTGAGCTTCTTTAATTGTTTGAATTGACAGCATTCATGTTACCCAACACAATTAAAAACAATAAATGTTTTAAATAAAAAATTAATTTGAATAAAATTGTGGGCCACCCTAATAGTTTACAACTGAATTATAAGACATATTACAATTAACATGTAGCAACAAAATTGCAATGTGATATTTTGTTCATAAATGCCTAGGAATCACAAAAGTTGTTACCTGTGTGACTATGATGGGCGAGAGGTCTTTGAGGTTCTGGATATGGGAGAGCAGTGAGTCGCGCAGTGCGATGTGCGTCTCCTGAGGAAGCTCGTAGAATGACGTTTGGATCTTCATTTTCATGGTTTGGGCTGCAAAGTAACAGGATTCCACATCCTGTTTCAGCTGCAGGAGCTGGTCTGATATCTCCCACGCGTGCATCTACATGAGTGACAGAAAGCTAAGCATTTGATGGATGATTCACATGAGCCACATCTGATAACCCACTCTGAGATGTTTAGAAGACTAGCAGTAAATTCACTCTGGAAGTCAATATTCTGACCCACTCAAAATTCCCTTCTGGCTGTAACAATTAAACCAAAAACATGGCCAAGGTATATCAAAAGAATAATATGACAGGGTGTATTAAGCTACTTCAAACCACTACTGAGATAAATAAATGTAACTAAATAAAATACAACTAATTCAACTTCTATGTCTGACCCCAAAGTACATGCCACTGAATCAAATTTCCATTACAAAAATTGGACTGCAGTCATTAAAAGAAGTGTGGCTTTGACTCCCTGGGTGTACCTTCTCATGTCAGACCTCAACATTCCAGCTGAGTGGCCCTTTAAAAGGTGCTTTTGCCCTTGCATGGTATTGGCTCAACACGGCACATTTACACTACCACAGCTCCACCTGTGAAATGCAGCTGGTGACAGCACAAAACCCATCTCTAATGGAAACAGTGGGATTTGAAAACCATAACAACCATGGCGGTAAGGTTAGGTGTCATTTACTAGTCTCACATTAGTGTGACGGTATAGTTTTTTTTAGGGCTGAACAGGGCTTTGCACCCCAGTTCTCACAGATCAGTAGAATTATTTTGTTGTTGCCTGTCCGGCTCTTGCTGGAGTGTTTAGTCTGCCACTGATCCAAGCAATGTCTGAAACTCTTCAAATCACCACAACATAATATAACAAGCTGTTGTTGTGAGTCGAATAACAACAATGTGACTGCTTGGAGATTTTACAGACAGACAGTTTGTGCTGGAGGTCTGCATTTTGTGGTGACTGACAAGTCCCTCTAGCCAGTCAGTGCTCTGCAATGTTTAACTGTCACGTTTAGTACCTACAAAGTTTGCTTCATACCAGGCACAAGCTGGTACCATGCAGTGTAAAAGTGCCATAAGGCAGCAGCTTTTTTGGTGGCATCAATAAGAGTCTGGTAGGATCCTGACCAGTCAATAAAAAGCATTTATTGTAGGGCCAATAGCTAGTGGACACCAGCACCTCCATCATTTCTTCTGAAATTAACAGAGATTGCATTAAGTCAAAACAAGCATTAGTGTGACCATGTACCGGCACTGGTACATGTACAATAAATTCTGGACTCTAACTCATCTCAAAAGGTGCTAAACACACCACAAAGAACACCGTTCCATTACCTAACATCTCAGTACGGTGGGGCTTAAATCCCTGGTCTACCCAACACATGACATTGCGCATGGTAAACCTAGGCTTGTGTACATCTGCTACAGAGTCACATTTTGTTTAATGTTTCTCTGTGGAGAACATACAATCCTTGTTTGCACAATGGGAGCACCTTAAAATAGCTGAATTCACTATTCATAAAGAAGGTGTACCTATTTTGGCAAAAAAGTGAATTTAACAGACAGTACTAAGAATGTAAGTCAACTGAAAACAGCCTATAATGTGTGAACATGAAATAATGTTTTGAACCTGATCATTTGCATTTCAGAAAAAACAAAAACAAAAGAACTGTTGTATCACTAGGAGATAAATAACTATGCAATGCAAATTGCACAAAAAGTAATTTGATTTTACACAACATGCCAGTGGACAGGCATGGCTGGCGTCTCTGCAATATCATCTAAATTTCTATCCTTTTTCCTCATTAGATATTTCAGGTTAAACATGAGCTTCAAATTCATTGCAAAGCATAATGTTATTATCAAGTGACTGTTTTCCTACTTCACTTCATGAGCTATTCCACACATGTTTTATTACTATTCTGCATAATTAAATCCTAATTACAAAGTGTTGTGTGTAACAGTCCATCTAAAGAGCTTTTCACATTGAAGATGACAGGAAACAGACATTTGGAGTATTTAATGTCTACATCATGCCTTAACTCTCTCACAAAAACAGCCACAGACACTCTGAAAAATGCCAGATACTTGAGACATTGCTTTAGATCTTGAATAAGGTGTTGGCCTTTGTTTTAAACTAAGTCTGAGAGATTCACACAGGATATAGTGAACCAAAAGCTAAACTGAAAAAAAAACACAAACTCTATTACAATTTACACACCAAAACATGAGACTCGTGTGGGTTGACTGGTGGTTTTGGGTAAATAAACGTCTGATTTGTAAATAAAAGTGTTTAGCTCTACATAAGTTGTCCCCTGGTTTCTATCATCACCATTGTGAATAGTCAAGCAGTTTATAAATAGTGAACCTTTTCACACCAGGACATCCTGAATGATTGGATTTACATCTCAAAGGATGCACTGGGCTGAATTTCTTTATGAACTAAACGAACCTAACACGCTGATTGTGTAGAAACAATGCTGCTAGTAGGTACATACACAAATGAAACGTGGTCTACTCAGAAAGAGACGTAGTGTCTGATGCGCACGGGGAGGCGGAACCCGGCTCCTCAGACCGAGCTCAGCTCCTCTCTCTGAGAAACTCTCAAGTATTTAAGGCCCCTTCGGCGAGAAACACTTCTGCACTGACATTTTACCTTCCTATTCTCTAAACCAATGGGCTGTAAACTTTTTAAACATGTGGTCTTAAAGTAGTAAACTCTCCATAGACCAAGCCTGGTTTCACAGCCTCACCGCTGCATTTAGCTTTAACGGCTAGTAGCATGGAGCCAGGCTCTTAGCCTCAGCTAGCGTTAGCGGCGTTTACAGGAGAAAACCCCTCACTACAGACAGCCCTATTTACTTTAACTACAACACGACAGTCCCTGTAGTGTTTACATCCATAAGAACTATCCAGTCTCTAACTGAATCAGCTCCACGTGTCCGAAAACAGCTTAAAACAGGCAAAAGTATCGGTAACTCCCTCTGTGTAACGCTATGTTGCCACAATGGGGTTCGGCTCATCGTTAACGGACAAAACTCCAGCTTCTTCTCTGAAACCGTGTCCCCTTTTCTCCTTTTGGGTACATATATCTAAACTTAAAACTGTTAAACCGCCAAGATATTTATGCTTAAAGACCAGAGTGGGTTGGTTTCATATTCATGTCTTCCGTTCCACCTTAAATGTTGCAACAGTTAACATTTAGACTCCGGCGCTTTAGCTTTTTCATTGTATGTGGTGAAATTAAATGAAGTTACGCGAAAATGTGTTACGGTGTATGGACTACACTGAAGTTGCTTCCCATTTAATATCTCCGTTCCACCTTAAAAGGTGCAGCAGTTTCATTCTGAAAGTAACAGAATGTTAGTGATGCACTACTTAAGGTGGAATTCGACTAGGAAGCTAACTCCAGTCTCGTCCTGTAAGTTTAAATCGCCTTGCTGTAACTACTGCACCGGTTAAGTTAGAATTGAGAATGAGAATAAAAAGGTAAACCTCAGGGGACCGAGGCCCAAAGACTCACCGATCTCTGCAGCTCTCCTAGCCACACCGAGGCGCGCTCTTTACCGGCGGGGTCCGGGTCGTGGTAGAGCGCCTGAACGGCCTGGTAGACCAGCGCCAGGTTCGGCTTACCCCCGTCCATCTCCTCACACACTCACGCACACCCTCACAGACCCTGCACGAGTTCCGCGGACACACAGACACAGTTTACACCGCTCCGGGGTCCTCAAATACTTCTCTCTCACACACAGGCTGACGTTCACTCGGCTCTCCGGATCTGAGCTCTGACCGCCATCTCAAACACACACCTCCCTCTCTCTCTCAGAGCGCCGCTAACCCGTCCGTGTGGAAACCACACACCGAGGAACTGATCTCACTCTCTCTCTAACCTGTCTGACACTGTACTAACACACACAGACACAGTGCAGGTGATCAGATCCAAGTCCCTTTACTCTCCATCTGCTCCCCACAGGAAGGATTTTACAAGCTATGAACATCCCGCAAATACAGTCATTTTTAGCGGTCTATTATGAGGAAATGGGCAGTGAGGACACTCCTCTTTTCTTCACTGCTCCACCTCAAAACCTCCTCTAGGTGGTGCCATCCTCACACAGTACATGATACTTACATTTCCTCTAAAGGGAAAGTAACATCAGTTTCTTTACAAGGTAACGTTTTTAAGGCCCTGTCTCAATACTTGCACTCTGCCCTAAGGCACTCTGTGAAGGACACACCTTCATAAACAAAATAGATATAACGAACCGTAAACACACCCTGTAAAGTTTACTGTATAAATTAACAGCATTAAACTAAAGAGTATAAGGCGTTTTCCACTTTAAATAAAATCAATGACTCAGTCCCAATTCTTGACGTGGTCTAAGGACCGTCCATTGCATTTGAAAATTTTAAGCAGAATTAAGACACACCCAGTTTACGCCCCATACACATACAAGTTAATATCATTACAGTTCATAGCAATGCTACCTTGACGCAATACATGCCCCTCAAATCTCTTTCTACTCAACACCATTAAGGAAAAAACACCTAACTGCACAGTCTTATTGGGTTATATGTATAACATCACAGATTCACAGTAAAAAACTATTTGTAACAGCCTTCATAGGAAAATGTGGTCTTTTGAGAACTTTGAGCTACTCCAGTAGGAGCTTAAAAGGGGCTGTGTCAGTCTCACACATCTAAGTAATCAACGATTAAACAAGGGGTTCAAGGCTGCTAGTACGAGTAAAGGGACAGGGCCAGCATGCCCTATCAGTACATCAGTGTAAAGAAATAACAAATTCATCAATGCCTAAACGAGACCTTCAGTAAACGTTTTAAATTAATGTTTGACTGAATACTGTGGTATTTACAGACAACAAAAGACTATAAATAATAAACATTAATCATGTAACTGAGGCATTAGGCCTTACTTAATCTGTAACCCTGCCTTTATTCCATTCATCAACATTCAGGACACCCATCCAAGAACATAATTTGTGTGGTTGCTCTTTTTCTGTGAAACTGATATGATAATGGTGGGTGTGTCACAAGAAACCCACCACTGATAAAGGACAAGGGCAGGGGTCCCCAATCCTTTTCTCAAAAGGCAGGGGTGGATTTCATTCCAAAAAGAACCATTTCAAACCAAAAAGTACATGATTCCACTTGTTTAAGGACTTCAAACAACTGATTAGTTTTACATGTGCTCCTACTTGTTTGGAATGAAAACTTGCAGCCAAACCACACAAACTAAAGTATGACTAAGGCAAAATGTGCAGCCACAGATTAACTGTTGTCTTTACATCTACAGTGCTGACCAACAAGATAGCAGTGTCTACCAAATGGACAGTACATGAAAGTAGTGTTTAAACTGCCCAAAAACAATGCTGCGTCTGAACTATTGTATCACACACTAACCATAAAGCATGCCACTCTCACTGCAGTGATGAGAATAACCCTCTCAATAACAGTACCAGCAAATTGGAGGCCCTGACCAACAGCTACATAATACCTTAATACAGAAAGAAGTGCACATCAGAATGTTCTGAGATTGTACAACATGAGAAAAGGTCTGAACACTTAATTTCACCTATGTTGTGGTGTAATGGTTTAACAGCATGGAGAAAACAAAATAAGTGTTGCAAAGGACTTACATAAGCAGTAAAAATGTATCCAGTGAAATACAAAAATGTCTTTAATTTAAATGTCAAACCAATGCCAAACTACATATACAAAAGAGAAAATTAATGAAGGACCAATCTGGTTAATAGAAAAAGTAGTAGGAAAGTAATTTAAGTAAGTTACATTTACTTAAGTAAAATATTCAGATATATTCTTTCCTGAGTATTTTAAAATGTTAGTTTTTTTAACGTTATAAAAGTAGACATTTAGACACTTTATTGCTTCAGCTTTGTCATTACGTTACTAGTTATAACTACACATCAAAAAAAAAATAAAAATAAAAAATTCCATAGAGCTGATAAAAGTATTTTTTGAGGAAAAATGTGGAGTATTTTGAACTTATCACTGTGTAATACATTATATGTAAAAACCTATCCAGCTCAAGGTATTTCATAGATTTTATTGCTTCAAAATTAAGCAGAATAAGAAACTGTCTCTGTCCAAAACAAGGCATGTATCTCCATTTTGTCAGTTTTAAAATTACTACATCATTTGAACACAGCAGCTCTCCTTTACATTGTGTGAAAGCGTCCTGATGTATGGACCAATATACGCTCCAAAATTACTTGTAATAAAACCTTTTTACATTGACTTCCATTGAAAGTTAAGATCTTTACCTTGTCCTGTAAATGTACTATTTTAGAGATACATATTTTTCTTTGGACAGCAACAATATAGTTCTATTTCCACTCGATTTTACAAATATTAAATCTATTTTAGTTTGCCCTAAGCTACATGATAACTAAACCAGCCTCTGGTTCTGACACATTACTTTTTCTGTCTACAACAGCAGACTGTGGATAAAATATTAGCTGACAAAAAATGTCGCTACTTGTCATGAAAATTCCCAAACGTACAATGCTTAAAAAAATTAATTGCTTTAATGATACAAATTGAACAGATGCACTCCTGCGAATCAAAATCACACAGGGGAACATGGGTATCCATTGTAAACATTTTGAAAGAATCTTAGAGTGAAGTCTGCCCTTGATTGACCCTGTAAACATTATTATTCTGCTTTCTGGATCTTCCTGTAATTGTTAGACAGACACATTTCAACACCTGAGTGCATTTATACTCGCTCAAGGCTAGGAATTGCACCACAAGGGGTACTATATCTAACACTCAGTCACATTTAGGAACTGCTCTACAAGCTTGATATTGTACAATGACAATTTGTGTCCATGTATTTCTTTGTTGTGTATGGAGATACATTTAAGCCAAAACATACTGTATTCATGAATTATGATTTGGAAGCGTACACCAGTTTTAGAATGTACATTTAATACAGTGCAAATACAAAAAGTAACATGAGTCAGTAACTTACTGATTCTATATTGTCTTGAGTCTTACTGCTATATTGTTTTACTACTACCAGAATCAAAACAGCAACATTTACCATGAGATCTGTATTTTACTTGTAAACTCTGAATTGCAGATCCAGGTTTACAAGCTGAAATGTATGTAAAAGATGAAATTTGTTTTAATCCACCTTGTATTTGATTTGTTGATTTGGATCAACTTGCACAAGTTTGCATTTCATTTTCCTGTGTGCTAATTTTTGAGTTGTTTACCTTCTGTCAGAATCATAACCATATGGCAGAGAGAAGTATGTGAAGCTGGCAAAAACAGCAACTTCCTGGCTGAGCACTCTTCACAATAAAAGTTTTTTCTTTGTTCTATAGGAACTTGGAAGATTGATCAGAACATTGAATTCTTTAAAAGCAAGTCTTAAATTCTGATATTATTATTATTAAAAATCAATCATAATATGGCTCTTTAATATACCAGATCTGTTGGGACCTAAGAGGCTGTGAGGTTTATTGCTCTTTTCCCTTCTTTCCTTCAGTTCTAACTTTGGTTACATTTGAATTCTGTTCATTTAGGGTGCATCAATTGTGGTTTTAGATGTTCAACTGTTCACACAAACTTCTTTATAATTATCCTGGCACTGCCAGCAGATCTATTTGGACATGGTGTAAGACAAGTTATCAAGCTCTTATTGTGTGTACTCACTGAGGTTTTATTCAGAATCTATTGAGATATCATTTGTAAAATGTGTAATGTGATATGTAAAACAGCTTAAAATACAAGCAGCAATTCAGAAAAGGACAACACTTCAACTACTCCCAAATCCACCCAAATGGGGTGGTGGAAAAAAAAAAAAGAAGAAGAATCAAAAGCTGGGTTAGGTTCAATGGTAGCCTTGTTAATAAATGAGCAAATGATCTTTGGATTGAACTCAAATTGCAATAACTAATATGATAGTACAGCCTGTTTGCAGGCTGTCAGTCTCAGTTCTGTTTTACAAACTGGATACAAGTAACAAGTGAGTATCACGAAAGGCACAAATTGCTAATGGAACTAACCTCATGGAACACCTAAAATGAAACACTGAGGGATGCTAACAGTACTGAAAAGGCTTAAGTAGATGTGGGCATAAGGCGAATTTTCTCTTGCATTAGTGTGAAATGGAAACATTCCTATAAATTTCACTAACTCCATTCAGTGTAACAGTGAATGGCCCCAGGTTGTGCCTTTATACAGTACAAATCAATATACAATATTAATTCAAAAATCACTCGTAACAGGAATACAGCTATGGTAGTTAATAAATTGAATTGATTGATCCATGAACCATGTATCAAAGAGGCAAAATCTCAGATAAAAAAAAACAAAACAAACATACTCAATACAAAATACACAGTGGGGGGGGAAAAAAAAAAAAAGAATGAATTCACAACCAACCAAAAACATCTAATACTTTGTAACTGAAGCTTTAGTGTTGAAAAATGGTGTCATATAAAATAAATTACTTAACAGCCCAAGTTAAAAAGTTCTTAGCTATTCAACTACAAAAATGATTTAAAACTCATCGTGTCGTACTAACGCTTCACCAAAGTCTGTTGCTTGGCTTCCTACAAACAAGTCATACTTGTTGATTATTTCCTCTTTGGTCAATTTGCCATCCTGGAAAAAAATAAAGTACATACAAATCAGTTAGTTTACAGTGTGATGAACATAAATATTTTATACAATTTTTGGTGTGGCTCATTAAGAAAAGAAAAACTTAAATGAACTGCACACAGACTTTATTCCCTCAGTTTTAGAGTCTAACCTCAGTGACCCAGTAATCTAAATTTGCATTTGGTCTTAATATACCTTGTTGGAATCAGACTCATAGACCAGGTGCTTGGCCTCAGCCTCTGCGTGGTCATAGTCAGCAGGAAGGATCCAGTCCATTGTCTCCTCTTTGTCCATCTTTCCGTCCTTGTTCTTGTCCCTGAATTCAGTGAACTGCTCACGCTCTGTAGCTACCCATTCTGGTTCATCCATCTCATCTTCATGGTTGTACATGTCACCTACCAGATGTGCATACATTTTCATTAATTAAAAAAAAATAAAATAAAATAAAATAATGCTCCCATCATAAGCTTGCTTTTCTCTCCTTCCTGATCTTACAACTATATAAAAAAAGAATAAATAAATAAGTAATAATTCTAGCATAAACAGTCCAAACTTAGTCTTGTGTAGATTGAACAGACAGTTTTATATTATACATTGAAAAGGAAGAACATACATACATACATACACACATATATATATATATATATATATATATATATATTTCCAGTTTATCACCTGGTTGACAAATCACCAACAACACACCTCTCTACTCACCAATATATTCTTCTAGGTCAATAAAACCATCCCCATTCTTATCAATGTCCTCCATGGTTTCCTAATGGGATCAAAAATGAGAGGACCAATAGCAAATAATGAAATTAAGAAACAGAATAGGCTGAAAACAACATTAGCTGAAGTCTAAATATTGATAACTGGCTTGAACATAAAGAAAATCAGGTAAATAATGCATTTACCTGAAGATCATTAGACCTACCAGAACCACAATTTCTTTCATGTGTTCATATTCCTCAGGGTGAAGAAAGGCAGTAAACTCTTCTTTATCTGCAATTTTGTCATTATTTCTGTCTGCCATCTTAAAGCGTCGCTCATCTCTGGCCATCATCTGCTTGTAGTTATACCCATCATCAGGCTCTGGGTCATCTATGAGGGCACATAATTCACATCAAATAAAACAGCACAAACTAATAAGCAAATTCTGCATTCTCAGAACCAACACAATATTATACATTTATTAATAATTAAAAATATAATCTCAAACCAACCAAGGTACGTTCCATATGTGACATTCTTGTACTCATCCCAAGAGATCATGCCATCGTTATTCATATCAAAATCTTTCCATTGTTTGTCCACGTTGTCATAGATGTACTTCTTCTGAGCTTTTTTAATCCATTCTTTAAGTTCCACCTCTGTGACAAAGCCATCTCGATCAGCATCAATTTTATCCACAATTTTCCTGAGGAACCAAGACAGAAAGATGCTATCATCACTGCGCAAAAGAGCCTTACCTGTACACTATCGTTCTCAGCATTCCTTACCCAAGTCTGTCCTTGCTTTCTTCTGGTGTTAGGTCATCAAAAGATTTGGCCACCTCTTCTCCTAGAAATGCATCATGGTCGTAGTCAAAGTTTTCAGCATCATTGTGCTCCTTGCTGCTCAGTTGTGCATCATGGTGCACACGGTCCTTCTTCTCTGTGGGCTTGCTAGTGGCATAAACCACATATAGTGCAAAGCACATCAAGAGAGGTCTGATCTCCATGTTCACCACAGACGTTCTGTAGCAGACAGTCAAAATAAACACACAAACATAAGACACTGGCTAAGCTATAGCCTTCTGGGCAAACCTGCAAGTATGCTACTGCTCAACTCCATAAAATGGGGTATCCTGGGGATTCAAATGGCAGTCAAAATAGATGTTTATTATTATTACTGATTTGAAACATGCACATTTGTCCAGGCCAGGGTTATTTCTCTATATCAAGTATTAATTGCAAAAACAAAGATTTAAATGTGCCATCTGAAGAAAAACAGCATTGCACTAAAATTACAGCTCATCATTGTAGAGAACTGGAATCAACTTTGTACCAGCTTAGCACATAAATACAAAATAATTTTAAAGTGCAGTAGACTGGACAGTATGTCCCATGATTCCCTAATGGCAGTGTACATTTGGTCAGCAACTCGCCCTTTCATGAGTTTAAAATAAAAGTAGTATGACTAAATATATAAACAGTCACATTCCAAGGAGTTACAACTTACAAAATACATACCTCTGCAGAAATGTAAGGATTTTTTGTAAAGTGTCAAACAAGAATATCTGGTTTGTTGATTGTTTTGAACATTTATTTCACAAATTACTGAAAACTACAAAGAAAAGATTTCCAATATTTGCATTTTTTTATTTGCAGTATTATGGCCGAAATCCACACACAAAAAAAAGCTGGGACAGATGCAAGTTTTCTACTGTGTTACATCATCCTTCCTTTTTAAACTTTGGGAGCTGAGGATACTTTGTTGTAGTTTTGCAAGTGGCATTTTGGCCCATTCTCACTTAACACAGTATTTGAACTGCTTAAAAGTTTTAAGTCACCGTTGCCTGGTTTAATTTTTCATGGTGTGTCACTGGAGGCAGATCTGGACTGCAGGCAGGTCAGTCAAAACACACTGTATATGAAGCCACACTGGTGCAGTACACACAGAATGAGGTCTGGCATTGATGGGATTAGCTATAGGAATTAACCATGAACTTCCCAGGAAAAATGTCACCTTGGTGGCAGCATATGTCAATTTAAATTTAAAAGCAAGAATGTCCTTTGTGCAGGAAAACAAGCTGTGTCAGCTGTTCAACATTGGTATCCTGCCTTGCCCTTCGCTGAGTTAGACTTCTCTGGAGTTCCTGAATCATTTCACAATATTATGCAATGCAGATGGTAGAACCTAAATTCTTTGCAATCTTGTACTGATAAATATACTGTTTGAAATTTTAGTCCATCTTAAGAAACTTGGCAAGCCATGACCCGTCTTTCTTTTATAGCCACCAATTAATTGGGGAATGTTAAAATAACAATGTGACATAAAAATTATATATACACTTTTCATTATTATTTGCCCTGTCCCAATTTTTCAGAGCAGGTATCCAATTATAAATATATGTACATACACATATTGGAATAAAATCAAGTTTGTCACAGAAAACATTGGAGATCACTTCTTTATAAATTTGTCAGTTCATTAAAGTGTAAAAGAAAAAAAATACATTATATATATATATATAAGGGCACAAGGAAAGTGGCCCATTTTTAATAGAGCAAAGACAGTATTTAACTTGGCGCCCTAGGATTAAATGTACCACATAACAACACAAACAGGGCAGAACACTTTAAGCTCAAGATTTAAAAGAGGCGAAACTGTTATCTGGCTAGTGAGCTAATTCTATAGCTAGCATACCGTTAGTTGACCCGGTGTTTTAACTCGAGATGATGCCGTTCAGTGTCGTTCAAGGAAATCAACCCCTCCTTGTTTAATGCATGCTATAAAGAACACAATGCAGTGTAAATATGTGCAGACAGATGTTACTTACAGAGTTAGAAGCCAGTAAAGCGCCCTTCGTCCCGCACAACTGGACACTGCTCTCACGCCCCTGAGATCCCCGAGCTGGTGGAACACGCCGAGCCAATCAGAGCGCGCAGAGTGTGGAGCTGCTCACTCATTGGTCCACTTCAGCAAGATTACACTGGCCCCAAATTGTTAAATTCAGCGCTGGACCAACGCGCTGAATTATCATTGGTTAATCGGTGTCAAAAAGCCAATAAGAACGCAGGAGTGTTTACAACGATGAGCAGTTCGTTGTCCGCGGTGTCGCTTACCGAGTACCTCTCTGCCTTCCTCTCATTGGGTGCGACTTGCCACGTCCCCAAATTTGAGATGAACATAGGTCTGAAACTGAAGATTTTACAGTGTCTCAGAACAGTTTATCATCAAACAGGTTTCCAGATAGGTATGGACAAAGTGGTTTGCTACATGGGCTATTGCGAACCCTATTGTGAAACTACCTGTACTGGATAAATGTGGTCAGCCCGGATACTCTTCTACATATAGGCTCCCCATGAGTTGCTGACTTGGCTCCTATTACTCTATTTGATACAATACTAAGCAAAAAAAAAAAAAGTTGTGTAACCTTATCACTTTCTTACCTTCGTTACTCCAAAGCATGTTTAATTTCATGCTTTTGTATGGTGTTTATAGAATATGTGTATGCACAATAAATAAATAAATTAGATTAAAAAAAAGACAAGAAAAAAATTAAATATCTTTTTTCTGCTGCAGATTCTCGGCTCCCTCAACATATCAAAGATACATTTTTGAATCAAAGTAATACTTTATACATGGACAAATCATATTAGATAATTTTATATAGATTAACAATAACATTGGCAAACCATTATTAGAATATAAGACAAATATGAGTCCTAAATAAGCAATTCTATGACATTTTGACTGGACATATGTAACTCCAGTGATGAGACTGTAGTGTACACTCTTATGCTACTAATGATGTCAGAACTGGGAAATGTCATTTGTACGACTTGTAGAGTGGCGGACAAAGTCATATTTACCACTGGTAAACTTGTGATTCTAGATTTTACACGAGTTTAAGACCGTCTTAAGACCGTTTTTTCGCGTCCTTTTACTTCTTTCCCAGAGGAAAATGGCAATATGCAAGGAGACGGCGGACCACTGTTGTCCCACTGAGGGCAAAGTTGGAGGTCCACTAGTGTTTTGGCGGACCGCTGGTGATTAAACAGAATTTTAGACAAAATGTCACATTTTCGCACTTTTCCATTCACAGTGCAATTTACATTTTTTTCCTTCATTAGGTTCTTTTTTATCATTTAAAAATAAGATTAGTAAATAATTGTAATCCAGCACAAATGTGTCAAAATGTTTATCATAATCATTTTATATCAGGCTTATACTCATTATTATATCTCTCATAGTTGTTAGTAATATTAGTTTGTTTTCCAAAATAAAAGTCTCTGAATTTAAAATCTGTTTGAGGAGATTAAAAATGAGTTATATCCTGTAAAGGACAGTAATCTGAGTGGTCCGATGGTGGACCAGCAGTGGTCTACAGTCAGTGGTGTGCCAACTCTGGTGTCGCTCTCAGGGATTTTTGGGATTTTGGCACACTATGGAATGCCAAGAGGGTCAATAAACGGTCCACTGGTATAAAAAGGCTGGCACACCACTGACTGTAGACCACTGCTGGTCCACCATTGGACCACTCAGATTACTGTCCTGTACAGGATAGAACTCATTTATAATCTCCTCAAACAGATTTTAAATTCACAGAGACTTTTATTCTGGAAAACAAAACAAATATTACCAAAAACTATGAGAGATATAATAATGAGTGATATAAAATGATTATGCTAAAAATGTTGACATTGTGCTGGATTAAATTTATTTACTAATCTTATTTATAAAGAATTACAAAAGAACCTAATGAAGGAAAAAATGTAAATTGGACTGTGAATGGAAAAGTGCTAAAATGTGGTATTTTGTCTAAAATTATGTTTAATCACAAGTGGTGTGCACAGAAAACGCTGTGCAAAACACTAGTGGACATCCAAATTTGCCATCAGAGGGCCAACAGTGGTCCGCCGTCTCCTTGCTATCAGAGATACCAAACAAAACAGGTCCCGTATCAGTTCATAACGGAACGCATTTTTAGTGTCCAAATACAGGATGGTATGAGGGTTATGTTAGCTACAGTTGCCTTGTCAGTATTTTAAACACAGTACATTTATTTGAGCATGTTATAAAACATAGTGTTTGTTTTCTTTGTAGGATATAACTCTAGTTCTTCAGTTCAGGTCAGGAAGTGCTGGCTTTTGGTGATCCATCAGTCAAACACAGCTGATTTAGCTAATCTCTTAACTGCTGTGTTTAGTTGGTGTGTTTGAGCAGGGAATTAGAACATTGTGCTGGACACTGGTGCACCATGTCCTGATCTGAAGGAGCCTGCTCTAGCTTACTCATTTCCTGACATTGTTTTTATTAGTCATCCTCTATGACTAATTTTAGGCAAGAATACACAACTCCAATACTTGAAAACTGGTGTCCAGCACAATTTGCTGATTTTCTTTCTGTAATTGCATCCACTAACCTGGCAGTTACGAGAAAATGTAAATTAGCTGTGTTTGAACAGCAGAATTGCTTAATTGTGCTAAACACCAGTAGTGCAGGGACAGAGTTAAACAACGTAACCCTGCTCTCCTCAGTGTCTAGTTTATGACAACAGGGTTGGGTATGATAATCTAAACCAACACTGAAATTCAGTCTTGTTTTATCCGTTCTGTAATTCCTTTAATCTGACATTGAATTATGCAGTATATCTGTGTGCATAATTATATGAATACATGACCTGTGCCACTGTTGCAATGAAGTACAATTAACAGTGTCAAATAGACACAAAAACAGAGCTTTTATACTAAAATATAAAAGCTCAGATGTGAAAATTAGAAAATGTATAGTGTTATATATATATATATATATATATATATATATACACACACACACACACACACTATACGTATATATAAGGGCGGCACGGTGGCGCAGCAGGTAGTGTCGCAGTCACACAGCTCACAGTCACACAGGGGCCTGGAGGTTGTGGGTTTGATTCCCGCTCCGGGTGACTGTCTGTGAGGAGTTGGTGTGTTCTCCCCGTGTCTGCGTGGGTTTCCTCTGGGTGCTCCGGTTTCCTCCCACAGTCCAAAAACACACGTTGCAGGTGGATTGGTGACTCGAAAGTGTCCGTAGGTGTGAATGTGTGTGTATCTGTGTTGCCCTGTGAAAGACTGGCGTCCCCTCCAGGGTGTATTCCTGCCTTGCGCCTGATGATTCCAGGTAGGTTCTGGACCCCCCGCGACCCTAAATTGGATAAGCGGTTACAGATAATGGATGGATATATATATATATATATTTCTAAGGAAACATAATGGAATCAATGCATTAAAATGTGTGAACCGAGCCTTCTGAGTTACTGTACAAATTCTTACATGTGACAAAGTGAGGTAAGTCAAAGGTAACATTTCTTGTGCACAAGAATTTAAGTGCAAGGTGCAAAAAGGCAAACCATCTCTAAAGACTGTAGATGCAGATATTGAACACAATATCCAATATTCAGACCGTGACAAAGACTAAAGAAAAATAAACACCTGTATAACTGTATTGTTCAACAGTGTCTGTGAGTGAAAGTCTGTTGAGCAGACAATTGGGGCAGTTAGACACTTTATTGGGGCCCTTGGTGTATATGATTCAAAACAGTTGTGGCTCTGAGGAAGAAGCTATTACTGGAGGAAAAAGCATATATAGCCTTATATCATCTGTTGTATATAAGGAGTTCAAAGAGATAAAGTGTGTGGAGTCCTTACCAATGTTGGCAACTTTTCTGAACCTTTCATTTTATATCAGCTTAGAACCAATGCTATATTTAAGCCAGTTTTTCAATCTTCAAAGGACCTGGAAACGTTTATCCATGCCTCTTGGCTGGAAAATTGTAATTCTTTATATTTGGGATTGACCTGTTCAACCTCCTTGACTATGAATGATTCAAAATATAGCTGCTAGAGTTAAGTGGAACTAAGTACAAACAATACATCCAGTTCCAGCTCAGTTCCATTGGTTACAAGTCGATAACAGAATTGATTTCAGGATTGTTATATTTGTTATATGTAATATCTTAATGGTTCAGCTTCACAATATATTACTGATCTGATTATTCCACATTTACGCCATAAGTCAGTTAAGGTCATCCTCAAACCAGCTTCTGTCAATGTGCCTAAGGTTGCCTCATGGTTTTTAGTCCAGTCATTTATTTAATTGATTTTTAAAATCTTACTCTTTAAATTTGCCATTTTTTCATTTCCATCCTTGTGGATATTTTTTTCTGAAGTGCTTTTCTTTTAATTTTCATTTGAGTTGTTATCTTTTAAATTTTCTCAAATTTCCAGTCTCAACTGGATAGCACTTTGGATCAACAACTGGTTTTTAATGTCCTTTACATATAAAGGTTATAAAGGTGACTTGACTTGAGGCACTGAGCTGTAGAAGAATGATCTTTTCTGCTGGACATGACACACTAAAGAGCTTTCCTATCAGCCGCTGTGATAATAAAATACTATACAGAGATAAAGTGTGTGATGCACTAGGTTACAGTCTTAGAAGCTCTAGGGGCAGCTTTCGGGGCAGACCAGCTTTTCTCAACATCTTTAAGATACACTTGCATTTTTTCAGATTTGGTATTTGAGTCTGAATGATTGCCTTAATTTAAACATTGCTCTTTAAAATGCAACTGATTATAATAGGATAAGACTTTTGAGTTATACATTTTTTTCATATTCTCTATATGTTTATAAGTCATTTTATCATCTCTGGGTTTAATTTCCGTTAGTCAGTCCAGATATGACTGACAATTTACATTAGATATATCACTGCTCTTATTGTTTTAAGTCACCTAAAAGTAGGTTGTTTTGTGAAGTTTAAAATAATACTGTTGTAACCATATAAAAAAGACACAGTTTAAATTCGTGACTGTCAAAAAACATGATGTTGGTTGTACAGCATTTATTTCAGTGGTGAAATGTTTTTAAACAAAATAACAGGCCCATAGTTATTTTCAACATGTAAGATGACCTGAACATCACATATATGCTAATCGTATTTACAGCAATGCAGCAACACTATGGATTGTGTACATTTTAAAATTCATGTTTAAAAAAAATCTGTAAGGGACTTTTTTGAATGTTGTAAAGACAACTTAAAAAGAGCTCATTTTGTTCAGAAAAATATAAAGATTATAGCAAATCTGCAACACAGAGACAGGCCAAAAAACAAAAAAGTGGTCGTCTAAGACCCTGCAGACAACACAGCAACAGTTCTGTAGACAATGCCGCTGACAATGTCAGCTCGTCCAGTGCAAATTTGAGTAAGAGTTTTAGTGTTCCTCAAAGGCGGAAGAACAGCGAGGGGAAATGTATCATCTCAGTCCGATGTGTTTTTTAGGCGAGCTCCTGGTCTGAATGGTAGAGAAATCGCCAACAGTGCATTTTTCCCCCGTGTAATGCGTGGGGGCAAACATGAGGCCACCGACCGAGTCCACCAGTCCGAACAGTGCCACCAAGGCAGAAACAGCAGTGCCGATGAAGTATATCTTCAACAGACTAGTAGAGGCCATTCTTGAGGTTTAAGCTGAGAGACACAAGACACAGAGAAACAAGCGTTAATGACGATAAAACTGCGCTCGCTCCAAAACACAAAAAGGTTAAAACATCGATTTACCAGTGTTCTTCTGAAATGTGGTTCTGCTGAGTGTTGTAGAGCCCGAAGAAAGCGGATTAGTAGGTCCGGAGAACAGCCAGTGCTCAGTTCCTCAGTCGGCGCTGAAATGAGTAGGGATTGTGCACACTTTCGATTTTATCACACTCTGTGGCGGTGGGAATTTCCAGACTAGACAGCTGTAAGAAAACACGCGTTGTTTTAAGAGTTTAGCTTCAAGAAAGGGACTTTTGAATAGGAAATGACTTCATAACATGCCTGAAATCCCAACGTTTTAGAAACAGATTAATTGAGACGAGTAGTTAAATATACTATTGCTGTGAGTTTGAAAAAATGCTAACACTAACGGTCCTTTCCGCCGTTAGCTCTCTATCTCTGGGAGATACGCTGGGAGTGATTAGTGTGGCGGGGGGTTTATTCCTCATGCTCTTATAATTTCAACACGAGGTCATTTTCATTCGTAAGTTTAATTCAAGCCTCATTCTCTTTAAATTGCGACTTCAGTTTCCATAATTATCGTTTCATGGTGCTGGAATGTCCAAGCAGTTACGGGTCAAAAAAAAAAAAATCTTACCAAACAAACCTTAATGAGAAGGGTACAGGTAAATAAATAATCATTTAATCAGTTTCCGAAATATGAAACAAACGAAATATAAAAACAAAACCCGATTTTTAAAATATCTTTTCACACATGGCAAGCACACTCCACAGTAGTGCAATAATACTACTTTTCACTACAGTTGAGTGGTGAAAGTCCGGTTGAGTTCACTAAGTTTTATTGTTATGTTCATAGTCAGTACTGTATTGAAAAGTCCCCGAGTCAGAGTATGTATTTATCAAGTACACGCCACCGCTAGATGGAGACAACTGCTGAATCTTCGTTGGCTTCCAATAACGTGAACTACAATATACTGGAATACGGTTTTCTTCTGTTGAAAAGGTGGTTTACAAACATTTTCTGCAGTGCCCACTTTTATAGATGAAGATATTTTCGAACCCCCACCATTTCAAAACTGGAGTCTTTTGCTTCCAGACTCCAGATAGAATTGATTTTAAACATTGTAATTCACACAAAACTGCAACCTCTTATTGAGCAAAACAAAATAAAGTGACTATTTACTTTAACATTGGAGTTTCTCAATCATTATTCTTGCTGTGACACCTACTTCGGGAACCACTGTATTATACAATGAAAAAAAATCCAACTCAGTAATGAAAAACAGTGGTCTCAGGTCAAGACAAGTGTCTAAAGACTAGTTAAGACAAGTGTCTTATTATTTTTTATTTTTTTTTGGTGCATTAAACTTTCAGAAAAATTTTATTTTCATTTAATTTAATGTTGGACAAATGTATGATATAAGTAGTATAATCTTGAAAAACAATCTAAGCTTGTGGATCAGATTGGCTGAAGTAAGACAGTACTGCAAATGGCAGAGCGTGGAACATATCCAATCCAGGCAGATAAAAGTGACTTGTGTTGTAAGTGTAATTTGTGGGACTTAATTATACTAAGTCTGAGCATAATGTTCTAATTTAAGGACAAGTAAATCAAGAAAAACCAGTAATACCTGACCATACAGCTGCTACAGTGTGCTGTGTGAACATGTAACATAAAAGGTCTCACAGGTCTTATTCTCATGAATAAACATGACATGTCAAATCCTGAGTTGCCAGATTGTTCTCATCAAGAGATGTTCTTTTCTGCAGTTCTGTTTATTTGTTTACTTATAATAATAAGTTGCCATGTAACTACTTGCTTTTCTGACAGAGCAGGAAAAATTAGTGTAGAAAAAAAACAATACAGCCTTCCTTTCAGATTTCTTAAGTTTGGTTGTGGTTAAGTGTGAAATTTGGTGGTGCAATCAGCTGATTAAATACACACAGGCAATCATAATACACAGTAATACCTACTCAGCCTCAGTTCCTTCTTCTTTGACATTAAGTGAAGACCTCTGTGTCACATGGCTGCATATGACAGACTCCATTAACAGAAAACCCATTTTCCACGTGAGACTAATTCTCTTTACCATGACCACATGAGGAATGAAGTGTAAAGGAATAGTGAACCAGACATGAATCAAACTCTTTCAGGTGGTCCTTTAAACACAATTTTGTGGTCCTCAGTTTCTGGAAGTATAACCGCTCTAGCCTGCTTTTACTAACTTAGATTAGATAGGAGAACAGTAGCAGTACGGAGAGAGATGTTAATCAAAGTCATGTTTTCATAAGTGAGAGCTGTATTTTGTAGCCACAAGCTTAACACTATTTGGGGAAGTTCAAACCTTATACAGCCAGCCATTCCCTCCTGGAAATGGTCTCTGTTTTGTTTAAATCTTTTCTAAATCCACAAACCCCTAGGTGTGTGTACACACACACACAATTAAAGGATATATAGAGTGAATGTATTTAAATACCTTTTCTAGGTTCACTGTACTTTAATTCTCCAATCCTCTTTGTGAGAATGACGTGTGCTCCTGACATAACAGCTGAAAGAGAGAGAGCACGCCTGTGATTGAGCACTCAGCGGGACAGAAACATTCAGTCTCCTCCTTTCTCTTGCTCCGTGTCCTACTCTTCAGCTCCCTCAGGGTCTTTTGCTATTTTTCTTTCTTTCCTCTATTTCCTTTCATTGGCCCAGCCATAAGCATTTGCTCCCACACCGACCAGAGGCTCGTGGAGGTGGAACTGTCTCCACGGTGACTTCCTCCTCCCTCGTATCCGTGTGAACAGGTGCACAGGGCAGGGATCCTTGCTTGTGAAACTCATTCTGACTGGCTGAGCTTGTTCAACATACAGGAGAAATGGGTCATGAATAACTGCTGTGTGGCTCTGGATTCAAAGGCAGTGATCCTGCTTCTCTTTTGGTGCATCGGCAGTGGCTCAGCTGTGAGTTTTATTATGTGTCTTTTTTCCCCCCTTTTTTGTTTCTCTCCATGGGCTGATTTGAATTATATTCATAGAGCTTTTAACATTTGCATTCTCTAACCAGACAGGCTCAGTCAAGCCGGGGGTGAAGAGACAGTGCAATTCAGTGGGGGTTGTGATCCAAGAGTATCCCAAGAAGCATGACCGATGTGGACAGTGTGTTCGTAGTACCAGAAGTGGGTCTCAAACCAGTGAACTGTCATGACATGGTGGACACCACAGAGCATGTCCTGGACCAAAAGTTTTACTATGGGAGACATGAGACTGTGGCCCAGCGCTACACAGCCACACGCATACAGGCCGGCTTCCCACCCAACAGGTGCGTCAAAGGGTCATGGGGTCTCATATACTCAGAGTTGCCTCTTTACTGTGTACATCCACAATCAATAGACTCATTAATCAGTTACACCTTTATTTACAGCTAATGACTAGCCAGGGCAACCTTTCTTTCACCCTGTAACTCATTCATCAAGGCGAAGGGACCACCTCCTTTTTGATCAGATATTATTTACACAAAGATCCTTTCTGCGATGAAAGTGGCTTGGTAGCATGTTTATGGTGTAAACAGATACAGTAGCATTGCTAACACCACAGCATGACAGCTTGGTTAAGAATTTTCTGAAATGTAGCTGGCAAAACTGGAAAACATTTTGAGCCGTACACACCTGTATGGTGCGTCAACAAAGTATGTTTTTCCAAATAAATGGCCTGTACATTCTTGTATTTAAGTATCACTGCAATATACTTTATTACTTATAGTAATACTTTGCAATAGCAGCTGGTGAAAATATTTCTAGGTGGGGCTGTGTGACACATTGTCAGTTTCAAGAGCATTCCAAGTACAGTTTAAATGTTATGTGCATGATTAAATAAAAAAAATCATTTTATACAATTCAGAGGATGTTTCCTCACTATGTGCTAGCTCTCTAGTCTGTGTTTGTGCTGGAAACCTGTCTAATGAGTTGACGAAGTCCAAGAGTCAGTAAATGGTTAAAAAAAACAAAGGGGCTCTGTCTGATATGTTAGGATTCTCTCCTTCCACTCACATTATAGTAATGGCTGAAAAGCATAAAAAAGATGAGGATGTTGCTCTGTTCATGCTCCATAGGTAGGTAAAAAGGTGGGACTGGCTTTTCAACTCCGCTGAGGCCACTAACTCTATGAAAGTATACACAGAAAGAAAATGCTATAAAACTAAACAGTTCGAGTTACAGATGGGTTTCAGTGGTAATTCAAACTGTGAATAAAAACATACAGACGAGGTAAACTTCAGACACCTACAAACAAGTCATTTTGTCCTCAAACATAGCATTCCACCTTAAAAAATGCTGAGCTTCTGAATGTAAACAAACGAGAGCCCAACATTTCCCTACAATTGTAGACAATTTACAATTTACAATTTAACACATGTTCTAGGACACCAAAGCTCTGTGAAAATAAGTAATTTTAAATTGATATAAAAATATCAGCAGGCTAATAGTAATCAAAATAATTGCAGCTCTAATGTGCACAGATACAATGTACATTATATGAATCATTACATTACAGACTGTTGGCAAAAACCAACAGATGTATTAGCCAAAACACTAATAAGGCCATGTATTCCCGGATCATATTGTGTCTATATACAGAGAAAATTGGGTTGTGTGTGTGTGTGTGTGTTTATCTGGACCATAGGTTCTTCATCAACATTCCTCTCAAATGGATTTTGGGGAAGAGAGAGATCTTTGTGAATCTTGTGCCCTAATTAATCACCATTAACCATCAGGTCTTTACTCCATCACTGACTGACTCTACTTATGGTGATAGACAGAGAGCCCCTGAGGTGTCAAATTCGAGGACACCGATTGGCTAAATATATAATGTGACATTGTGATGTGATATTTTCTTCTCAGCAATGGCTCTTGATTCGCTGTGCTTCTGTACTGACTTGGCTCTGAGCAGGCACCTGAAAGATCATTCAGTAGCGCAGCCAATAGAAACATTGTCCATTGGCAACATGAATGAAAAGGAAGCTTCTTTTTCTTAACATATTATGATACACATTGTTTTGTAACACTCATATCTCAGATAAGTAGTTAGTAATTATATAAAATTGTTTTTAAAAAAGGTAAAAAAAAAATAAAAATAAATAAAAACAACAAAAAACTTATGGCCAACATGGACTGCCCTAGCGCTCTCTATTGGCCAGCTACAACTGCTGCTGTGCTTAGTAAATGTTTTCTCATTGTTCTTGACATGATATCACATCTAGTCTGTAGAAGCAATGCTCAAGGTTGCCTTGTGACCTCTAAGATAAATGTTTTGTACACATTCAGTAACTTGTTGAGACTCACAAATCATGACTGATTCAAAACACTAATGAAGATTGCCAGTTCATTCATAGCCTGGCACTACAGCATAAAGGAAAAAAGAGTCATGCATAAATGAGTGACTTCAAATCTAATGCTAGGACAACAGAGTTGGCCTTTATGAAGCCTCTGAGCTATTTTTATCACCTCCCCCCATTAGTGTACACTCAGTAGTAGACAGTAGCTTACAAAGCCTGGGCAGGCAAAAACCAATTGGGTCAGAATCAATACCTAAAAATTTCTGACCCATTTATTTACTGACCCACATGTATAGTGAGACACACAAACAACTAGCATGCGTCGAGTCATCTTGCAGGGATGATAGTACAGTTTAAAAGGCAACTGAGGCAGTCAGCACTTTATTACCAGTTTTTTTACTACTAAGTGCGTCTTCGTCTCCTTTCATTGTATGCCCACCAGCAATATGCATCTGAACTGATGTCCCTGTACAGACCTTCTTTGAGAGCATTTCACAAAGTAAATAATTGACGTGATGTTGTAGAGACAGTGTTCTTCATGTTTTTGAAACCTTTTCACATTACAGCCACAAGAACAGATTTCTGATACTTACCATATCTCCTAAATGTCCCGCTGCAGTGTGTGTTATCTGTTGCTGACTAAGACATTGCTTAATCGGTTATTATCACAGATGCATATGGCCACCACTCTCGTTAAAGACAAAAGATTTAAAACCACTCAGTGTGTGTGCATGCACGTAAATAAATGACTACATCATATGCATTTTTGTCTGTTTTGGCACCAGTTACTGCAATAGCTAAATTAACTTATTTACCCAATGTGTTTCATTTCATTTCAATATGCTCTGATTTTGTGCTGCTTCATATATGTGGAGATTTAAGAAGTGTGTAATGTTCAAATGCCATGAAACAAAACTGGTGCAGAAAATAAGTGAACTGATTAAATATAAAGAAAAATAAAGAAAACAAAGTGAAAATTGCTTTTTAAAAATAAGCTTCTGCTTCTCACACTTTAGTACACACTCTGAAGCAGTGGCTTATTCTCACTTAAAGGAACCAGTGCTGAAACGAGCTGATCTGGACAGTCCTGCTGAGACAGAATGGTGCTTTGTTTTTTGGTACTTGTGGTATTTTTATGAAAGCATTTTCACAGGCATTTTATTAAGAGCCCATGATGCTGTGTTAATTTGTTTAAAATTGGTATATGATATTTATGCATACTATTTATACATACAATTACAAAAATATGTATAAATACAATTTATACATAAATTACCTTCTAAAGATAGTTACCTATATTGTAAACTCTGACACCAGAATTTCACATTATCATGTGATATGTAACTCAAAACATACAATAATAATAAAAAATATTAAAAATTGGAATTTTATTGTCATAAACCTTTACAGAAACATTGGGGAAAAAACACTGGATTTTGGTGCATCTTTCTCTTTTATACCTAAATACTGTGGTCCTGTGGTACCATCCTTTCCAGCTATCAATTACCCTACAAATATTTGCAGGAAGGTACAAGATCTTATTTGGGCTTACACCATCATAATCATACCACATGACATCAAAACTAAAAAGACTGGTTTCTAGGACAGAGATTAAACTCTCAGCAATCCAGCAAACATTCAATACAATGTTAAAATTAAGCCTATTAGACCAATTGTTTAAATGAAGTGTGACATGGCAAAAAATTTATTAATTATTAATTGAAATTTGATCATTATTTAACTGGAAAAAGACCTACATTAATCAGGTTCATTATACAAAATAAAAAAATGAATTACTGCAGCAAATAACGGCACTGACATAGATCTCAATGTAAATGTGAAATTGAGAACTGAAACTGACAAAAACAGAGAAGAGTAAGTATATTTTAGAATACACTACACTGTACTAACTTGGTTTATTAAGTGCATTAGAGCTTTAAAGCAGGAACTGATCTGGAACTGCTGTTTCAGAGGCCTTTACCTAAGGATTAATCTGAGGGAATGCAGTCTGGCAGGCTCTGCGACATAGTTCCTCATCTCTGGGTAAAGCAAACAGTTCAAATTTAATTGTTTACCCATACTTAATGCCTACTGACTTCTTACAAATGTTCCCTATGATCATATATATCGCAGTATAAAATGTGCCAATAACAATTATATGATTTTTAAACACATTTTCAATATCTTAATACGCAATATTCTTAGCATCTGTCACTGACTGACTTTAATTACAGGATGCTATCATCGGTTCATTGCTGTCGATTTTAAATTTAGTTTAAAAATTTTAATATTTACAAAGCAAAGAAGTTTGTTTCACTGTGATGTCATGTTACTTGTTAGTTCTTGGCTGTTTTTCTGTGGCTTTTATATTTTTCATATTGATATTGTTATTATATCGTATTGAGCAAAATTTGAAATATATATTGTGACGCAAATTTTGACCATATTGTCCAGCCCTATAATCATATATGAAACAACTCTGGCACTTCATGATATGCTATTGGAGATAGATCTGGACAGCAGACAGGCCAGTCAAGCACATTTCTATGAAGCCATACTGTTGTAGCACATAAAGAATGACGCTTGGCATTGTCTTGCTGAAATAAATATGGACCTCCTAGGAAAAGATGCTGTCTTGTTGGCCGCTTATGTGCCTTTAATACCCCATTATACACCAGTCATCCATAACATTATGAGCACGTTCTTGTTTCTACACTCGCTCTACTTCCTCCATCCTTACTATACAGGAGCACTTGGTATTTCTACAATTACAGAGTGTAGTCCACCTGTTTTGCCCACTTTCCCACCCATTACTCAATGGTTATTGCTACTATAACTGTCGACAGCGGTGAGACCCTGTGGCCTTTCAGAATTAAGAAGCTCTGGTGTGACCAGGCAAATGACTGCGAACTGGCCCATGTTCGCTGCTGGTGAGAGGCAAAGACGCTGCCTTTGATATACCCCAGGAACTTTATAGGCCCTTTCACACATGTATGGTTGCCCAGAAGTTTTTTTTTGGACTTTAGCTGGAGGAGTTATATGCATGAACACACCGCTCTGTCCCAATTCTTGTTCTAAGCCTCAAGACCTTCCTGGAAGTATGCACTTTGATGACACTCTCTAAGGGTGAACAAAAGGGGTGTGACGGTTCAAAGGGTCAGAGCAGAATGGAACATTCACACTTCTCAGGTGTTTACATACGTGTTAAACGCAAAACACTGAGGCTTAAAACCAAACTGGGCTCACCAGTACACGTTTTAAGTTGTTGAGACATTTTATTAGAGCATCTTATGAGTGTTTGCAGGCTGTGACCCACAAGCATTTACCTTTCTGCCTTTTTTTTTGGCCAATTCACCAATTCACTGGACACAGCTATTAATGCATTTCTGGCGAGTTCACCACATAATTTCTGTAAAACTTTATACAAAGTGCATTATTAAATCCACAATAAAAGAGAGAGAGTTGCTCAGTACATTTAGATGATTCTGTGACCTCCATAGAGCACCATATATCGATCAGACTTTTACATAGAAATGTACATATTTCTGCATAAATACCAGCTATGTCCTGTTCCTTTATAACATATATATTACTTCTGGATAATAAAATGGGGGGAAAAAACAACCACACACAAACCTTAATAAAATATTCTAGTTACACTTAAAGGGTTAATGTTTATAAATTTTGCAAGGAACATTGTTATTGGTTTCTGTGAAGAACGTAACAGGCTCACAGTAGAACAAGGTAATTCCCTTCACAGATGTGCTGTCGGATGTAGACTTATGAGATCAAGTATGCTCATGAGCACACTTGTTGAGGAAAATAAAAGAATTGGGACACCCTAAATCCTTGCATACACAAATGAGGGCTGAAAGGGCACAAGTGTGAGTATTGGAACAGGGTCCAGACTTTATCCTCTTAGTGACCTAGTAGAAACTCTGGGTAAAATACAGGTTGATCTATGTGTGAACATATTCACAAATCTTTCTGAACATCAGCAGTATTTTTACCGTTGGCTGTGTTGCCTCTAATATTTGTTCCATGTTTGGTGCGATGCTGGGAGGCAGGGCTACACAGAAGAATTCCCAGCATGCACTGCAGCCTCCTCTGTTAAGGGACTTTGTTGTTGTTTCTGTATCATTTGTAGTATGCGGTTAGTTTATGGTTTGTGTTTATGGGTGTTTAAGAGGTTGGTTTTATTGGAAGTGATTGTTCAATTTCCTTGTGTGTAGCCTCTCACTGTTACCCCTCCCTGGGTTTGTTTTTCGGCAAAACTGCAAGACTATTCTGAGCCTTTTTATATAAGCTGTTGTGAATTTACTGTTCAGAAAAGCATTTTTCCTGATCATGTATCCTCTTTGTCCGAACACTACACTTCAAGTAAATCCCCTAAACTTTCTGGGGAGAGTTTAGACTACATTTATGAACATTAAAAATGTGATTATATTCAAGAACAAGAACATAAATTAGATTCAGCGTTGATGTTAGTTCTCTTCATTTCAACCCATGTTGCCAGTTCTGAATGTTCTGAAGCAGTTCTGCTGCACCGTAGCCGAATTCTGTGGACTTTTAAGCCCGTCTGAAGGAGACATGGTATTTGGCATGCTGCCCTAAAGGCTCATGTGCAGGCACTTCAGAGCTGTGCAGGTTAAGCTACAAACGTTTAGGCATGACATGCTTGTGGACGTCTTCCGTGTTTTGTGTAAGAAATTCTCGCTTTACGCCATGAATTTGACGCAAATTATGCGGCTGCTTCTGGCGCCGAATACTTACCAAACATCTGATAAATAAGTCAGAAGTGTATGAAGTGCTATGGCTGCGTAAGGGTTAAGGTCTGCACCACGTGGATGCTAGTGCAATGTTAGCAGGCGGAGGATGTGACGCGACACAATCCCCCCAAACCGCCTTTGCACATAAAACCCATCTCACACACGGCACGGAAAACTAGCTTAAAGCGCTGAATCCGAGAGACCGCCAGGAGAGGAACAAAGAGACACTTACAGAAGGCTTCAGTCTAATTCCGTTTAGATATATCTGTATCAGTAATTGCATTTCCTCTCTCCTGAGCGCCCACCGCACAGGTTCAGTCCAGAGCAGCGTGCAGGACACCGTGCTCATCTTCACAGTCAGGTTGGAACTTCTATCTCATAATGTTACTTAAAGTCACTGTGACTTAAAATTGAGTTTAGTGCCGTTTGTATTGTGCTTTTTATTGGAACAGATAAACCCAGACTGACATGTTATTACCCAGGGTTTGAAGTAGTGGTTCGTAGTGTGTAGTGAACTAAAACAAATCTGGTGTAAAATGACTGGCTTATACTCAGTGCTGTTTTTTTATGTATTTACTTATTTTTTTACTTCTTTTTAAACACAAATTCAGTTTAAAAAAAGTCCTTCACCTCATGTGAGGTGCACTAGTTCTGAAAATTCAGGTTTCATTCAAACAGCATGGGGACGTGGACGTTTCACGTTCAGTGTTGTCTTTCCTGAGTGTTCTCTCTCGGTGTGAGCCCAAGGAAAAAAATAAAGAAAGCTAAAGTGTAAATATAGTGATGAATGTCTGAAAACATGCCGGCGGCGTTTCCAGTTTTTCACATTTATGTTTTCCTGTTCGGCGTCATGCTTTACTCGGGCAACGTCTCATATGGACTCTCGCTCCCTATTAGTGCCCTACGTAGGTCCTAAAGTAACGTCTTCGGTACACAAACAGTGCAATATATTTCCAAGCTGAAGCTAGTTATGATCAGTCATAAGCTGCACAACTTCCTAAATGTGGTATAAAATAACATTTAAGTGAGCTGCCTGCCCTAGTTTCATGACCGTACAGTGCACTAGATAGGGAGTAGGGGGCATTTTTAGAGGTCCAACTCAATAACTAGCGACACAGGGAAGCTAGTTTTGCTTGTAGCCAAGTTTTAAACCCAGTGTTGTTGTAACCACTTTAATGATATATTAAGCGCGGTGCGTTTAAACGAGCTTGTGTCTTTAGTTTGACTCCTGATATTGAAGAAGTGTATGTCTGTCAGCGATGCTGCTCCTAGATTAAGGCATTGACTCCAGTCCAGTAAAAGGGATTTCAGTTATTTTTATGGGCTGTAGAACGGTTTTAATATTTAATATCTGATCAATTTAATATTACCTTATGGCAGCAGACAGTGGTGAGACTGCTGTCTCCGGGGTGAGCTGCTGCTTCTCTTATGTTGTCAACACAGTCGACGTGTGTTAGCTACTGTGTACATCCCTGTGTGTTTACAATATGTAGGTCACCGGGCCAGATGGATTTTACAGGAGGAAATGCGTCATTTTGTGAAATAGCGTTTTCGTTTCGATTTTAACTGATGCGCGGTCAGACGACCCTCACATTTCAGTGAGTAAGGACCTGGTTTAAGGTGGGTGTGATCCTGAGCTCCATAACGAGATCTCGGGGAATGGATGAATAGTGGGTCATGGCATAGAATATATTTCTCTTTCAGTGAGATGGGGGTAGGTTGTATTCTACAAGGCAGGATGTCTCAGTTTAGTCACATAGTCGAATGTGTTCAGTATGAAAAGAGCTAAGGGACATGATTACTCAACAGTATTCAAGAGGAATTAGCAAAAAACACACCAAGTAATTTCAAGGCTTCAAGGCTAATTTTGAAGAACCAGTACCTCTTCAAATGCTAAATGCTTCAAATGATGGTTAGGATAAGAACTCCATATAGTTTATATCAGTATTTCAGTAGCCACCTACACATGGGACATGTTCATCTTTAAAATATTATGGGAATTCAGTTCAGTGCACAGTGGCTTTAAGTGTTCACTAGTAATCATTTGCAATTTTGGGAGTTATAATGCTCTTCTAATACAACGCAGTTGGGGTATTGAACGCCTATAATCTCCAAAATGCTCATAGTTGCAGTTTTGCATTGTGTAATTAAGTCTAAATGAATTGTTACTACTTTATTCTCATTAAAATCTTATTAAAAATGGTTTCACTGTTTATGTATTTAATTTTTTTTCAGCATGGCAGATTATCTGATAAGTGGAGGAACAGGGTATGTCCCGGAGGATGGGTTGTCTGCCCAGCAGCTTTTTTCAGTTGGAGATGGACTCACGTACAAGTAAGTGTGGTCTGTCTCCATATAGTGAGTTTCTGTTGCGCCTCGGCGCGTGTAATGGGCTGCAACGTTACATTTCAGCAGATCAGACCAGCAGTCTGTCCAAGACGGACTCACAGCGGAAGAGCTATGCTCTAAAGGGGACGGTTTGACTTACAAGTGAGTAAAATAGCACTTTATTTGATTAAGTCATCACAGTGAAATTCTGCTGTGTCATATGGGGATGTAAATAGCTCTTGCCTCAGCACAGATGATCCCCGCAGTCGCCTTGATTATAAAGAATATTTATCAAGCAAGCTATTTTGGTCTTGGGGATTTGTTTAAATAATTTCTTACATCTACAAATGGAGAAACAGCTGTCCACCAATATCAGATACTGACTCATTCTCCATGTCATTTTTGCATTAGGTCTCTGGACTTGTTCAAAATCATTATAGCTGTGTGTGTGTGTTTTTTTTTTTAAACAGTTAATGCCATAGTGCAATTGAATACTCTAAAACTTTTGTATTGTGTTACTAGATATTTCTAACTATTCTTACATCTCATAGACCTGTACATTTGTCTTTTTTCCCCCCAATTGAATTTGGTTCACTACATTATGAACAAAACAAATCATTCACCGCCAGTATCTATGAATGGTATTTTCTTCAAAAATAAATATGGCTTTCCTGATTTCTGAGAAGAAATGTTATGCATGAAACACTCCTGGACACTTCTCAGTGATTCTGTAAGTTGAACATTGTCTTTCTTTTAGATCTCATGCTGTCACTGATCACAATCTAAACCATTTACTGAACCATTTGGGTTGACTAGTTGTTAGTAGTTTTTATTCATTAATATCTATTAACTTTGTACAATGTACTAACATGTTAACAAACATTTTAAAAAAATGAAGTCAGTTGCAGATACTGAATGAAAAACAGTTAGTCCTGTTTGTGCTACACAAACTTTGTCAGCTTAGTAGATGGAGTTGGGCTTGGCAGAGAATGACAAGCTGCTTTTCGTGTAGCCTCATTAAAGGACTAGTGTTTCAGTTTGGCAGGGTTTCTGCATCACATCACATGATATGATTTGTGTGATGTGAACAGTTAACACCTTTTTCCAAACAGGTAGAATCTTTCTTGGTAAAAGTGGAAGTTTTAACAGGATCATTTGAAGACCCCAGTAAATATTTGCTTTACAAGAAAACTCCTCTTATCTGACTAAAGTTAGTTTTAATTTTCTGTTATTAAACAAGCATCAGCATGTGATTAGTGGGTCTATTTAGTATATAATGTGCTAAATCAGAAATTTTCATAGCATTAAGGTTTAGCATGCATTGAAATGGTGGTAGGCCATGTAAGTATATCCACATCAAGAGAGTGCAAAGGGTCAGTGTAAGTTTATGGAGATAATTGAATATTGAAGGCAGGAGTTGATGCGTTTGGCTTGGTTTATAATGAAATGCATGCAGGGACACAGTGTGGGCCTCATGACTCTCCTCAGTCTGGGTCATGTGAGAATTTTGAGAGTTGTGGGGGTGGGGTGTTAATGTACATTCAAGCGTATGTCTATACATGTGTAGAGTTGAAAAACATCATATATATTTTTTGTTCTTATGATAAGTAGTTTTCTTCTCTGAGCATGTTGTGGATAGCATCAGTACTTAAGGAATGTGGACCAGCTCTGTGTGTCATTACAAAGAGAATATTGTCTGTTTAAACACACGACTGGTCACACTATCTTGTGTATTATATGTATTATATCTGCCCCTTTTTTATTTATTTATTAATTTACACAGTGAGGGAAATTTATCAGGAACAACTGTCGTGCTCATAATAGTGTTATAATACATATTTGGAGCACAATTACAACTTTTTACCAGGTTACTATATGGTATGTATACTCCACACTGTTTGAGGTGTGGGGTGTGTTTTTTTTGTATGGTAGGTGATCATGTTAAATGTCTCACATGGGTGTGATGTCCATGGTCATGTGACACTGCTTTTTTTTTTTTTCCTTGAAGTTTTTAAAAATGATCGTTTCAATTTTAATAGACTTTTTCTCTTGTAGACAAAAACTTTTAGAAATAGACTTTTAATAGAGTTTTCTCTTGTCGTTTCAATATATTTCAATAATTGATGGACATAATTTATTTATAGCTTATGTTTTAGTAAGCTGACTCACTGTGTTCCCCTCAAAGTATTTGAATGCTTAATAATGCAAAACACCCTGAGGCAAACTTTGTATGTGCTGACAGAGAGGTTTTTTTCTTTTCTTTTCCTTTTTTTTAATATGTAAAAGCAGACAGGTTGGTTAGAACCATAACTGATTTTAGCTTTCATAAATGTTCTGTTTACTGAAGACTAAACAACACTTAACTCAAATGTGAGCACATAAACCAACTAGGCCAGCTACATGGCCAAGTGCAAACATACTCCTCCCATTAGTCTGGGAGTCCCAATGAGTCTTGCATGCTAGACGAGGAATTATGTAAATGTACAGCACGTTCTTGTGGCATTGATTCTATAACTACAGGCAACCCATATGTAAATTAAATTAATCATTGTTAAACTTGAATGATATCTACTGTCATTATTATGTATTGTGATGTTAATCATGAAGAAAATCTTAAACAATTTCAACAAGCCTGCACTAAGTTTTCTAGAGCACAGGATAAGGATATGTCAAGGTTTGTAGTTGCTGCAGTGGTGTTGGTACTTTTCTGTTGATTTATGAGCTCTGTATATTAACCAGAGTTTAGCCTCTCTCTCACCAATCCCACTTTATCATGAAACAGTCAGACAGCTAACTCAGAAACACTTCCTAATAAACATCTTTAATAAGTCTGGATTTCACTTTCATTTGTAGGCTAATCACAACAGCTATTATTTAACTTCAAAAAATGTAAAGCTTGCTTAGAAATTGTAATTGCTCTATTCAGCTGTGAGAGAGTTGTGGTGTTAAGAAATATGAGAAAAACAGATAACAGCCACCACAATAACTGGAAATATGGTCACTTAACACATTACGCTGGCTCACTGATTGACTCTTCTTATTACACCATTTTAAATTCATAATGGCCTTCTCTGTCACTGGGCCTTTTTTTGCCACTCTGTGACAAGCTCCGTAATAAAGGGTGAAAAGGCTGAAACAGTGGGTGGAATATTACATTTGCAGAAGGGGTATATTTTAAAGAAACTGAGCTGCAAATGAACATATTTGGACTTGGAGCACTTTCTGCTGTCTGGTGTTTTCTTGAAAGGCATCTTAATTATTGAACTCCCTGATGTGTGTTGTTTTTAAATTAATACTTTATAAAATCTCCAAGGGTATTGGAGAGCTGGAACTTCTTAAAACAGTTCTAAGATTTATGACTGGTCCTCAGTAGACATAACAGACTGGATGATGCTATATTTATAAAGACTTGCTCCTCCAGACAGACCAACGATAACCCACGCTTGTTTAGATTTGCTTGTATAGTATTTTAATGTTTCAGGACAGCACCTGCTTTTTTTTGTTGCCACTGAATTTTTAGAAAACAGCCACCTGTAATGGGTAAATAAGCCCTTTCTTGTGCTGTCAGTGGCGTATTAACACTTACATTTCCCCTCAAGGTGTTATGCAAGGCCTGTGTTGAAGGTTGAGTGTTGTTCTCTCACAGCTACTGGGTCCTGGAGTTGTGGGTTCAAACTCAACCTTGTGTGACTTACTGACTGTGAGGAGTGTGATTCTCCCTGTGTCTGTGTGATTTTCCAGCCTCAGTCCAAAAATAAATGGTTGTTGGTGGAATGCTATTTAGCCATGTCTATAGGTTTGAGTGAAATCATTGGCATATCATGCCCTGTGATGGACTGGCCCCCTGTTCAGGGTGTGTTCCTGCCTTGCACCCCTCCCAATGTTCCTGGGTAGGCTCCTGACCCACTGCACACAGAAGTGAGATGAAATAAATGAATGTTCTAGTTTTTTAAATATTTGATAGAATAATTGTACATGGCAATATTCTATAGTTTTAGTCCTAATGCTGTTTCCCATCCTTATTTGCTATAGTCTCAGTGTTTTAGGAAATCTGAGACACTGTTTTATTTTTACTTTGGACACTGTTTTTCTGAGACGTGAGTTTTAGTCTGTGGTCAGTATATTTGTTTGTAGACACACTCCTCCCTTTTCCCCTGTGGGAGCCCAGGCTCCCAATTGGGCCTCAGTCTGCTTCACCGCAAGTGTTGGAGGAGAAGGGAAGTCAATGAGATGAGTGTATAATGTCAGACAGGGCCGGTTCTTTCCAACATTTGCGCAAATGAGACAAAAGCATGCTTATTCTCGTTTTACTCCTCTTGCTGTGTTCTGCACTCGTCTGCCAAAAAGCTTTTCCTTTGTGTAATGAAAACAGTTTCTCTCTAAATTTCTCTCTTGCTTGTCTCTGTCTGTTCTGCCCTTGCGCAGGCAACTATTTTGTTTATAGAAACTGCTTACTAAGGTCTGCTGAATTTATACTGGACATTCCTGTGGGTTTCAGGAGGCTGGTGAAGTTAGGTCTCCCATTTTATGGCAAATGTACCAAAAGCCATGGCAGGTCCTGAAAGACTGTGAACATGGCCTGGAACATGTGACACCATCACTGTCCTCAACCTTCTATAATCAGGGCCATGTGCATTTATTCAAGGGCTGTTGTCCAAGGTCAATTAAATCATACAGCAAGAGCCAGGTTGCCACTTGTCTTTTTGCTGTGCTCTTTCAAACTTCAAGGAACATAAGAATTCTGCACTAGTCTTGGCTGATGTTTTATGTATGTCTATGTAGTAGCTGTACACTACATAGTTTTAACCATGCTGATAGATACACATGCATACCATTTGAGCAAATTAGCCAAATAATTGTGGACAAAAAATAGTACAGACCATTTTTGCCCTATTTAATGTTTTCATTCAGTTGAGAAACAATGTCTAAATCTTATTCACATTCATTGTAAGACAGCTGTTGTGTTACAGATTTTAAGTGTTGGAGCATTGTTTTCTTTACATTTTTGAGGTTATTTTCTCATCTGTGATCACTCCTCAGTACCACCTGTAAGAAAAACGCCCCAGATTTGTGCTGTGCAGAAAACGTAATGCGGTCTGTGTGGCATTAATCTCTGAGTTTTCTTCACCAAGTCTTCCTTATGTTTGATGCTTTGCCTAAAATGATTTTCACTCTCAGACCAGTAACAATAAACATATTATGAAGTATCTTTAAGAACCTTCCCTGTGGTTGATATTTAATTTTATCAGGCCACTGTGAAGTAATATATTGAAAGGTTCTCTTCTGGTTTGTCAGGTTAATATTTAAAATATGATATTTTTGTGTAGTTAAAGACGAGCAGGACAAGGTAATATGACATTTTATTTTTTAGCACGAACTGGTTCTTTAACTAATTAATGCACACTTAAATAGCATCTGATATTTTAATATGAATATGTTTTAATCATTAATTTATAATTATATAATACATTATTTAAATATATGAATTATCTGATGGCTTTTATTAATATCATAAGTTTTGAATGTGATGTAATGTGATCTCTCCCTGCCTCTGTGTCTTGCTCTCGCAGTGACTTCCTGATTTTGCCTGGCTTCATTGACTTCACCTCAGACGAAGTGGTGAGTCCCTCCTCCTCCAGTCTGCTCACATTATTTTTGTATTGGCTGTATTCAGTTAAACACCCACCAGTGTTTGTGCACTGTATATTTAACTTTGTGTATACTTCATGTGGTCCTGCAGAGTTTATATTTATGGCTGCCATAGAATAAGGATTTTACTGTGTAAATTATTCCCTACTGCATTCTTCTACATTTCTCAGAGAGCTGCTACTGAATATAGAGGATGATTAGTAAAAAAAAAAATATTAAAGACTGGGTTGAAGCCCTGCTCCGGGGGACTGTCTGTGAGGAGTTTGGTGTGTTCTCCATGTGTCTACGTGGGTCTCCTCTGGGTGTTCCTGTTTCCTCCCATGGTCCAAAAAAAAAAAAAAAACACACGTTGGTAGGTGGATTGGTGACTCAAAAGTGTCTGTAGGTGTGAGTGAATGTGTGTCACCCTGTGAAGGACTGGCCCCCCTCCAGGGTGAGTTCCTGCCTTGTGCCCAATGATTCCTGGTAGGCTCCGGACGCACCGCAACCCTGAATTGGAAAAGCGGTTACAGACAATGAATGAATGAATGAATGAATGAATACATTTTTATTCTGTTATGTCCCCACTGTGTGTTCATGTACTGTCCTTTTAATACAACACGATTCTGTCCCTCTCTGCCACATGGAAGCAACCTAAATGCTGAGGCTGACCAAGCCACTCGAGTGGCTAGTACCAAAGAAAAATGGTGTCTGTGATTTGGACGTGCTGTCTTTTGATTATAATTAAGATGACAGTGCTCAAAAAACAAGATCGGAACTAGCTCCCAGCAACATTATAAAATTATCCCATATTTAATACCGGAGCAAATTCACAATACAAGCCTTGTCACTGAAAACTCAAAAATACAAAAACAAAATAATGTTCATTAATTGTAATCATGGTAAAATGTACAATTAATCATGATATTGATTTGCACTCATATTGCCCAGCACTAGTAGTCAATTTTTTAAATTCACCCTCTGGTACTAGGTTTTGCTTTTATATTGAAGGCAATTTCTTGAGGAATGACATTAACTTTAAAATATGTATTGCCTTGTGAAAATTTCAGTAGTCAAGTCACTTTAGTTAAAGCGTCCATATGTGTGGGGGCAACATGGGTTGACTGTTTGTTTGTGGAGGAGTTTGAGAATTGTCATGTTTTGGGAAGCATTGATGGAAATGTGAGAAGCAGGTGGTCATGAGAGGAATGTTATCTGAGTGAGAAACACTTCTCAGGCCTGACAGTGTCTCTCTGAAGGTCATTAGGAGATCCAGCGGGGTGTTTGTCTTTAGTTTTTAAACAGAAGGTTCAGTCAAGCAACAAGCGTTTCATTTATTTCCTTTCAAACTGAATATGTATTTAACACAAGTCTTGTGTATTTAATTTCAGGATCTCTGTCAAAAAATAAGGTCATCTCTCTACAAATAATATGTGGTTACAGACTTGCCAAATACGATTAGGAGAGGCATTTGACGTCAGAGAACCATCTGCTGTTGTCAATTAGAATGCAATTTCCTACACCTTTTGTGAATGCCAGGTCATTTAGGAGCCCCCTGAAGACGAAAGACAGTGAATCTAATAGGGTTCAATAATGGTACCATGTCTTTGTTGAGAAAAATCACACAATACCTTTTTGTCATGTAGTATGCTAATCGTCCATTGAAGTTATTTAATCTTATTGTCCAGCTATTGAAAATCTGCCAGTGGAGGCATGAATGCACACCTGTGTATGCAAGTTAATGTCAGCTTAAATTTCAGTCTTGTTTATTGCTTTGTTGCTTAAACTCCATGTTGTCTACAGTTTCTTTGAGTCAGTACTACCCTCTTGTGGATAAAATTTAGTACTGCTCTCATGCCTAAACTTTTATTTATTTTATTGGGGTGCATTTTTATCAGTCTATGCCGATGTTAAAATGTTCTAATTCATTTATAATTCTTTTGACTGCAGGATTTGACATCAGCCCTGACCAGAAAGATTACACTGAAGACACCTCTTATATCCTCCCCCATGGACACCGTTACAGAGTCATCAATGGCCATAGCCATGGCAGTAAGTTCCGCCTTGTTCATGCATTTTATCTTCAGAAATTGATCATTTGAAATTCGTTTAAACTATATTGCTGTGATTTTTATTTTATTATATATTTTTTTTTGTCCAGTTAATGGGTGGAATTGGCATCATGCATCACAACTGCACTCCAGAGTTTCAGGCCAACGAAGTTCGCAAAGTAAAGGTACGGATTCTTAACCCAAAAAACAGGGGGAAAAAAAACCCAATTTTTTTTCCTCGTTTATAATGATCTAAAAATCTGATTGTCACTTATTTTATGTGGTCAAACGCTAAACTCTGTAATTGTGTAACAATTAAGTGCTAGTTTCTGTTAAATGGTGTCAGGTTTCTTTGTTAACCTAGTGATAATATGAACTGGTTTGGTGTTTTAGGCTAAAGTTGAGCTTGTGTTGTTTACATGTTGTTTACATCATTTACATCAGCATAATGATCCTTTGATGCCTTAATACATAGACACCCTTGTACATGACAAACATATTTTGACCAATTAAATCATCTCATACTATGTTAAAGAGATCAGATATCTACTGATGTGTTGGACCAAGGCTCATATTAACTTTCGTATTAAGTAAATATCAGGATATTTAATTATCACAATGTATATATTACAAGGTAGGGGCCTATAATTGATCTCTATGAAATAATATTAATAAATGTGTTGGTTCTAATCAAATTTGTTTTATTCTCATGATTAATGATTGTGAATATAGTTAATGTCTAATGCAGCTCTAACCTGTTGAGCTAATGCAAATAGAGGTGTGTGTGTGTGTGTTGTATAGAGGTTTGAACAAGGCTTCATCACAGATCCAGTAGTAATGAGCCCGCGCCACACAGTTGGAGATGTGATTGAAGCAAAGGTACGACATGGCTTTTCAGGAATCCCCATCACTGAGACTGGCAAGATGGGCAGTAAACTGGTGGGCATTGTCACTTCACGAGATATCGATTTCCTCTCTGAAAAGGACCACAACAAACCCCTGGAAGAGGTGTGTTGCTCACTGTGTGTGGACATTGGGGGTGTGTGTGTGTGGGGGGGGCTTAGAAGTCAGAAACATGAAACATGCTGTATTGTGTTTATCCACAGGCCATGACAAAAAGAGAAGATTTGGTGGTCGCTCCTGCTGGTGTTACTCTGAAAGAGGCCAATGACATTCTGCAACGCAGCAAAAAAGGTCAGAGCTCTGGAGATCCTAATAGAAACCAAGGCCACACAGACATACATAAACTGTTGGATGTGAAACATCATAATTTCATGCATTTGTTGCAGTTTTGTAGCAGAAATATGGCTTTAATAGTTCCAGGGAAGGGTACATGAAGTACCAAAACACAAAGAACCTCATATAATGGATAAACGCCATTATCTGCCTGAACACAAGAGTTGTTTGTATTGCTTAGATGCACACATAAATTAAAAGTAAAAATCCAGTCTAACATAACATGCCTGTTCCACGCTGTCTTAGGTAAGCTACCCATAGTCAATGACAACGACGAGTTGGTGGCCATTATTGCACGAACTGACCTGAAGAAAAACAGAGACTACCCCCTGGCTTCCAAAGACTCTCGAAAGCAGCTGCTTTGTGGCGCTGCGATTGGCACCCGTGAGGATGACAAATACAGATTGGACCTGCTCACGCAAGCTGGTGTAGATGTGGTAGTGCTGGTGAGTTCTACAGCTGAGCTATTATGCAAAATATACCTCATAGCACTTGCATTCAACTAGTTTTACACTCAATGTGCTTTCAACACATGATCAACAGTCCTGGCCCAATGCTGCATAGGGTAGTTCATGTGTAGAATATCTACATAACCTTGGGTGACATTGTCTTTTAGACTGAGGCATGTGTTAAACAGGCACACCTACATCCTCTTCTGGAAAGCTTTTAAACAAGATGTGGTAAAATTTCTGTGAGGAATTGATTGCATTCAGCAATTAGAACATAACTGAATTCAGGTGCTGATGCTGGATGATTAGTTCTGGACCACAAACAACACAACAAAGATCTCGAAGGTATTAGATGGAAATCCATAGCTGTATGCTTGGGGACCTAGCATTGTGGCTTTAGCTGCTTTAGTGTGCTATTCTTTTGCCAATGCTTTGCTAAGGAGATTGTGTGTGTGTGTGTGTGTACACCTCTGCAATGGGTGCAGTGACTGAATTCACAATGCCCACATGGTATTGCTGCCTGATTAAAATTGCTAATGAATGTAAATGCAAAGTTTGCTTTATGTAAAGTTACCCCAAGAACTCCCTGTAATGGCTTGGTTTATGTGAGGAAAGGTGCATGAGTGTGTGTCAAATGTTTTCTGCTTAAGTGTAATTTTAATAAGTGTAATCTTACTTCTCTTCTCAGGATTCATCACAAGGCAACTCTGTATATCAGATCAACATGATCCACTACATAAAGCAGAAATATCCTGATCTGCAGGTGGTGGGAGGCAATGGTGTGTCACTCTATCCTTCATTCTATCCTGCTAGTGCCTTATTTGCTTACATTAAAGGGATCTTTTTTTTGTGCAGTGGTGACGGCAGCACAGGCAAAGAATCTAATTGATGCTGGAGTGGACGCCTTGAGAGTGGGCATGGGCTGCGGCTCCATCTGCATTACTCAGGAAGGTCAGTGTGAAGCTTTTTACAGAACCGAAATGATCATTCTTTTATACTGTTTGTTGAGCCCTGTGTAATGCAGCTGTAAACTGCCAGCATTGGCTGGGTATTGTGCACCACATTTTACATTGCAGGGATCCTTAAAGGTCCATTAAAAAAAAATATATATATATATATAATAAATAACAAAAAAAAAACAAAAAACACATTGCTTTAAGTACAGTTTTTTTTAGCATAGATCTGGGCAAATTCATATTGGTTTACATAGCTAGTAGATAATTTTTCTGTTGTGTCAAGAAAGGACTATGAAATATGCACACTCACTATGTGCCCTTGACCATGAGGTTTATAAGGTGCTTGTATTTGGGGGTGTCTTTATGTTTGCTTGTCTTTCTTTCTCCATTTGCAGTCATGGCATGTGGAAGGCCTCAGGGGACATCTGTGTACAAGGTGGCAGAGTATGCGCGGCGATTTGGAGTGCCAGTTATTGCTGATGGAGGAATTCAGACTGTAGGCCACATTGTGAAGGCTCTGTCATTGGGAGCATCCACAGGTGTGCTTTGCTGTTTTTAGAGCGGTATTCACAATGCAGGGTTAAAGAGGCAAATATGTGCTTCAGAGATTAATATATATTTTAAACTCAAACTCTTGCCACACCAGTCCACATTCTCAATACCAGATTGAAGGTGCACAGATGATTTTCATAGCTGTGTGCACTTGTGTCTGTAGGGACCTCTTATAATTAGTGAATTTAGCTACTTATTTGGGGTTCACACGTTGTAGATAAAGGTGTGTACAAATTATTTAATCTGCACATGAGATTAGGGTGACCGTGCTCAATACCAAGTAACGTTTAGAGGATTATTTCCTAACCTGAGGCTTTGGAATGGTGGGAGTTTTGTTCTCTGGAATGATGGAACACCATCCAAAATCAGTGTACATGATCTCACTAATGCTCTCATGGATGAAGCCCATAAAATCTCACAGATGCCACCATCATAGTGGGACAAATATTTGATTGCGGAAGAAATCAAGCTGGATCAATGTGTCCATTCTATTTAATCTTTAGGATCAGATTTGAACCAATTTTTTATATGGTCCATAATTGGATCCAAACAATAAATGGAAATGCAATCATAATGGGAATGGTGAAAATTAGAATTGTATTTCTGTATAATTTATACCTAATATGATACTAGTTAAATGATGTCTCATATAAAAATTACCATCTCTCGAAATAATTCTTATTGTTAACTCCTCCACAGTTATGATGGGATCATTGCTGGCAGCAACAACGGAAGCTCCTGGTGAATACTTCTTCTCTGATGGTGTGAGGCTAAAGAAGTACAGAGGGATGGGCTCTCTTGACGCCATGGAGAAGAGCACCAGCAGCCAGAAACGCTACTTCAGGTATGTTTTTGTGTATACACTGACGCGTGTAGATATTATTTAGAGGATTACGACACTGATAAGCAGAGAAAATATCTTTCATACCTTTCTGAGACATCTTTTCTTTGGCAATTGTTTTGGTTGACAGTGAGGGAGATACAGTGAAGGTGGCTCAGGGAGTGTCAGGCTCTGTGCAGGACAAAGGCTCCATCCATAAGTTTTTGCCATATCTCATCGCTGGAATCCAGCATGGGTGCCAGGACATTGGATCCAAGAGCCTATCCATGCTGCGGTGAGTTCGCTAGCAAGTTCTAAAATTAATAAACCAAATGAGGGAATATATAAATATTATGCAAAATTAAAAAAATAATATGTAAATTTATGGTAAATTATATGTAGATTCTAATGATTTCATCTTGAAATATTGTTTCATCTAAAACGCAAGCCCCATTTCTAGTGAATCTGCTGTGTGAGTATTGCTAAATAGCAAACCTGGTCTTTAAGGTGCCACCCCACCCCCCCTCTTTTTTGTGTGTGTTTGTGTCTTTTAGTTCAATGATGTACTCTGGAGAATTGAAATTTGAGAAGAGGACCATGTCAGCACAAGTGGAGGGAGGAGTGCATGGTCTACACTCGTGAGTGAAATGACATCTCAACTATTGAGACAAAACCTTGTATCTTGTATGTTTTTTACTTTTGCAGAATTGGAATATTTTCAATGTGTAAATATTTTGTCATGAATAGACCAATTGAAACAGCCTTATGGATTCTGTTAACTTTCATTCAAATTTATGAAGAGACCAATTTATTGTGAGGTTTACAATTTTGGAGATGTTTTTCGAGGACAGTGGCAAAATTCTTGAAATATTAACTAAAATAATCAGCTTAGAAATCCATTCTAACACTGATTTCTAAAAGAAGATAAATGTAAAGAAAAATATTTAAAACATTTTTTTGTGATGTTGACATGGAGAATTTTTTTTCAGAATTAAATACATTATTTCTTTTTAAATGAAGTTAATGTAATGTAGTTTGTGAAATGCTTAACAGAAACAATTCAATTTCATTTGTAACATATACACTACTATTTTGTCATATTGCCCACTTATACATAATAATACTACTTACTTTTTTTTAGCGAGGGCGGTATTAAGAACATTACTGACCTGTCCAGGCTACCTCTTTGTAACCTGATTTATTTATTTATTTATTATAATTTTTTTTTTTGTGTGTGTGTATTTGACTCTCTCTCTCTTTAATTTGTCATGTCTGATGGAGCATTTCTTTGGTGTTTACAGTTATGAGAAACGGCTTTACTGAAGAAGGACAAGCATGTACAAGTGCAGGCTGGATGTTCTGACCCTGGCAGTGACCAAACACTTTTGACCCAACTGACAGCCCTAAACTAACACTGTTTTCCAGCCCAACTCTGCCCTGCCGTCCTGCACTGTCCCTCACATACAGAGAGAGGAGGAGGAAGAAGTGGAAAGGGGGCACTTAAACACAACTGGCCCTTACGAAATTTTGAAAAACAAAAACATGACATTTGCACTCATGGGGCATCAGGGTTTACCAAAAAGGCCTGACACAGCATCTCTTCAACCTGCGTGAGTGTGTGAGACGTGTGTGGGTGTATGTGTATGCAGTGGAGGTATAGGGTGAGACTCTCCCTGACTCTCATGTCTCAGCAGTGATTATATTATTCTATCTCCATTTACTCCACTGCAGACCCATCCTTAGCAAATCAAAGACAAAATCCTTTACTATACTCCCTGTGAAAAGACCTCCAAACAAAACAAGTGCGCTAGAACTATCGAGCCAAATATTGTCTAGTTTAATTTGGTAGTTTAAAACGTTTTTTTAAAGAATCAGTGATATTTTAGATTCCAGTATTTGTGCCCATTAAATTAGTATCTCTACCATGTGAAGAAACTACTGTACTTTTGTTTACCAGCCAGTGTTCCCAAGATAGGAACTATACATGATGGATGTCATTTAGTGTGGTTCTCTGTCGTTGTCATCTAACATTAACTAAGGCTATTACATGTTGCTGTTGAAGTACCTTAGCATTTTGCTTGACCATAATTTGGACCAAAAAGTGGAACTGGTGTGGAGCAGTGAGGTCAGTTACTAAATACTGATCTTTCTTGACTGGAATGAGCTAATGAATTGATTGGTTTTGTACAGAATGCAAGTGCGACTGGGTGCTAAGCTTGCATGAAGGGTTTTGATATGCATGCTTTTTTTTAAGCCATAATATGGCTGTATTTATACTTCTTTTTACAATATATGTACTGCCAAGTGCATTCGCATTTCCCTCCTTATATTATCTACCCCTTTACTAAAGCCAAAATAAATGTTTTCAGCACTGTTTGTGTGATCAGGGCCCCATACAAACTATGTATTTTCCTGCTTCGACTGAATCTCACCAACTTCTTTGTTTCTCTGTAAAACAAACGATGATGATGATGGAGAATACTAATCCATAAGCTCGATCCAAAAAGCACCAGTTGTTAGATCCACTTGCTCTGTTTGTTTATAGCTTCATGGTTCTATCAGATACACATGGGATTCAAATGTCTGATATTGTAATATGTGTTATTTACTGTGTACTTTGGCATCTGGGTTCTTGTCTTTGTAGACTACCATTGGAGGTATCTGGCTCTACACGTACAATACTGTAAATCACCGGCATACATATACACAACCATGATGTAAGTGAAATTCACTCTGTACAAAGACAAAATCTGCATCTTTCAGTTAACTGGACATTGCTTGCTAGTCTCTTGGACCACTGTTGGAGCCCTTACACCTGAAGTCAGCTTTGTTTACTGCAGTATACTCAACTGAGGTTGCTTATACCGTTGTTGAAGAAATAAATAAACAGAAACAGTAATTAACAAAAGCTTCTTTCTTCACTTGTGTTTGAAAAATATTCCTCAACAAATGACAAACATTAAGATGCAGGAAATGTATAAAAATTTATTTGCCTTTATTTTAAAATGCATGTAAGTGATGGCTTAAGACTCCACGGATAAATAAATTATTTAACTGTTGTTCTTATCAAACATCTTAAACATGGAAGATGGATGTCAGTCACTCAAGTGCTTGCATTTAATTGATGCTACAAAAAAAGAGCTTAATGTTTTTACTTAAATCTACCACCAGAGGGTGCTGCATTGACAAACGAATCCTCTAAGGGGCGTCGGTCACCCTCTGTAATCGTAAAAACGTGGTGATTAAATCACAGACGTCTCCCTCAGTAGAGTTAAAAGAAGCTGTAGAAGTGAAAGCCTAAAGCAAGAATATAATTTCTAAGGATATCAACTGTTATTGACACATTAAAAATATTTAAATGTTTAACATCTGTAGTGCTATTACAGTTAAAATACGTGAATTACAGTATGGTAGTCAGTAGTTTAATTTCACTCACAGTAGTAGCCATATTGACAAAGATTTGTGTATAGTACAGACCTGTACACACACAACACTTTTAAATTACTTGAGAAAATCCATAAAAGCTTTACAAATTTTCTGGACCCATAATAATCTTGAGAAATATTCTACGAAAAAAAAAAACCTTTCATAGCTTTTGGCAGCTGATGGCACTTAGATATTCAGAATGGAATAGTCCCACAAAAAAGGTTGTTTATCCCCTTATTGATAAATTCTTTCTTATCAAACATATCAAACATTTGGCACATTTTCATCTCACTAGACAACATTTGCTTTTAGGCCACAATCTGGAGCAGGCGAGATCAGCTATAGCACCTTAGTAACAGACAATCATCAACTCACTTCTTCACACAAACTTTTTTATAGACTTTTAGTCCTTTGCCTTCATTCAGTTTTGTACTCTTAGGCGCTCTATAAGAGGACTTTCTTTACAAATCAATAGTCTCACTGCAGACGCTGAGAGCATCTATCTGTCTGCACACACTGATGAACTCATCTTGCACTGACTGATTAAGCTCAGATTGCTGTTCTACATTTTCCTGGGAACTGGGAGTCCTGCATTGTCTTTGCTGGCTTGTGGCAGTGCATCCAGAGCTACCGCTGACAGTCGAAAGGGGTGGGTTGCGTCCCTCTGGGCTTGAGCAAAGCCCCAGGGAAGAGCCTGCCAGTGATGGCCTGTAGAGGGAGCAAGAGCTGGAGCTGCCTCTCCAACGCTCTGGAGAAGAACAGCAGGAAGAAGACAGAGAGGGAGATGGAGATGGAGAGGGAGGGAATCCCACAGAAGGGGCACTCTCCTGGGCTTGAACAGGGAGAGGAGGTTGGGGCAGCATCTCCACACAGGAGGAGCTCCGGTACAAGCCTGGATCGGATGGATCGGTGTCTCTGAGGGTTTGGCCACTGCTAGAACCCGTGTCCCTGCCTTCCAGTGAGTGGTCACTAGAAGTGAAAGGTCTCATAGTGCTGAAGAGACTCATTGGGAAAAGTGCTTCGCTGAACAGTGCTTCGTCAATACTGCGGCGCAAGTTGATCGGCGATGGAGGCCTCAGGTCTGCCGTTGAGTCACTGGTGCATGAGGAGCCCACTGAAGGGGCTCCGGTATTTACCAAAGTTTCAGGCAGGTCTAGGTCCAAGTCCCGATATGCAAGAGCTCGATTACTGTGGTATAGGAGGTCCAGTCCGTTCAGGCTGCCCATGCGATCATCCACAAGCGTGTAGAGGGGCAGACATTCTGTCTCACCATGCCCGATCGGGTCGCAGATTGCCAGCTTCTCCTGCTGTGTCAGGGTCCACTGATAGCTCCCAGGAATGATAGGGGACTTGGCCGCTAAGAGTTCCATCCAGCAGCTTCCAGGCTGCGGGAGGTGCTCAGAGCAGTAAACGGGTTGGGACACCACCAAAGCAAGTGTGAGGCAGATGACAGCCTCACATACTCGGCAGCTCAGCTGGAAGGCCCACCATGGCCAGGGCCGGAAGAGCTCAGCACCCCCAGCAACTCCCAATGCATGCAGCATGGCATAGAGCTGGAGGCCGGCACATGCGAGACAGAAGATGGCTGACAGGAACACGGCAACTGCGGCTCTGTCCCAGTCCTGGCTCTCTGCGAAGGGGCAGCGGTTGTAGCGCTCAGCTGGTGTCGGTGATGTGTTGTTTAGATGGTAAATATGCTTGGAGTCAGCACGGACGTAGCAGTAGAACACAAAGTAGGCAATAGATAAGAAAGTCGCTAGAGCCACAAAGGCACCTCTGGAGATCAGAGACAGGAAGAGGCAGAGCGGGGCTCCCTGCTGGTCAACCCGGAGGAGTGTGACGGGACCAAATGCTGCAGCAAAGTGCATCAGAACCAGACAGGCTAAGAAGCAGGGCCTCTGGAAAGCAGAGTATGACAGCTGCATGCGGGAGCGCATGGACAGGAGGAGGAAAACCAGGCCAAATGCTGCAGTCATACAAGGGAATGGAGCCTCGTATAACAGCAATATTGCCTCGGTGGAGGCCATGCGGTCCTGGTGTCCGTAAGCGTCATAGAGCAGAGCAAAAGCTCTGGTGCAGCCAGCTGCCAGCAGGAAAAGGCTGACCAGAGCAAAATAGCCACAGCCTGATGGGCAGCACAAAGGCAGACAGAGAAGGTTAAGGGCGGAGGCCAGCGAGATCAGACAGAACACAGAGCCCAAGCCATAAATGTGTGCCTCCCACGCCAAACCCCAGTCTGCCATGGCACTGTTCCAGTCAGAATACAGCGGTACAAACATGGGCAGAGATGGGAACAGAATGGGGGTCTGTGATTTGTTGGTGGAGCTGATGGTTATGCTATCATTGCTGCTGATAACTGTAGGGTAGGATGGGGCCCAAGGTTCACTGGTGTTGCAGATTCCAGAATGCTCTGCATTGCAGTCTGGGAGAGCAGACTCTTGGGTGAAATCTGACAGCCAGTCATCAGACACTGTGGTGGGCATCTCTGGAAAAGAAAAAAAAAAGACATAAAAACATTTAACGTTACATAAATGTATAAAACCATGTTTACATTCTGATAAAATTTATTCTACATACATTTACACTTAGTCAAGTCTCTGGGCAATTCATCTGAAATCTGAAGCTGTGTGGCACATAATATACCTCCTTGTTGTCATGAAACTGTGGACAAAAATGATTCACCCAAGCAGTAAAGGCTGAGATGATTTCATGATGCTACACAAACAAACAAACAAAATGTAACCCCTAACTGCCCCCATAAAAACCCCTATGAAAACCCTTATTTTTCAACATGATTAATATGTTTAAAATTACGTAAACCATGTGAAGGACTGGCGCCCCCTCCAGGGTGTAATCCCACCTTGCGCCCAATGATTCCATGTAGTCTCTGGACACAACGCGACCCTGAACTGGATAAGCGCTTACAGATGAATGAATGAATGAATGAATGAATGAATGAATGAAAAATTACATCATTTATTAGAATAAAAGTCTTTGTTTAAACTACGCTGAATATTTTTGTTTACATGAATTATGTTAAAATGTAAATGAAAATGCTTGATTCTCCCTTTTATAACAGTAGCCTGGTTTCAGCAATCAAACAATGTACCATTAGAGGGCAGTGCTGAAGCAATAATTCACATGAGGATACAAACTAAGGTTTGCTGTAAGATTGTTGTAAGTGGAAACTGTAAGCACTTAGAAGAGTCATAACATCTGCTCTTTCTATTTAAATGTAATTGAAATTGTATAGGGACAAAGTGGTGTGGGAAGAGGTTGTTTTGGATTTGGTGGCAGGCAAGAGGAGTGCTATGTATGCTCACAAATGCTTTCAGCTCAGTGTGATGAGTTGCCATTTTGAAGTCCAAAAAAATTCTCCCTGGAGCACATTTAGAACAAAAAATAAATAAATAAATAAAAAATAAAATTCTAGGAGCAAAACAGTACACTTAAATTCAAATGCCTGAAATAAATTGAATATTTTCTAAATTACTAAAATTAACACTTCCATAGTGATTTTTATTTAACTGAACTACAACATTCAGTTCTTATAACATTGGGATATCAATTATTAATTAGTTATTAAAGGGGCACTCTACAGATTTTCTTTAAAAATAACTTTCTTTTAAGTAAATTTATTCAGCATACTCAGATTTAAACATTTCTAAGTACAGAAGATACTTTTTTATTCTGCAGAGGCAGCTACTTTATTTATTACACATAATGAGGATCATTTTAAACGTACTATCTTCTCTAGAATGTATAATTTCCCGTTAAACCCGTCTGCTTTGCTTACTGTGTAATTATGCACATATTTGGAACAATCAGTGAAATTCTGCTCATACAACTGGTGCCTTTCATCTGTTTGTGACAACCACTTATGAGCTGTGTGAATGAAGCATGAACAAATGTAAGAACAAATATGGAACAAACATGTACAATCCACAGCACACAATGTGCTGTGTCCGTGAGTAATTTATATTAAATAATGAATGTTTGGACTTGTGCAATGGTGAGACACTATCTCAATGTAATGTTTTTGTTTTTTTAGCACACATCCATTAGCAAGCCACTTCCTGCTGCACCCACTGAGAAATGCATTGCTTTGTTTATGACGTTCCTCTTTTTTTTTTAAAAAAAAGGGAGCCGTCTGCACACAGCCCCTCCCAGAGGTGGGTTTGTTATTTTTTGCCCTGGCTTTAGCCTCCCTCGCTGATGACCACCACTTTCCCCAAAATAACCAGCATGCCTAGTCAGTGGTGAAAAGTGGCATCCATTAGAATGCAGTGTGGGCTGCTTTGAGGAGAAATGCATGTGCCACGCTAAGAGAGCAGAGTGGGGATAATCAAGCCTGCCCATTCCTGTGTGATTAATGGCTAGTCTGTGGCTGGCTTGTGTCTTTGAACTACCTCCAAATCTGGCCTGACAGCATCTATTCTTTAATCAAGAACACCATAACAGTACTCACTGAGAAAGCATATCAGATCTTTAAGTTAGTGTCAGGATGGTCATTCCTCAGTAAGTTAAATATCAGTTTCCACAGAGTCCTCTCATCTGCAGGTCTCATTAACCGGTGCCATGTAAACGTCGTCGAATGTCTTGAGTGTTTGTGTGCCTTTGATTCTGTGACTTCTTTAATAAAACTGTCAACTCACTGAGGTAACAGCACTCATATAGCGCCAGTGGGAGAATTCCTACTAACTTAGATATTCTGCCATTTTTATTTTTTCAATCATACTGGAGTGGAGCTTGTCTGTCTCCTGTGAGGTCCTTACTGATGGCGTCTGAGATGTGTTTCATGTTTTGTGTGCCTGCTGTATTTTTAATGATCACAAATGAGAGTTAAGTCAGTCCCCCGCAGTGTGGCAGCAGCATTACTACACTGTGCTGAAATGATTGATGATGAAATGATCTTAAGAAGCAGCTTGAGATAATTATTTTACCCAAAGGATCTGCAAAGAGGTCTGTCATTATTCAGAAATGGGTGATTGTTGAAACTAAGAAACTACAAAGACACTGATTTTAAAAATTATGTGTTTAATTTTTTTTGGTATCTGATTACCAAAGCATAATCTGACTTAGCATTAGATAATCATATTAGTGTAATGTAGGAAAAAGCTGTTTTATTCAGCAGTCAAAATGATGAATAATTACTCTCTGCATGCTTTGTCCTGTATGATTAACCAAGGCCTGGGAGTAATTAAAAACAAAGCACCATATTAGTCTGAGGAATGAGGACATGAAGCAGGCACTGACAAAGTGCAGCATGAAGGCCTGGCACCGATAAGAGGGAGTACAAACTGTGGCCTTCCTTATAGTTTACTTTCATCTGCTGATGGCCTTCATCCATGATGATGTGGAAACCATGACCTGCCTCTGGACACAGGCCAGAGATTCAGCCTAACAATCAATCAACTGCTTACAGAGATGAGAGTAAACTACATTTACTGTGTTCTGGTCACCCAATTTAACTCTCTATCGCAAAACACAACTGAGGATGAAATGCCTTGGGCACCAATCAAACCAATCACATTATCACAAGTCACAAGAATCACATGAACTATGTTTTCTTTCCCACCAACATTATTTTAAAATGACTCTACAGAGCCAGGGTGGGCAGGACATAGTAGGGGAGTGGACAGGAAAGTGTCTCGACTTATCCACAGGGGGTTCTATGAATTTCTTTCCATGGAATGTATATATAGACACTATTGTAGTCAGTGTTGCCCTGGTAGGGTCTTTCTGTATGTTTTGGTATGGATAGTTTCAGTGCATGTGTAAATATATCATTTACTATAGTTAAGGAAATATCGTATTTACACAGTTTTATCCTCCCCACCAATTCTTGATTTGAGGATACTAAGGGATGCCATTCCCTCTGTAAAAACACAAGTGATTCCTTTTGAAAAACAGGTCTAATACATATATATATATAGGCATCCCTGTCATTATATTTATATTGCCATCATATTTAAGATCATAGGGATCAGATTATTTCCAGTGCTTAAATAGGCAGAAATGTGTTTCTATTTCCCCAAACCAAATCCATCTTCACTGATTTGTCTTTACCTTTACAATTCAGCATCTGTTTGTGCCAATTAAAGTCACTAAGCCAAGATGTCCAAATTTGCATTAAAATTGTTGTCTGTACATTGTTACATAGCTAAAATTGAAGCCTACATTTTGTCCTTAGTTTTTGTTATTTTAATGAAAATCAGTATGTCTTACAGTGTCAAAAACCACATCAACAACCTGGGGTTTGAGAGCAGTGGTGAATTAGCACCACTAACCTAGTTGCCAATACTTCTATTACTTCACTGTAAGAAAAAAAAAACAAAACAAAACAAAAAACAGCAAAACTATGCTGTGTTTTTGATACTGATATGTTTAACTACCAGCAAGGGGAGCTGACATGCTGGCCACCAGCAAAACTAGTAATTGGATGTAGGTACTCCTGGCCAGACCAGATTAAACTAGCTTTTACCACAAGGCACTTAATTTTTGCTAGTTCTTGGGATGTGATAAGTTCCATATACAGGCTAGGAAAAACCTTTATTGAGTAAGAAACTGTGCTAATAGTTACACACAATAATTCCGTAGGATTTGAAACATTTTAAACACACTCTCCACATACTCCAAACAATGACAGGGCTGGTTTCATAATGTGTTCTTCTTGGAAGTACCTCTGTCCAAACTGCCCTTGGAGACTTAGCATAGAGAGCCAAACCATTACCTAATGCTACATAACCATGTTTTTTTTTTTTTTTTTGAAAAAAGCAAGTTTCATAAGACACTGCATTACATGGCCACATTACATAACCACACCATGCTTTTCCACTTCTCCCAGAAGCATGTTCTTATGAAGCCAGAGAAGGGCTGTGGGTAAAAACAAAAAGTCAGCTCAAGTGAATGTTTTCCAATTCTTGGAAAGTGCATGTTTTAATTAATTAGAGAGAATGTTTACAATTCATGCACGTGATATAATACATTCAACACTTCCTTATACTTCCTTTTTTGAGGGTCCTATTCCTAGTGGAAGCAACTGGTGTTGCTGTGCCCAGCTCACGCTTAGCTGGATATCTTTAAAACTAAACCATGACACCAAAACTGTGGATTTGATATCAGTTTGTCAATCTGCAGTGTATTCTGGCTCTTTAATAGCTTCAGCTAAAGCAGACCTCACTTTCAAGTTTCATCAAGATCGGTTTGTAGCTTGGTGTTGCTAATGGGAATGGCAGAGAGTTTCTGAAAAAAATGATCCTATGCCCAAATGGCCTTACCATGTGAGGCATGTGTGCGGAAAAAAGTGCTGACTGCTTTAGGCTATATTCACATTACCAGGCTGGACTGATTCAAATCTTGTTTTTTTAATCCCCTTAATGTGACACAGATCTGACTTTATTCAGGGCTGTGTGGACATGTTAAATCAAATCTTTCCAAATCAGATTTGAGGCACTTTTATACTGCATGAGATCCTAAAGCAAAGCCGATTGGATAGGTATCAGCATGCGCATGCATACTGTTCAGGGACAGATTCATACATGGGGAGAGGAATACAGTTGTCCTGTCTTGCTGATGTTATATTGACAGTATTCCCTCCTGCTGTGACAGATTTTGTCAGTGCAGCTTCACTTTCAACTTCCCCTCTTTATAATGAATGAATTGACAGTGTAACAGCTTCATACATATTGAGGAGGTCTTTGCTTTGTTAGCGCTTTTTTTTGACAGAAACGATATGCATCTATGAAATCTACATGCAGAATCAGAGAGTTGTGTTTGTCTGTCTATTAATGGAATTTAGGTTAGCCCGTTGAATGTGGGAAGGAGAAAGTGGGTTAGGTGTCTACACACTAACTGGGTCTGAGAGGCACCTCAGGAGGAGGCATGTAAAGGCAACACACTTCTGTCCGTACACTCAGTGGTGCTTTGAGCAACGCTTCACTCCTTGCTTTGGTTAACTGGGATGCCCTCAACAAGGGTTTGCCTCTGCTCCCTTTGGAAGCAATTACAGCCAGGCAAGAAAAGACAAAATTGGATTCAGTCAGCCTTATCACAGATAGATAGCAGGTAGAGGTGCTGGAAACTTATATTTAAATGTTACAGATGGGTAAAAGGGTAAGTGCATAACTGATGCTTGGTTTAGTACACCACATGCTGTAGACTATTGTGCATCATCAAATGCCAGTCAGTGTTTCATTGATAACACACACAATCTCCCAAATATAGCTGGCCATCCAGAATCACACCAAGGCTCCTTGCATCTCCAGATGGAACAATTGAGGAGTTGTATCTCATTTGCAACCCATATCATGAACCTGACTCGGTCATGCAGATTGCTACTGTACGACATCTGGCGAATCCAACCCTTTCTTTCTCCGGAGGCTGCCCAGGTGCATGTCCAGTCTCTAGTCATTTCAATGCTTGACTACTGCAACTCCCTGCTGGCTAGTCCTCCTCTGCAGGCCACCATGCCCCTTCAGATGATCCAGAATGCAGCTGCACGGCTTGTCTTCAGTCTATCAAAGTTCATCCAGGTCACTCCACTGCTGCGCTCTCTTCACTGGCTTCCTGTAGTTGTCCGCATCAGGTTTAAAACTCTCATCTTCCTACCAAGACAGGAACGGACCAGCCCCTCCCTACCTTATGGCAATAGTCTAGAGTCGGACTGCACCTTTGAGCTTCTAATACAGCTCGACTTGACCTGTCATCCTTAAAGTCACATAGAGGACTAGTGTCAACACTCTTCTCAGTACTGGCACCCAGATGATGGGTTAGGGTTAGCCTGTTCGAAAAGTGGACTCTCTTGCCATCTTCAAACGCAGACTGAAGACCTTTCTCTTTGTGACCCACTTAGGTGAGCACTAGTGATCACCGTAACAGACTGTAACAGCACTTATACTGCTTCTAAATCATTTCTTACCTTCTTTCTTTCTAGGTTTGAGCACTGACTAGATTCTCCTTCTAGGTTTGAGCACTGACTAGATTGTATTGTATATTGCACTTACTATGTTTTGTTCTTTCTAGGTATCAGCATCAGCCCTTGTTCTGACAAGCGTCTGAGCTCAGAGGGAATATGGACCCTAACCTATTTATACCAACACTAAGATAGTGAGTTCTCTGGATAAGAGGGTCTGCTAAATGCAGTAAATATAAATGTAAATGTAAAAATGAGAAGACAGCCATGGCATGTTTATGAATGCAACATCACCAGAGAGCCCAACACACAGAGTTTGGGAGAGAAGAAAGGCCATCCAACTCCCCCTTAGAAAGCAAAGCCGATTGGTTGTGGAGCTTTACAGGTTGTCACAGCCTAACTCAGTGCTGACTTAAATTGTGCATACAACTGACCTCTCCATCCTCTACCCACGAATGCATTCTTTTATAAGCAATGAGATTGGACAAGCTTCAAAATACAATGGAAGCAACATTCAACCTAATGAAAAACTGTAGCACACATTTTTTTTGGTCACGCATTCTAGTTGAAATTTGCATGGTGGCTAATACATCATTGCTTCCAGACAGCCAAGTTTCTGTTGCAGTAGCACAGCTTGGTCTGGTTTGGCATTATATAACTTTATACCAGGAATCCAACAGTGTGCTTCTCTGTGAATAATTATGCTATTTTTTTTATAATTCATTTTGGTTAGTGTTCTGTTAATTCAATTAGCTGTTTTAACACAGTATCTATAATCACAATGTTTCAAAGGTCTGATACTCTCCATTGCTTTAATTAGGTGATTCACATTCTGAGGCTGAAGCTTGATTGACTAGAGCAGTGTTTCGTAATCCTACTCCTGTGGACCCGCTGCCCTGAACTTCTTCAATATTCTATGCCACAGCACACTTGATCCAGCTCATCAGCTGATTATCAAAGCCTTCATTAAGGTGTGATGAGACAGGGAATAGTGGAAAGTGTGCAGAGAAGAGAACTGAATTTGTCTTGTAAGGAGTGGAAGTCTTGTTTAACAACGTGTAGAGTACCACATATAGAGCACCATGACATGTGCTAGGTGGTAACAGGGTAGATGTGTAGTGGATAATGTAAAATATGATCAAAATCAAGAAGCTCAATAAGTATAGCTGTTATTTTTTAAATATTATGGTTTTGTCTGGGCAAGTCTAAAATGTCTGAATGATCAGTGTGATCTGAGTCTTAATGGGGACATATTGTGAATTAAACACTTTTTTAATGAACATTAATTTGGGGATCTGGAGCTCTTACCAACCCACAAAATGTGAAATAAATCAACCCAGTCACAAATAAGAAGTAATAATGACTAAAATCCAGAGCTTCAGGGGTTGCACAAAACACCTTTAGTTAAGATTTTGCTTAACGTCCAAGTTAAGGTTTCCTTAAAAATATATCGGTTACACAAAATTCTCCTCAAGGTTTCCTTAAAATGTTCATTTATGTATTTAAGGTTTTTTTCCCCTTATCTTTGTCTTATCCCTTAATGAATCCCTGAAAATTCGTTAAACTGTTGCACAAAGCCCCTTAGCAACCAAATTTAGGAAAACAAATTAAAGGTACCTCTGATACTGTCTTAACCGCAACATGGCAGAGTTTATGGTGATAAATGATGGTATTCCGAGGAGAGTGTTCCGCGAACGGGAGAACCCACTGGATATGCTTAATGATGAGCAGTTGATTTTAAATGATAAATTTGATCGGCAGTCAATCCACGATTTGTCCAACCGTCTTGACTTGGATCACGCTACTTTCCGCAGATGTGCTCTTCCTGCTGCAGTGCAGTTAATGATTGCTTTTTGTTTTTATGCTACAGGATCCTTCCAATCAGTAAAAGGCAAGGAATTCATGTGAATAAATCAACGGTGTGCCACAAATGCCCTCGCCCGACTGCTTTTATTGTATTCCTCTAGAAGTATTATCTTTTCCCCCGCTAACCAATTTGGTTTTCTTGTTTTCTTGTTTCCATTTTTTTCTGAAAAGTTTGTGAGCTGGTGCAAGTGAGGCGATAAAGGGTATCACAGCGAGTGCAGGTAAACAATGGTTTCCATGGAAAAAATCTCCTGTAAAATCAGTTATTGCAGTAAATCCCTTACTACACTTCCTTACATAAGGAAAACTTTTAAGGGATACTTCACAACACCCTTAAGTAAATCCCTCAGCTAAGCCTTTTTAAGAAGAGTGTCATATGTAAGGGGAAAACTTTAGGTGTTTTGTGCAACCAGCCCCTACTCCTTACTACTTACTCCTAGGCTCTTGCACTGAACTGAGCTGTGGATTATTCAAATTTAAAAGTGCTAAAACAAGCTGATCTAAATATGGCTATTTAGAGGGGGGAGAACGGTGCTGTGTTGTTTGGTACTTGTGGTATTTTGACACAGATGTTTCTTTAAGAGCCCAGAGAACTGTGTTAAGTTGTGGAAAAGGGGTACAATATGTTCCCTTTAAAATGGATTATATGGTGTGCTCATGTAGTGACTTCTGTAGTACATACAGTCCCAAAATGAACAGCTGTTCTGAATCTCGAGTGTTTGTCGACTTGCCTGACTGCCATTTTATGACGGCACTTTCTGACATCACTAAATCAGCCTATATGCCTTTGAAGTTTTGTTGTCGTTTTCTAGTCGATGTTGAGCCCATATTAGAAATGCTGCCCCTAAGCCTATTCTCCCTAAGGAAAACATGAAAGCTGTTTTCAGAAATCACTGCTATTGTGCCCTGTGGTAAACAAAACACTTTAAAGCTGACATGTTTTGCCCTATTTACATTTTTCCTTACATGACCTACTTGCATCTTTCTTTACGCTGGATCCTATTAATTATGAGGTTGTTAAGGAGTCAAAACACAAATGCTGCTGCATGCCAGCTAACACTGCTGGGCACTGAATTAACATCGGAAAACTGGCAACTCCACCAAAATACTCCACACAATCCAGCAAGATTTTTCCCCTGTGCTAGGTGAGCCACATTAGCTGTAGTAGCTTACTGCTGAGCATGCTTATAGTTTATTTGTATCATGATTCTGTTATAACCCTATAATACAGAAAAGACCTTCTGAAGGAAAGTATACACCGGAAAAAATATAACTACTTTGGACAATTTTTGTTTAACCCAGGGTGATATAGCAGCAATTTCCTAAAAGGCTATTCATTTTCCCCATAGACAAAACCATAGACTTATGGGCTTCAGAGAGGTAGGAATTTGTACAGGCTTGCTGTGAAGAGTTACTAATCATGGTGTATACCCAAGCACTACCTACAGCAGCACCTAATTCCATTTCTAGTGTCTTTACAAAGAGTCATTCTCCAATAGGTTCAAACACTCATTATTGTGGCCTAGATGATTGTCACATTTAGGAACCATACATACAGCTGTCTAGATCATTCAGACTTGTTCACAGAGATCTTCTTTTGGCTGTAAATTGTCACATGTATCTCAAAAATAGTTACTTTACGGGAGAAAGTAAAAATAAAAAAAAAACCTTAACTTTCAATGGAAGTCAATGTAAAAATTAGATTCCAATGTAATTTTGGGGCATTTCTATTAGTCCATTCATCATGAAATGTTTATACAATGCGTAGGACAGCTGCTGTGTTCAAATGATGTATTAAACCCAAAATCGACAAAGATTAAGATACATGTGTTTTTTTTTTCGGTAGCGACAATATATTACATGAGAAAAGTGGAATCACCTGTAGTCTTCAGAGTTGTTCTGATGGTGGGTTTGTACTTTTCTATGCCTCTCTCGGTTGCTGTGAGTTCAGTGGTCTTTCCTGCAGTCTCTTCTGTCCTTTCTTTTTCTAAACCTGCAGAGAAAACCAGAGACATATGGCTTGAGACATGCAGAGTTAATCTCTTTAGGAAAGCTGATTCTTAACATGCATTATAGTTTGTAAGATGTAATGAGAAGAGGATGTTTTCTAACCCAGTTCTGTCAGGGACATCTCTCTCATGCACTTTAACAGATCCAGCCATCCATAGAACTGGAGCGTTTTCACGACCTTATTACATTGACTGTTTTGTTCTTGTGCCCGTGTGTGTGTGAAGCTGTGCACTACAAGTAGACATCCTTATGTATTTGTAACTTCAGCATCCTCACAATATGGGAGATTTGAACGGTTACAAATGACTACAAAATATGTGCCTGTAGCACACTGGAACATACAAAGATGCAGGGGTGTTAAATGTGTTTGTTTTTTATGTTCCACTAACTAGCAAAACGTATACTACATGGACAAAAGTATGTGGACAACTGCTCATCTGACATTTCTTCTTGAATTAGGGGTACTACTAGATAACTTGCCCTGCCATTGAACATTCTAGGAAGGCTTTGGAACATTGCTGTGAGAATAGGATGGCATTCAGATATGAGAACATTAGTGAGGTCAGGTACGGATTTTGGATTAAATGTACCATCACAGGGAGATCATTGCTAATGCACATACAGTCCGCTGCAGTTCTTATAAGTTGTTTTACATACTGTGTACATATTACACATCAGTCGAATGGGCGGACTCTCAGGACACCGATAATGTAAGTCACTACTCTAAAATGTACAACTACTGAATTAAAACCAAAATAATTTACATGAAACCTCTTCTTTGCAAAAAAAAAAAAATGTGGCACCACAAAGCCTGAAACACACAAAAAGGATACTAGCGCTTATGTAGATTTTCCCCTTCAAAACAAGACCAAATTGGAGTCAACCCACTCGTTAGTAGTCCTCATGTTTGTGTAAAGATGACTTGCAAAAATAAAGAAAAACAACAGTTCAAAATAAAGTACAACTTTTGGGGCAGCATGGTGGTGCAACAGGTAGTGTCGCAGTCTTCAATGGAGGTTGTGGGTTCGAGTTCAGCTCCAGGTGACTGTCTGTGAGGAGTTTGGTGTGTTCTCCCTGTGTCCGCGTGGGTTTCCTCCAGGTGCTCCGGTTTCCTCCCACGGTCCAAAAAACATCTGTTGGTAGGTGGATTGGCGACTCAAAAGTGTCCGTAGGTGTGAGTGAATGCGTGTTGCCCTGTGAAGGACTGGCGCCCCCTCCAGGTTGTATTCCCGCCTTGCGCCCAATGATTCCAGGTAGGCTCTGGACCCATCGCGACCACGAACTGGATAAGTGATTACAGATAATGAATGAATGAATGTTCCCCATGGATCTCCGCTATGGCCGCGTAGCTTGGGGTCTCAGCTTTAACGACACGTCCATCAAGTTAAGCTTAGATATTTTTTTTTTGCAGTAAAATTAATCATTTTCCTTATGGAGAGGTTGGTTTCTTTGAAGATTCCAAAGAAATATTTCAAAGAAGATTTCACATTAAATTTAGAAAACTGCCTAAAATATTTTGTTGTTTTGAGCATATTTTGACCACTAAAGATTCATTTCAGTATATTTAACACTTCATAAAATTGCCTCTAGTTTATTCACTGCCTCAAGATTTGAGTAGGTAATTTTAGGCGAGAAAAACAGGATCGAGATCATGATCCTGCGAAAAAAAAATGTGATAATGTATTTTTGCCATATCGCCCACCCCTATTCATCACTCACCAACTCATCCCAGAAACATTGATTGGAAGACCATCACCCAGTTCCACTGCCCCAAAGCTCAGTGCTGAGGGACATTTTACTCGACTTTCATGGCATTAAGAAGGGTGGCCATAAAGTCATGTGCAGCTGCTTCAGACTGTAATTCTATTTCATCAATTTTATTGCAGATAATACAGGCTGTCTGTGCACAATTTACCTTATGTTACCACAGTGGCTGGGCGAAGAAGGTGAATTAACTAACAATGTGTCTACTACTGGACATGTAGTGTATTTCAATAATGACAAGTGCACCACATTTTTTGAAAAACAGCCTAATGTCAATCACCCCACAGCTAAATAACAAAGTCTGCCTATGTTATTTCAAATTTGCTGCTACGTTTTCCCATGATTTTCCGATGAAATAAGTGGAAAGTTTTGCTTCAGCAAAGATATTCAATTATTAGTTGAGAGCAACATGACAGTGCCCTCAAAACTGGATGACTTCAGCCACACAGAAGAGAAGGCTGATACAATCATGACATAATATTGAATAAGTTACCACCTGCTGGCCACTGACCTCCAGAGACGTGGCTCTATTAAGGTGACTGCTGTACTGAGTCGTATACACAAGCACACACAGACACACAAATATTGCATTGCACAGTACTGTGCAAAAGTCTACTGAGGTATCTGAGAAAATGTTTTTTTTGGGCAATTGACATTAATTTATCTCAGAATAGACCTACTAAATTTAGAACAATATATATATTGCTTTGTGATATAATTTTGTATATATGTTAGTTCCAAACTCTCTTCAAGGAATTTTACAGTTATCATTTACAGTTACAACCCAATAAATGAGCAAGTTCATTATTCATTCATTCATTCATTGTCTGTAACTGCTTATCAAGTTCAGGGTTGCGGTGGGTCCGGAGCCCACCCAGAATCGCTGGGTGCAAGGCAGGAATACACCTTGGGGCACCAGTCCTTCACAGAGCAACACACACACATTCACTCACACCTTTGAACACCTACCATCGTGTGTTTTTGCACCCGGAGGAAACTCACATAGACACTGAGAGAACGTATGGAGGTATATTTGGTGCAAAACCCCTGAACACCCGTGACAGTGAAATTTGTAGTTGTAGAAAATAGTCACAGTGAAAATCTCTTCAGGAGTTGCAAACCTGTAGATTTTTTTCCTCTCCCACAAATACAACTTAACAGTTACACCTTTACGAATTCTTCATTACAGGAGCAAAAATCCAATTCCAAACACAAATCAATGATTACACCTGCTCGAATCGGCTACGAGTCATAAATGCTGTCTTTTTCGCTCACACTTCTGCGTGCTTTTACTTTTTTGCGGCAAATATCTCAGTCAGTGTGGTGCAAAAGTAAGTTGTGCATCTGTAGAGCCAGGGATGGAGGACTCGTTAGGCACGTGTCGAATGCTATTGGCTGAGGTCTCCTGGTTCTGTGACTGAGTGCCTCCTACGAAAAGCCTTCTCCAGAAAACAAACATTGTGGACCAAGGGTCCATGTAGAAAATGGAATGGAAAATGGGATTTTTTTCCAAGACAAAAACATTCTTATAGCTGAGTTAACGGTTTGAAATATTGTTATGGGAACTAAGGCTTTATTACAACAGTGCATATCAGAATGCATATCCCACCTTGTGCAATAGTTTGAGCACCCCACATCCCATTGCCTTCTATTGATTTTCTCTTTGAGTGAAAATTAGTCAACAAATGCACTGTGATGGACTGTGAAGTGTGTGATGCATTTATATGATGAGGTCTGATTTTGGATGTTACTCTCTCAGCTCTCATTTGCATGAGCATCAAGCTCTGCACCAAGTCAGACCAACAGCTAATGAGGTACTCCTGCTGGTGTGTGTGAATGTGTGCGCCTATCTAGTTTTCTCTGCTCATCCCTTCCTGGCAGAGTTCCATGCTACAGCAGCTAAACTGTCAAACAACACAACCCTCCCACTATAACCTGAAGGCTGTTCTCTCTCTCTCTCTCTTGCTCTCATATATGTGTGTGTGTGTGTGTGTGTGTGTGTGTGTGTGTGTGTGTGTATGTGTGTGTGTGTGTGTGTGTGTTCCTGCCTTGCCCACAATGATTCTTGTACGGGATAAAGCAGTTATAGAAAATAAATGAATGAATAAATCGGTTCAATTTGAGATATATTCACATGGAACTTTTAGCTATTTTTTAGTATTTCATAATAGTGATATTTGTTGTCACTTAATATGTACAATTTTTTGTGTCTTTGAAGCTATGAGCTTGTATTGGTATTATAGGCTAGGTACAGTAATTAGTAGAAATAGTTAAGCCAGAATAAATGATTGCTAAGATTTACCTCCGCAGAAAATGGGACATCCTGACACTGGGGCAAAATGCATTGGTTTTTTTTTGTTGTTTTTTTTAATTAAATGATTAAACCTATGTTCATCCTATGTTTAGCATGCTAAATCTATGCACACATGATTGATATTTTGTGTTCTAAATTCTACCCTATTCATCAATGGCACCACCACTGATCAGATATTATATGAGCAGTGCACTGTTCTCCACCTGCTGCTAATGAGACCTCAAAAACTGTACAGCAGTTGATGCAATCAAATGTATCCAATATACATTACCACCCCACGAACATGTTAAATTCCCTGCTGTTGTGAGTGTGGTCCAACATATAACATGGTCCTATGGTGGTTTCATTTTATTGTTGGATGTGGTGCAGCAAAAGCAATAGCCAATAACTTTAAACCTACGTAACGGTAGATTTTAATGCATGTCATTTAATGCATGGTGGCAACAGTATGGAAGCAAATCTGTGTCATCAGACTTTGAAATATTATCACCTTTGAATCTGTAGCACTGATTTTTTTGCACTGAAATTATGCATCTGAATATAATTGCTCTTGAATAGAACTCATGAATTTTCAAGAACACAATTTTTCACTGTCATTATTACAGTTAATAAATTCAGATAAAAAATTCAAGCTCAAAAAAATTCAAACAATATATTTCGAAGTTTCTCAAATTCAGTAGACGAAATTCAGATACCAAAATACGAGTTACAAAAAACTCAGATACACATCACCAAGGATGAGCAATCGATTCATTTGGATTTTCTCTTTCACCTTAAATGCTGCAATAGTTGCATTCTGTCTCCGCTATGTGGCGAAATACGAACACAACTTCCATACCGTGGAAAAAACTACACGTGTAGCTTCCTTCCGCGGATATTAGCTCTTTATTTTCAAAGTGTCTCAAAAATCTGAAAGGCTCACTAAAGACACAATAACAGACTATTGATATTCTGAAGATGAAGAAATTTTTCTGTGGAAATTTTTTGTAATGGCCCTCTGAATATAGTTAGGGCTATATGTTTAAATATTAGGAAAGGGGAAATTCTAAGAGAGCTATTCAGCAACGTTTTTCAAAGTTTTTGCCAAAAATGCTCGCAAAACTCAGGGATCAGACGCACATAACTCGGAGTGCTCCTGCACAGAACTCTGCAGCTTGCACACAAAACCGAGAGAGCACGTGCAAAAGTCATGGAGCACAAACGTCAGAGCTGGATATTTTGTTTGCAAGTTATAAGTTTTATGTTTGTGATGATTTTTTTTGTGCGATTCTTTTCGGCACAAATCTGATTCCATATTTTTCCGCCACTGAGACGGTGACTCATCAAGTCCTCAATCAGAGCTTTGTACTCGCGAGTCGAATTTGTCAAGTTTGTACAACTAAGTACGGCAGTTTATCTTCAAGTATTTTGTATTGAGAAACAGCAAAAACGGGGAAATGCAAAACCCTAGTGTGACCGGGGTTTAACGTTGCCAAAAAGAAAAAAGCAAGCCAATCAATGGGCACCGCCCCAATTTCAGGTCTCTTCTTTCAACCCACTGATTACCGCAATAAAAATTCTTGTCCCGTACTATATGAAATAGAATGAGAATGACACACTGGCTCATGTCTTTGCGATGTTGGTTGGATATGGCCCTTCAGACCCACCAACATAATGTTGAAGCTAAGGGCTAACAAGGGCACTGCTCTGTTGTTGAATGCATAGACCAGCACAAATTGCTACATCAAGCCCCAGGCTCAGAGACAGAACAGCTGACGGGATAAATCAGATAGATTTGTTTGGAGGATGGAGAAAGCTGTCACAGTGTTTGGTCCAATTCTCTAAAAAACGTATTGATACATCTAAATATCACATTTTGAACTTTTAAAATGCCAAATAATTACTGACAAACCACAATATTTCTAAGCTAAAAATGCAGAATTAGATTTTAAAAATTCCTGCTCCAACTTAAAGGACAGCGTAGAATTCACTTTCTCTTCAGAATTTCTGGTTCATTGTAAATGGTTCAGCAGTTAACATTACATTTAATTACTCCTTATTCAAAGTGCATGTCCAACCTTATAATAGTTACAATTTTGCAGTGGTTACACTCAGTCAAACACAATGTTATCTTTGTAATTTAATCAACCCTGAGAACAGTCATGCTAAACAGTGCTCTTTAGATATGGGAGAATGAGTATGTGTTTTTTGATCCTTGTGGTATTTTGACTGAAGCATGTAACAGACGTCTCATTAAGACCCCAGGGAACTGTGTAAACTTATGGAAAAAATATGTCTCACTGTAATGCTTGGTGTCGAAACAGCTCTTAGGACTGACTGTAAAACCTTTAAAAGTCTTCTGTGGATAAACCAGTCAGCAATATGCTATAAGCTCATATTTTTGGGCAACGTTTTAAAAGCACATTCTGAAGTGCTCTGTCACACATATGAGGGATTAAGTGTGTTAGTGAAGCGAGACAAGTGTTCCCTTCACTGCAATCCTTCAAGTCATGTGTGGTGGACTGTATGCTGATATTTATGAATGTGCATACAAAATATATGTCTTTGTTCATAGAAAGGTCTTCAATGTGAATAATTTGAGTGGAACACGCTCTTCTTCAGCAGGCTGTAAATGGGGCCCTGGGGGACAGTGAAAGGACACAGATCAGCAGTTTATCCTCACGCGGTGAGTTCCCATTAGTGATGAAAACAGAGATACTGAGAGAATCTGTATTCATGGTGGAAAACATCCCATTATCCTTTTATTTCTGTTGGATGTGACAGCACACGCCCAGGGCAATGCTGGTACTGAGCACACCATGTTAAAGATTGCCTCTAGAGTCTAAGGCAGGGGTCAGTCAATAGATATGATCCTTGCAGAACAAATGACCATTACCATATCACCATACTCCCATGTGCCCCTGACCTATTTGTTATATATGTGCATCAAATACACTGTACACCAACTGTCCAAATATTCTATACACTGCCTGCTGTGTCTGATCCACTGGTTCCAGCACAACACACACTGACGAATCACCACCATGTCAGTGTGACTGCAGCAGTGAGATTGATCCATTTGCTCTGTGGAGGCCTTACCATTGACGACCAGAATAAAAAAGTGGTAACAAATTATTGCAGCACAGCAGATGGAGAAACAAGCAATAGAATAAAAAGAAAGAACTGGTTTTAATGCTTTAATGCATCTTTAGCTACTTTGAGTGGCACCTATGTTCAATAAAGTATTGCACACTTTGTAAGATTTCCACAGAAAAGCAACATAGTATCACCATTCCAAGTGAGAACCAGCGGGGTATAAATCCTTGTAGCTGTGGGCTGTGCAACAGAATTGGAGTTGTTCCACAAAGTAGGTTTTATGAGTTTATAAGATATCTTAAGCCCAGAGTTGCAGACTGCCCAATAGAAATGTCCCTCAGCACCTTTCCTATTGGACACATTTGGCTAAACTGAGAAATCCTACTTTGTGGAATACCCGACTGGTCTTGTGATGCCAAATGTGATTTCGTAACAAGACCATCTGCAGACAGCCATAACAAATGTGACTAAATATGAAATCTCTGAACCAGTGTGATGCCTTGTAAAAGCAATGCTCAAAGTAGAGGTGCAAGGTGTATTTTTAAATGTATGTTGCTTATGCAGAGAACACATGACTTGGAATGAAAATATGCATAATGTCTTGCAGGAAAAAATATGAACTTGAAAAATATGAATATGAACACGACTAGAGACAAAGGTTGGGGGCAGGTTTTGGGGTGTGCACGGGTGGCCACAAAAATGTCACCATGGCTAATGCCAAGCATAAGCTTGAGGGATATAAGCCCCCAGCATTGGGCTCAGGAGCAGTGGAAGTGTGTTCTCTAGAGCAGACTTTCTCAACCCGGGTGCCATCAGGGTTTGTCAGGGTGCCATCAAATATATTTTGACATTGCTGATGGTAGCTAGGGCGGCACGGTGGCGCAGCAGGTAGTGTCGTAGTCACACAGCTCCTGGAGGTTGTGGGTTCGATTCCCGCTCAGGGTGACTGTCTGTGAGGAGTTGGTGTGTTCTCCCCCTGTCCGCGTGGGTTTCCTCTGGGTGCTCCGGTTTCCTCCCACAGTCCAAAAACACATGTTGAAGGTGGATTGGCGACTCAAAAGTATGTGTGTGTGTGTGTCTATGTTGCCCTGTGAAGGACTGGCACCCCCTCCAGAGTGTATTCCCGCCTTGCGCCCAGTGATTCCAGGTAGGCTCTGGACCCACCGCGACCCTGAATTGGATAAGCGGTTACAGATAATGAATGATGGTAGCTACAAAACTTATCATGAAAATGCAGCTATGACAGCTTCCATATTAAAGTTAGAATATTTAGAGAAAAGAGTCACAATATTCTGAATTTCATCTAAAAATTCTCAATGAGACATGTAAACTGTTGGCAGAGCTGGATGGTGGCTTCACGATGCGAGTGGACAGAGCAGATGCAGCCAAAAAAAGCAAGCAAATCATTCATAAAAAGAAATCCAATACGCTGTTGTCACAATTTTAATTTTAAGAAAGAACATTTAACAAAACTATAGGCACTGCATGTGACATAAAAAGTGTTTCTGTGTGAATGTGCATTTTGGCTGTAAAATGGGTATAGACAACGGTTTTTAGATTGGGGTGACTTGACATTTTACATACTTTTAAAGGGTGCTGTGATAAAAAAAAATGTTGGAAAACACTGCTCTAGAGTGATATTGATGAATTACATTTGTGATCTAAAACTAACTAATCATGCAAAAACCTGAACTCCCTAAAGCTCTTGTGGCTGAACACTGAATGTAATCAAACCCTCAGAGCAGAGTTCCTACCCTTCCTGCAGCAAAGGAGGAAAAACTCCTTAATATACTTGACTTAAGAAGAAATACTGATCAAGAAGGTGTTTTCTGTCCAGTGGTTTTTGCTCAGTGCTTATGTGAAGCTTGTTCTGAGACAATAAATGTTCTGCTCTGTGTCAATCAACATTTTGTGGTAGTCACTCATATAACACAAATGAGGAAGATAGGGGTTAGGTTGAAAAATGTCAGAGAGCTGTAACTCTTCTGTCTCCTAGCTATTTTAAATTACAAATTAGTTTCATTAATGTTACTGAATAATAACCCTGAAGATTAATAACCGAATAATAAACCTGTATGTGAAGAGGTTAAAGAATGACACAGCCTTAAAAGGTTTTCACTGCTAGGTCACTTCAGGCCATTTCCTATTCAGAAATATCTTCTGCTAATGGCATAGTGAATATGAACAGCCTCCATAAGAGGCATTATCTTCCGCCATGTGGCAACACAATATATGCAGCAGAATGTCATTAGATGATGAAGAATGTGTTCAGAGCACTCGTTTGTCATTCCTGTTCCTCTATTCTCATTTCTCTTTCTTTCCTCCCCCCACTTCCTATCTTCTCTCTTCATCAGCCTTTCCTCTTTCCCCTCTCCATCTTGTCTTTCCTGTCCTCTCTCTTCCCTCTTCATTAATAAAGTGGGGATTAGATCAGAATGTGTAATTACCTCCTCTGTACTGCACAAGATGCACCGTGTAATGGCTCTGTCTGTCCTTCATGTTCAAAAACACTGTGATATGGAGTATGCTGGTGATCTGGGCGAGCTGGATGGCAGAGACTGATATTCATAATCTGTACTTTATTAATATTAGATATGGGTTATATTACTGTAAGTTACCTTATTGAAAATTTCCTCTCACTTCAGCTTGATGGGGCCAAACAAACCCCTTCTGGCTTGATTTAGGTAGTAGTGTAGTTTTCTGGAACATCTTAAAGCATACAAATATTAACCTATTATGGTGAATATAAAATGCATACCATGCACAACTGATAACTCCTTTTGCTCCTGGTGACTGCATGGATTTCCTCCATGTTCATTCTCCCTCTCACACTCTGAGTGACTGGATGATTGTGAGCCTGGCGCCCCCGTCCAGGGTGTGTTCCTTGCTTGGGCCCAGTGATTCCAAGTTGGCTCAGAACCCACCACAAACCTGGGCTGGGTTTCCCAAATATATCTCAGAACAAAGGAGATTCTCTCTCTCTCTCTCTGTTAAGATGGTCTTAACATTGAGATGTTTTTGGGAAACTGGGCCCTTATTAGGATAGTTTGTTGTTAGGATGGGCGGCACGGTGGCGCAGCAGGTAGTGTCGCAGTCACACAGCTCCAGGGGCCTGGAGGTTGTGAGTTCGATTCCCGCTCCGGGTGACTGTCTGTGAGGAGATGGTGTGTTCTCCCCGTGTCCGCGTGGGTTTCCTCCGGGTGCTCCGGTTTCCTCCCACAGTCCAAAAACACACGTTGCAGGTGGATTGGCGACTCGAAAGTGTCCGTGAGTGTGTGAGTGAATGTGTGTGTCTGTGTTGCCCTGTGAAGGACTGGCGTCCCCTCCAGGGTGTATTCCCGCCTTGCGCCCAATGATTCCAGGTAGGATCTGGACCCCCCGCAACCCTACAATTGGATAAGCGGTTACAGATAATGGATGGATGTTGTTAGGATTAGGATGTTGTTGTTGATATTTTGCACTAGACTGAGGGGGATAAAATGGTACATTGACAGTTTAAACAAAGCAGGCAAGACACTAGAATTAAGAAAACTGATGGCACAGAGAACAAGATCAACGAACCGCAAGGCCATACCAAACTGACCAATCTTAAATAACAAAACCTAAAGGGATACACCCATGGGCTGTAGTCACATGACAAACTAACAGCCCACGGGTGTAGGGCATAGTTACAAGGGAGCAGGATATATCAATACAATACTATACGCTGATGTCTGAAAGCTACATAAGGCAGTTATTTTTGTGCATGAAATAAAGATGCACAATAATTCATTTGAACCTATGAGCCCCTTAGCCAAACACAGTGTTTTACTGTGTGCTGACAGTGTCTAGACAAATCCTTGATGTTTCAGTGGATCAGTTGATGAGTCAATATATTCATGAAATCCAGACTGGTTTTGATCAAAAGCAACAGGTTTTTATCTAAATTTTTAAACATATTGTCGCTGTCCATTGAAAAACACATATCTCCCATAACAGTAAATTAACATGTTTGGAGCATTTTTATTGGTCTATTTATCATAAAATTGCCACACAGTATGAAGGTCAGCTGCTGTGTTCAAAAGATGTAGTAAATTAAATTCAACAAAAATGGAGACACATGTTTTCAATTGGATAGCGCCAATATGCTATTTATTGCAGGGCATATTGCCCTTGCAGTATGTGGTAATAGAATAGTAGTATTGGTATTTTCTCCATACTGTGCAGAGCATGGGTTAGCGTGTAAAACAGAACAAGCATTGCTCTGTCTTCAGCCTCACTCTCCGAATAACATTGTTGCTAACATCACAGCAGCCACTCAGCTGTACCTCTAAATCCCTGGCACTTCAACTGCTTCATCCATTCATCTGTTTCATGTCTGAAGTTTCTGAAGTGGTCAGGTCATATTTGATCATTTAATGAAAGAAAGTGTGTAAATTTAATTCAGCCGTAAGGTCACATGGTCATAGATAAAGCTACCATTTAGAGGGGTGCTGAAATGTGCCATGACTGTTGTAACTAATAATATAATTCCATAATTTTTAGTATTATTATAGTAATTTAATAATAATGCACACATTTTATATTACCTGCATTACTTGTATATGATAATGTAGCAATAAATCCAATTTATGCAGTTGTGTTCTTTAAATATACATCTAGAGAATCTGTAAATTTGCAGCAGCTTTAAACTTTAACTTTTATTAGTTTTTATTTGTTTGGTGTCTATACGTGGAGTTAATTTCTTATGAAATGTATTGTTTTGACAGTTTATTTCCTACCTCAATGATACATTTACATAGATTTGTTCTGGTATTCCCACAATGATTATGTTCTATTATTCATTTATTCATTCATTGTCTGTAACCGCTTATTCAATTCAGGGTCACGGTGGGTCCGGAGCCTACCTGAAATCATTGGGCACAAGGAGGGAACACACCCTGGAGGGGGCGCCCCTTCCTTCGTAGGGTGACACACATTCACACATTCACTCACACCTATGGACACTGCTGAGTAACCAATCCATGCAACCTACGTGGGTTTTTTGGATCGTGGGAGGAAACCGGAGCACCCGGAGGAAGGAAACCCACATGGACACAGGGAGAACACACCAAACTCCTCATAGACAGGCACCTGGAGCTGTGCTCAAACCTGCAACCTCCAGGTCCCTGCAGCTCTGTGAGAGTTAACTTATCTTATCCAATAATTCAGAGGTATTAGGTCACTTGTATCAGTGTACCTACAGTGAAAGGTCTAAATAAATGTAGAAGAAATCTGAAAATATGTTACAAGCACAGTTATAAAAAAAAAAAAAAAAAGAACCCTAAATTACTGGAGAACTCACTGCCAGTGAATTACTGTGTTTACTATTAACATGTTTTAGCTTTTCTTTAGTTATTCACTGGAGCAAACAGGTAACATGACCACCATCTTACCACGGACTACTGCTGTGGAATCAGCACTTCTAAATAATTACACACATTTGGGCATGAAGGTATTGAGCTCCATCATTTGAGAGAACAACTTCCACTGTTCCATAGCCTAGTGCTGCAGGGCTTTAAACCCCTCTTACACTATGGCCTTACGCCCATGCTGTTGGCATAGCTGTTCTGTGGAGATTATACAAACTGTTTGTGTAATAAAACACTTGTGTCACCAAATGCATTTTACTTGATTGTCTGCATTAGGATTAAGAGGGAATTTATAAACATGAATTGTGCTGGAACCGTCACTTTAAACTCAGATATTTGCAGTCTAATTATATTGCATATGGATTTTCATCGAAGTAGGAAAGAGGGTGACACTAGTCTAACTCCTCATTTCCCTCTCTCCTTTTTTTCACCTCCCCCTTCTCTGCTCCCTCTCCTCTATCGTCCTCCATCTTTCTCCTCCAGATGTCGTTCGTTTTGCCAGTGTTCTTTCTCCCCTCCTCCACGGAGATAATTGACCTTGCTCAGACTGGGCATTGGAGGAGGGGGATATTCATCGTGCACCTTTGAGGTACAAGGTGACTCATGTAGCAGTCAATAATTTACTGTTCCACAGATAGAGACATAAACATAAAGACACACACTGCTTAAGAACACAATCGTGCAAATGTTTAGGCTTCAAAAAATGTTCAAATTTTAAAATTGGAAGATGCAAGTTTATCTCAAACAAACCATTAAATCTTACACACGCACAGCTTGTACAGTCTCCATAGAAAAACATTTCTAATAGACTAGGGTGGTTTGGAGCAGCTGAAGGTCACTACACTCAATGCCAAACATTGACTACAGACGTGTTATGCCCTCCAGCATAGAGCTGTAAAGCAGTGGAACTGTGCTCTCTGGAGAGATGGGGTGCCATCCAATATCTTAGGGGGGAAAAATGATCATCCAGCTTCAGCACCTTACCTCAGCAATATTTACGTGGATGAAAGCAATAAAAACCCCAAAGCAAGGAGATGGTTACTGCACGTTACTTGCTACTATTCATTAAAACCCTTGATTTTAGGCAAAATATCAGTATATTATTATATTATGCATTTCCTAAATATGAGAAAGCATCTTTTCGATCTGTGTTTCTATATGTACTACTATAAATAGTAAAAGCAGAAGAGCATCTCTTCAGTTTCAATACCACTTATTTCTCCTTAATATGTTTTTACACAAACACACACACACACACACATATAGAGAGAAAGAGAGAAAAATATTATCCTGTACATTATTCTGAGGACTAGAAAGTGGTATTGGAGTGAAAGAATTGTAGTAATAAAAAAGAGAAGAGGAAATAAATTCAAGAAAGTAGCAGAGAATGGGTTGTGATTTTAAAAATAGGTAGCTATGCTTGAAAGAGAAATAACAACGCAGGAGGGCTAGCCAAGGCTTACAGCCATACAGCCAGGAATGAAAGATAGTAACTAAATCACAAGAAGGGTATATTACTGAGAGAGTGAGGATGTGAGAACATCAGAGAGGAAGAGAGAACGAGATAGAGAGCGAGCGAGAGAAACTAAATGGCGAGAGCAGCATGTTCAGCATGTATGAACAGGCTTGAGGGAAACTGATCGTCCCCCAGGAATCATTGTTGTATGGCTGACTCTGCCATCTGAATACTGATAACAGGCCTTTTGCTGAGCTATCCACAGATCCACACTCCAAAGCACGGATACAAGCATAACAAAGAGGACGACTGCTCTTCAGTCCAGCTACTTCCATAAAACCATCCCCCGTATTCTCAGCAAATCCAACTACTCAAATCACATTTTCACCAAAATGTTCTGCAGCCTAAATGCTCAATCCTGCTCACATAAAAATTAGAAACTATCAAGAAGTACTTCTGAATAAATTTTGGTGTGACATTTTGACATTGGTTAAAATGTGAAATTAAGGCTTCAAAGAGGGATGCTACTGTTTATACCAGTGCTACTTACTTTGGCCCATTTGTTTATTTAATTTTAACATTATTGGATTAACATACATTGGATTTCATAAACTACAGTGAAATGTTTTATATATTTGTACAATTCTGTTTTTTTAATTCAGTGGTTTGAGGTTTAAAAAAAGTCATTCAGGGTGGTATGATACTAGCTATTTTCTTTACAGTGGTGACAATGGGAACCAGGAGTCTCAATGCCTACAACACAAATACAGAGATTTATTGTCTGTTCAATATGAGTAGTGACTCTAAGTGTGTTTTGTTGTGTTTATTTAAAGTTAATAAAAGTAAAACATGGTAAATCTGAGAAAATATGCTTTGTAAACATCTTAAAATTCTGTTCATGCACTTCTTGTCATGAAGGTATTTTAAATGATATACTTTAGTAAAACAGTGTTTCAGGCCTTAGGCAGTGCACTCAAGTCCATTTCATGTAATACATTTCTGTGATGTAGCTTTTAACAGCAATACTTCAGATTTATGGTTACTACCACTGCCATTGTATATGGAGCCTGTAACACCAAACCACATAAAAAAAAACTTCTGTTTGATTAACCAATCAAATGTTTATGAACATTTAGGCACTGCTTATTGAGGAGTTATAAGTATCCAGAAGCATAGATGTTAGCTACATTAGCCTTATACAAGAGACAGACATTTAACAGCAGCTTTTGGCTGATCAAATGTATTTTTTTGGAAAAATGTTTTCAATTAGATTTTTTGGAAACTGAAAACATGACACTGATCCTGGCCCTTTGGTAAATCTGTCTGAGATAAACCTGACAGACTATTTCAACATTTTGCAATGTATGTTTTTCCTCTGTTGGGGGGAGGTGTATTCCCACATTCATTATGCACACCCACATCAGATGAATTACAGAGCAGTAGAACAGGGGATAAAGTCACATAAATTATGCATTTTGCTGGGATTGCTTTAATCATGCTTTATGCATCAATTTATTGATTGAATGATCCCAGCTTGACATGATTATGGATATCTAAGCAGTCCAGACAATATAACATTAAGGAGCAGCCAGGTATTTTTACCACCAAAAATGAGCAAAACATAATGAAACAATAATAATGAAAATACTAATAATATATTTTCTATACATTGCAAATCACATGAGATGAAGAATCGCTTCATGATTTCTAAATAAAGAAGCTCATGCTACATAGTGTGTGTACCCCTAGCCATGGTTAAAATTAGTTTAGTAAGTCATTTCTAATATACATCCAGCTAAAAAATTGATTACTTGGAGAATTATTGCTCCTTTTAGTGTTAAGACTGATGGTGTTAAAGGGTGTTCAATTCTCAGCATTCATATCATGAAAATTACATTAAAATGAATATGTTTCTTTTTTAATGAAGACATATTATAAAAAAAATCTCTTAATCGGTGCATATTAATTGGCAGATGTAGAACATCTCCCAAATCACAAGCCAAAACAAGAAAACCCAGGCAGCTTTTTGTGTGTCTGGAAAACTGAACAAAAGTCTCTCTAATCACAATACCTGCATTTATGTGAGAGCACAAATAAAAGGTTAAACAGAGCCATCACTCTCAGAGCCAGGACTCTTGAGCTGAACTGAGCTGTGGATTATTTTCATTCAGTCATTCTAAAGAGGGCTGTTTAGACAGTGTGAAGATGATGCTGTGGTATTTTTGGCCAAAACCTGTCACAGACATTTCATTAAAGAAAATGTTCATGATTATAATAAAATTATAAAATTCTGAGGATATTTCCTCAACATTTGTAGCTCTCCTGACCTTCTGCATGCTGGAAACCTGTATAACGTGTTTACGAGGGCCCGATGTCTGTAAACGGGTAAAAAATACAAAGGGTCTCTGGCCAAAATGCTAGCCATTCTCTCTCTTTTTTATGCATAGAACTTCACATGTTGAAAATCTTGAATAGAGATGAGGATATTGCTCTATTCCTGCTCCATAGGTAGTTAATATTGACTAAGGCTAAGCTTAAACATCCTGAGTTCTAGAAACTGACAAGGTGCTTGCAATAGCAGTTACTAAACAACAGACAATTCAGATTCCTAGGCTCCAAAGTCTCTCCTTTATCAACAGAGATTTAAAGTGAACAGAATGAGGAAAGCAGTCTGAATGTCCTGCAGTCCCAGTAGCCCATACAGTGGCTTCTGACAAGACGCCAAGTGGCGCCACCAACACCGAATTCCAGTCACCTGGTCTTCCCTTCACTGAGGTACAATGTGTAGCCCCATAAAACTGGAAAACAACAGATGAGAAGGGCAGCTGTTGAATTCAAAAACTTCATTCCAGCGAATCTTCCCCAGCTCCTGCAAAACTACACACAGCCAGCTGCAGAGCCTCAGAGCTCTATTAGCCATCAGAGTATTAGCCATTCCTCATCCACAGCAAGATCCGATCCATGTTCATGAGGAAAAAATAGTAAGCAGAGAAGAGCTGCCGTAGCGAAAAAAGTGCTCTATATATCGACTCTGGAGTGTCCACTGCAAGTTAACTCACCGCCATCTTGGAAAAATTAAGGTGGAACTGTTGGCAAATTCTGTTAAATTAACTGCATGAAAGTAAACGCAGAATGAAAGTGCTGCAAAACTTAACAACTTGAGTTTCAAATGAGTTTCCATTTTCAGTGGATAACAATTTACAGACAAATTAAACTTCAGCCATGTACAGACAATAGTCATTAACAAATCTTGTATTTATGTTTGACTGCATTTTTCAAACTGTACCAACATATATTATTTTTAAGCTGATGTACAATGGAAAAAAATAGAGAGCAGCAGTTTCCCAGTGTTAACTTACAGAAATGGAATGTATGTCACCTTTAATGACTTAAAATGCATCTTATATCATTAACTTGCTTCTCAGATTACTGAAAAACGTAACCTCCCAACCTAACATGCTAACTTTGATTAGCAATTGTCTACAAACATTAGCATGCTAGGTGAACTTGTCTTCCATTAAACACACAATAAGAGGCATCATTTAGGGCAGTCAAATTCAAATTAACTACATTAGTAATGACTATGATTTCTGCCTATTGCAAACTCAATATCATAAACAATCACAAATTGATATTCATGTAATATTATGTGATACATAATGCAATTATGTGCTCCAAAAGGGTTGTAATTTGGTGCTTTGCATCAATGGCATTGTGTGTCACAATTGCAATATGTAGTAAAATAATCTCTACTAGCATTCTATCTATAGAATCAATCCAATAATATGATGACAATTAAAATGATGCACAAGAAAGGAAAATCAACTCTCAGATGCACCTCCCACCCAAGAATCCTTTAAAGTAGCCAAACAATAACCAAAAATTGTCATAATTCAGCACCATCAGCAATCAATAAATTCTCACATCAAACTCCCAGAGATAATTTCATGGCTCATTACTGTATTGATTTTATTGTCACTTCTCAAGTCTGTATCTGTCTGTATCTCAATATAAGTGAGGGCAGGGGTGGATTATCTTGGCTTACCTTCTGCTGATGAGACTGTGTTTAAGGGAGAGTGAGTTAAATCCAGGATGCTGCCCAGGCTTCCTCTCTCTTCCTCGTGTGTAGTCAGCACCACCCTTCTATCAGGAGGTCCGTTAGTTGTCTCAGTCCCAAGAGACATATTAGGCACAGTGACTATGTCTGGAATCACATTTGAAACTTGCTTGGTGACAATGGGAGCTTTTGAAGTTGTAATGTCTCCACGAAGAGATGAAGTAGATACAGTTGGCTGTAGGTGGGTAGTTGTTGACTGAATCCCTGTTGGTAGCGTAGTCAATAGCCTGGGCTCTGAATATGGTGATGGTGGTAAACCAGGGGTTGTAATACTGTTGCTTTTGGTGCTTTTAGTTTTAGAGTTTTGAAATTCAGCAGACTTTGTTGTCTCAGTCCACCTGTTTTCTTCTGTAGAGGAGGTTAGTATCTCCTCTGGAGTTGATGTTACAATAATATATCCATCAGTTTCCTGTGTAGTGACTGGAGGAGAAGTTGTCTGTGGAAATGTTTCTGTTTGTCGGCCTCCTGAAGGCCAGAACTCAAGGTCATAGTTTGGGTCAGGCTCAGACAAGGGCTTAACCTTCTCTGTTTGTCGACTTGCACTCAGCTGATTATCATGGGGTGGTTTGGTACCCCTGTGTGGAAGCAGAGTGCCTATCGGTGCTGGGGTAGTTGAGCTTTTATCAGACTGGGTTGTAATCTGGTAGGTGGAATTAGTGTGTGCTTCCTCAGATGTTGTATAGCCTTGTGTGGTGATGTTTGAAGTTCTTGTTGGCCTTTCTGTTGCTGGATTCGACATGGTTGTGGCAAGCTGCACCTGCACAGACACTGTGTAATCTTGTTTGGTGATACCTGATGTTGGTTGACTTAAATTTGTTTGATTTCTCATGGCTGTGGCAACCTTCACAGAGTCTGGGAAATCTTGTCCAGTGATAATGTTTTTTTGAATGCTTGTGGCAACCGGTGCTCCTACAGATACTGTGTAATCCTGTGCAGTGATGATGTTGGAACTTGTTGCTGGCCTTTCTGATGTTTGAGTTTGTAAGGCTGTGGCAACCTGTGGCACCACATCTCCCCCCAAGAAGTCCAATGGCAGTTTCCAAGCTTGAAATTTCATATCCGGCACCCATTGTGCCAAATAGGATACTCCCCATGTGTTTGAGGCTCCTTTTGATTGAGCTGTGGGCTGTGGTTTGATTCTGCCAAATAACCCACCTTTGACAGAGCTGAGGAATGAGAGTAAGTAGCAAACAAATGTCCTCTGCAGAAGAAGCATGCTGCCTGCCTTTTTCTGGTTGTATGGAGTGTCACATGGTGTCCTTCATCCAGCAGCCCTGCAGATTAAAGTGATCTAAGAGACAGATATAGAAAATATGTGAAGTGTCAGTTAAAAATGCTGTTTTATTCCCATGCAGTAAAAAAACTGAGGTAAAACTGCTTATTATCCAGTTCAGGGTTGCGGTGGGTCAGGAGCCTACCCGGAATCTCTGGGTGCAAGAAGGGAACACACCCTGGAGGGGGCGTCAGTCCTTCGCAGGGTGACACACACTCACACCTACGGACACTTTTGAGTCACCAATCCACCTACCAACATGTGTTTTTGGAACGTGGAGCAGGACCTGAACCCGCAACCTCTAGGTCTCTGGAGCTGTGTAACTGTGACACTACCGTGCCGCCCTATTTTGAGTTTATGTAGGTGCAAAATTGTACTAGTAGCAGTAGCATTAGCTACAGGTACACGAAAAACAAGTGGTTGGCAACAGCTCAGCTCACCTAAACAAATCATAATAACCTGCGGAAAGTTGTAAGAACACAACTCAGCGAACCTGATTGTTCAGAGCTGTTGTTAAAATTGTAAAATAACATTGATATTTCTTGTATTTTTGAAAATGGTCTGGAGTGCACCTGGAAATAAACATCTCATATAATGTCATGTTCAGTGCATGGCTTGTCTTTGTGTGATGCACACTTTGAAATTGTCAGTTAGATTTCTAAACAACTTGAATGGCAATCCAGGAAATTAGTACTATGTTCTATAAACGGACTGCTCAGCTCTCTTCTCTGCATTTCCTAAGTATAAATGCTGAAAATCTACACTTTATGCTTGTTTACCTACTATTTGGCCTGTCATTTTAAAATCATATATCCTTTTTTGTTCATGTTATGAAGAAAACTGTTGACCAGAGGCTTTTTGTAAGTTGTAATCAGTAGCTTTAAGGGTTCCAGTTAGAAGTTTGTGGCCCCATATCTCCTTTACTACTTTGTATTAACAAAAAGGCAGCCTTACAACCCTATTGTAGTTCCGGTTTTAGGGAGCTCTTTGAGAATATGAATGGGGGAGTGGAGTTCCTATGTGCATTTGGCTGGGTTGGGTGGATGGGCTTTTATTGGAGTGACGGGGGTAATTTAGGGGTTCAAAGCCAATGGGCTGTTGCCTCAGTGAAGTGAATGGGACACCCATGGAATTTCTCTCAGAACCTTCTCTCAGAAACCTGGGTGCTGGGCTTCCAACTTTTCAAAATGACCTCTTCCATCCATCCTCTTTTTTCTTTTTCTATTTCTCTCTCTCTCCCCCACTCCCTCTTCCTCTCTTTCTCACGATTGATTTCTTCTTTAATCTAGGATAAACTGTCTGAACCCTCACACTGGGAACCACATCATTTTTTGCAGAGTGTGCCAATAGAGGAGAAGCCATTTTAAAGCTTCTGCTCCATACATTCGCTCTCTCCACCTGACACGTTCTCATTCTGTTTCCCTTGGTGGCCTCACTAATAGAAATGCAGCCAGCACCATTAGCCTTAATTCTAGTCACTTTGTAGCAAAGATGTTTAATCTAGCCCCTTATCATTCTCATCTATGAGATGACCTTCCTCAAGGGCCTTGATGAAAAGTCATCTTTCTGATATGTGTCCTTTAGTTTGCAGTATATATAAATATACTTAAATGAAAGTGTTTATAATTAACAATTAATTAACAGTGGTAGTCCTTGTACAAAGCCAAGTTAGCATTATTAGGCAGCTTGAACTATGTTGGAATTTTTAGTAAAACACTTCAGAATATCAAATAACTTGCAAGGGGGAAAAGAGAAATTATCCTGTTTTTTTTAAAAGACCCTTTCTAGTGATAATCAAGTTTTCACCTTGTTAACATATCCATGTGGTGTTGTTGATATGCCAGAAGTCGTATTATGATGCACAAAATGGCTGAACTTTTCTCAAATGGACAAATTCAGCCAGCCAAGATTTTACACATTATAAGCCCAAAGAACCAATCCCGTAAACTTGTGAGATGGGGTTTTCAAGTGATGGGGGTGGGGGGGGGGGTTATATGTGTCTATAGGTCTATGTGTTATATCGAAACAACTTTAAAAGCTGTACGGGATTACTTGGAACTTCTAAATATGTCATTTTTATGAACAGAGATGACTTTTTAGGGGTATAATTGATGACAGCATATAATTAAAATAAAGTATCCATTTTCAGTAATGGTTAAAGTACAATTCTTTTTTAATAATAATTAATATATATATAACAATCTAGAGAAGGCATCGGTATTGATGGCTATCAGTATCAGCCAGTCAGCTTAATCAAATTCCATCTAGTTTTCCCTACTATATCTGATTTAGCATTTTCTAATAATATTGGTATAATATTGATACCCACTGATGATGACAGGTCATATTTGTTAATCAGTAAAGTAGGCCATCTAGCACTATACCCCATAGAGATATTGTGTGGTGTTGCACGGTTATTGTCATATTTGTCCCGGTGTGGTAGTAAAGTGTTTAAGTTTAATCATGCCTATATTTAGCTAGTTTGTTAATTCATTGATTTATTTATTTGTTTGTGCAGGAATGCTGTTAATAATAGCCTTTGACATTTTTTTCTCTTGAGCTACATGCCCCTGGACCCACACTAAAGGTTCCACTCAGGGTTCAGTGTTGTGTTGTATCTTTGAAAACAGGAGACTGTCCTCCACTGCCAGACTGAGTGAGTCAGAGTCAGATGCTCGCTGTAGCACTCACTGAAATGCACAGTATTGCAGGGAGCTCAAGAGTCAAACAGTTGTTCTTCACTGCAGGAAGTGTCATATTTGTGTAGTATGCGTCAGGAAATGTATGAATGGTGCGTGTGACACTTTAGAAATCTATGGAAGCCTACATGATATTGCCTGTAGTCAATAGGAAACGAAGAGGAGTGTTTATAATATTTACTACTTTCTCTCTCTCTTTCTCATTTTATTCTGTCATTGTCATTTTGTTTGACTGTGACAGGCCCAATCATAATGAGCTGTGTTCATTCAAGTGGAACAAGAGGCCAAATCGAAGAAGAACAAGATGAGGAGAGAGAGAGAGAGAGAGAGGTCAAAAAATGTACTGTAGAGGTATGTTTCTGTTTTTCAAGGTATAACAATGTCTGGGGAAATAGGTGTATATGTCCTCCCCTTCACAACATTTATATATATTAATATATATATATTTTAAATATTTAAAAAATATTTTTAAAAATGTAACAAAATTGAGTTTAAAAACAATCATATTTAATGCAGACACATGTATATGTGACCTAATGTAGTGCAAACTCTCCTTCTGTCTCTGGACAGGCACCTATGGCTTTCCACAACAAATCGTTTTCCTATCCAATCAAAATGCTTCATTTCTGTTTTGCAGACATCACAGTACTGAGATACATTGATTTGGTAGACTTTAAAACCAGTTTTCATTTACTTTTAAGGCATTTAGCAGATGTTCTTATCCAGAATGACTTACAATATATATTTCTACAGTCTACCTAGACATCTATACATCTAACAACATGTAAGAAATACCATGTGATATTTGATATCCTAACATAGACAGTCAGGCTACAATAACAGTATTCATTTGTCATTCAAGGTATTCATGTGTCAATGTTTTATAAGACAGAGTTTTATGCCTTAAAATGGTATGGTGCTGGTAATATTAATAATGTTTATAACATGCCTGGTTTAAAACACATAAACAACCTGGGAATAAATGCAGCTCAAAAAATACCTACAAAATAACATGGTGCAATTATGTTCCCTAACTAAATGTAGTCTAGATTGAGGGACCACCCCAGTGAAAAGACCTACCCCAGTGAAAGTTTAGCATGTAAAGTAGTAAGAAAGAGAGCTACTTTAATTAATTTCTTGAACTCTTAGATGTAAATCCCTCTCTCTGTTGCTTTATGTTGAAGAGTTTTGTATCTCTGTCTCCAGACAATGTTCATCCTTTGATTTTCTTTCTCTTTGTTTTCTAAGATTCTTTTTTAACTCTATTAATCTTCTTGTAGTATGGATCAGCAGCACTTACAGCCTTGCAATATTTCTCTCAGATACATTAAAGGACTCTTCTACAGTGACTTTAGTGCTTGATCTCATTGTCTTGCCGCACAATTTATTATTGTGCATTGAATTCTACATTCATCCCTTCACCGTTGTGGCTGGATTGCATTTTAAATGCTGAACAACGAGGGTCAATCAATGATTATAGGGTTTGAGAGAATCGTTAATGGGTCTGAAGCAATCGATAATGATTAAAATAAAAGAAGGAAAATCACACAGCAAAGAACTATTAGAGGATTGTAATGAGGTAATCTTGGAGAATTCAAGGACTGACCTCCACTACATGGAGTGTTTTTGATTAATTTCTAGCACTGAGGTTTGTCTTAAATGTTGATGGATTGACTTGTCATGACACCGCTTACTTCTAGCACATCTCGATAAGTGCACGGAGGCGTTTGGAATCAATTGCTTACCCTTCTCAGTAATAGCTAGATTTATGGGCTTCATGTCTTTCTCCGTGTGTGGATTCTCGTTCGTAATTGCAGACACAGGTGACCCTAAAACAATGTCAGTGTAAGATGGCCTCTGTGTTACCTTGTGCCCAGTGTTTTGACCAAATCCTAAAATGAAATATATTTTAGACCCCAACAAAGCACACTTGTTAAATAAAGCATGGCCTGGTGACTGGTAGTGCTGAAGCCTCTTGACATGATATGGGATCCATGATCCATGTGAAATTCTGTGTTGAGCTGCTACCATGCAACGAAGAATGGAAGAGGAGTGAGAACCACCTGCTGTGAAAATTATTCATGTCTTTCCACAAAGATGGCAATGCTGGTTTAAAAAAGAAGACAGCACAACAAATCCTGCTCAAGTCCCACAATAAGAAATAGCATTTAGACCAAATAAAAACATCTAAATGTTAACTTGCTTTCAGACCTGACATATTTAGAATTAGAAAATTATACACATTTACAGATATAGTTCAACTGGGGGTCCAGAAAAGAAAACAAAAACAGACAGAAATAGCATTTTAAGCCTATTTATTTTTATTTTACTCTGAAAAGGCTTTGAATATATCTGATCATTTGTGTGTTTTATATATTTCTGTAGGCATGTTGCTGAATGCAGCATATTGCAGTGTGTGCAGGACTATCTCCTGTCATCGACTGATGCTGGTTGTTCTTGTTTATCTCCTGCTGGGCTCTGCAGCGTCACAGTGAATAGAGAGACCCCGAAGGTCACAGCTACACTGATACCAAATGCATCCGTCAAAACACCCACCACTGACTTTAAAGCATCAATATTTTAAAGGTCCAGTGCAACCTGTTGATTGGGCGACTGCAGACAGTGTTTACATGCAGCATCCCTCCAGCCTTTAGTTAAGCCTCTACCCTGTACTCATGGAGCGTTCTCTGTAGCAAACATACGCGTGCACAAACACACACACCCACACGCACACAGAGTGCCACACCACAGCAAAGCAAGTTCATTATGCCTAGCTGTGAAAGTGTGATTAATGAACTGCCACATTAATGTTTTTATTGGGCGTTCTCTTGATGCAGCTGGATCACCTGATTTTTCTAAAGCCTGCCTACTCCACTGGCTGCCTTCACCATGGTTACCGGCAGAGCTGAATATGTCTGACTAAGGCATCCGACCGGGTCTCCTGAAAGCATATCGTTGCTGTCAGAAAATAACCATGTATCTCCAAATTGGTAACTTTAAAGAAGATACATGACCTTAGACACACACCTTTAATGGACATCAATTGAAAAACATGATATTCCAAGTCATTTTGGAGAATTTCATGCATTATTTTGACACAATGTAAAGGACTGTTGCAATTTTCAAATCATGTTGAAAAGTAGAAAATGACATAAATGGAGATACACATTTTTTACACAACAGTGTCTATATATGTAGATCTACATATATAGGGGTCACAGGAATTATAGTTTATAGCAGACATAAAATTCTTAGAGATGTCAAAAGACAGTAATTTACAGGTACCTGTAATAGCCCATGCTCCTTACACACACTGCTGGCTGGGCATATTTCTATCTGCAGATTTAACCCATACCTGATCATTCTGAGTGGAGAAACATGTTAGCTGTCTGTACTCTCATGTTATCTCACTCTCTCTCTCCTCCCTCCCTTGTGTTGCCTTCCCCAATAATGAGATTCTTAGCAGTCGTGTCTGAGCAGAGAAATAGTGTTGGCCACTCACCCTTTCCAGGCTGAGTAGAAGGAGGAAAGAAGGTAATATGGAGTCCTGCACTATAAGCAGTAGCAGCAGCAGTGCTCAGCTGCAGGAGGACAGATCAGTCGCCTGTGCCTGTGGGAGAGAAACTGAGCTTTAGTCCTGCTCTCTCTCTCTGTATCTCCCTCCCGCCCTCCCTCATTTTCACTGCCTGTTCCTCCCTCCCTCTCTCTACCTCCGTTTTTCTCTCCTCCACTCTGCCGCTGTTTCTCTCTCTGCTTGTGTCTCTCTCCCTCTTTCCATTGCCGGTGCATCTCTCACTCTCTCTCTCTCTATAGTTAAGTTCTGTTTTTCTTCCTAGTCATCACACACACACACGCACACACCACAACAACAATTTTAATACTTGTAATATTATATGATTTCTTTTGGTGTATTCATCATGGAATTTAATGTAAAATGTAGATGTTGTTTTCAGTTGGTGATTCTTAAAATTACATATTTAAATCTATAGAGAAATAATCGTAAATAAAAATCGTAGTATTTGAACCTGTGAAGGACTGGCGCCCCCTCCAGGGTGTGTTCCTGCCTTGCGCTCGGTGACTCCAGGTGGGCTCCAGCCCCACCACGACCCTGAACCGAACAAATTGTTACAGACAGTGAATTAATGAATGCATATTTATTATTATTATTATTATTTGATCAATTGTCTTATTTATTTGTCTATAATTTATTGATTGGTAAATCCCCTCAAGTTTAAACAAGAATAAACCTGCCATAAGATGATTTTTAAAGATACAATAACTTGAATGTCTAGAAATCAGTTTAAAGATTATCAGTATTATATCAATCATGTTGAGAATTATTAGACAGATTTTATCTCAGCAAGAATAGATGGACATATACATAATTCTGTGTTTTTGTAAGAATATTGCACTTCAATAAATGCCAATATGCAAATAAACTGGTTTAAAGAATATAGTTAGGAGATCACAAGTACTGTTCCTAACATTTTACAGCTGTACACTCATAAAATGGATCATCACCAGTACTGAAAAAGCGTAGGTAACTGAAAAAACTATGTTTATTTTTTTATGAGTGTGCCTTTGTAATCTTTGAAATATTTTCTTTTCAACTAATGTGTTGGCCAATATTCTGTGCCACCACCCCCACTTTCTTTCTTCTTTTAGCTCTTGCATCTGTAGTCTAGTGTTGGTTTCAACTTCACAATAGCTGTGGTCACACCTCAGTGAACAGATTGTTTATCTGCAAAAAGCGGCTGCTTGGAGGACATTAAGCAACACAGCCAGAGAATCAGACTAGAACATGCACAACACACTTCTACAAACGTCAGTGTGGCATGCGTTTTAAATGATTTTTTTTATCAATAGGCGCCAACTTGCAAAGCTCTCTGTTAACCTTGCTATTCTGTTCCCACTGAAATGGAAAATGCTTGGTCATGTCAGGATCATGTGATTCCTGGATTTATTTGCATTTAGAAACAATCCAAAGTGAAAGTAATGTAATTTCCTGATTGGCTGTGTCATGTCCAGGCTGAATTCCTACCAAATCTTTCCAACTTGAGGAGGCTCATAATTCAGAACTACCACACATCTGTTTTTAACATCTTTATCTTGGGTCAGCAAATGCCCAGAGAATAACCAGACTGAGATGCTTCCAGAACAGTTTTGAGGTGGGTGGTGTTTTGTTGGGTCCTAGAACATGGGTTGGTTATTTTTTATGTTTAACCAACCTGAGATGCATTCCAAGAAACCTAGAAAAATTCAAAAACTTTCCACATAAATTATATGGCACTGAGCCAACTTCATTAGCTAAATCTAGGAAAACAACATATAGATGCCTACATTCTTTCTTTGCTGTCTGAATCTGATGCAGATCATGCTGCTATATTCCAAACTTCCTGCAAAGCCAGAAGATCCTGCCTTTTGTACTGATGTATCAATTACTTTGTTTAATATTAAATAAGCTGCAAGACTCTGTGCTATCAAATTCAGAAAAACTTTCCCTCCACATTAAAGGAAACATCTATGATTGTGGGGAAACACAGTTCTAAGTTCTGAGAATTTTAAGAAATGACCACAAAAACTGAAAACTCATTTGCAACTTGAGTTGTTAACTTTTGTAACACTTTTAATAATTCAGGTAGCTGTTTCCCAAATTTGAAGACATTTCCGCCTTAAGTGATTCGACACACTAATCATTATTATCCACCTATGTGGCAGAAAAAGAAAAATCCTAATTTTGGTTCATAATTTCACATATTAGACCAGTTTTGATCATGCAAACAGACTGTTTTTAAAACAGTGTTGTTGTTTTTTTATTACAATTATAAAGGCAAAACACACAGCACATTTCTCCTTAGGGATAAGTACCTGTGATCATCAACTTCCACAACAACGTCAAGACCTCAGGTGCACACGATATGGCACACTACTAGATTTTGAAGCAGAACCTGCCTTTGCATGATGCACCACATTTTAAACCTCACTCAATTTTGGTCGGCTGATCTCCATTTGCTGCTCTATTTCACCAAGTGGTGGAATATTTTGTGGCAAGTCAAGCTCCTTTGCTCTATCCTAATCAGTACTCACACCACTGAAATGAAACATGGGCGGCACAGTGGTGCAGCAGGTAGTGCCGCAGTAACACAGCTCCAGGGACCTGGAGGTTGTGGGTTCGCATCCCGTTCCAGGTGACTGTCTGTGAGGAGTTCGGTGCGTTCTCCCTTTGTCTGCATGGGTTTCCTTCGAGTGCTCCTTCCACTGTCCCAAAACTCACATTGGTAGGATGATTGGCAACTCAAAAAGTGTCCATTGGTGTGTGTGTTGCCCTGTGAAGAACTGGTGCCCCCTCCAGGGTGTATTCCCACCTTGTGCCCAATGATTCCAGGTAGGCTCTGGACTCACTGCAACCCCGAACTGGATAAGCAGTTAAGGATAATGAATAAATGAAAATAAAATTTTTATGAACAAAACCGTTTCATAGAATTAATATGTATTAAGTTAAATATATTTAGTTTCATATAATTTATTGTAATTAACATTTATTTTGTTGCAACAATATGTTCTTGAAATTAATAAAATATTTTTCAGTGTTTTGTCATATTTGTCATTATTGACAAAATATTATTATTCCTTGACAATTTTGACCTTCAGTGAGTCTCCTGATTGTTCTCAGTGCCCCCAACCTTGGGAGGGTGGAGACGCATATGCTTCTTCCAAGACAGGAGGCCAGTCCACTGCTACTCGCATCAAATGCTGCACACCAGAGGAGAACCCAAACTGCCCAGATCTGTCACATCATCTGACAGATTCAGCAGAGACATGGGCGTGAGGGGTAGAGCTATCTGACCCACCAAAAAAGTGAAGCAAATTGTTCTCTCTACAACTCCTGAAATCGGATGGCTGAAGATGCATAAGAGATTGGCTTCTGTACATCTTAATGTACATTGAATAGTGACCACTGGACACAGCTCTAGCCAGCACCACAGTTTTGACAAATTCTGCTTTTCATAGTGTTTCTTTTTAGTTTTTATTTTGAAATAATTGTATTACAGTAAGATGCAGCTGCCAGCAAGAACCCTGCAGCCTAATCCTGATATGCCACTAGAACAAACACTGCCATGTTCCACAAGTCTCTAAAGAGGATGATTATTTCAGACATCAGTTGGAGCCTCAGAGACCTCCTGTGCTGATGAAAATTGTTAATCATTAAGCTCAACTCAGCAAATGGAGGCTCAGCACATACCATGCTTTTGCAGAAGAATATTTGAATATTTCCCATGGGCAAAATGTGCCTACTTTTGGTCTGTGTTCTCCAGCTCCCCTCTGTGCGTTCTGTTCCCACAACCAAAACGCAGAAAGCACTGTTCAGTTCATTAACACATTTATCTGATATCAAACTCAAGCTTGCACATTCGTGTATCAGTATGGCTTCTTTGATTGTCACATACGTTTTGTAGTTGAACCAACTGGGCTACAGCATGGGGATTTAGAACAGTGCTCCTCGCAGTGATGTAGATCTGAGAGTAATGATGTTTGATTGTTCAAAGCTTTAGAACATATCCCTTATTTTTTCACTGTTGAATTTTCAAAGGGTTGGAGAACCAAAAAGCAAAATCCATAAGCAAGAAATAAAATTTTTAAAGGAGAGAACTATTATTAATTTTAAGTAGGTTTCTGAACAGAATGTTTCTGTATTGAATAGTTTATTTTGTTTTTGGGCTTTTTATGGGCTTCTTCTCAGTTTTCTTCTCGCTTTTAGTTCCAAAACCTTCTCACTTTGGAATTAGCTGTTTCATTTGCAGTTCAAAAGGCTTCTCGCTTCTGAGCTCAGGCATTGTATTGATGGGAATATGGGATCTAGTCAGCCATTGATTGCTGGAGATTTAAGGATAGTTATATTATTGATTCTTGCACCTGCTTTAACACTAACTGAAAGTTTATTTCATCATTTCAACATTTTACTCACCCCTCGCCCTGCAGTTCACCATTGATACACACACTACTCTCCCCTGGCCCTGCAGTTCAGCAGAGCCACCATTGTCTGACACACACACACATACATAAATATACTCGACATATCCATATATATATTCAAAAGATTTTTTTCAAATTCGGCAGATGCTTTTGGTGTAAATTGTGAATTGTGAGTAGTTGTCAGTGTAAATATATGTTTATGGGAGCTGATAAAATGGACAATGACTATAGGAACAAGGAGGCCATTTTAAACATTTAGAAATTAAAATGTCAAAATATAAGTCTGTAGAACATTTCATTAATGTTACTGAAGGAACAAAGGGCTAGCTGTGTGACCTTTGAAAAAAGGCAAGTTATGGCTACTCTGTATGTAGCATTTTATGTAAATCACATACAGCAGTTGTATAAAAAGGCAAGTTTTGCTGGATTCACTGCCTCTGTCCTTGTTATAAACCTCAAACTGAAGAGACTGCTGTATTCAGAGACACTAATAATGACAAGTTTTGTGGCATTGGCCTCTAACCATTTACTATCTGCTGATATCCGAAAGATTGCTTTTCTGTACTTTATACTCAACACTTATCCTCTAATTAAATAAAATAGATAGAATTTGAGTTTGATATCTCACATCTAAAACTGGCAAATGTGAATGTAGATCAAAAAATCATTTGAATAATGAGCAAAATGTTAAGAATGTATAATTGTGGAAGGTGCTGGGAACGGCATTTATATTAATATATTTTCTTACAAGCAAACAGTGGGAGGCAGAAATAAAAATGTTCACACACAGTATGCTGCTATAGTACAAACATGATTTTCCTTAGTAAGAATCAATACTAGCACTCATCTGATCAGTTCATCTGGGTTTCAATGTTTTATAATTTGGAAAGCTTATGAAATAAGAACCAGGAACTCATCGGACTTTGGCCAATAGCTCGAAGAAAATTCTCTTTCTTTCACTTTCATCATCCCCTCTTTCTCTCTCTTGTTCTGCCTGTACACTCACAGCAGATGGAGTCTGAGGAAAAGCCTCCAATTTTAGCTGAGATATTAAATATAACCAGCATGGATCTGCTGGTCCCAGCTCACTTTGAAGCAGAAGCTGAATGCTGGAAAGTGTGTGGGTGCTTTTCTCGAGATAGTTGTGCATTGCTTCTTTTCATAGACCTTTAACCTGAGCATGTGAATGTCACGAGAGATTACATTTGTATCCACCGGCAAGTCTGTGGGTGGTCAATTGGTGAGTGTAAGAACTGTGTAAATTCAACAAATCTATGTCTCTAAAATGTTCATTTTAAATTTACAAGAGATTGTAAAACATTATTTACTTTTAATGGAAGTCCTTGGCAGGGTGACACACACTCATACATTCACTCACACCTATGGACACGTTTGAGTTGCCAATCCACCTACCAGCGTGTGTTTTTGGACTGTGGGAGGAAACCCACACAGACACGGGGGGAACACACCAAACTCCTGACAGACAGTCATCTGGAGCGGGACTCGAACCCACAACCACCAGGTCCCTGGAGCTGTGTGAATGCAGCACTAGCTGCTGTGCCACCGTGCCAACCTTGATATTCAGTATAAATCAATTAAAACCCATGTAATGTTCTAGGAGTACTTCACAAATATGTCTATCGAACATGAGTTTATTATACATAGTACATAGTACTATACAGTACATAGCAACACTAGCAACATGTACATGTGGTTTACATTCAAACATACGTTTTCAACTTTAAGTATAAACGTGTCACCACATTGATATTCTTTATTGGATTAGTGTACAGATTTCAGTTCTGTTGGTGTGGGGGAGTAGTGATTGTTGACATGTGTGTGTTGAGCAAGATCAATGTCTATAAATTTGTATCAGCTGTTTCTGTAGGGAGTACACACAAAGTTTACACAATAGTGTGGCATGAACTATAAACCTGTTAAATGTAAGAGCTTAATTAGAGACAAATGTGTGAAATGTTACTAAAAATGTATTAAACTGCCCAAGGCCTAGATGAGTTGTAGATGCTTATGTCATCTTTCTGGCACCATCACACTAACATCAACATCCTCACCCTCACTTTAACACTAGCCATAACTTCCCCACCATCACACTAGCCACAACTCCTCCACACTAGCAACAATGCATCCACCATCACACCATATAGAGCAACAACACCATCACTTTACACACAGCAACAATACCCCAACAACTGAATCAGCAAATCAATGTCTATAAATTAGTATCAGCTATAGAAACTGTCACACATCAGCATTACACTAGCAACAACAAAATTGAGAAGGTAAAAACCATTCGAGATAAAAAGACTTTTTTAGAAAGTTTGAAAGGGAGATTATTGTCAGACTATGATGAATTTCATTTCATTTCAGGTTTATATTTTCCACCTGGTGTTTTTTGTGCACTCTACTTTTGACATTGATGAGACACCATAATTAAAGGAGAACAATGACCACAGGATGGGCTAGTTTTTACACAGAGGAACTGCAGTGGGGTGGACCAGGGTCAAAACTGTGTGTGTGTGTGTGTCTCTTCGTTTCTGTAATCTGCCTCTCAAAGTAAACCTGCTGAGCAAAGCCGAGTCTCTTAAAGAATATTCCCCAATATACACACACACACACACACACACACACACACACATGCAGTATCACTCAAATTTGGGATTGACACGGTGGAGCTGCAACTCTGAAAAACGAAATTCCATCTGCAAGACTGTATTAATTCAACTTAATGTATGTTTGCCCTCTTATTTACAAATATAAATACATCAGTAGAGGAAAACGTGGGAGTTTATGCTGACAGCTACTTTTGAATAAAGTCTAAAGCAGCACTTTCATTACGGCAGAGAAATACAGGTATTAGAATATACTGACACCCCGTGGCACCCCGTGTAATTACAGAGGAATGTATGGCCATGGATTTGAAATATTTTGTGTGCGTAAAATCAAAATTAATTTAACATTTACTAACTTAAAAGTTACTTTGTGTTTGCAATGTTAAATTTTGTTAACGGCTAGATTGTCCCAGTGTGGAGGACTGTGTTTAACGTTTACAATGCACACGAGTGAATGTCTCTTTTGATTAGCAGACATCTATGGTCTTGTTTATGTAGCTAGCTTTGAGCTTTTGTTCTACCCCTAGCTGGGGGCTCCTCAATGCACTCCTAGCTAGAGAAGTCGGTTTGTTTTAGGTTTAGTTTTGGATCATGGTTAATAGTGAAAGTATCTCCTTTACTCATTGCCATCTTACATTTGTGTAAACCAGTCAAGGTCAGTTTGGAATTGATTCTGTTTGTATTCAGCAAGTTCTGCAATGCAAATGGCCATTAAATAATCTTGAACTTGAAGTCTAAAGATAGGTAAAACATTTATATAAATGGGAAATCATTATAATGTGAGTGAAATCAATTATCAATCACTTGGTAGCGATTTAGTGAAGACCTAGCTAATAGTGGAAATGGTAATTAATATAATTGGAGACAATATTGAGACCTTAAGAAAAAGAAAGGGATGATGTATAATGAAATAAAAAAAATCCATTAATCACATTACTTACTTTGAGCATCTTATCTGTTCTACATTTATCAGTGCTAGTGCTGAGACAGTCGCCACCCTTCCACTAGCTCTAATGTTCCACTGTCCAGAAATTCTCCCCATCTTCCAGAAAACTGTCATTAATCACAAACAGAGCTGAGGGGGGAAAAAACATTCCTGGTTTAGAAATATTGTGGAAAAAGTGAACTTGTGCCACATGACTGCTGTTGTTTCAAATGCCTTTTTGCTGATATATTGTGTAATGGAGTGTGTTTTTCTCCCATGCAATGAACAAGAACTGAAAACACATGAAGAACAAGTTTTATATAAATATGAACTCTAATGTGTAGTTTTCCATTACACATGCCATTATTGTAATGCCAGCTTTTATTCAGTTATAAATGACATATTTAGGCATGTACATGTTTAGTACACTGTATATACTGCTCAGCTTTGTGGCGGTACAGTCAAGGGTACATATGCTGTATCTTTAACTTGAGAACATTATTGTCCCTTAGCCTATTATCACTGTAGATTTTAAAAATGTGTTGATTTCATATGCCCCGTTTCATCTCCAGAACTTGGACATGTTATTTTATTTTAGACAGTTCTATAATGAAAGTTTACAAATATTCAACTCACATTTTTGAGAAGAGAATGTAATGTACCCTTATGGAACAAAACTGGATTTTAATAGTAATGGTGTACCTTAAAAGGTGCAGTTAAACTGTTTGTATTATAGTCACCAATAATGTACCTCTGCTGTAGCTTTTTTTCAGAGTGTATAAATGTTAAAATTGAATTACTACGCCCTCTGCTGACTACAGATGATAAATACAAAAACAAACTTAGGCATTCGCTTGCTGAGGAAACACCATAAAAGTGGAAAAACAAACTATCTGGTCCATGTGTTATAATCATCAAAAAGAAAACTAAATTCAACAACAGAGTGTCAAGGAATTGGGAGAGACAGCACTAATGTTTCAGCCACAAAGTCATGTATTACTCAACTCCATCATGTTTACCAAACTCAAATTTTTCATAGTAAGTTAATTTCAGATTATGTTTTGTAATATTTAGTCTGCATTTCTGGGCAGCATGGTGGTGCAGTACACATAGTGTCACTATCAGACAGCTCCAGGGTCCTTAGGTGTGTGTGTGAGATTCCCTGTTATGGACCGGTGTCCCATACAGTGTGTTACCCTCTTGAATCCAGCGATTCTTGGTAGGCTCTGGATACACCTCAAACCTGAACAATATGAACTGGTTAAAGAAAATTAATTAATTAATGTGAGTATTCTGAATGGCAAAAACAGTCTATTGTCAGCAATGAACATCTGTAGCTTTTTTGTGTGTCATCAGCTTTTTTAAACATTTAATAATACATGAATAAATAAAGAAAATACAACAATTACTTCAGTAGACATGAACATGAGAAAGTGCTTATGTGCTAAGCTGAGTGCCACTTCAGTGCAGCTTTTGGGAAGATATATATTTAATATGTGCCTAGTGTGTGGAATATACTTAGACAGTAATGATCCACACATGATCACCATTCATTCATTCATTCATTATCTGTAACCACTTATCCAATTCAGGGTCGCGGTGGGTCCAGAGCCTACCTGGAATCATTGGGCGCAAGGCGGGAATACACCCTGGAGGGGACGCCAGTCCTTCACAGGGCAACACAGACACACACACACACACACATTCACTCACACCTACGGACACTTTTGAATCGCCAATCCACCTGCAACGTGTTTTTTTTTGGGCTGTGGGAGGAAACCGGAGCACCCGGAGGAAACCCACGCGGACACGGGGAGAACACACCAACTCCTCACAGACAGTCACCCGGAGCGGGAATCGAACTCACAACCTCCAGGTCCCTGGAGCTGTGTGACTGCGACACTACCAGCTGCGCCACCGTGCCGCCCACTTGATCACCAGTACCCCAAAAAAAAAAAAACAAAAAAAGACTGAGCTGTGCATGAGCTTTATCATAGTGTAGTGGGTTTCAAAAATAGGAAACAAAGGGCAGAATAGGCATATAGGTGTACACTGAGAGTGAGGTAAACCTCATCCGGCATCTCAAAATATGAAGAGGAGAAAGAATAAGCTCACCAAAGCTCTCCATTCACACCGGCCAGAACACAAACACACCAGTATGCAAACAATATCCCCCAAACACACAAATAAGATCAAAACAAGCCCCCAAACTGTCTGAACCACAATAGGGGGCAGAAGGAATGCAGATGAGGTGCTTTTTGTGAATCTTGATTGGCCCAGGCCCCCAAAGGTCCCTGGACAACAAAAAAATATCTTGTGTATATGACGTACTTAACCACAGTAATACTTTAATTTATAGGACAATAGGTAAGTCATTTGCTATCTGGCTTAATTCAGTACAATATGTGATACAGCAAAAATTCTGTACTCTACTCACAATAAATTCTACTAATGTAATAAATGGTTTTGCTAATAGTTTTTTATGTAAAACACCCTACTTATAATTGAAAACCGAGCAAGAAATAAGAAAAGCTTGTGTTGCTTTAAGAGAGAGCTCTCTGTGGCTCTGCTTTAAAAATAAATAAATAAAAAGGTTATGGGCAGAATATCCTCGTTTTTCCATTTGAAGATATTATGACATTTACAACAAAAGCTTTAAAAGAGTCTGTGACTGTGTTCGAATAAAAAAAAAAAAGGTAATTAAAACAACCATTACAATGAAAATAATGGTAATAATGTCACATAATATTGCCATAACCATAATTACCAAGTGTTTATTAACTCAGGGACTACAAAATTATGTTCTTAAGTGGCACTTTACAGAAAAAAGTACCAAAATAAAAAATTACACCATAAGATACGTTTGATACGTCTTTAAATTGACCAACTTAAAACATGCTAATGTAGGGTGACCAGATCTGAGATGGTGAAAAAGGGGCGGGGGGGGGGTTGATGAGGTCACGCCCCTCGCTGCCGTTGTATGCTTAGCTGAACCTATGTGTGCTTTTAAGTCTTCCACCTGACCTTTATTTGCTACACAAAACATGGGAATATCTTTTTGAATTCATCCGAGAACGGCATAGCTTCTGCATAGCTGCTCGAGATGAGGGTAGGTACATGAGCTTTGCCTGACGTAAACAAGGACTACTGAGGTGCAGACTGACCAATTAAACGTTTACAGAGAAGTTTATCGACCAATAACGGTAACGCTACAGTCAGACCGTCCAATCAAGATTTTAGGCTACTTCACCACGCCCCCTTCTCACTCAAGCGAACCAATCGGTGTAGGGGAGGGCGGGACTTGTTTGTCAACGAAACGCTTCTCGAAAATCCCGGACGTTTGTGAAATTCCGCCCGGACATTTTTAAGTCTAAAAAAAGAGGACATGTCCGGGTAAAAGAGGACGTCTGGTCACCCTATTCTAATATTGCACGTCTTATTAAACTGAGACTGTATTCAACAATGTTTTTTTTTTGTGAGACATGTTATATTGAGTAAAATAGTCAGACAATCATACTCTAAATAATAATAATAATAATAATTTAAAAAATCTATTAAAATATGACCTAACTTTGGATCAGTCATCATGCAAATGATCATAATTTTACTTGAAAACCCTCTCATCGGGCTACTTCTATTCCTGATCTCAGTTTCAAAGTATTTGTTTATATTCACACTAGCTCACAGTCACACACACACACGAAATAAACTCACTCTACTGCGTGAGTCTCTTCGATTCTTCAGCCATAACACACACACACACACACGGTCGACAACTATAGTAAAACATCTGCAATTTTTCTCCCTATAGGAGTCGAGCAACCATTTTAAAACCAATCTAAAACGCTTTCCTTTGTAACATTCACAAAATACTGACTCCTATTCAGAACCTTTTTGACATTTGAAGTTTTTCAGCAGAAAGACGTCGTCATGAAGCTATTGTCTGGAGAAGCAGGATAATACTCTGTAAATTAACTCGTTCTTCTGAATGTAAATAGCTGTTGTGGACATGTTCATGTCTCAGTTTAGATCCTGTGTGTAGTCAGAGACGTAAGTTCTCTCTGAAGGACCTCGAGCAAACCTCTGGACTTTTGTTAAAGTTGTGTTAAATGGTCAAAGCCGTTTATCGTAAAACTGTTTTAAAACAATATTATAACGCATTAGAACTGCTGCGAAAAAACTACCGAGTAATATACAGACAAAAGTAATTATTGCACGCCTCCTTTTTTAATTGCACGCTTCTGAAGTTAATCTTTGTGTACTTGAGGCCCAAATTTCTCCACCTGTATTCCGTTGACCACCTTCAGCATTGTGATTGGCCAGCAGTTCATTCTCCGAATGCTCTGCATTAAGTGAATGAATACTATTGGTCAGCCTCTGAGCAGGGGCGGGACCAAACGCAATACGGGTGTGGACACGTTTTCAAGGCTCTGAATAACGGTCGCACTGGATATGAATCTTAATGGTGTGGTTTCTTAACGACACAAAAGTTAATGACGACATAAACACGATTATCATGTTTAATGATAAATAAATAGTATTTATAGTATTTATAAGTAAATAAATATCTAATAGATATAACATGTGAGAACTGAATAATCTAACTAATAATTACAAATATGATTTAAAAGATATGCTTGTTTATATTCTTGTCCTTGTCTGTTCTCTTTTAGTGGGTATCCTCTATTTTCATTCTGATTCTAGAGAAGTCACATTAATTAATTTTAGCTCTGGTACATTACAGAAATGCTTGAGAAAACATTCCACAAAAAAAATCTATTTTTAATTGCAGTATTTGGTTGAAAGGCATTTTTATTCATAAAAAATCAGGGACTACAAAATGTAATTGAGAACTTTTCCAACAAATATTCAACTAACATATAAAACATTCATTAAAAATTGCAGCTTAAATACCATGCTACAGTTTCATTTATATTAGGAATAATCACAAAAACATATCAACATCTGTAGAAAACCTTCAAATATCTTCTTTTTGAAAAAACAAAATTAAATTATATGGGCAAGAGTCTGCATGTAAATATAGTAATAAAATAATACCTCAGTGCCAAAATATTTTAAAGTTGTTCAGAATCTGAACTACAAAGCAAATAACTTGTAATATGAGTGCCTTTTTTAAATATAAAATAGTAAGATGGAAGCAATATTACCTCAAATAGAGAACTAATCCTTTAGGGATCTGGCATATGTGTGTACAATATGAGTTTACACTGTGTATATGTGCTTGTGCTTTAATTCTATGTGCAAGTATCTGCATACATTGAGCATTTCCAAAGCTTAAGATGTGTGCTGCTACTGGTGACGCTTAGCAAGATTTTAACTTGTCCAGGTTCAGACAAAGCTTCTCCAGGTACCATTGCAGCTCCAGCAGACACAGGTAATTGGAGGTGATTGGGAATGCGGTCTCGTCTTTGTGCAGGTTACTCCCAAGCTTTGGCAATGTGCAGCTCTGAGAAATTGCCATTCTCTCCAGGTTATTTAGCAGAGATTCTATGTCCAACTGGAGCTGTGCCAGGTGATGAGCAGGGGGCACCCTTAGCCTTAACTGCAAGTAGCCCAGATGTGTCAAAATGGAGGTTAATCCCTCAATAGGTGTGTCAGTGTCTGAGCCAAAGTCTATCTCAGGAGACATCTGAAATTGCTGATGAGATAAATTAGAAAAATTAAACAAATTGTATAATTTGGAAGGAAACTAACAGGAAAACTTTAACAGTCATTTTGATACCCTTTGTAATTTTTGTAAAGGTGCTGCCACATATGTAAATGTGTGAATCAAAATTGGAAAAATGCAATTTAAGTTTGAATATAAAATGCCTTATTTATATCTGGCTACAATTAGGAACCCAAATTAACAACATTAATGGATTGAGTTCATAACTCACCATGGGTTATACTACAGGCATCTGATTTAAATTTATATAACTGAAGTAAACTGCTCTACTGAATCACCTAAAAGCTGCTAAAAAAGCCTTGGCAAATACAAAGTTTCAGCAAATCTGTTCTCTTCTGTAATAAAGTTAATGGAAGGGATTTACTAATCTCGGATTTTAATTAGAAGACTGCAGCTTGTAAAACTAATGTTTTGCAAAATGCCTCGTCAGACACTAGCCAGATGGCAAGACTAGAGTTTAAACACTAACGCCAAAGTACTCATAATGTTTTTATTATATACAATAAATCAAACATATCTTATTTTTTTCACATATCATTTTGTAAAATGTTGGTCTGTTCATGGTAGCAGCTGTTTACATTATATATTAATGTATGTTTATTAAGAAGTAGTTAAGTAAAACAAAGTTTAGCCCAGATTTTCATTCATAGAATATAAAAAGGGAATTCAGTGACATTCAATACTATGTATGGATGTTCATATCTGTGTAATAATCCTTGTTCATTCTTTATAACTGTCGGCCGACTAATGGCACACATTCACAGCGCAACTGCAAGACGATATTAGCAAAGAATGCCTATAAAACAGTAGTAATCACACAAATCTAAAAAATACACAAAACTAAATGAAACACATACCCCTAAAGGTCATATACAAATAATTCAAATTATAATGGTTCATATTAAAATGTTAGATGTTAAAATGTTATAATGTAAATTAAATGCTTTGACATATTCAAGTAATATGACAAAGCTTCAGGACCGTAAATGTTACCTCAACTTTGATCTTTTTAATTCTGCCCACAGCAGTTCTTGCCATGATCCGGATCATATCAGTGGTGATTGCGGGATAGCAAGCTGTTAGAGCCATTACAGCTGCCATTATGGTACAGAGAAGAATCAAGGAGGAATGCACCTGCATTCTGCAATAAAGTAAATATCACTGTGTTTTCATACATACACTGTTTATATTTGTAACCATTTGCTACTATTCAATTTTGTATTATGAACAGTTCAAAAATTAGTAAAGTATTTCTGGAAAATATTGTAAAATCTTTTGTTTCAAAAGCAGTCTGCAGTAAAATAATAATCATAAAAAAACAAAATATAGATTTAACTAAGAGAAAATTGAAATTACAAAATTCTAAAGTCATTCTAAAGTGATTCTGGCCAATATCAGTCTTCAAATATCTGTTTAACCAGTGAATAAAACAGTTCAGCCTCCAGGTTGGTGTTGTTTCATTGTGTAAATGAGAGTGGCTTACCTCTTGATGTGTAGAGTGGGACATGAAGAAAGTTCATGCTTCATGCTTCTTTTATAGCCTTCAGTGATTGACTCATCGCCCATGTGAATCACCAGGAAAAGCCTTTTGAAATCACCAATGATGATCCCCTACCCCCCACTCCAACACACCCACCAAGAGATACACTCTTACAGAGATTTTCCCTGAGTCTACAGGTAAAATCACACTGCTGTGATGAAGAGGAAAACTGTTTTTATTTGGAATATGGGTGGATATATTTTCTCCTTTTCTGGATGTGGAATTTTCATTTTGGATCTCATTTTGAACCATACTTTAATCCTTTATGAAGAGTTCAATGCTTTTTCTGGCTTTTTATGTTCTTTATATGCACTAAAATGTATTTTTCTGACTTTATTCTGAAATATTCTGCCTTATCAGTAACAAGATACAATACATTTATCTTGTCTGTTTACAGGATTATGAGGTGAGTGTTTTCTGTAAAATGACTGCTCTAAATTTCATTAATTTTTTTCTACTCACCTATAATTCAAGGCCACCTAACCATTTAAAAATGTTTTTTTCCTTTTGTTAACTTCAAATGTTAAAGGCCAGAAAGTTTATTTAAATTGTTATTAGTTAAAGACTTAAAATGGATTTCAGTATCTCACATTTGTGACATTATTTGTAATGGTATTATTAAAAATATAATGTTTAAATGTGAAATTATTTTTCATTGCACAATGTATAATGAAATATGTCTTCTGCTTTAACACATCTGTGTCAGTGAACACACACATTAGGGACAGTAAACACACACCCCGAGCGGTGGGCAGCAATCCCCAGCGCAGGTGAGACACTTGAGAGTTAGGTACCTTGCTAAAGGGCACCTCAGCCATGGATTTTCAGAGAAGGACAGTGCTGTTCCTTCACACCCACTGCTCACAATTTTCCTGCCGGCTGTGACAATTGATCCAGTGACCTACCCGTCCTAAGCTCTCTTCTCTAACCATTAAGCCACGGCTGCCGCAGTATTATATCATGTTATAATATTATAGTATTAAATTGGGAGTAATTCAAAACTCACATATTTTATTCACTTGTTGGGGTTTAGCCCTCATCATAATTAGAAACAGCTGTTTTATGATAAAAAGACTTTTTCTTATTAGAAATGTAACAATAATATACACAGTGTTTCCGGAAAACTTTGAAAGATTGCAAAAAACACCCAAAATAAACAAAAAAAAAAAAAAAAAAAAAAAAAGCCTGTTATTTGTTAATTCTCTTAAATATTAATTTAATTGTACACTATATAAAGCAAACATTCCAGTGATCCAGTGATTTGACTGATTAATGTGGTTTTGCTTGATAACCATACAATAAATTTTGGTTTTCATGCATGCAAAAGAAAAAAAAAGAGTGAAATATTTATCGAGTATGAGTTACACTATTCTGAGACATACCACTATAAGGAAGTAAATGTAAAGGTATAAAAAGAGCATCCATCAAAGGCTCAGTCTTTGCCAGCAAAATTGTCATGGCTCCCCATGCTGTGCTGAACAGCCCGAGAGAATTGTCAAAGAGTGCAAAAAAGATTTATTTATGCAAATATCAAATAATTTAAGTGTTTCACATTCTTCTGTCCCTTCCTGGATCAGGGCCTTGTTGTTTGGTGACCTCATCTGCAGAATTCTCTAAGCCAGACCTCATCTCAGATGGTTTTATAGACAGTGTGTGCTTTGGTCAGAGGAGATCAACTTTCAGCAGTTTGCTTTTAGAAGTTTTCTGTGCCAAAGTCATAACTGACCATCCAGACTATTATTAGTGATAAATGCAAAGAACAATATCTGTCATGGTATGGGGTGCATCAGGGCCCCCAACGTGTGTAGCTTGAATATGTGTGATGGTACCATTAGACTGTCAATAGGATGATGTCTTTTAAGGGGAAGGCCATGGTTACATCAACAAGATAAAGCCAGGCCTCATTCTGCACATTCGTCAACAGCATGGCTTCACAGACAGAGTGTTTGTGCTGGACTGATGTGTGTGTAGCCCAGACCTGTCTCCTACAGCAACATGAAGAAGAGAATAAAACAACAGAAACCATGGACGTTTGATCAGCTGAAGTCAGTGGGTAAAAAATTCCTGCAAAAATTAGTATCCTCAGTTCCCAAAAGATTAAAAAATGTATTTAATAGAAAAGGTGATGGAACAAGGTGGTAATCAATCCAAAGGCCAACATTTTTTTTTTCTGGTGTGTGTTTCAGACCCAAAATCTACTATATTTTAAAAATTAAATCAGGATGATATGTCAAAATTGTGGAAAGTTTTCTTTGTGCCTGCGTAACATTAAATAAATGTTCAGGAGACTGGAGAAATCACAGATTCTTATTTCTATTTTTTTTTCTGAAAGAATTCTTCTCCAGAAAATGGGCTTGCATTTTAAATGGCTAAAGACAGCAACAAAAGTGTTTAATGTAGTTATGAGAGAAATTATTTTTAGGCCCACATACAAGGCTGATGTTTAAGTAAAAAATATTTATGATGCATTCTCATTTTCATTTATGGATTTATTAGGGATAAGGCTTTAAATATATTTTAAACAATCTTGTTTGATTATGCAGCTGTTTAGGTCTCAGTATTAATTACAAAGAATCAGTATTAATTAGTATTTACATTTAAAAAGCAGGAAACTCTTTTAGAATTTAATTAGTTAATTTTATTGTGATGATTTATTTGTTTGATTTACGATTTCCCTTTTAGTCATGACTGAGTTCATAACATAATTGATCATTGAGTAATAGTCATTTAGATCATCTGGGGGTTAAATAGAAAACCATAGGAGAAAAAAAATTTGGCAAGTCAGTGGAGGTATTACTTGAGTAACTAATTTTTACTCTGTACTAGAGATACTGCATCTCAGTACTAGAATGACCAGCCAATGATTAACATGTTCTAATGACAGGATCAACCCCCAAAAAAACTAAAGAAAACTACTGTATATTAACAGTAAATATCCTATAGCCAGTGACGTCATAACCTTTAGCTTTGGGGAGACCTCATCCTTGTTCTTATACTGGATGGGAATAGAGCAACAAAAATAAAACCATTTTATACTGTAATTATTGTATTTTTTTTTAATACAATAATATTCAGAATACATTAACATTCTAACCATAAAAAGCATTTTTTTTTTACATCCAGTGTCTTTACTGATCTTCACACATAATTACTTCGTGAGTGTGATTCTTCATTGTGGAAAGCGATACAGATGAATAAGTATGCAATGATTCATAGATTTTACGCAATGCGGGCTGTTTTTCCCCCTTAAAAAGGGTTTGATTTAGTGTGAGAGTTTTGTGTATTCCAGTAGGAAAGTTAGGCAAGTTCAGAACACAAAAGTGTGTAGCAGGCAGAAACTGGAGCAAACAGGCTAAGACATATGTGGGTAAAAAAAAAAAGTCTGTTCTTGAAAGAATCTGCCTTGAAAGGTTTTGCACTTTATGAATATTAAACAAAAGATTTTAGATAACTATTTTTCCCTTTCTTTCTGTTTTTAAAATGAATGTAATTTACATGTCACACATCTTAGGGTCAAGCTATGTGTTCAGCCACACATACCAGATGACACGGTATATTAAAACACACAGGTTTGCGCATGCGTGTGTATGTGTATGTGACGTCTGTTCATATTCCTGGAAATGACAGGTTTTGGGTTTCATTGGGACTGCTACAACTCTGCCTCTGTCTGAAAGGTGCATTTTTTTCTGTTTCTGTTCAAGTTAGTGCACATTACACATACAATGATGAAGAAAACAGACATGTGTGGTATGCAGTGTTTTATAGCATCATGTTCTGCAACAGTGTGAGTAGCTGATCTTGTACATAAATAGTAGTTAAAAAGATAGAAATGTGACTAATGCTGACTGCTTGTTTTGACCAAAACGCCTTGTATCATGCAGTCTTTGTTTAAAGAGGAATTCCATTCTTGGAAAAGTATTCTAGTTTAAAAAAAGTTCAGAGGTGGTAAAAGGAAGCCACATGTAAAGTTTTATAAACATATAAAACTGTCAAACAAGTAATTACATGAAATGCTTATTGATGGCTGAAATGTCTAATGAGAGATTTTCCATTTCTAAGAAATACATTTTTGGACGAGAAGTACATAAAAATAATTGTAAGGCTGAAAAATACATAATGAAATTTCTTCATGTTTTACCTTCATCAGCAATACATAAAATGTATAGTAAATAATTCATATTGGCTATATTTGTGTTGTAAACATCATAGCCCCTGATTACCATCACCAGTATTGTATTAAAAATCAGAGCCAGCTTGAATCTCTACAGTAAACTGCATCAGATCAAAATACTCTGCATGACTCTGCATTTTTCATTTCTTTCTTTTTTTTTAACATCATAACCCATAAGAGCCCAGACTCACCAAAAAGTCAAATTATGGGAAATACAAAAAAAAGGACACCCATAGAACACAATTTTTCCACATTTCTTGCTGTATTCTGTAATTATTGTCAGGTTAAAATCTTAATCTAACAAACTTCACAACAACCATTTTGTAACTGAATCAACATTTTGTTGTTATTTAAATGGGTTGAGAATGGGTCGTAGCTAACACTGAAGAGGTTGCTAAAGTATTAGAATTGTTAAAACAGCTGGAACACACCTTTTAGAAACAAAAATACGCTTTTAAAAAGAGCATTTCTTTTTATTTTTTTAATCACCAAGCACACTGTCCTGCTGTAAATGAGACCATGTGTTCACAAATTCACACATTGTCATGTGACTGCATCCAGAATGTTCAGTAAATGTTACTTAAGGACATCATGATTTAAGGTGATGGATAAAGCTGTGTAGGGAACTTTCCAGATCTTTCCATTTCACCATGAGCTCTTATGGATTATATATTTCAGGTATACACATTTTTGAAATATCAGGAACTTGCTATTAAAAATATTATTGCTAAACTACAAAAACATAATACAAATACTACACTAAAAAAATGGTAAATTTTACACATCAAACCAAATAATATTTAGTTAAGCTAAGGGAATACTAGTGTTCTTGTATACTTGTAATAGCAATGCAAGCAAAAGCAGTCTTACATTATTTGGAACAATTACAAAGTAATGATTAAAAATCTGCTTTTCTTATTCAGAAATTTGGATGATGTCAAACTTAAAACATGTTGCACTCTGCAGGACAACATCAGGCCCAATTAAATGAGTTAAAATAACATTTTTGTGGTTTCCCTCCAGGAAGAGATAATTCATCAAAATTCTACAAAAAAGAAAAAAAAAGACCTCCAGTGGTAGAGTGAAGTATGGATGGTTGATGATGTACACAAATAAAATGTTATAATTATAATATTTACATTGTGTGGCTGATTGTAATTAACCAAATGAAGACTTCAGTTATTAGCAATGAGTCATTTACTGTCCCAAACAGAGAACAATGACTCTGCACATTTTAAGCCAATCAAACTAGACAGTTACTGGAAGGAGCTGTTCCTCACGTCAGAATGGCTTTGTCAAAGTTTAGTCAGGCAGCAGACCCCTGCATTGTACAAGTATTTTACTGGAAACTAACTGTAAGCTACAGAGATTTTAGGGTCTTTAAGAACTATTTGTTTTGTTAAGAATTTGATGGAACTTTATGACAACATTGGGGTACCACTAAACCACATGCATTTTAACTTATGAGTATGTGCACACACACACGCACACACACGTGCGCACGCACGCACTCACGCACACACACACACACACACACACACACACACACACACACGCATGCATGCACACATAAATAGTACTAATTGGAATGGATTGTGCTTATTTTCAGCTCAAAAGTTTGATGAGTTTTAAAAGATTGTTCATGTCTTTGCGATAATGAGGGACATTGACCCTTTACTTCCTCTTACCGTAAATGGCTTGGTGTTTTCTCCCATGGATTCATGCCTCATTGAGAGTTACTTATGTGCAAGAGATGTTGGTGAATGTAACAATCTTACAAGGCAGTTGCCTTAGCTTTAGTCACTTGTTTTGTGGTCAGTGTAGAAGGCCAATAAAGGAGTGCGCCTGTGTTTGTTGAGTATGCCTCAGTAGCACATCACAACTGTCATAAGGGACATGAAATCAAATCCCAAACCAAAAGAGACTCCTTTAAATGACACACACACGCACACACAGAGGAATATTTCTGCATGTGCATGTGCACCCTTGAATGGCTGGCTGACTGCTGTAGCGTTTCGTCACTGATGGTAATCGCGTCTCAGTCTTTTCTCGTAAGCTGATACTTCATAAAGCCTCTGTTTTTCTTCCCCCTTTCAGTGCTGTGCATGGTCAGTTCCTGCCCAGCTTCCATTTTCACAGCTCGGCTTAAACCAAATCAGCATTGGGATGACTAGCAAACACGTAATCTACAGGGATTTGTGCAGTCATTCACAAGAGGTCAAATGTGTTATTCGTTCTTCAAAGATGCCTTTTGGCCATCATTTCCTTGCTAATAAACCACCGATGTACTGGCCAACAAAAACACAGAGTAGCAGCAATTTCCTGTTTTTAACAGCCTCTTACACATAACTTTATTGGATGATTTTAAACATAGATTCATCATAGCTGAGAACTGTAGGCCCCCCTGAAAATCGGAACTTATCGGAAGTGTGTGAATTATTCATGTAAATGTAGTTATGGTATATATCGTAATTATTAGGAGTGTAGTGTTTTCACATGGCATGCTATTCAAATTTAAGAGCAAAAAACATGGCGAAATCATTTAAAGGATTTTTGTAAGCCTTTGGATATCATCCGCTATGAGTTTCAAGTTTGGAAAACTGAAAGCCGCTCTGGCATTTTTTGCACAGTCAGCTTGGACGCGAGCTGTTTTATGAGTTGGACATTTACAAAGGTATTAATCCACATCTGGGAACAATTTAGCGGTAGACAGGAAGAAAAGGCCGCCAGTAGATTTCCACCAGAGTCTGTAGCTACAGCTGGCTGTGATCGCTGATCCTTCAGCCTGACGTTTGACCTGCTTTAATGTTAAATGAGCATTCCAATAGGGCCAGGGTTACGGGCAGCAGAGAGGAAAGCATGTGTTTCTGCACACAGTATATGACTCAGTGTCACTGAAGAAAATGAAAAGCCATTATATGGATGCCTACTGTTTGATGTTCTTGAATATTTCTGCTGTTAGCAATATCTTACAATTTTCTTCATTCATTCATTTGACAGTAGGTTTTCCTCCCAATTACACACTATAATCAAAAAAAATTGCAGAAAATTTTACATTACCAAACTGAATATTACATTTGTCAGTGAACTGATGCTGCAATCAAGTGGTGTCAGTTTTATTGGAAAAACAGGTTTGCCAACAGGAGTCACCATGGGAAAACCCTCTGAGGTCAGAAGCTTAAGTCAGAGGCTGATGTTGGACACATCAAAATTGTGATGTAAACATTCCCAAACAAACCACATGAATGCAACACGAAGTTGGAGGAACAACTTGGACCTCTAAGGAACCTGTCACCCAACTTACACTTGAAAGTAGTTTACAGTTGCATGGGTACATTTTATTATTATAACTCTTACAGGGCAGGAGACAAATATACAAACTACATAAACACATCCTGCTGTTAATTTTATCTGTCTGATATATCCTTAAGAAATGTAAGACAGCTGAAGACATGATTTGGAAACAAAAAAATTATCTGATGGAACTGCATGTAGACTGGTCAGGTGTGCAAAGCAATACCCCCACATCTCTAACAAGGTCCTAGTGGAAGAAGTGGCTGATGCAGGAATATTCATGCAAAGGCACACTGTGCAGTAATGTTGGACAAACATCATTTTCATGAAAGAGTATTCAGAGGATGTATGTGGCTTTTTCAAATGAGATTTTGGGTCTGATGAAAGATAAAAAGTGTTACAATTTAGCTACAATCACTGAAGATGTGTTCAGAGAAAAATTCACCTTGACAACTTTCAAGCAATAAAATATAATTTATATTCAGTGAAACTCATATAGTATATAGATTCATTATAAATAAAGTGATCTACTTCAAGAGTTTATTTCTTTTAATGTTGATGATAATGGCTTACAGCCAATGGAAACACAAAAGTACGGTGGCCGAGAGGGACAAAACAATGTACAAAACTAAAAACACATTTACAAGCTGTCAAACACTTTTACAAACGGCCAAAACAATACTATCAGAAAAACAATGCTACGCATTGACTCAAAACATGGTTTTAAATAACCTCCCAAACTCCATTCATTTCTTCCCCGCGAAGCAGTTTGACTGACAAATGTCAACAGCACTTCCTGTATATTGTACCTACCCTTTCCATCTGATTTGTCATTTATAAAATTGTTTTGGCCGTTTATAAATGTGTTTTGGGCAGGTAAAAGTGTTTTTAACTGTGTGCAAATTTGTTCTTATTTTTGTACATTTTTTTGCGCTTCTCAGCCACCATACACAAGACATTATCTCAGAAAATTAGAATAATCAATACAAAACACCTGCAAAAGTGTCCTAAGCCTTTAAAATTGTCCCTTAGTCTGGTTCAGTAGGTTACACAATCATGGGGAACACTGAGGAATTTGACAGATGTCCAGAAGGCAGTCATTGACACCCTCCTGCTGTATACAAACATATTAATGGAAATTAAAGGAAAAAGTGTGGAAGAATAGTGGAGAAGCACACAATCCAAAAGTTTCCACAATCAGTGAATGTTTGGGGGGCCATGTCATCTGCTAGTGTTGGTCCACTGTGTTATATCAAGTCTAGAGTCAGTGCAGCCGTCTACCAGGAAATTTTAGACCACTTCATGCTTCCTGCTGCTGACAAGCTTTATGGAGATGCTGAGTTCATTTTCCAGCAGGACCTGGCACCTGTCCACACTGCCAAAAGTACCAATGCCTAGTTTAATAACCACAGTATCACTGTGCTTGATTGGCCAGCAAACTCTCCTGACCTAATCCCAATAGAGAATCTATAGGGTATTGTCAAGAGGAAGATGAGAGACATCAGACCCAACAATGCAGACGAGCTGAAGGCCACTATCAAAGCAACATGGGCTTCCATAACAACTCAGCAGTGCCACAGACTGATTGCCTCCATGCCACGCTGAATTGATGCAGTAATTCATGCTAAATATTATAATTTTCTGAGATAATGACTGTTGGGTTTTCACTGGCTGTAAGCATAAACATCAACATTAAAAGAAATAAACTCTTCAAGTAGATCACTCTGTTGGTAATGAATCTATATAACATATGAGTTTCACTTTCTGAACTGAATTACTGAAATAAATTAACTTATTGATTATATTCTAATTTATTGATCTGAAATTCAGGAGACACAAAGATTAAGTCCTTGAAATGACCATCACAGTATCTGTGGCTACATTGTGCATGCAAGATGAAAAGTGTTTCTGTACTAAAGGAAGATATCTTACTACAAGAAACATTTGGGTTTGATTTCAGTTAAAGAAGATTTATTTGAATGTGTTGAATGTATGCTCAAAACATTTTGCCACATTTGGTATTGTGCGTTAGTTACTTGCATAAGTGGTATTTGAAAAAAAGAAAAAAAAAAATACACATTTTAATTTTCAAAAATTATTTAAAAACAAAAATATATATTATTGCATAAGTAACGTGGGGAATTGAACATTCTTCCAGTTTTTCTTTTGTTATGTACTATATATATTTTAATTTGAACCTTATATCTGTATATATACACAGATCTACATACATTTTGAACTAATTATTGTATTAAAAAAACAATAATTTATTGTTTCAAATCAAAGTAATTTAGATTTTTCTTGCAGTCCATAACCTTTATGGTTTAACATGGTCAAAAGTTTTCATGGTAAACTTGGGTTTGGATGCATTTTGCATGTTTTAACTATAGCGTTGTTCAGTTTACAAGATCATATACTGCTGGTGTTGAGATGTTCAGCTGATAATTGAAAATAGGTGGCAAAAATATGGGGGAATTAGATTCAACATGCATTGGAAGTTGCAATGTATTTTCTTTTCATGCTGTGATGTATTTCTGAATAAAAGACTTTTACAGTGGAGGTGAGGTCAGGGGTTGAGGGAGTGGGAGGTGAAATGTTATTAGCCATGGCTCATGATATCATGGCCAGGCAGAAGTCACTTGCATTTGGACTGAAGATATTCATCTGTCTTTATGTTATTACTGGATGAAAAGTGCATAATATGCAAGTACACCAAGGATGTCTCATTTCAGGTTGAAATTAGTAATAATAATGATAATAATAATAATAATAATAATAATAATAATAATAATAATAATAATAATATTCTATAGGCACTGCTCAAGTTCCAGGGGGTATACACAACGTAGATTTTCTCTTGACATTGATGAGGACCTATGAATCTACACACCCGTTGCCTATTTTTTTTTTTTTTACCTCTCTATGCTCTGTGATAAAACGAGACCGTAAGAGAACTGACAGTTGGCAGTTTGTTGTGCAGTTAATTTCCAAATCATGTTATTCTTAGCTACAGACGATTTTAGCCTGCTGTATGCTGTGCGCCAAAGCCTAGCATTGCCATTAACGATATGATGGACTAATTTTGTTGCCATCCACACTCGTTTTTGACACACGTTCAGCTGTCTTGCATAGTAAGTGTCGCATATGACTGGAAAGTTTTTCTTCCAGTTTTGGCGCTGCTAACAACCAAACGTAGCTGAGTCACGTGACAGCAGGGAACGGCACAGCCAACCACACTGGCCATATGTGTTAGGGGAGGTAGGACTCGAGTACAGAGAACTTGGCTAACACCAGTCCTAACTCTTTCTCAGATGTTACTGGTATTCAAATAGAACCTGCACAGCACATTGGTTTGTGTATCACCATAGAACACATGCCAGTCTGATGCTGTAGTTTTTGCTGTTCTCATATGCAGCTGATATTGTTTAATTTGAGGAGTAGACTTCCCTGTCTCTTTGGCCACAGGACAAGAGATATGTTATATTTGACCTAAAATTCAGTATGAGGATCAAATGAAAAATTATGTTCTCATTTCTGCTCCTGTGTAGTTCTTCACATATTAAAAAACAAACAAGCAAAAAAAAAAACATAAATTAAATTAAATTTTTGTGGGGTTTTTTATGTTTAATTTTTAAAAGGTGGAAAACTCTTTCTATTTAAATACATTAATTTATGTATGCATGTATGTTTATTTATATATGTTATGAAAATCAATAAAATATACTATGCTCTAATAATTATGCTCTGATATTTAAAGATTAGGCAAATACTGTCAATAACACAAAGGTATATGCAGATAATTGAGGGGTAATTGAGAGTTTTTTTTAATTAATGTTAAATAAGCACAAACATATCACTTCAGGCTGCTGATTTTTTTTAAGTGAAGCATATATAAATACTTAAGTTAAATAACAATTTGGAGTGAACTGTGTCTTTGGGTGATGGACTGACCCCCGTCCAAGGGCCTTTTATTGGGTGCAGTTCCCAGCTTGACCTCTAGGAGGATCTAGAAGCTCAGGGTTAAAATGCGTAAGAAAGAACCCAGCAGGCAAAGAATTATAGAATGAGAAAAAAATGTATTTTAAAGGTTTTAGGAGCTAATGGTTATTAACAATTCTATTGTTTCCCCCCAAATGTGTTCAAACGTTTCCTGCTTGATTATTGTTAATAAATATAAATGAAAAATATTAATTGATTTTACGGGCTGTTACACATTTAATAATATTTTGGATTGTTACTCATCTGCTGCCTCCCTTTAGTCCTGCCTACAGAAAGAACTAAAGATAAAAAAACTCTCTGTTTTCCAATATATATATATATATATATCATGCATTTTTTCTGATTAAAATTTGACTTAATTCAGGATCAGAATTATTTTTTCTGAATATGAATCTGACTCCTGAAACAATTTGCACAGTAGTAGATTATAGGTAATAAATATATATATTTTAATTAAGCCTGAAATCTCTATTTGTTAATTTTTTTGGCAAATAAATAAATAAAACAAAACAGAGCACATAATTATATATGGATTTCAATAACGATTAATCATCAGTTCTAATGTTCCCAAATTGAAGCTTCATGATACATCTATGCATTTTACACTACAAAATGCTGCCAGTGTACACCTGAAGTAGTGTCAGACATTTTAGTGGAGAGGTTGAGTGATTTAGGAAACACACCAGCAGGGTCCTCGGGCTGGTTATGCAGTCAGTGTTGTCAACAAAGGGTCACAGATACGCTTTACCCTTCCCCTAAATCCTTCCTCTCAAGTTTCTCCTGGAACGCAAACCTGCTGAACATGGAGTGCAGATACAGAGCTGATGTTTAATATAAATACTAGACATATACAGCAAATACATCTGCAGATGGCCATGCAATGGCCCTTGTTTATCAACGTTGTTTGCAGACACATTTGTTCATTTAACAAGCGCATGGGAACAACTGTTTTGGCATTTCGTTTTGATTTCATCTTTGGCCTCTCACTACAGTCAAACTCACTGGTACCCACTGATCAGGTACAAGTGGGTGTTAATTTGAGTCCAGTAGTTTATCAATGTGAAAAAAATGCTCTAATTGCAGTTAAATAATCACATATCAGTACAGTAGCAGAAATAGTAACAAATGACAATAAAGCCTGCACCTAATCTGTGTTCCCTTGAAGGACATAATACACTTACACTATTTTATATGACTGGTACTGCCTGGATAATAAATCATAAACACGACTTGTAGAACAAAAGAACTTTGAATTCTGACAACTGCTCGACATGACCATTAAGATTCTACCTTTTCATTTGTTCACTACCAAAACAATAGTGTGAATTAGGGCTATAGTGTTAAAATATATATTCTATATATAATATAGTGAAAATAGTGTTAGTGTGCTGATTTAGGTGGTGAACAGTTTGTATGTGATTTATTCATTCATTCATTCATTATCTGTAACCGCTTATCCAGTTCAGGGTCGCAGTTGGTCTGGAGACTACCCTGGATCATTGGGCGCAAGGCGGGAACACACCTTGGAGGGGGAGCCAGTCCTTCACAGGGCAACCCACGCGGACACAGGGAGAACACACCACAATCCTCACAGACAGTCACCTGGAGGTGTGAGTGAATGTGTTAGTGTGTGTTGCCCTGTGAAGGATTGGCGCCCCCTCCCGCCTTGCACCCAATGATTCCAGGTAGGCTCTGGACCCACCGCGACCCTGAACTGGATAAGTGGTTACACACAATGAATGAATGAATTCATTAATTAATGATTTCTAGCTAAAAACATCTCAGCATCTCAAATGCATGGACAACATAATCTGCACTAAAATACTTGTGCAGCTGGTCCAGGTTACACAGCCACTGTAAGTAACTGTTAGATTTTGATAGAGTACCATACAAACCAGAGATCATACTCCATCTTTATAGGCTAAATACAAATTTAAAAAGCAGACTTGTATAACTATTAGTGTCCATTCTTTGCTTTTTATTAATATTTGTGAGGTTTTTGTCTTTTTTTCTTCAGGAGACTTGTTCAATTCTTTAAATAAATCTACATAGATGTTTTCCTGTCCTTCCAAGTTGATTGCATTTTCTCACAGGTGAAGTCATTTCCAACACATTCAATGATGTTGAGGTCTTCGCTCTGGGGAGGTCACTCCATTGTTCTGAGAACCCCTGTAGCTTCTTTTTGAGAGATACAGATCCAGCTTTCAGACCCATAGCATGGAGCTGCCTTCTCACAGTAGATGGATGGACTGAAACACTTGTGATCTGTGAAGTGTAGAGATTACTTTCTCCCGTCTCTCAGATGAAAGCTTTAAAAACAACTGTGGTGTTCTTGCATGGTTGTTAGGAATGGCATTTCTTCTGAAGAATCTAATTTGTTCTTAATCATCATTGTGGACTGGGAATTATTATGGCAGATACTTGCAGGGTGGTCTTTGATTTTGCAGAGTATTTTAACTGCTTATGCTACCTTCATTCCTTGCTCTCGTAACTGCATAACACACATTCCATCTCGCTAACAATCGAACAAAGACCCTAATGACCCCAAAACACAGCATGCCTAAGAAATCTTAGCCAAAAATGTCCACACATATGAATGTGGGTCTCAGTCATAAAAGAAGAATATCATATGAGAATAAAGGCGCAACCAATTTCACAAACAGCTTTCATTCGTGTCTTGTCGGTTCAGTATCAAGATGGAGGCCCCAAAAATGCCTCTACCATGGCACCTCCCTCACTGACGACATCAATGAAGCACTGCTTTGTTTCCCAAGGCTGTGTGGAGACACAAATTATGTGCCATGTTCTTGGTTCAGACTCCACCCCCAACAACCTCCTGCCCAATATCAAACATAAAGGTCAATTAACCATTATATAGGCTTAGGATTTGGGGTGATCAGGGTTAAATCTGTGTAGACTTCCAAGCATCCTTTGGGTATGAGCTATTCATGCCTGATGGTTGGGTTTAGATGAGTTTGGAGATCGCAGCTATTCTATTCTTAATCTGAATGAGCATAAGTTACCTCTTTGGTTTTTTTTTCCTTGGCAGATGGGCATGCATGTGCTGTAGAGCATTAGCACATGGAGGAAAGCCTGCGGACATCCATGTCACATGACCAAAAGCACTCAGCTGGTGTCCTATTGAAAGGGCAGGAAGCAATAAGGATGAATGCTCCCGGCATACGTGTACAATAGCTAGAAGCCCGTTGATCTGGATGGATACAGAGCTTGCGTAACATACAGCTGTTACAGGGCCCAAAATGGCACCATTTACTTCACTGACATGAGGCTGTATACCGGGAGAATGCCTGTAGATATGTTACAATAGCACAGTGTGTGTCATTTCAAAGGACATATGTCTGCAGATAGAAGTGCACTGAATAAATAGGATGCACTGAATGTATGTGATTTTTGATATATATGTCTTGTCCGCGTAAACAAAATATGTCCCCACAGTTTTGTCTTTCAACTTGCTTACTTTGGGCAATAATTGAGAATGGAAACCAGACAAAACGGCCAGTCCCAAATGGAGCCTTAAACCTTGTGGTCATGCTCAAAGTGTACTCTTTGATGACGTCAACAACACACAAACCTACAGAGCAAAAGACTTGTGTGTTGTGCAGGGTCTACACCCGCCTGGTTGTACTTGTGTTTTAGAATGAGCTTTGATGATCTACACTGACTAAATATAATGAATCTGTCTGACAAGTTTAATAAATAAATAGGTGTATACATATTGTCACTGTCCAATTAAAATCATGTATCTCCCAAATTTGTGACTTTACAGGAAAAGGACAAAGCCTTCTTAACTCTCTAAGGAAGTGAATGTAAAAAGATTTTATTCCAAGTAATAGGAGCATTTCTTTTGGTTCTTTCGTTATGAATTTTTCACATGATGTGAAGAACAACTGTTCAAATGAGATAGTAAACTAAAAAAATGTTTTTGATTGGACAGCGACGATACACAACCCTTTATACCTTTCTCTCTTCCATGCTGGTCAGACAGCCTCCTAAAAAGTCATTTGCTGAACCTTCATTCTCACCCACCTCCACATTGTCCATGCTGTTTATTCCTGGGGAAATGATGTGTTAAATTGTATAAAAAAATCAATTCACCACATCACATTTTGAAGTTTTAAGTAGCACTATTTTTTGTTGGTCTTGGTTTATAAGGCTGTGTAAACCTTTCATTAAACTTATTAAAAGTGACATAAGCCTACGTAAACATCGATAAAGGCGTATTTCGTCAAATGTCATGCCTCTTTCTAGTGAAACTAAAGCAGTCTTTATGATAACTAATGCTTGCTGAAATAAGCTTTTATAGATGATATATTTAGGTCCATCTGTTTTTTAAAAGGCTGTTACTGATGTACAATTCTTATGAATAATGACCTGTAATAAAGAGTCACCTTTTTTTTTCAGCTGAGCAAGAACACAAGCTTCAGTGCCATCAAAAATCTTGGATCCGATGCTGAGTTTAGATGTATTCCATGGTATGTGTTGTTAATTCTGAAAACTCTAATATTTTAAACACTAAGAGTGACATGTCATACTAGAACAAACTGTCCAGGGCTGGGTTAGAACAAAGAAGATTCTTAAGTGGTAGAGTGTGCATCACACTAAACTCTCTCTCTCTCTCTCTCTCTCTCTCTCTCTCTCTCTCTCTCTCTCTCTCTCTCTCTCTCTTTCTCTCCCTGTTAATATGATGTTAACACTAAGAAGGAAACTGGGCCCAGTTGTCTTACGCCGTCAGTACTCTGATCACATGCCCCACACTATTTGTTATTTGAGTAGCAGAGCACACAGGTAGATGTTATCACCTGCCTTCTTTATCTCTCTCTCTATCTCTTTGTTCATGCTAAAAAGGGAAGAAGCATATCACCTCTCAAACTGTCTTCATTCCTTTCTCCCCACCTTTGGCTTAATTTTTGTGTTTGTAGTTTGAAACTATCAACTGTACTTTATACAAACAGTAGAAATGTAAATCCAATGTCTTAGATTAAAAAAAATAAAATAATAAAATAAAATGTACCACTTTAGAATAAGACTAAACTTATAAAGTTTTATAAATGGTTTAAAATCTCTTTATTAATAGTTGTAAATTATGTTGTTAGTAATGAATTATCAGTTATAACACATAGATAGAAAGGGCAACAGTGACCTATTATTTACCAAATAATGACACCATATCCATCTACACTGTTAAACCTCAGGTCTTGCCAGATACTTTGTTTTCTTCATCAGTCGGCATTAAGCTTGTTGGCCTCATCACACGTTTGTTTATAAGTTTAACCATTCAATGGATTAACCACCAACAGAGTGACTTTTTATACATCAGTGTTTATGTGATGTACCTTCACATGTGAAATGACTAAATTCACATTCCCAGATCTAAGCTTATTCTTTACATCTACATTTTCAGTAAGTTCAGTAAGTTATCTGACACTTTCACTAAAAAACAACAAAGAGGTCACTGTTTTTCTTTTCATCTCATGTGCTACAAATGATTATTGATGACCTTTAAGTTGTTTACAACCTAATTAATAACCATGTAATACAGGATTTTAAACAATTTATAATATTTTAAAGTGGCAAAAAAATAATATATATATATATATATATATATATATATATATATATATATATATATACATATCCCTCCTGAACACCTAAACCATCATAGATAATACCAGTTAACTAGTATACTAGTTAAATTTTCCGGTTATGAGCATATATAGCTATGTTGGTTTGTCAAAGCATTAATGTTGTTTGTAAAAATGATAATTTGTGCTTTTGTTTTTACTAATCGGAGTTTTTAATCTGAAGGTTTGTTGGCAGTGTGCATAATTACAGCTTGCTGTAAAAATATTCCCAATATCTAAATCATTCAAAATCAGTCCAGCTACTCGTAAGTGACTCTTCATATACAGAGTGTATGTGAGGTTTAAGAAAAATCTGGGACCTTAATTTAAACTGTGTACTGTTTATTTCCATTCAGACTGGATTTCAACTTATTGGACATTATCGTGTTAAACACAATGTATCCATACTATATTAGAGACACATGAGCAAATCAGGTTGGACGTTCTGGCCCTCTGCAGATACTTTTTGGGGTAAGGGCTTCCTGGCTACAGGTTCAAGGAACAGCAA